>NC_051064.1:72510502-73241477 GCF_004664715.2 Peromyscus leucopus | reverse complement strand
CATTTAGTCCTAGCATAAAGTTGTTTTGTTTCAATGACCAATCATAGTTATATTTTGGTGACCTTGGTGACCATATAACTCTCATCCAATATAGAAACCTCATTTGATTTGAGTACTGTGACTTTTTACATTGTTAGGTCTACCTTAGTGAGGAATTTTAGCAAAGTATGGTAAAGTAGTATCCTCAGAGTCAAACAGACAGACAGGTAACAACCATGCCAGGACTGGAATCGGATCTCTTGACACCCAGTCTAATCTTCTCTCTATGCTACCTCACTAGTCTCTATCCATAAAGACACCAGGCAACACAGTCTCCATCTTAATATGTAACATCACCTCTTAACTCTAAAAGGTTCACATGTAATTTCCTTTGCCAAATACCCAATTCTGTGCTAGTTTCCATTCTGACTAGATGCTGTCTGGAAAACATGAAAGGATGGAACATTTTTGCACAGAACTATAACTCCAAATTGGTTAAGGAGAATATGTCCAAAGAACTTAGGTTGTCTGAAAAACACACATAGGTACTCAAATGTGTGCATTTTCATAGAGAAAGAATATAGGATCTAGAGGGTGGCTTTGGTAAAATGAAAGATTTTCATAAAGTATATGGAGGGTTGTGTTTTGCAAAATATAAAAATTAGATCTAGAAAACAGAAATCAAATGGTCTTATGATACGTGTGGCAATGATAGAATACTAATATTGTTTATTAATCATATGGTAAAATTTCTGAACATGGGGAAGTTGTTATTAAGATTCTAATGTGATTCCCACTAACGCTTACTGGGTGTTATTTTATAGGGACCTCCTTTTACATTACACCACAATTGTGGAATCCTACAGAATGGACTGGGTGTGGTTGAAATGAATAAAAGAGGAATCAAGAAATGTAAAGTAGCATGAAAATCATATCTATGTGGTATGTGTCCATACATCAGCCACAAGGAGAGCAATCGAGCTTTCTTTGGGTTACTAACCCAGAGGCAGGCCCAAATTTCTGCTCCTACTTGCCATAACCAAGTGACTCAACTGTATGAACCTCTGATTCTCCACATTCATTGAACTAAATCACAACTTACCAGTGCATATTCCATGGAAATTCATTCTTAACATGCTGACATAAGGGGTCTATTATTAAAGGAATATAGGATATAGAACACATCACATATGCTTCATGACACATATTAGCCATCAAGAACTCTGATGAGCCCTTTACCAGTGAAATCCACTTTTCCATGGAATCACAGATATTTATTCTATAGATCAAAGTATTAAGAATTCTATGGGAGAAAACATTTCTTTGAGATCCATCCTAAGTCATGGGGAAAAAAAAAACATTGCATTTTATTACTAGGAGTTCCAGATAATCTACTCCCATTCAGTATGAGCACTTGGCCAGGATCATCTTTTCTTAGTTTACTTCCCATTCGTTCCCAAATGTAACACATTGAATTCCTGTGGCTGTTCTATGGGGAAAAAAATCAAAATAAAGAGAAATAAGGGGTTGAGAATGAATAATTTTGTCAGAAAGATTTAAGAAGATAAAGGATAACATAACACAATAGATTATCAATGAAGATGGGTCTAGAAATTTTTTTTAATCTCTAAACCTTCATGATAGTCCTTATATCGAAGTGTCTAATTCCTCTAAATTTGAATTTGGCTTAAACTTGTGAATTGCCCTTTCCCAAGGGATTCTATCCTAGTCTATTTCTATCTCTTAAGAGGTTGGCTGTTTGAAACACAGATACTATGTAACTAAGTATGAACTAGACTACTGAGTGATGATGATGATGATGATGATGATGATGATGAGAGATCATGGGTAAGAATTAAGACTCCCCAGAAGACATCTAGCAGTCCCCCTAGCAGACACATAACACTGTGACCCCTCATATTTGAATGAATACTCTCAGGTATCACAGGTTGAGCAAATCTTCACCTCAACAAAGCTCCCTTTTATAGACCTAGTGTGTATCATATAAAGAATAAGAACCACCAGCTACAAACCTAATCACAAGTTAAAAAATCAGTTTTTATTCATAAGACACAAGAAATCAAGAAGGATGTTAGCTATCAGTAGTTAACGAAAAGAATAGATTAGTTGTCTTATAATAAAATATAAAGAAAGCATGGCTTTAATGTTTGTCCCAGATGAAAGCAAAAGCCAAAGGATGGTCGGGAAACTCTCACTGGAGAGAGTGAAAAGTGAGTTAGAGAAGTGTGAAAATTGCTACTGTAGAATGCTGAAAAGTGGCCTGTATGATGAGTAGAAATATTGCCACCCATGGTAAAGAGGATATTTTAAAGAAAATTAAATATAAGCCAATGAGTTTGTGGATTTCACTAAGGAGATTTTGGGGGATAATATTGACTCTATTGATTGGTTCATTTATCTGCTCATTAAGGAAATAGGGACACAATTTTAAAAAGACCTATTTCATCTCCAAGCAGAATTTAAAGGAATGTCCAACCCAGGTATGTCCAAGCCAAGACATATAAATTTGGAAATGAAAGTGCTTCTAAGGCTCTTCTACTCTAGTATGATATTAGAAGAAAAGGAAGAAATAGCCCTGTGGAAGACCTACCCATTTCTCTGTGGGAGGCCTACTCCTACTTTCTCCACAGGGTACTCTTGAGGAAGGAGGAAGGAGAAATATTTAGATAGAAAGGTAGATGGGGAGAGAAACAGATAGAAACACAGGAAAACCTCGAGAGGACCTGGATCAATATCCACCAGCCCCTTCTGTCTCTTCAAAAGGTTTTTAATTGGAACGCCAAGGGGTGGTTTAGAAGACTTCTCCCTAGCACAGCCAAGCACAGACCCTTCTAGTCACCTGGTAACCATGCACCTGGTCGAGCAATCCTCTAATGGAGCCCTGCTGGATAAGCAAGCTCAGATCTCCCTAGGAAACCTTTGTGGGCCTCCATATAGACCCCAGAGAAAAATCACACCTAAGTGTTGCCAGCAAAATGTGAGGCTGCATCAATATCCCAGTAAGGTGGGACCGTAAACCCACTGTTAGACATCAGATATTTTTATGTTGTTGCCTTTACATCTTCCTCAGATTTCCCATAAAGCTTCTGAGAATCTTAAAAGCTTTCTTTTTGAAGTCCACTACCTATGATGAGACACCTCGCACAGCCTTGAGGCAGGGGTGGGGGGTAGGGGGGCTAGACAGGCCCTACTAAATGTACCTCCCTGTGGGAGGCCATACCTCTTGTAGGAGGGAATGGTCGGTGGGTTAGGAGGGGGAGGTTGGAGGGGTGAGAGGAAGGAAGAGGAGGATCTTTGATTGGTGTGTAAAATGAATAAAAATGTTTTCTAAATAAATAAATAAATAAATAAATAAATAAATAAATACTTTGTCCCTCAGCACCAAGATTCATAGTCCCAAATGACAGACAGAAGCTTGACTTTAAGAGACATACACTTGTGAAATTTATTTCATTGAATATGTTATAATTCTTATTCATTTTTATTTATTTATTTATTTTACATGCTAAACACAGCCCCCCCTCCTCCTAGCCCCCTTCACTTCCTCTCTGCCCTCCATCCACTTCTTCTCCATTTCTATTTATAAAAGGGCAAGCCTCCCATGGATATCAACAAAACATGGCAGATTAAGTTGCTGCAAAACTAAGCAACTCCCTTCATATTAAGGATGGACAAGATAATCCAGTATGAAGAATAGCGTCCCAAAAGCCAACAAAGGAGTCAAAGACATGCTCTACCCTCACTGTTTGGAGTCCCACAAAAAGACCAAGCTAGACAAGTGTAACATATATGCAGAAGGCCTACATCAGCCCCATGCAGGTTCCCTGTTGTTGGTTCAGTCTCTGTGAATTTCATGAGCCCAGGTTATTTGATTCTGTGGGATTTTTTGTGGGGTTCTCTACCCCTCTGGCTCCTACAATCCTTCCTACCCCTCTTCTGAAGGATTCACCTAATGTTTGGCTGTGGGTCTGCATGTTTCCATCAGTTGCTGGATGAAACTTCTCTGATGACGACTGGGTGAGGCACCAATCACAGCATAACACATAGGCAAGATAGACTGTAGGTCCAAGGTTACATGGCTGAATTGGTGTCTGAATTCCTCCACTAGAAGTTTTCCCTGGTCACAAGAGATGGCCAGTTCAGGATACATATCCTCTGTTGCTAGGAATCTTAATGGGGTCATCCTTGCAGATTCCTGAAAGTTGCCCTTACACTAGTCTTCTACCTCACTCCTAAATGCTCCCCTTTCCCAGTCATCTTAGTACTCTCTCCCTCCATCCCTCCCACATGATCCCTCATGTTCTCATCCCTACCAGACCCCAGTCCACCCAAAGATATCTATTCTATTTCTCCTTCCCAGGGAGACCCAAGTGTCTCCCCTTGAGCCCTGCTTGTTACTTGGCCTCTCTATGTCTGTAGATTGTAGAAAAGTTATCCTTTACAGATAGTATTTGCTTCTAAGTGAGTACATGCCATATTTGTATTTCTGGGTCTGGGTTACTTACTCGGGATGAGGTTTTTCTTGTTCCATCCATTTGCACACAAATTTCACAATGTCATTGTTTTTAATAGCTTAGTAATACTCCATTGTGTAAATGTATCACATTTTCTTTATCCATTCTTTGGGTGAGGGACATCTAGGACACCTGATTTTTGACAAAGAAGCCAAAATTGTACAATGTAAAAAAGAAAGCATCTTCAACAAATGATGCTGGTCTAACCAAAATGTAGAGGAATGAAAATAGATCTGTATCTATTACCCTGCACAAAACACTGAACCTGATAGACAAGAAAGGTGACCACTTCCAGAACAGAGCACCAACAGTGCAGACACTAAGAGCAACAATTTATAAATGGGACTTAATGAAACTAAAAACCTTCTGTAAGGCAAAGGCACCATCAATAGGACAAAGCAGCAGCCTATAGAATGTGAAAAGATCTTCACCAACTTCACATATGACAAAGGGCTAATGTCCAAAATATATAAGGAACTCAAGAAACAAGACATCAACAAACCAAATAATTCAATTAAAAAATGGGGTACAGATCTAAACAGAGAATCCTCAACAGAAGGATCTCAAATGGCCAAGAAATACTTAAATGTTCAACATCCTTAGCCATCAGGTAAATGCAAATCAAAATGACTTTGAGATTCCATCTTAATCGTGTTAAAATGGCTAAGATCAAAAACACAAGTGACAGCTCATACTGGGGAGGATGTCATAATTTATTATCTAAAGAAAACACAAAATTTTGTTATGGATGATGTTTTTATGCGACTACCCTATTATAAATAAACATTATTTATTGATATAAAATTGTACACAATAGTGACTACAGATGAGAGTAATATACTGAGTAATTTTTAAAAGCTAAAGGAAAGTATTTGTAATATTTTCTTCATGAAAATAATGAGTGTTCATGTCCCACCATGAACATGGTATGTTTATCCAATTTTTAGAACTTTAATGACTTTCAGCAATGTGTTGTCTCTTTTAGTATAGTCTCTATGTATATTTTGACTATATAGTTAAATATTTTATAATGTTAATGGAATTTTAAATATTACCTTTAAATAATAATCTGACTTGTTTCTTATTAAAAATTCATAAAATGTTATTTTTCAAAAATTATTTTTGAGGGAAATTTCACATAGTATTAAATTATCATCTTACAACTTATAATTTGGTGACAACCTGATGGCTTAGCAGACAAAGGTACTTGTCATCAATCCTGACAAACCGAGTTTGATTCTAGAACCTAAATAATGGAAGGAGTAAATCAACACAGTGCTATACAAACATATGAGTGAGTGCCCCCCCCCATACACACACAAAATAAATGAATGTGAAAAGAAATTTAGAATTAAAAAAGTTTACAATTCAGTTGACTTTGGTAAATTTACAGTATCTTGCAGTCATCACTTTGAATACTGTTCTAAAGAATATCCATCAATCTAAAGAACAATTAAACTGACTTAATGTGATCTTGGTTGTCAGGTTGACAGGCCTGGGAAGCAGAACTCACAGCTGAAGAGTTGCCTTCATTATATTTTCCCCTGGACATGTCTATGGGGGGCATTTCTTGGTTGCTAGTTGATTTAGGAAGAACCCTATCACTGGGAGTGGTGCCATCCCTAGGCAAGTTGGACTTGACTGGTTAAGAAAGTTGAGTGAGCAAGTAAGACGAGGCAAGCCAGTAAGCAGCAGTCCTCCAGAGTCCTCCAAGGTTCCTGCTTCAAGTTCCTTCCCTGCTTGAGTTCCTGCTATGAAATTCCTAAATGTATGAACTAAAGTCTGTAAGATGAAGGAGACCCTTTCCTCCCACAACTCAATTTTTGTCAGTGTTTCATCACAGTGAGAGAAAGCAACTGAGAACACCCATTTATGTTCTCAATCTCTTCTCCCAACTCCTGGTAGCCAACAATTTTATTTTTGTCTCTAGGATTATTCTGAATGTATTGTGGAAATGGTATGATACATGGGATAAATTTTGTCTGATTTTTCACTTAGTACATTTTGAGAGTTCATTTATGACATAACATATATTAATATTTTGGATTTTTCTTTTTAAGATGATATTTAAGTTAGCATACAGATGAACAGGTTGCATTATAAAATTTTCATATATGTGTCAGATATGTGCTTATATATATGACATGTATACACACACACACACACACACATATATATGTGTATATATGTGTATATATATGTGTGTGTGTGTGTGTTATTATATTTTGTTTTTAGCCATCCTCCTCTTTAAGTATCTTCCTTCCACCACATACCTTGCAATAACTCTTGGTAGTTCCAATTCTGCTCCCAAGCAATCCTTCCTTCTGCTTTCATGTAACATGTATACTATTACTTTCTCTTTTACCCCTCCTCTCCCTCCTTCTTCTCCTGTTAGGTCCATTTGCTACTCACATGACCCCCTCCTCATAAATCAACATACACACACACACACACACACACACACACACACACACACACACACACACACTTCAATATTGGTTCTGCATGTGAGAGAAAACATATGTTACTCATGGTTTTAAACAAGACTTATTTCATTGATCTCCAGACCCATGCATTTTCTTTCAAATTTTGATGCTTTGTTTCTTTAATGATGAAGAAATTTCACTGTGCTTATTAACTACATTTCTTTATATACTCATCTACTGTTACAGAGTAGACTGGTTCCATTTTCAGCTAGTGTGAATTGCAAACAACAAACAGGAAGGTATCCTCCCAATGTGCAGAATTAGGTTCCTTTGAGTATCTACTCAGGACTGATACAGGTGAGCCATATAATATCCCATTTTCAGTTTTTATGAAGAATGTCCACAGTGACACATTGACTGGCTGCACCAGCTGACATCTGTACTAGCAGTAAATAAGCATTCTTCTTTCCCCAGAGCATCAGCGACATTTGTCATCATGCGTTTCCCTGATGACAACCATTCTGAGTGCAATGAGAAGGAATCTCAAGGCAAGTTTCATTTCCATTTCTTTAATGGATAAGGGTGTTGAACATTGTTTTCAAAGATTTATTAACCATTTGTATTTCTTTCTTTGAGAACTATGTAGTTCATTAGCTAGCTTGTTAATTTTGTGATGTGGTTTGGGGTGTTTAATTTTTGCATTTGTTTATATAGTCTAGATATTAATCTCCTCTCTCATCTGGAATTAACAGAACTCTTCTTTTCCATCCAGCAGGCTGTGTCTGGAATGCTTTTATTACTTTGAAGGGAATTTTTAATTCCATGTAATTTCACCTGTTAATTCTTGGAATTCTTTTTTGTGTTATTGGAATACTTTCCAGCAAGCTCTTGGCTATGTCTATACCTTAAAGTGTTTTGCATGTTTTTTCCTCTAGTAATATCAAACTTTCAAATTTTACATTTTCATCGAAACATTTTGGGCTGATTTGATTCACTATAGGGTGAGCAATAAGAATCTAGCTTCAGTCTTGTGCCTGCAAATATCCAATTTTCTCTGAAATATTATTTGAAGAGGTCATTGGTTTAAATATACATTTTAACATCTCTGCTGAAAATTAAGTGGCTGTTGCTTGCTGTATGGGTTTACAACTGGACTCTTGGTTTTATTTAATCCATCTACATGTTTGCTTTGTGTCAATGGCATACAGGTTTTGATATTATAGAAATTGAACTGAAAGTCTTGGATCAGACAGATATATTTTTATATAGATGTATAGATAGAATATGACAGATGAATGGTAGATAGATGATAGATAGATAGATACATTAGATTAATAACTGATTTCCTTGTTAAAGCATTAAACATAGGAGCTAAGGCACAAATTATTCATGAATATTTGATGACTTTTATGCTTTGATTTCTAGCTTAAGTCAATCACACATTGAAAACCAACAGAGTTAGATTTCAGTCATTTTAAATTTACTATAATTTATTTTATAGACAAGAATATCTTTAATAATAATAAACATTACATAAGAGGAATATATGCACTGGACTTTTGAAAGATGAAATTCTATATTTTTTAAAATAAATCAGTCTTATATGTCCTTCATGATTTTTGTATACTACAGATGTATTTTCACAAACTATCACATGACTTAAGAAAATATTTAAGCATATTGCAAACAGTTAAACAACAGAAAATTAGTAAACACAATTTTTAAATCAATATATTAGATAAAGGTATCAATAGTTGGAAATAATAACCACAGAATTTATTTAGTGCTGCTTGTACATGCATGGGTCTAAGATCATCCATTGGAGCACCGGTAGCCTCTCAAGAACTGTTTGATGATTAATCTTAGTTGATTACATCTGGAATCAACTAAAACAGAAGCCACTGGGCACACATGGGAGGTATTTTTTCTTTGTTGTATAATTTAAGATGGGAAAAGCCACTCTAAATTTGGGCCATACCTTCTGATGGTAGCCCTCATAAGAGGACATGAAAGAAAGAAGCTTTTGCTATTTGTTTGCTCATCCTCACTCTTCCTGGCAAGTTGATTTATACTGCTGGTGAGACATTCTTGCACTGGTATTAGAACCTATTTCTTCAGGATTCCAATGGATACTAAAGAGATGCTAAGACAACTAGCTAGCCTTATGAACTGAACAACTATCAATTTTTGGCCTTTCCATTGGGAGGCCAAAATGTAGGAGTAGCTGAATCACAGCCTGTAATTCATTCTAATAAATGACCATTTAATATATATTCATTGTTTCTATGAGTTCTGTCTCTCTCTATAGTACCCTGACTAATATGAGCCACATCCTTGAATAAAACTGACTCTCCATTTTCAAGCAGCCATCAATTGCCAGTACGGGTGGAACTTCATAATCCCTCTCTCATTCAGGCTGATATTTTAACTGGCTTGATCTTACAAAGATATTATTCATGCAGCCCCTGTTGCTAGGAATTCACATATGCAACAGCATATATATATTGGTTCACTACAGATATTCACTACCTATGGTTCTTATAATCTTTCTTCCCCTACTTTCATGGTGACCTCTGAGCCTTAGGAGAAGGAGGTATGATAGAGATGTCTCATTTAGAGCTGAACACTTAACAGCATTTCATTGTCTGCACAATGGTCATGTGTAGGTCTATGTATTAATCACCATCTACTGTAATAAGAAGCTTCTCTGACAACAGTTGGGAGATACTCTGGTCTATGGGCATAAGGTGAAGAACTTAGGTTTCAGTTTGATATTGTATGAACCCAGATGAATAATAGTGCTAGGTTTCACACTAAGGCCAATGACCTTGACAACCACATACTTTTGGCCCAGTTAATGGTCCCTGTGAAGCTGCATAAAGATTTTCTCTAATGGGCAATGAATCAAGCTAAAATACAACTTAGAATTTATTAAGCTGTTTCATTTATAGAATTAAACACCACCTCTTGAATTGCTAATTCGAGAAATATTTTACGTAGGCCAGGCTTTGAGAGAATGAGAACATTATCATTTTTTTTCATGAAGAAACACACAAACACACATATTTCACACAGAATATTTTTAGAAAGACTCTGAAAGATGACTTCGATATGTCTTATACACCAAAAGAATTAAAATTATATATCTGGCAGGAGAGTTTTTCAAATGAAGAGAGAATCAGAGGAAGATATAGAAAAATTCAAAGCTGGATTATGTGCTGGCATTTTTCTTACAAGGAATTTAAACATAGAACATTATGAAAGTTTCTGGGAATACAAATACATACATTTATGCAAGAGTTTTATGGACTTTATAGACTCAATGTCCACCTTTTCATCTAACTGATATCATGACAAATGTTTACCAGAGTTAAAATAAATGCATTGTGTATTAGAACAACTTGGATCCCTAACTGGGATTTATGAACTAGTTGAGCTGAGGTAAATCAATTGTTTTCTCTGATCTCCACATCATTTTCCCAGAAGTAAAAAGAAGTAGGCTGTTTTTATATGGCTGTAATAAAATGAAAATGAGATGATGTCTTCAGTGCAAGTTCAAGGACAAACACATGTGCAAGTATTTGACTTTATCTAACATGCAGAGAAAGTTGGTATGCACTGGGATAAAATGTTTCTTTATTCTTGCTCACCATATATACTAGAGCTGAAAGAAAATTCAAAGTCATTATATAGTCATTAGTGCACACTAGCTGACAGGTTAGTTTATGTTGCAGACAAGATTTAGTTCCAAGTTCACATTTTGAGAGTGAGGGAATTAATGCTGTGATAAATGCACATAACTTAAATACTCTTTCCCTATGCAAAGCTAGTTGGTGGTGTGCTATCGCTATGATTACATGGCACACCCATTGTCTGATGATAATATTTATCACTATTGAGCAAAAGTGTAACCATAAGGTCTTCTGGAATGTCCTCTGTAGGATGTCAGTAAGACATCCTGGAAGGCAGAGCCTTTGCCTTTGATGTATTTGCAGAGTATTCTGGTAAATATGGTTTCTACTTATTGACTAACTTCACTCAAGGGGTAGTGACAATGTTGTGACATAGAGGATGTTTGTGGATCTTTGTTTTGACTTCAAAGAAGAGAATCAGTAATATGAGCTGCTCTGTGGTTTCGGAGGTCTCAAAAAACAAACAAACAAATAAACCATTGGGCTCATAAACTACTAAGCCTAAGATCAATACAATTTATCTATTAAAAATGTCTGGCTGTGTGGTGGCTCGGACCTCTAATCTTAGTACTCAGGAAACTAAATCAGGGGTATTGTAGAATGCCTAAGGCTATCCTAAGTTACATAGTGTTTCAGACCAGCCCAGGCTAAAATACAAAGCAAAACAAACAAAAGCCAAATAAACAACAAAAGGCATGTTCACAATATTAGGTACACAAAATGATAATACAACTCAACTTGTTAAATATTCACAGAAATAAGCTAGGCATGGCATGGACATGTCCTGGGTTCTAGGTAGGGCCTAGGCCACTGTTAGGAAAAAGGTATATTGCAGGGTACATAAAAAAGTGACCTATGATCAAGTCTTAAATAAGGAGTTTGTAGAAAAAAGAGAAGGGGTATTATTCCAGATAGGGATTGTTTGAGAAAAGACTAGGAAAAGAAGAAAGGCCAGAGATACAAGTTCGGGTACTTAAAATGAAAATCAAAGTGTTGTAGGGATGAGGCTGGGTCCTAAGGATAGGGCTTGTGGCACTAAGGTGACCATGTCATCCCCTAAAGGTGGGGAGACATGGGAATAATTAAATAGAAAAGCGGCATGATTTGAAATTTGTTGTCAATAATTACTCTTGGTTTAAATATCCATTGAAGATGCATGAATTAGGAAAAAAAAAACCAAGGCTTGGAAGCAGCATACTAGGCTTTGGGGTTTGGCTCTACTACTGAATGATCCCTGGAATCAAAAAGAAAGATTTGCTTTCTGGATGTGTCTCTTCCAATGAAAATGGTTAAGATAGACAAAGTGATTTCATTGAGTGCTCACAGAAATAACAATTTATATCAACCATCTGACAATTGATTTCTTTATTTGTTCCTTTTTTTTTTCATTTGAATAATAGAATTCCCTCTGAGTTTGTTACCTTATGCAAAGACAGTGCATAATCTAACGTGATTACAAAATGTTTTAGAAAATGAGAAAACACTCTAGCAGAGATAGGAAGCCATCTGTTTGTTTTCTAAACAGCCAACTCACAGAACATAAGGAGGATATAGGATTAATACAATAAAGGGACTGGACACAGGGTTATGTCTTGTTTTATTGTCTGCTGGTCTCGGCTTTAAAAACTATGAGACAATTTGCAGAAAACATAGTCCATATTTTGGGTTCTGCCCCATAACTGAGGTGGTCATTGAAAATAGCTGTATGATCAAATTCAAAACCACAAACAAACAAACAAACAAAAAGTCTTTTATGCCCAGTAAGAACAATTCTAGTCTCCTTTATTCTTTTAGTGATCACTGGTGTTCTTCCTCTTTTCATACCTTTGATTTCACACTCTCTGCAGAACAGTCCCATTTCTGGATCGGTGGCAGCATTCTGACAGGACAGGCTAGAAGGACAGCTCATCACTTAGTCTCCTTAACCACAGGGGTACCCCATTACCTTGAATTTGTCTAGTGACTGATGCAGAGATGGGAACCAGAGAGAGAACAGAGCTCTCCTCTCTCTTGATTTCTAGTCATCTTGCCACCACATGTTGAGGTTCGCTTTGAGAATGGAGCCAAGTCCACATAGGTGTATAGGAAATGGAGATGTTGATCTCTGATGACAGCTTTTAATCTCTGCACCAGCCATGTCTGACATTGTGCTTCCCCTTAGATTTTCTAGTTATTTGAGACAATATATTTCCTGTTTCACTTCTAAGCTTGTTTGAATTCAATTTCTGTCACACGTAATGTAAAGAGTTTGGGGAACTATTTATATATGGGAACTTCATGTATAATGTTATTTAAGAAAATGTTCTTTCCCACTGCTTTTGTCTGCCAAAATATAAATTTGGTAACTGCTGATCTCATCCAATGTAATCATTTGCAGAGGAGGTAACTAAAGCAAACTACAGGATCATTTCCTGAAGTTATACAGTGAGCACATGGCAGAACTGCTACCCGAAGGCAAGACTACACAATGGCATGTGTAGGAGCTTGTCTCACACTGACATGTCTACACATGTACATGATGCCACCACCCATCTCTGAGCAATGCCACTGTCTCTTACAAAATATAAAGAAATAATATTTACAAAGTGGCCACAAAGAAATATTTGAATACAAATGCTTATCTATCCTTAACAGAGGTCTAGCAAAGACTCCACACAGTAGCCACACACAAAGATATGTTGAGCAATAACAGAGGAAACTTTATTCAATCAACCAGAGAGTGTAGAAATGACTTTATAGGATTCTTGGGAAGCCCATAGTGCCCACAGGGGCAATATCGCATGGACCCTTAGTGGTGTATCATCATGGTACTGGAGCACCACCTCCTGGCTATGCTGGATGCTTAGTCTACCTTTCCAAATTAAAGAAGATCTTAAATTAACAAGAGTTTTATATCTTAGAGCTAAAAGGGCCTTTATGAATGGCCTAATCCCTTCCTCATATTTTATAAAGAGGAGACAGATGAAAAGTGGAGGGGGAAAAAAAGTCTTCCTAATCACCAGAGTTACTAGTTATGAGCATAGAGAAAATGAGAGCCCAAATGTTCTGGCTTCCTCTCTGCTCAATGCCTGAAAGTGTTTAAGAATGGAGCAGTCAACTGAACACTTGGGTAGATACAAGAGGGAATAGAGAATCTAGGTAGAGGGGTTGTGGATATTCTCTTAAAAATTACGCGAGTTCAGTAGGGATCAGCTTCAGATATTTTTCCTATGGAAGTCCCAGGTGTCCTGGGGCTTAGCTATGTCCAGCATGGGATATCTGAGTGGGAAAAACATCTATATACACTATGTTCTTATGTCTCTTAACTTTATTCCTCTAAGATAAAGTTCTATCAATTCAGCTATAGCTCCACCAGGCATTCAAGGCAGATATAACTCTAGACATACCAAGCTCTATATCCTTCTACTTTATTTCTCTGGGATGAAATCCTGTCTCCATAACTACAGTTCTGTCCAGTTCCCTAGCTCATAGTACAGCTAACAACTAAATTCCTATGTTTCCAGCCTCATCTTCATCCTCTGTATCCTCTTTCTCCATCTCAAAACTCTCTAATCCTGGCAATCAGAAAACTCTACCTGAGATCTGCCTACCCTCTACAGGACCTCTGTCATCCTCTCTTCTCTCCCTCTCAACATGCCCTTCTGTCGGTTTCTATAGAAAAATGTCTGCCCTTTCTTTCCCAGGGCACATGGCTCTCTGCCTCCTCAGGAACTTTGTTTTACTTCCCACCTTGATATGTAAAAACCTCTTTTGTTCTCAGTCAATTGCTCTGGACAACCACTAGGCCTCCTCAAGGCTAGGGGATGGTCTGAGCTTCATTAGCACAAGAAACAAAGCTATGTGTCTCCCATCCACTTGTCTCCTAAGCTCAGCAGGGGAGTTAGTAACTTAGTAGTTCAACAGGTCTGGAGAGTTGAACTGTTTGCCAATTGGTCTGGGCACACAAAGATTTCATAGCAGAAGACAGCTGAAATATTAAAGGCTGGAAAGCACCAAATACTCATAATAGATGGCTTGCCTCTTGACAGGACCCTTGGCCAGTCAAGGTATAGCTTTAATACACAACTGAATCTCTATAATATATTCTTGTGGCCCGCAAGATTTTTCCATCTTGTACTAATTCACTCCAAAGCAGACAAAGTCAGAATAGGTAGCTTGCAATACATGCCTACACATGGTAAGAAAGTCTAAAAGCCAAAGGTTCTACCATGTTATAGATAGATACAGAAAATACCTGTAAAGATGTATTTTCCCAAAGGAAATTTCAAAAGAGAAGGAAGGGGGTTAGAGACAGAAAATCAACAGATATCTCCAGGAACAACTAAATGTGTCATTCAGGTGTTTCCTAATTAGGGTCTTTAAACATCTAGGTCAGAACATGTATTCACATTTAGAAAACTTCCTATTCATTTTTTGTCTTTACTTTTAAAAATTGTGTGTGTGTGTGTGTGTGTGTGTGCGCGCGCGCGCGCCCTGCAGAGACCAGAAGCTTTAGATCATCCTGGAGCTGGAGTTATAAGCAGTTTTGAATGATCAAGTGTGAGAGTTGGGAATCAAACTCCGGTCTTCTAAAAGAAATATTCACTATTAACTGCTAAGCCCTCTCTCTCTCCAGCCTAGGTGTCTTAACCTTAAAGCATGACAAACCATGGATTTTTTTTAATTATTATTATTTTTTATTATCTCTAAGTGATGGATGCCTCTTTTCCCCATTATTGTTCTACTGGTTGTTATCCAAGTGGGAACTATTGCTACTTTCAACTATTTTGGTGATCTGCACAATAGGCCATATAGTGAAAACAGATTATTTAATTCCTGGGTCTCAATTATACTAATAGAATATATGAAGTATTAGTTGAAAAATCTCCAAAGCCGCTTGTTTTTTTTTTTTAATGTTTTTCTTTATTAAGAATTTTTTATTCATTTTACATACCAACCACATATCCTTCTCTAATACCTCCTCCTGCCCCCTCCAGGCTCCCCCCCTCAACCTACCCCATCCCCTCCTCTGAAAAGGTAAGGCCTCCTATGGAGAATCAACAAAGTCTGGTACATTCAGTTGAGGCAGGTACAAACCGCTCCCAGCTGCATCAAGGCTCTGTAAGGTGTCCCACCATAGGGAATGGGCTCCAAAAAGCCAGATCATGCACCAGGGATAGATTCTTCTCCCACTGCCAAGGGCCCTTAAACAGACCAAGCTATACAACTGTCTCACTTAGGCAGAGGGCTTAGTCTGGTACCATATATGCTCCACAGCATCATGAAATTTGCAAGCAAATGGATGGAACTAGAAAATATCATCCTGACTGAGGTAACCCAGACTCAGAAAGACAAACATGGTATGTTCACTCATAAACGGATACTAGATGTAAAGCAAAAGATAACCAGAATACAACCCATAGCTCCAGAGAAGCTAGCTAACAAGGAGGACCCTAAGAGGAACACATGGATCACACTGGGAAGGGGAAATAGATGAGATCTCCTGAGTAAACTGTGGGCAAGATGGCGAGGGCAATAGAAGGGAGGGGATGAGGGGATGAAAACATAAAAAAATGGAATGGTCTAGCTAGAACAGAGACAGAGTAGGAGAACAATGAAAGAGCTATCATGAGAGAGGGAGACATCATGGCGATAAAGAGAAAACTGGTGGTAGAGAAGTTCCCAGAAATCCACAAGGATGACATCAGCTTAGACTACTAGCAATAGTAGAGAAGGTGCCTCAGCTGGCCTACCCAGGTAACCAGATTAGTAAATATACTGTAATCATAGAGTCTTCATTCAGTAACTGATGGAAGCAGATGCAGAGATCCACAGCCAAGTACCAGGAAGAGAGGGAAGATGGATTCTATGAGCAAGGGCCATCAAGATCATAATGGGAAAATCTACAGAGACAACGGAACCAAGCTAGTGGGAATTCCAAAGCCAGTGATGATTAATCTTGCTTTTTCAACTTTACTGGACTGTGATCAACTAAGAAATATGCCTGTATCTATGTTTATTTATCTCTGTCCTCAAGAGTAGGTCCTCCAATTGCATGTAAGGTATTCTGTAGGACAGGGCTTCTCTCTTGTGACATTGTTGATGATGTTTGTAGTAGAAATTCTTACTTTAGTGGGGCAGGACATTCAGTGGGAACTGTGGATCCCATCCCAGTATTATAGTAAGAACCCCTCAATTGTGAAAACTAAAAGCTAAAAGTGTCTCCAGACTTCTCCATTTCTCTCCTGGATGAGATTAAGTATTAGAATTATTTCTTATTGGTAAGTAATGGTTTGCGTGTCTAGAGATTACTACAGATAGTCAATAAATAAATTGTTGGTACCTCAGAGGATAGAATATTCAAAAGTAGGAGAATTCATCTTGGGGAGTAGAATGGTTGTATTTTTATTGCCAATGCTTTTGAATTTTTTGATAATGAACTAAGTCTAAGTCATTACAAATAATAGATGGTTGAAGTAGAGGGTGAACATTAAATATGTGGGTGTTTGTTTTCTTGGTTCACTTTTGTTTTGTTCTTAGAAATGAAAGTAAAAAAATTAAATTTAATTATTAAATCATTTTATTAGTATTTATTCAATAGTTACATATTTCTGTTTGATTCATTGGTTTATAAAGAGCCTAACTGAAATTCATTTTTACTTACAAAATTAAGTACATGTGGACAGGAAATGGAAAAGACAAGCCTTTTAAAATAGTATTTTACAGAATCCATGCTCCTCCCACTGCCCTCCTTCCCATGGGAGGCCAAGATCAGCTTTGGAAGTCTGTTGACTCTTCACTGTGCTCTCCTGTCTTCACCAGCTGACTACCTTTGCTATTCAACAATTGTTTCCTCATGATTTGAATATGGTTGTGACTCATGAAGGCAACACCAACATCTTTCTTTAATGAATGTTCTTGGAAGTTTTGCTGCTTTCTTAAAATTCCCTTCCTTCCAACATCTAATTTCTGGAAAAAAATACAACTAGCTCATTATTTTTTATGAACAGCAATATGGGTAAGTAATGCACCTGTGTGTAACCTACTGTATGTGTTACTGTGTTCTTAGTTACAATTGACAGAAAGATCTGACTCAAAGAGCTTACATAATAAGCAAATTTTGTCATCTATTGATATCTATTCTTTTTTCCCCTAAAGTTAGGTTTCTTGTGTGTCATTTAATTTCCTATCTCATTTATCAATGAGATTTGTGTTCTTTGCATGATCTTCTTGGCTGTCTTCACTATGTAAGTTTACTTCTAAGCCTGGCTCACCACAGCTTATCTAAACATCACACCCCAACACATTAACACTATATGTGAGGAGACATCGGTCTTACTAATAAGAGAGATGGCATTGGTTTCCATTTAATGGAGTTCTATGTAGATAGAATTCAGAATTTTCTTTCAATAACAAATGTGATATGCAAAAAGAAAGCATGAAGAAACCTTTTTTTTTCACGTTTGCCAGGGGACTTGCATATTTCATAAGCTATAATTATGAAATATGATATGTATAATCCAAATACCAGCAAGAGGAATGAGGTTACTCTGATTATCTTAGACTAATAGGTTTTACTCTTATGCAGAGAATAGAGTCAATTCTACAATAGTTACTTGTTTAGATATTCATTTTATTTTATTAAAATAAAACTGAGAATGGATCTTGGTAATGATTTCTATTCAGCTGGTTTGGGTTCAAGTTGTTTTATTTTTTTTTAATATTTTTCACCCTCTCCCACAAGTGGTCACTTCTTATGGTCAGGGAAAATACAAAACCAAAAACAAAAATACCCCCACCTATTTTAAATGTCTGTTATTGATCTGGCATCCACTCATTTAAAAAAAAAAAAAAAACTGTAGTTAACCATTCAACTGATGGTTATAACAACTTTGCATTGACAGGAAGATTCCTACATGAGGACTTTTGGGAGCTACTAGCATTCTGATTACATGTCTAATGAACTATTTTACCATCTCCTGACCATCTTAATCTTAAGTATGTACATGTCTTCCTCATTGGTTTAATAATATTAAGCCTCTGTTGAGTGCCTACCATAGTTCAAGTCCTTTGGATATAAACATGGATAAAATATAACTAAGAAATCTCTAGTGATTCCACAAGCTAGAGATTGGGTTAATGTCTGAGAATTGAAATCTAACAATTTTAGTCAAGACAACATGTTAAGAAGAAAGTTCCATGTGGTGTATTATTTTATTTTTAAACTTCGCTTATAAAATCTCTGAGATTTTTTTTCTGGATCTAGGAGGAGTTAGGGGAGGAAAAAGAATATGATCACAATAAATTATATGAAAACAATTTCCACAAAATAAATATTTTTCCTTAAAAGTTCTTTCTTTTACTTAAATTTTTAATCATTAGTTAAGTATGAAGTAGCAATGGGGTTTGTTTATATTTTGTTATAGCCTGCTACTGTATAACAAACTTTGATTGTATAGGAAAGATCATCTTTATAAGAATCTTTGGAACCCTATGGTATAGATAATCCCGTGACATGGTCTTATAGAGAACATAATAGTTAACACATTGGGTGCCAGTTTTACAGGGATTAAACAATATCCCAAACCCTGGCAAACTTTTATTTTGGGTGGGTCTACGAAGGCCTATCCAGAGAAAATGAGTTTTGAGTCTGAGAGAGATAGGTAGGAAAGATCTAACCTGATTGTTGGTAGGCATAATGGGATGGCCAGTGGCCTATTCAGAACAACTGTAAGAGGCAAATTGATCTCTGTTCTGAAAGCTGGGGTATACTTTTGCTTCTCATTTTGAACCCAGAACTGTGGACTTCCTATCCAAATGAGCTTCAGGACTAACACCCACCTGAATTCTCAGGCTTCAATCTCAGTCCCCTCTTCCACATCAATGCGCATATTCTATAGGATATCTGTGAAAATCCCTGTTTACTAAAGAGATTAAATTTCATGTAAAAGAGAATATGCACATATATGTCATGTGCATTATGTATTTACATATATGTGATATAATGAATAGGAAGTTGAGCTTAAGGCAATTATTTATTCTGTGGGTATTTATTCATACCAGCTCTTTATCCTGATCCATATGCAGCACAAATCTCGAGTTTCTTTTTAATAGAAGTCATAGGTTTTTAAGTATACCTAATTATGACACCCAAGACCTGTCCTAGTTAGTGTCAATATATTTAAAAGCTTGATGACTGTGAAATAAATGCAAATTAACTTCTCCAAAAATACGTATGTTGGATCAAACCAAGCTAAATCTAAGTCTCTTAGTAAAAATTATGAGTGCTTGCTATAATAAATAGATAAGAACAATCTGTAACTAGCATGCCATTTCTGCATGTATAAATGGTGTTTTAAAGATACTAGGAGAAAGTTTACTCTCTTAGAAAGGATAAATATTGCCGCCTCCCATCCTGTTTACACTGTTAATTTGCTTTTCAAATCCTTTTAGCCAGATAAAGCAAAGGTAAACTCCAGACTAGGCCCTGTACAAATTATCACCAATTCGAAATTAATGAGCTTTTTGCTCTATCTGAGTCCCAGGAAGACTAAACAAACGTGCTGGATCATATGTTTTCTTTCCATCTGAAGGACTGGATTCCTCCCTTCAGCACTATTTCCTCTCTCAGGAAATTCAAGAAGTCCACTAGTTGAAAAAATGTTCAGTGGTTCGGCATGAAAAGGACTGCAGGGCTGGCCTCCTGAGTCTTTCTTCCACCAAGTAGGTGACTAAGCCTCACTTATCAGCTTAATTTTTCCATTTCTAAACTCACATTAGACATCACTAAATACTAATATAATCATGCATGATGTCTTCCTTTCCGTACAAGCCCATGATGAGAGGAAAAGCTCCTGTCAGTTTGAGTGACACTTAGCATAGTTTAACTAGAATACCAATGACTTGAGCTAGCCCTCCCCTCAGGAAGCCCAGGTGAGGCCAATTAACTCCCATTTATATGATTCTTTACTGCATTGATGCCAGGAGTTTGGGCCCATTCTTCCCAATTCATAAATTTTGAAATGGAGAATATTGGATACAGATGAATCTGCTTTAATCTCAACTCTGCACCCCCAGGCAAGTTACTTCCCCTCATTAAGACTTAATCTTCCCATATGTAAAATGAGAGTATCCGATGTGATTAAGATCTCTTCAAAATATCAAAATGTTTTGCTTCCACTTTGCAAAATTTTTGTCAGAGCCATGTTCTTTAATTGCTCACATCATCACAACCACTCTAATATTGTTCATGCATTTCCCAGAGCACTTCAGAAAGTTCCAGTGGAAGTGATGAACTGCTAAACCCCAGGCCACAGGCAGAAAACCCAGTCAATGGCATTCTCTTGCACAATGTCTGATGGTATTCATAATGTAGAAAAACAAACACCGGTTTGGAGACAGAAAGTAGGATAAACCCTTATATTTGGAAACATTTTCCAGAGCAAATTCTTATATTTGAAATCTATCTGTACCTTCCACCAGAACCAGACTGAGTGGCTATATTCATGGCCTCAGCATTTTCCCTGCTACCTCCCCAAGTAACACATTTTATATTTGTTGAATGACTTAGCATCTCCATCTGGAGCATGTACAATGACAATTTCCAAACATAATAAAACCTATACATTTGTTTTGTTTTTATACTCAAAGAAAACAATAATAAAAATGACAAAGAAAAGTCCAACAGCTTAAATCAAGTACATTTTTTAAAAACTCCTTCTTTCTTTCAGCAATGCTTTAAGAAGTCAAATAAGAAAAATTATATGGAAAAATGAACAAAATAAGAATACAAAACCTGTCACCATGACAATAACAACAGAAAATGCATGCCTTTATGCAGCACCTATTTGCAGAAAAAAATTGGTAACAGTCCCTGGTCAGATCTCTCTGTCCTCCTGGACTTCAGACTTTCAGGGTGTTGTTTGTTGGCTTTCTTTTCCTCTCAGCATTCTAACTAAAAATTCCCCGAACTGAATTTCTACTATAATCTTATTCCATTATTTTTGTTAGCTTTGTTTGCTGAATAGTAAAACCAATCCCAAAATGGGGACATGATTCCTGATTTATCTTTTTACTGTACCTATTGAAAATCATTTCTTAAGCCTTTCTATTAAGATCTAGCATTTTTTCTTCAGATACATCTCTTTATTCTATCTCTGGCAATTACTTTCATCTTCAATAGCATCATCTATGTGCATCTATGAATCTGTATCCTACAATTATCTTTGCAGTAACTTCTCCATAGGTGATATACAAATGGGATTCCATTGCCTCTCTGTTCATAACTCCCCAGCAGCTACAGCAACTCTCCAGGTAAAATCCAACTCACAAATATGTCTGTAGGTCTTGATGACATGATATCCATGACAGTTCTTGTCATCTCATGATTGCTCAGTTCACGACTCTTCCTTCTAGTCCTTAATTCAAAAGTTACATCCATGCTGCACCTTCAAACTAACTGGAGACCTTTAGGAAACAAAAAGTCTCTGCATACCCAGGCCTCATGCACACAAATGGTGATTTACTTGATCACTAGCAGTTACAAAAACTTTCTTGCTCTGATCTTCTAGAACTCAAGAAGTCAAAAAGATATTTTTCTTGTACTTTTATTCTTCTCTCATATGTTACAACCTGAACAGTTTCCCTTCCCTATTCTCTCCCCTGTGCCACCCCCCCACCTCCCCTTTTCCTCAGATCCATGCCCACTCTATCTCTCCTCTGAAAACAGCTGGCCTCCATGGACATCAATCAAATATAGCAAAATATGTACAATAATATCAGGTATGTACCATTACATCAAGGCCAGACAAGGCAACTCAGTAGGAGGAAAAGGGTCCCACAAGCAGACAGAAGAGTCAGGGACAGACCTGGCTCCACTGTTAGTAATCTCATAAGAACACCAAGCTACTCAGCCATGATATATATGCTGAGGTTCTAGGTCAAACCCCTACAGGCTGCCTGATCTCTACAAGGCCCTATTAGTCCTGCCAGTTGATTTTGTGGGCCATATTCTGATAGTGTCTCTGACCCCTCTTTTTTCTCCAATCTTCCCTCCCCTATTGTGGGATATTTGTGTAGTATATGAAGATATATTGCTGTGAATGATTTAATAAAGAGCTGAACAGCCAATAGCTAGGCAGCAAGATTAGGTGGAAGTTTCAGGAAGAGAGAGGAGAAGTAGGAGATGAATCTACGTATACAAGAGAGAAGAGAAGATGCTGTAGGATGTTCTGTATGTCCTGTGGGAGCCCTTCTTGGTTCTTTGTGGCGTTACCAGCAGGTCCGCATAGAGGATGATTAGGACCATGGGCCTGAGTGCAGGTGTTTGAGATGGTCTGCACTTGGCTGTGCTGGGGGATGGTCTGTATGTCAAGTTGTTCTGATTGGTTAATAAATAAAACCTGATCGGCTGTGGCTAGGCAGGAAGGATAGGCAGGACTAAGAGAGAGGAGAAATAAAGGACAGGAAGGCAGAGGACTTGCTGCAGCCGCCGCAATGACCAGAGAGGCTGCAGCCGCCGCCATGACCAGCAGCATGTGAAGATGCCGGTAAGCACCAGTCACGTGGCAAGGCATAGATTTATGGAATGGATTAATTTAAGCTATAAGGAAGTTAGCAAGAAGCTGCCACGCCATACAGTTTGTAAGCAATATAAGTCTCTGTGTTTACTGGTTGGGTCTGAGCGCTGTGGGATGGCAGGTGACAGAGATTTGTCCTAACTGTGGGCAAGGCAGGAAAACTCTAGCTACAAGAAGAGACACAGAGGAAGCAGGATGGGCAGTATGTGACGAATGTAGATTAAGAGAAATAGGAGCTGGGCGTTGGTGGCGCACGCCTTTAATCCCAGCACTTGGGAGGCAGAGCCAGGCAGATCTCTGTGAGTTCGAGGCCAGCCTGGGCTACCAAGTGAGTTCCAGGAAAGGCACAAATCTACACAGAGAAACCCTGTCTCAAAAAACCAAAGAGAGAGAGAGAGAGAGAGAGAGAGAGAGAGAGAGAGAGAGAGAGAGAGAGAGAAATAGGTTAAGTTATAAGTGTTAATTAAAAATAAGCCTAAACTAAGGCCAAGCTTTTAAGTAATAAGTATCTGTGTCATTGTTTGGGAACTGGCAGCCTGAAGAAAATTCATTACACTCCCCCTCCTCTAAAGGACTCCCAGACCTCTGCCAAATATGTGGCTGTGGGACTCTGCATCGGTTCCCATCAATTGCTTGGTGAAGTCTCTATCTCTCTCATTTCTTTGATGATGATCCTGCTAGCCTGAGGCCCCAGAACACTCTGCAGATAAGAAAAAACTGTATATAGGTCAAAGATTTTTGTGCCTGAGTTGGTCCCAATTCCTCCACTTGAGCCTTGCCTGCTTTTACAAGATGGCTGGTTCAGTTTCTTTGTCCCACATTACTAGGAGTCTTTGCTAGGGTTACTTTCGTAGCTTCCATGAAGTTCCCATTGTGCTAGGTTTCCACCTTGCCCCTAGAGATCTCCACACCCCCCACCCCCTGAACCAACTCCAGTTGAAAACAATTTCTTGATATCTTGCCTTTGCATGGCACCTTCAGTCTTCACACACTGGTTTCTGTCTTAGCAAATGTTGTCTTTCAACCATCTCTTTGTCAGGTTTATCCTTGCTCATGTCTGGGACTCAGGAAAAGACATTATTTGATACATTTTGAATAAATGAAAGTAGGGAGTCAGGTAGGCATGTTGGAAGATGTGAAGATTTATAGATAAGTGTGCTGAAAGAATAAAAAGACATAGACTCAAACCTTTATCCACATAGATAGATATTTTAGAATCATTGCTTAAATACACTGAACCTTGGGGCCATTATTTATAAACTGCCAGGAACATTATTAATGTAAAAAGTTTATAATTGAGTCTCAAAGTGTATGTGAATTTCTCATAGCAGAGACCAGAAGACAATTTTGGTAAAGAGTACTGGGATTCCAGCCAATATTCCAGCATGGATAGAGAAAAAGTTCCTGACACCCAACTCCTAGATAACATTTGGCAATTGATGGCTCCTGGGAGAGGGAGAATCATTTTTCTTCTGGAGTGTGGCCACATGTAGGTCACCCAGGCTTCATGGATGGTTCCACACCTATAATAAGGTGGGAAGCACTAAATGGACTCAGTAGTTTTAAACAAAGAAAAGGACATGAGGTGGGAGGTGGATATGCCTGTGGAGGAATTGGAGTGGAAGTTGGGGTTGATCTTACCAAGATACATTGTACGTGTGTTTATACATACATATGTATGAAATTGTCAAAGGTTGTATCTGCATTGCCCCTGATATTATATGTTGGCAAATTATCCAACTGTGTTTTCTGAATGTAAAATAATATATGGATTATTCCACTGACACATACTGAGTAGTCTCATTCTTGATTTTATACAATCAATACTTATTTCCATCTATCATAACATGTGAAGAATAGTGAGATTAAAATCTTATGCAGGGATTTTCCCCTTTAGTCATTTATCAAAATATAGCACATTAAATTGGGGAGTCACATGTTCAATGGGAAATATGCTTAGCCAGTGTGCAAGTGATCATTGTCTAGAAGCTACAAAGAAAATGTTTAGCTATTGGAGGTGATATTCAGAGAAAAAAGAATGGAGAAGAACAAAGTCTGGTTATTTCTGACAGAATCATATTGGGCCAGAATAAACTAAAAGGTCCAATAATGAATCCCACAGCACAGTTTGACCAGTTGTCACCAAGCAGAAATACTCTTGGAAATGGCTGTGATTAGGTTACATAAACTCAACAGATCAGTTCTGTAACAGGCCACCAAGAGAACAGGGAGCAGACCTTTACTGTGCACAGATATGGATTATTGCCAACACTTTGTTTAATCTTTATCTAAACAAACCTGAGACAGACCGTATTGCTTCTATCTTTAGTTGCTCAACTGGGGTCTTTAACAGAGAGCCAACTTTGACAAGTTCACAAATTCAATGGAAAAAAAGAACAGAGACAAAACGTTAAGTTCTGTTCTGTTTGACTCCCACCTCCTGAAATCTCCATGCAGAAGCAACTTTTCTTCCTACCTAAAGCAAGGATGACATCTACCACCTAGACTATCATCACACACACAGAGCAGACTAAGAAAACAGAAGGGGCAACAATTTCCAAACCACTGGACCTTAATGAAACAGTTCTGAGGATCTCTGCAATGGTCAGTGATTGTCAACTTGAAGTTTTGGTTACAAGACTTTAGCCTTTAACGCCCGAGCTATCTCTCCAGCCCAGTAGTTGTCAGCTTGACAGAGTCTAGAACCACCTGAGAGACAGGCCTCTGACATGCCTGTGGAGGATTGTCCTTGTTTCACTAACTGAGGTAGGAAGACTTGCCGAGAACAGTTCTACCAACAGTACTCGGGTAGGGATCCTGGATTGTAGAAAATGGTGACAGAAAGATGACCATACATTCGTTTTTCTCTACTTTCTGACTGTGGGTGAGTGAGACTAGCCGCTTCACGCTCCTGAACCCTTGATGTCCCCTACATGGTGGACTATACCCTTGAACTGTGATCCAAAGTAAACTGTTTCTCCTTTAAATTGCTTTTGTCATAGTGTTTTATCACACCAGTGGGAAAAGAAACTCAGACAGCCCCTGAAGCATGGGACAAACATGATGTACCTTGCCTTACTAGCTAAAAACTTCCAATTCACAACCAAAGAAACTAAAAAGACACCCTGTTAGTTGTGCCATAAACCCCATCCAAGGAAGGTCTGAGGAATCTGATGCAGACATCCACGGCTGGCCCTGTGAGCACTGGAGTCTAATTAGTGAGAAAGAAGAGGTTTATATGAGCGAGAATTGTTGAAGCCAGGTTGGATAAAGCACAGGACAAATAGCCAAACGAATGGAAGCACAGATCTATGACCAAAGCTGAGGGCCCCAACTGCATCAGCCCCTGAAGGGTGAGACAGTCATTTGGCTTGATCTGTTTGGGAGGCAGCGTGTGTTGGTGCGGTCCTGGCTTGTTGCATGAGTTGGCTGTTTGAATCTGGACATATGCAGGGACACTTGTCGGTCTGGGGGGGGACTGGTCTGGCTGGACTGAGTCTACCAGGTCGATCCCGGTCCTCGGGGAGACTTGATCTGGAGGAGGTGGGAAGGGGGGGGATGGGGGAGGGGAGGGGGGCGAGAGTGGGAGAACAGGGGAATCTGTGGCTATTATGTTGAACTAAATGATGTTGTAAAATAAATTTACTTAAAAAAAAAACAACAACAACAACAACAAAAAAAGATAGTCCAGCAGACTGCAGGAATTAAGAAAAATGAAATAAAACTAATTCGTGCATATCCACCATGAATATGACTCAAATTCAAAACATGCTTACGTTATAAACCCAACATCTCTTCCTGATCAATGCTTGGTAAACTGGGATCAGAATGGGATTTCTTCAATCTAGCAAAGTGTGTCTTAAAAAAAACAAAACAAAACAAAACAGAATCTAGATATAGACCTTGTACTTAATGGTGGATGACTGAATGATTTCCCCTAATATATCTGAATCAAGATATGTCTGCTCTCACCATTAATTTTTAGTATTATACTGAAATTTCTAGCCAACACAATAAGAAAAAAACAGTAATTTAAAGCTCCCACATTGAAAATGAAGAAACAAATTACCTGAACCAAGAGATGATTTTCTAAGTAGAAATGTCCCTTCCTCTAAATTGTAATAAATCTCACAAATGAATGAGTCAAACAAATTTGTAAGATACAAGCTTAATATAAAAATAGATTTTATCTTTATATTGTAATCACAAAGTTTAAAAAATTTAAATTAAATGATAACATGTATGATGCCATCAGATACAGAAAATACTTAATGATAAATTTGACAAAAGTTTTGTATGTTGTTAAATCCACAAATTGATAAATGAATGTGCATATATGCCACACTGGGGATTGAATACCTTAGCATTATTAAGATACTAGTGATATTAACATATTAAGGTTGCCTGCAATCCCAATAAAACTATAGCAGACATTGCAATACAAGTGTGATTTATAGAAAAATTATTTAGATGAATATACACCTGGCAAAGTAAAATTGAATTGGTTCAATTTGTTGTGAAGATGTACAATAGGATGAAACTCTCTGACAGAATTGGCTCCATTAGTATGAATATCTTAATGAAGTCAGGTGGTGTGTCCTTTGAAAGTTCAAACCATATCAAAGGAAAACTTAATAAAGTGTGGGTGGAAAATATAGTACAGTCAGTTGGAGCCTCTTTAAACTATGTGTGTGTGTGTGTGTGTGTGTGTGTGTGTGTGTGTGTGTGTGTGTGAGAGAGAGAGGAGAGAGAGAGAGAGAGAGAGAGAGAGAGAGAGAGAATATTTTCATGGCACAAATGTTTCAGTGTTTTAGGCACCTGTGGCGCTGAAGACTACAAAGTCTTCTCTGATTTGTAATAGATCCATTTTGAAGAAGATGTAAACTGTTATTTTAGAATAATGAAACTAGTGTTCTCTTTACCATGTACAAATTACTCTGAGATTTTTTTCATTTTTATTGTCTTGTGAGTGATAAAACTTACACCTACACTCATAAATGAAGAAGTGTTTTCTGTCTATTTTCTTTCTCCCCATACCTTCCTTAGAAAGCAAAGCAAAAATGAAGTCATTACTTTGCTAGGTACTATGCTAAAAGTTTCCACTTTTGAATTAATCCTTAATTTGGTACATGTATGAGTCAGAATTCTCCACAGAAACAGAACCAAAAGAACATGTGTTTGTTTGTTTAAAGGAATTGGCTCATGAGATTATAGAGGCTGGCAAGCCCAAGATCTGTAGAAAGTCCAATATGGGAACTCAGGACAGTTGATGATTTAGTTCCAGCTATAGGTCAAAATGCTAGAGAACTGGAAAGCCATTGCAATTGTCTTAATTCAAAGACAACGCATGTTCAAGTCTTTGGAAGATCTTATATTTCAGCTGGAATGTCAAAGAAATAGAAAACATCAGACATAGGCTGGAGGATTCATTCTTGTTTAAATAGAGCCAGCTCTCATGTTTCAAATAAGTGAAGTCTCATGTCTTAGTAGGGAATCTGCTTTGCTTAGGCTATCTACAGGTCATCCAAAGAATCAAAAGATTAACTTCTATGTTCCTCCACTGTGAACTTAGCACACATATTTGTCTCTTGACACAAACTTCACCACCAAATACAAACAATGACAAAGTCATCATGTTATATAATAGGATAGAATTGTCCTAGGAACACCAGAAGGTATATTGTCTATATTACCTAGTTTACTCTTCTTATCTTGCAATTTAAACATCATGGTGTAAAGCCAAAAGTATTTAATTATGATATAAGACTCATGTTGGATAAGAAAGGAGTGGAAACAAAGATATTCATGTAATATAGGTCTCATATACACATTCCTAACAAGCATCTTCACAGCAAAATAAGGAGAATGTATGTATGGTGATTTTAATCTCCATTTCTGTGTCTGGTCATATAGTCATAGCTTGTGTTCATGACTGCCTACCTGTTTTATCACCCACTTTATCTTCCCTTACATGATCATGACTTTTTTCCTGGTGAGATGGTTTAAATCCTCACATATAAATGCTTCAGTCTGTTATTAATCCTAGCTAACCTAGACTTTATAAATCCCACTTGTTTTAATCACAGGGTATGATAATATTAAAAGGTACTCTACAGAATCTTAATCATGGAACAAAAGTTCAATTTCTCCTGGAAGCAGAATCAAACACCCTAGGCATCATAACAACTACCTTTTCTTGTTGACTCAAAGACAGAAAAGTAAAGTGTCCAGGCAGTGTCTTTAATTTCCAGCTTAATGAAATTCTTGTTGTGCTTTCCAGTGAAAACATTCCTTTCTATGACTTATAGGATAGAAGAGCATAAGGTTGTAGAGGAAAGAAGCAAAATTATGTATAGAAGAAAGATATGTATATATGTATATGTATATATGTATGTATATATATATATGTAAATATGATAGTGGATGCTGATGTTGAGCATATTAGATTTGTATAGAATCATAGTCCAGCTGTGGTGATATTTTATTTGTGCACCCCCATAAAGCTTATCTGGAGATGAGAGGAAAAAGCTAGCTACTATATTAAACATAAAGGTCAGGTAGTGGTAGCACATGTCTTTAATCCTAGCATTCGGGAGGCAGAGATCTATCCAGATCTCTGAGTTCAAGGCCACACTGGGAATAGAAGCATGGGGGGTGGTACACACCTTTAATCTCAGCACTAGTTAACCATAGAAGTCTGCAACTCTGTACAGACAGACATGAAGTGATAGAGTTGGGCGGAAAGAGGCAGTGATGAAGCTGGGTGAAGAAAGAAAGTAAGATGGCAGAGCACAGAGAGGTATATAGGTGTGAATATACAGGAAGTAGCTCTCTCTGGAGGCTGAGGAGTTGTTAGGGTGAGGCTGGCTGTAGCTTGTTCTATTCCTCTGATCCCTCAGTTTTCACCCCAATATTTGGCTCTGGATTTTTTATTAATAAAACCATTTAGCAGCATGGCGGCGCCCAGCGAAGTGGCGGCGGCAGTGCTCAGTGAAGGCGATGGCGCGGGCTTTGGATCCTGGCTGGACGGACGGTTGGAGGCGCTGGGAGTGGACCGGGCCGTTTATGGCGCTTACATCCTTGGTGTCCTACAGGAGGAGGAGGAGGAAGAGAAGCTGGACGCCCTGCAGGGTATCCTCTCTGCTTTCCTGGAAGAAGATTCTCTCCTTGATATCTGTAAGGAAATTGTGGAACGATGGTCAGAAACACAAAATGTCACCACCAAAGTAAAAAAAGAAGATGAGGTTCAGGCCATCGCCACCTTGATTGAGAAGCAGGCACAGATCGTGGTGAAGCCCAGGATGGTTTCTGAAGAGGAGAGGCAGAGGAAAAGCCGCCCTGCTGGCCCAGTATGCCTGATGTGACAGACGAAGAGGACGACGCAGATGAGAAAGACGACCTGGGTGCTTCGACAGCAAACGCCGGTTCTGACAAATCTCTCTTCCGAAACACCAATGTGGAAGATGTTCTCAACGCTCGGAAATTGGAGCGAGACTCGCTTCGGGATGAGTCCCAAAGGAAGAAGGAACAGGACAAGCTGCAGAGGGAGAAGGACAAACTAGCCAAGCAGGAGCGCAAGGAGAAGGAGAGGAAAAGGACCCAGAAGGGGGAACGCAAGCGATAACCTCGGCCCACTCCCTTCCTCCCGCCCACGAACTGATTGTGCGTCTGTGTATTTAAGAGAACTGAGACTAATGCATTTCCCCAAATTTCCTAAGGTTTTCCCCCTTTGTTTACATGTTCAAAAGGAAAAATCACAATCACTTGTAACTACAAAATGTGCCATGTTTTGGTGGTGTGAGCAATCAATTATAGTTAGTATCTTTACCAAAGATCTGGAATTAGGGTAACTTTTCTGTTTTAGTACTGAAATCCTGTGCTCTTCTGGCTTGTTTTTTTAAAAAAAGGTCTTCCCTCACTTTGTATAATTAGCCAGATTCAGAAAGCTAACATCCTGAAGGAAACATGACCATTCCTTCTGAGATTTAAAAAAAAAAAAAAAAAGAGTATAAATTGCTCCCTTGGCAATATTTGCCTCAAAATGTAGTGGTTTTTGCTTTGAAACGGGGTTTCTTTCATTCTGTAGTCTAGGCTGGCCTTGAACTCGGTGCAGTGTCCTTGGCTAAGTTTCTAAGCCTTAGGATTATGAGCATAAACGGCTACACCTAACTTGTGGTAGCAGTGTTTATGACTGAAGTAGCTAATGAAGAGCCCTACATAAATCCAGGTTTTATAAGGCATCAAATTAGGAAAGCGCAAGATGGCATTTGGGGTGTGATAGATCCAGTCATTTTTTTTTTTAATGTGTCAGCTTGGGCTCAAGCTGCGGTTGTGTTGACTGTCTACTTAGCATAAAAGGCCTTGGGGTCGATCCCCAGCAGTGAAGGAGAACTTAACCTATGGGAGAGTCAAGTATCTTTTAAAATAGAGAGCTACATACTTTTCATGTAGTCTTTGACCTTAAGAAGGATATGTCAGTTTGGGGTTTAAGGTTATCATTATTAGCAAGATAAATCCTGAGTTCCCTTGAATCCCCTTTTGATTTTAATCTTGATTTATTCTGCAGGCATGTCCAACCTTTTGACATTGTGACATGACTTTTTTTAAAACTCGAAAAAAAAAATCATGTTTTAAAAGTAAGTTTATGATTTTGTGTTAGACTGGATTTACGCTATCCTAGGCCACAGGTTGGACACACCTGCAACATGAGTGTTAAGACCTAATAATTCCTGGTTTAGAGAAACTGAAGGAATTACTTTTTTAGAGAAAAACACTGGAAATTTTGCTAACACAGATACTTAAGTGTATATATAGTTGGTGGTTAACAAACTTATGGAATGAGTGAGTGGAGTCAAGGGTGAGCAGAAACTCCAGTTCTGCCTCTCTACAGCCACGTCCAGTTGTAAACACAGTCCTTCTGTACTTGACTTTGGGCAACAGCTATCAAAAGCCTCAAGAGAACAATTTCTCTGACAAGATACAATAGATATTTTATACCAGGGGTTAGAAGACTACCACTCACAGGCCATGTTTGGCCCAGTCTTTTTTTGTATGGGGCAAACTAAAATGGTTTTTTACATTTTTAAAAGGTTATAAAAGAAAGACTTTCATGATTGAGACCATATGTGGCCTATAAAACCTAATATTTACTAGTATTTGGAGAAAGTCTTCTGACTTGTTTTTGTATAATTAGCTACCTTTGTGCAGAAGCAAAAAAAAAAAAAAAAAAACATGGTTAAGGAGATAATGCTGCCTCTTTATCCTACAACCATGACATTGCAAAAATAACCACCTTTTTCTTTTTTAAATAAACTTTATTTAAGTCAAAAAAAAAAAAAAAAAAAAAAAAAAAAAAAAAAAAAACCATTTAGCAATTCATCTTACATTCAGCCATCTAAAGTACTGTCACTCAGGTAGCATTACAGCTGAGTCACAAAAAGTCAAACCACCACTCTGATAAGGCATCTGATTTTAGATGGTTGGTATATAAGGTAAAGTTAATATTCCATCAACATGAGCCCCTTATCACACTTCTTTTGCAGTGAAGTCAGTGGGATACATTGATGGTGGACATGACATTCTCTAACTCTATGAATGATGGCAGAGTCATTGCCTATAGACAAGGAGCAAGCTTCTGCTCTGATATGGATATAATATTGCTCTTTTCATGGTAGAAGTAGTTCAATATAATCAACCTGCCATCATGTAGCTAGTCAATCCCTACAAAGAATGATGCTATATTAGGATTTAAGGTTGTTCTTTGCTACTAGAGACTGAGCTCTCATCTGTCTGCCCAGCCCAAGTCTTCCTTGCTGAATGGAAGCCTTGTTGCTGAACCCATGCATAACCTCTACCCCATCATCACAGTCACTTTGTTCACAAGCCCATTAGTGATGACAGCAGTGGCTTGGGAAAGAGGCTGAGTACTAGCCACAGAATGGATCATTCTTTCCAGCTGATTATTAGAATTCTCCTTTACTGAGGTCACACTTTGCTGAACATTCACATGGTATCTTCTTCTTCTGTTCATCCGGAAAAGTCTATCTATAAACTGCTACCTCAAATTTTGTACTCACAGATGTTTCACTGGTGTTCATTGCAAATCTGTGTCCGTCACCCAACCCACTGGCCACAGCACATGCATTGGTGTATAATTATACATCTGAGCACTTCTGCTTTACAAGTAATGTGAACAACCAGGTACATTAGTCAATGTTTAGTATACTGGGGGAACTTTACCCTCCTTCAGGAATGTCTGAGAAGGGCTGTAGTGCTGTGTCTATTCATATTAGTGTTGAACTTTCATATCACAGAGAACAATCTATAAAAGAGAGTTAAATCTTAGAACCAGACCCCAGAACAACTCCAAAGTTGTTTTTCTAGAGAAAAGTAGTTATCTATAGATAATAGCAAGAATTTGCTCCAAATTCAAAGGACAGAAATGATGATTCATTTACAGGGGACTGCCAAAGACTCCAGATGGCACACCTATTTGCCATCAATATTTCAAGCACCATTGAATCTGCAAAAGTGGCAGAGTTCCTTTCACAGAAACCTTAGTCTACTGTAGAATACCATTCTCCCTGGACTCAACATGAATTAGAAATTTCAGATTTCCAAATATTGTAAAGGAGTAAATGTAACACTCATAGTTGAGGAACAAAAGACTGATAAAGCAGTGCTTTAGAAAATTGCATTGTGAGGTCTTGAGTTCCTGGATCCATAGAAAATCTTACTAAAATAAGAGGCTGCAGAATTTTGTTTTAATTATTTCCTGTCCTGTACAATGTAAATGCCTTACTAGATCTATATAGCATGTCCTGTTGCTGGAGAGCTTCTCTCCAGGTTCCATTAAAGCCCTGCAGTCCCACAATCCACATATAAAATAATCACTCAGACATTTATATTACTTATAAACTGTATGGCCATGGCAGGCTTCTTGCTAACTGTTCTTATATCTTAAATTAACCCATTTCTATAAATCTATACCTTGCCACATGGCTGGTGGCTTACCGGCGTCTTTACATGCTGCTTGTCCTGGTGCTGGCTGTAGTGTCTCTCTTCCTTCTTCCTTTTTCCCCAATTCTCCTCTCTCTTTGTCCCGCCTATACTTCCTACCTGGTCACTGGCCATCAGTGTTTTATTTATATAGAGTGATATCCACAGCAATGTCCTCATTGTAATGGGCTAGTATGGTATCTCATGGAGGTTGCAAAGGTTCCTGTAAACTAAATTATAACAGTGGGGATGAGGGATACCTGAGGGGAGGTGTATCCTGATTGTTTTCAAGCTATAATCAAATGCTTCTGGCAAACCTTATTAATAGGTGTGAAGGGAGAAAATATTGTATTAATTTTCTGAGACAGTGAAACATTAACTGGTGTCACACCTATAATTGAAGCAAGTATTTATTGAATATTACTTTATTGCATCATCATACACTAAAATCCATCTACTCTCTGCACCAGCCAAGAAGGCAAGTTAAATGGGCTATGATCCACTAATCCACTAATCTACACCACTAATCCTACATCTTTTAAGTCAGTGTTGGCATTCACCTCTGAAATCCATTTGGGAATGCTCCTTTGTTTTCGGTTGACCATTTTCCCAATTAGAGGCATGTTTGATAGCTTGCACTTAATGTTTTGTACCACAATAATTTCTCCATCACAGTTCAAGGGACCAATGTGGAGATTCTGCTAGTAGTGATATCCATGTATACTCGTGATATACTCTGGAAGTAGAATTCCAGAGCATCAGAATCAATTAAAGGACACAGTAGACTTACGATGAGACAGGCTTGAGCCAAAATATCATGGATCAATTGATCCATGTAAGTTCTTCTTGTCACCAGAGGGCCATAATTTTGTCCTGGGTCCAGTGTCAGTTTGAAACTAGTATCAAGTTGCCTTTGACGATTTTATTATTTCCTTTTTGTCTCTGTCTTAGTTGCTTTTGCTTGAATTTCTCCATCATAGTGACTCTGATTATTCGATAGGATCCTCTTAAATTAAAGATTAAGGTAAGGATCAATAGGTCTTTTTGAGAAAGACCAGGAAAAATATCTACAGTGTCTAGTTTATCAGTGTCCCAAATATCCTTCCTTAAGAACTTAACCATTAAATCTGCAATTAGCAGAATTTATGGTCCTAGAATTGATGTACGAGCTAAGAGAATCTGTTTTTATGACTTTGTTTAGACTTTTGTTCACTTGACCTAGACATCTTCTGTTTATCCAGATCAATTAACAGTTTCATATTCGAACTATTTGTTTTACTCGAAGAATACAGTGATCAGTAGCCAACACTGGTCTAAAGAGGCCAGTGTATTCTGATGGCTGCTTTGACTTCGATGTCCAACGAAGTTACCACACTTGACTTGACTTGCATTTAACACTTTCAATTCAGTGACTCACTTATCATTGCAACATTTGTCTCACAGGGAAGCCTATTGCAGAGATCATTGAGAATATGGGTACCTTTCTCCAATTAATTTATTTATTTCTCACACTTGTGGTAAACGGCTTGTCTTTAGGACCTCCTAAATGCAGGAGCAATAAATGACAAACCTAATCTAACATTCTAATCTACCAAAACCTCAATCCCTTTTCTGAACATTAATTCAAAGCAAGCCTGGTGCTTCCAATTTGTTCATTGTAGGTCACCTTTCCATCCATGCTCTACCAGCCAAACAAACCATTACAACCTTTCCTAATTCCTTTGGCCACATCAATGCAAAGAATCTCTGATTAGTAAACTCATGTCAATAGATTGGCCTGATCCAAGATTATATTCTTTCAACCATGACTCCACACCCTTACTATCTATTCCCATACATATTCCTTGGACTTCTCTCTTCTTAAAAATTTAAAACTCAAGTAGGTGTTTTAAAGTGTGCCACATCTTTTCATGGATCACCTTACCTGCTGCCATTTGAGTATAGATGCCCTCTACAAACTATGATACACACTGTTGGTGATTTTGAAGAAGAGAGTAGTCTTGCAAAATAACTGAGAGTATGGATCCATTACAACTCCTGAAGTAACATATGGTTATTCTCTTAGAATGAAGAAGATTATTTAACTGTAGGAAGAGAGGCCAAATCTATTAACAAATAATATACACAGTATGTGAATCAATGTTCTGACCTTCCCAGGACTCTCCATTCAAATTTTCCAGATACTATTTCTTTGCAAACAGTATTCTCACTTTACTAGTAGACACTCTTTGAAGTAGGTGTTTCAACTTCTGTTTGGCTTCAACTAGTTGCTGTATATGATTGTAGATTTGGATTTCAGCAATCTCAATGCCACATATATGAAAGATAAAGATTTTTCTTAGGTACATATGTTTGAGGTTATTTATATGAGATTCATGCTGGAAATTTGAATCATTTAAGTCATGTCATTCACATCAATAGAGATAAGTAACCAGTCTTATTTTGCTCAATATTTTGACAAAAATGATATTATTATATAGTTTGGGTCATGGTGTTATATGATGGCAGTCCCAGCACTTATGAGAGAAGGGAAGAAGGGTAGAGGAGAGAAAGGAGGAGGAAGACACACACACACACACACACACACACACACACACACACACACACAAACACACACTCACACAAAATCATAAACTCCTGAAATCCTTTTAATATTATTATAAATATTTAGTTAATCATTTAAGCTTATCTGTTGTTATTTGGATAATTTCTGTTCTCTGATCATACCATAGACTATCAGTATTCACTTAAATATTGAAACACAGTCATTAGCTCAGTTAATTATAATCAGATTAGGAAGCCAATTCTGGATACTCCAGACCAGTTCAAAAAATTCATTCTTTAAATTGAAATTTAAGTCCTTTAGAACCACTCTTTGTACCAAAGTCTACATCTGTACAAGTTCTCCATAAAACTGGAACTGATAGCATATATTGAGAGACACAGAAAGATATTTATTAAGGAACTGGCTTCCAACATTATGGGGGCTGGCAAGTCCCAAACTGTGTACTGTGAGTAAGCAAATGGAGTGGAGATGGAAGAGAACCAAGGGTTTATTCCACTCTGAGCTCAAAGGTCTGGAAATGGAGACAGCAAATGATTCTGTTTACAGTCTGAAAGTTCTGTCCCTCCAAGAAAGGCATTGAACAGACAGAACTCTCTCTTATACTGGAGTCAGACTTTCTCTTCTATTCAGATCTTCCATTGATTGTATGAGGTCCACTTACATTAGAGATGATAATTTCTTTACTCAAAGCACTGATTCATATGTTAATCTTGTCCAAAAATTCCATCACAGAAGAATCCATAATGATGTTGGACTAAGTAGCTTGATACACACATAAAATTAACCACTGTGGCACTATTAAATTGTTTTTCATTGAGTCAATCTTAGGGTCTCACATACACCAAGGTGATTTTAAGAACTTCTATATCTTAGAGAGACAGAAAAAAAAAACAAAAACAAAAAAAACAAACTTCATCCATGGCAGAATCATGAGAGTATTTGAGGGGGAAAAAAAAATCAAACTTTAAAACTATGAAGAAATGAGCCACAAAGATTCTTGTGTAAAGAGCCTTTCATTTGGTTAGAAAAAGAAAGCAGTGCCAGTAACCATGAGTATGTGAGTATTTTATAGGTTCTACAAATAGAAAGGATGCAAGAATCATTTGCACAGAGATGAGAACAAGAAATAGTGATAAAAATAGGTCATGGTTATAACCAGAGATCAGATCACAAATTATCTGACCAGAAAAGATACATGGACTATGTTCTATTTTGTGATAAATAAGAATTGCAAGAATTTGAGTAGGACACTTATATGAAATACTTTGGGAAAACACGGAAATACAGGAGACAAGAATAAAAGTGGGATGGTAGATAAAGAGCATGTTACTGTGATTCAGTTTCAATTCAATGGGAAGGGAATACAGATTATCCACTCACTGATGCATGCCCTTAAATGCCCCAGTTTGAATGTTACTTTCCACATTCACAGTCTTATCTTCCATGCACACCTTCCTTCTGTATCTCAAAGTGCAAAACAAAAGCTGTAAAGACCATCAGCCACCCTGATCTCAGAGGCCAGATACTAACCCTCAGGATTTCCCTTTGCAACATCAGAAACAGTAGGCTTGTAAGTCTCTAAATATGTGAAGCACCACCACAAGTCAACTTTGATTTAAAGCAAAGGAGCTGGCATTGCTTGAAGGTGAGGTCACTGGAACTGGAGCCTTGATGAAGTTTCTCAGAAAGAAAACATTGTGCTGTGTTTGTGTCTCACTCCCATTCCTCCTCCCCTCTCACTTCACTTCCCACCACCACATGTGAGTTGGCTGTAGCTGAAGCTCCATGGACAGAACAAAACCCATTGAATTTTGAGCATATCAAACAGCCTATCCAAAACCAAATAGAACTTCCCTCAACCTGAGCATAGTTCTCCAAGTGTTGATTGAAGAAGACTGAGAGAGGAAGCTACTTTAAGCCTGTTAGAGAAAACAACACTTGGGGTGTGCTCATGGAAATTGCTACATAATAAGGAGGCTGATTCTCCCTCCATGAGTCAGAGTCTGGCCACTGTAAAACTATGGAGGAAAAATCCTCTGGTGTTTACGCACAGGCAAAGCTTCCAGGTTTGTGACTCTATTAACAAGACCAGGGACCAGGAAGCAGGATACCCAGCTTTCATGATTAACACATCCCTAGAGGTCACAAATGCCTGAAATGATTCATTTTGCTTGGCATTGGCACTGGTGTGTGCTTCTGAAAAGTTGAAGCAATAGCATATGTCTGCTGCAGGGTTATTACAAGTATTTGGTGGTATTAGACAGAGTAAACTCCAAAGTTATTGGTGACAGAAACCTGTTTTGCTCTCATACTTTAATTAATATTTATATCGAAGGCTCTGTGTCCATCCCGATCCTCTTTGGAAATGGGAAGAGTGCTTAGCAGAGAAAAAATATTTAAAATCATGTTGTTTTCTTGTAAAGGTGAAAATACTGATAGTTTTAAAATTATAGGCACTCCCCCTGCTTTTTCACAGGTAGGACAAGATACACATTAGGAGATGATTCCTCAGGATCGGTATGAAACCCCTTCCTTCTCCAGTTTTCTCATCTTATTTGATGTCTTCATTGTGGTATTCACCTAATTGCTCTAAACAAGGTCATCTTTGATTGCACATGTGTTATAAAGAAATCATGCTTCACTGACTAAGGGACATAACTCATGGCTCAATCTCATGTTATTAGTAGTAAATACACATAGCAGAAGGAGATTGGATGGATAAGACTAGTAACTGTTATATGAATCATCTCAATCTTGTGGAGAACTCATTTATAAAACTAATATCAATAGGAACTCAGTAGTAGAAAGAACACAGAATTGATGTCCCCCAATTGATCTTATTAATTACCAATATGGAAATTCACCAAAAAAGTAGAGTTTGTTTACTTTGGATCAAGGAGCACATATCTATCAAATGGATAAGACTGATATTTTTCTTCCCCAAAGACAGTGTCTATCCCTGTTATCAGTCACTGTAGGAGCTTTCTTATCCTGTTGGTGATGATGAAGGCCAAGAAGGTTCCAGAAAGATGAAAGATATGTTCCCTCTGTGAGCTGTCTTTGCAATATTTGACCTCATAAAATGTGAAGTAACAGGAAGATGCTTGAGAAAGCTCAGGTTTGGTGAGGCAGAGAAATGAGAGGAAGAAAGAACTAGATAGATGAGGTCAGGTAAGACACCATGAATTGATATTTGACTGGAGATTCTACCAGAAGCTGCTTCTAGGTTAGTTATGTGACTGCTCTGTGCTGAGGGTTCATTTTATTATCCCCAACCTGTTAGGAGTATGTCCTCACCCTTTGTGAGGACAAGAGGCAGGAATGAGTATGGCTTACTGAGGACACAGTGCCAGTAGATGACAGTCTGGCGAGGACCATTGGCAGCCTAAAAAGATGGATGATGTCACGACTAAGAGGCAGATGGTGTAGAGGAAATAAGGAAATTACTCTGCCTACATTTGTTGGAGAGTCACCTGGAAAAGTCTTCTAAATGGCCAAGAGACAGTAGGTGGGGTGGAGCCCCATTTTTTTGGCAACTAGACTGACTGCAAATGATGCTACAATCACTTTGCTATAAAAGTAAATGAGGATTATTTTAGAGTCTGGAGCCATGTCCAGAGGCAAGTGGATCATATAGAGATGAAGACACAGCTGCCCTAAGGGATTCATAGTTGGAGTATTCAGTGTATCTCAGTGGACGTACAATTGTTCCTGCACTCCTCCATGAGGAAGGCACAAAAATTACCTTATCAATTCCCATCCCTGTAAACAGCTTCTCATAAGGCCTAGCAAGGGATGAATGTGAGACAGAAATTTGAAAATTTCATGTACATGGCAAACAATTTTTTCAGTCTAGAAGAGAAGACCAAGTCCATTGTACACACTCAGCAGTCAGCTTCCTGACCAGTTTTCAGAAGGAGCTCAGGGCCTTTTTCACAGGTATGATGCCAGTACACCCACACTAAGCTGGACACTATGTTTGGAAATTAAGTCTCCTTGAACTCTTATAAAATCCTTAACTGTTTATTTGAATTCGTATTATGAGGGTAGCAATCAACAGGATGAAAAGGCATGTACCTAGGCTTCCATCCCATGCTTTCTGGATATTCCTAAACACACTCTCCACACCTTCATAGGATGACTTTTTACATCTTACCATCTGATGCTTGTAATACAGCCATCTTTTATTTCCAAGCCTTGACCTGTGACTTTTTCTGTCTTCCACCTAATACAGGGAGAACCCTGATAGTGCTGATTGTTATAAGAGATCTATTTAATTATTGTCTTCCATTTTCAATGAGACCCTGAGCACAGCTCAAATGATGTTTTGAGGGAAAGCATTCACGCCTTGTTTATCAGGGATCAACATTGTGGTAACATACACCATGGTGACAACATGTCAGTGCTTCTTGATGAGTCATTGATGAAATTGAGTCTCTGATCACCACTGAACATTGTATCAGGCACATGCTTGTGTGGAGTCTGTCATTCTTTTAAAATTCCTTGCCCTACTGTGTTGGTGTAGTGAACCAAGGAAAACAAAGACTGAATTTTCGGCTCCTGCTATCCAATTCTGCATCAATCTAGTAGTTGTTGGAAAAGGTAAGAAGGTAGCCAGATGCAAGCAGTGTATTGAGACTTTGGGGCACCTGAAGTTGCCCACTGGATATCTTAATGCTGAAGAGAAGACAGAATTAAGTTGCAATAGAAAACACTGTGCATCTGGAGAGAGACACTATCTCAAACAGGAAAACATATTGTATGACCTTTAATAATGCTTTTCCCAGAGACTTCCCCAAGTCAATGCCATCTTAACTTGTCCTTGGCCCTGATGCTGCTGGGCCCTACCCCTAACCCCAGCAGACTTCTTTCACTGAGGTGTAGACCATGCCAGCCAGAACAAGTGAGCAATTTGCCTAACAGGAGAACTGCACCCCTCCCTGGATTCTGTCCCCATGACCCTTTCCCAGGCCCATGCAATCCCTGCTAGTCCCTGGCCCTTCTGATAGGCCCTTCCCCAAACCCCAGAAGACTTCCACCAAGCAGACCCAGGCCATACAAGCAAGAACAGGTGAGTGATCTGCCTGTATCTTATCACATCACCATGGATTAAAGTTGGAGTTCAACAACATCACAAACTGCAGAAAACTTACAAACTCACTGAAACTGAACAACTCTCAACTGAATTACCACTGAGTCAATGAAGAAATAAAGAAAGAAATTAAAGACTTCCTAGAATCCAACGAAATGAATGCACAGCACACCCAAACTTAGGGAAAACAATGAAAGCATGCTAAGAGGAAAGCTCATAGCACTAAGTGCCTGCATAAAGAATTTGGAGAAATCTTACACTAGCAACTTAACAGCAACACCTGAAACCTCTAGAGCAAAAAGAAGCAAACACATCCAAGAGGAGTAGATGGCAGGAAATAATAAAACTAAGGGCCGAAATCAATAAAATAGAAACAAACAGAACACCACAAAGAATCAATGAAATCAATGAGTTGGTTCTTTGAAAAAATCAACAAGATAGACAAATCCTCATCCAAACTAACTTAAAGGCAGAGAGAGAATATCCAAATTAACAAAATCAGAAATGAAAATGAGGACATAAAAACAGACATTGAGGAAATCCAAAGAATCATTAGGTCATACTTCAAAAAATGTGCATTGCACATGACAGAAAAATCTAAAAGAAATGGATAAATTTCTTTTTTTTAAATTTCTTTTATTTATTTATTTATTTTTCAGATAAATTTCTTGAAAGATACCATATGCTAAAATGTAATAAAGATCAGATAAACAATTAAATTAGACTTTTATCCACTAAGGAAATAGAAGCAGTCATTAAAAGTCTCCAACTAAGAAAAACCCAGGGACAGATAGTTTCAGTACAGAATTCTACCAGACTTTCCAAGAAGATATAATACCAGTACTCTTCAAATTATTCCACAAAATAGAAACAGAAGGAACAGTGACAAATTCTTTTTATGAGGTCCCAGTTACCCTGATACCCAAACCACACCGAGACTCAATAAAGAAAGAAAATTACAGACCAATTTTCCCCATGAACATTGATGCAAAAATGCCTAACAAAAGCCTGGCAAACTGAATCCAGAAACACATCAAAAAGATTATTCACCATGATCAAGGGGGCTTCATCCCAGAGATTCAAGGAATGTTCAACATACAAAAGTCTGTCAATTTAATCCACCATATAAACCAACTGAAAGAAAAAAAAAAACACATGATCATCTCATTAGATTCTGAAAACACCACTGACAAAATCCAACAGCTCTTCTTGATAAAAACCTTGGAGAGATCAGGAATACAAGGAACATATCTAAATATAATAAAAGCAATATACAAAAAAAAATCAACAACCAACATCAAATTAAATGGAAAGCAATTCCACTAAAATCAAGAATAAGAAAATGATGTCCACTATCTCCATATCTATTGAATATAGTACTCAAAGTTCTAGCTAGAGCAGTAAGTCAACCAAATGAGATCAAGGAGATACAAATTGGAAAAGAAATCAAAGTGTCACTATTTGCAGATGACATGAGAGTATACATAAGCAATCCCAAAATTTCTAACAGGGAACTCCTACAGGTGATAAACAGTTTTAATAAAATGGCTGGATACAAGACTAAATAAAAACAAAAACAAAAACAAAAAACAGTAGCCCTCTAATATACAAACCATAAAAGGGCTGAGAAAGAAATCAGGGAAACAACTCCCTTCATAATAGCCAAAAACAATATAAAATATCTTGGGATAATTCTAATGAAGCAAGTGAAAGACCTGTATAACAAGAACTTCAAGTCTTTGAAGGAAGAAATTGGAGAAGATATCAGAAGATGAAAAACTCTCCAAGCTCATTGATAGGTAGGATTAATGTAACAAAAATGGCATCTTACCAAAAGCAATCTACAGATTCAATGCAATCCCCATCAAAATTTCAACACAATTCTTTACATATCTTGAAGCAACAATACTCCACTTCATATGGAATAACAAAAAACTCAGGCTAGCTAAAATAATCCTGTACAATTAAAGAACTTCGAGAGGCATCACCATCCCTGATTTCAAGTGATACTATAGAATCATAGTAATAAAAACAGCATGGTATTGCCATAAAAAGGCAAGTGGATCAATGAAATTGAATCAAAAACCAAGACATAAATCCACACAACTATGGACACCTGATTATTGACAAAGAAGTAAAAATTATACAATAGAAAATAGAAAGCATCTTCAACAATTGGTGCTGGCTTAAATGGATTTTGGCGTGTAGAAGAATGCAAGCATATTTATATCTTTCACCTTGCATAAAACTCAAGTCCAAGTGGAACAAAGACCTCAACATAAATCCAGTTATACTGAACGTGAGAGAAGAGAAAATGGGAAATAGCCTTGAATACATTGGCACAGGAGAAAACTTCTTGAATAGAACACCAATAGCACAAACTCTAAGGTCAACAATTAATAATGGGACCTCATAAAACTGAAAAGGTTTTATAAGGCAAAGGACACAGCCAATAGAACAAAACAGCAGCCTACAGAATGGGAAAAGATTTTCACTAACCCCACATCCAACAGAGGGCTGATCTCAAAAAACATAAAAAGAACTCAAGAAACTAGGCATCAATAAACCAAATAATCCAATTAAAAAATGAAGTACAGAACCAGAGAAGTCTCGACAGAAAAATCTCAAATGGCAGAGAAACACTTAAAGAAGTTTTCAACATCCATACCCCTCAGGGAAATGCAAATCAAAAGGACTCTAAAATTCCATCTTTTACCCATCAGAATGGCTAAGATAAAAAATACAAATGACATCTTATGCTGGAAAGGATGTGGAGAAATGGGAACACTCCTCTATTTCTGGTGATAGTGCAAACTTGGTTGGCAGTTTCAAAAAATTGGGACTCCATTTACCTCAAGACTCAGCTATACCACTCATGGATATATACCCCAGCATACCACAAAGACACTTTACTCAACTATGTTCATAGCAGCTTTATTGGTAATAACCAGAACCTGGAAATAGCCTAGATGCCCCTCAACCAAAGAATGAATAGAGAAAATGTGGTACATTTACACAATGGAGTATTACTCAGCTATTAAAAACAATGACATCAGGAAATTTGAAAGCAAGTGGATGAAACTAGAAAAAAAAAATTAGTGACATAACTCAGACCCGGAAAGACAAACACAGTATGTACTCACTCATAAGTGGATACTAGCTGTAAAGTAAAGGATAATCATACTATAACCCACAGACCCAGACAGACTAGGTAACAAGGAGGGCCCAAGAAGGGGTGCATGGATCTCCCTAGGAAGGGGAAATAGAAAAAAATCTCCTGGTTGGACTAGGGGAGGGTGGATGGGAACTTGAGGGATTAGACTGCGAGTAGATGGAGGGGGAGAGTACTGAAAGAGATGACTGGAAAAGGTGGGGCATTTCAGGGTCAGGTACAAATTTGATGCAAGGGAAACCCCCAGCAATCTGCAAGGATGACCCCAGCTAAGACTCATAGCAACAGTGGATATGTAGCCTCAACAGACCACATCCTGTGATCAGATTGGTGACTACTCCAATTGGCGCCAGAGAGGCTTTATCCAATAGTTGATGGAAAGAGATGCACAGACCCACAGCCAAACATTAGGCCAAACTTGGGGACTCCTGCTGAAAAGCAGTAGAAGAGATTGTAGGAGCCAGAAGGGCCAAGGACATCATAAGAAAACCCACAGAAACAACTAACCTGGTACACAGGAAGTCACAGAGTCTCAACCAACAACCAGGGAGCCTGCACGGGACTGATGTAGGCCCTCTCTATATATGTGACAGTTGTGTAGTTTGATCAGCTTGTGGGACTCCTAACAATGGGAACAGAGGCTGGTGCTTGGGTCGCTACCCCTCGTACTGGATTGCCTTGCTCAGCCTCAATACAAAGGGAAGTGCTTAGGCTTACTACAACTTGATGTGACGTGTTTTGTTAATATCCATGGGAGGTGTGCCCCTTTCTGAACAGAAACAGAAGAGGAGTGGACTGAGGAGTCCAGAGGCAGAGGGGAGTCTGTAGGATGGAAATGGAGGAGAGGAGGGAGGGGAAACTACAGTCAGGATTCAAAATAAATAAATCTATTTAATAAATAAAAATAACGTTTTTCCCATAAGGAACCATTAACAGTTACATAGCCTGATTTAGTTGAATCATAAATTTATTGATCTCTAGATGATTCTTGCAATGAAGGCAAGTTGGGACATTTCTCAAAGACATTATCAGGTCTTGGAAAGCTGTGGCTGAGAAATTTAATCAATCAGGTAGAAATGGATAACTTATTTAGCTGACAGTCTGGAAGGCACTGTCCCAGAATCTTATTTTCGACTACTCACTGGATTTTCTAGAAATGGCTCGGAGGAAGGAGCTTTAAGCAAAGTCTACCCTAGACAAATCTCCAGAACCACATGAAATCAGCCATGTTGCTATAGTACATACTTTTTATTGAATTTCATGCGTTTGTGTACATTTTCACTCATTCACTCTTAAGACAGCTTTATATTTCATACTTGCAGAACTCTAGTGTACCAGAGATGAAGAAACCCATAAAATAGTCTAGTTCATTCTGAGCACTTTATGGAGGAAAGCTCTAAGCACTGCACCACCAGTAATACAATCAGTAGAACTGATCAGTGGTTTTGGAACCACTATAATGGTGACAGAGTTAAGAAAAGGACTTCTGAAGCCCATTCCAGGGTAGTTTCTACTAAATCTGTTCCCTTGTTCCATTGAGTTGGCACTGATTTTCATAAACCTTGAATATTTACATTAGACAAGTGTTACCATGTATGGGGTGTCTGTGCCACAGTTTTCAAATGACATGATCATGTCCACATTTTTACAAGTTTCAATCTAAAAGTAAAGAGTACACAGTACCCAGTCAAGATATAATGTAGGATTTAATTCACTTAGGTTAGAATAACACTAAGCCTATTGTAGTAGATTTAATGGAGCTCCAAATTTACATTCTTCTGTAACCTGTAATGTGACTGTACTTCAGAAGAGGATCATTGCAGTTGTCATTAAATAAGGATCTTGAAGTGACATCATCCTGGATCGACCAGATGGAACCTCAGTGCAATAACAAGTGTCCTTGTAAGACAGAGAAGAAAAGACAGAGATGCACAAAGAGTGTGATCTGAAGATAAATGCAGACATTCAAGCAATGTGTCTTTAAGCCAAGGGATGTCAAGGATTGCTGGCCACAAAAGCAGTATGAAATAGATTCTGTGGCAGACTCTAAAGATGTATTTGAGTCTGCTGACACCTTGATTTCAGACTTCTGGCCATCAGACTTGGGGAAGAACACATTACTTTTGGCTTAAACTATTGTGGTAATTTGTTATGGCCTATAAACTAGCATCTCTGCTGTTCTTTTTTTTTCCTCCTGCATTTTATAGCTTTTTCTATATAATCTTTTTTTTTTTTTCTCTTAATGCTTTCCAAGTCTCAAGGTTTGCTTCAACAGGGAGGTTCCATAAATAACAGATAAGAATGAATTAAAAGATAGCTCACATTTGGTTGCTAATTTAAAAGCTATTTCAGAATTAGTTGATTTTGTCACACAAGTGAGAGTTCTTCAAAATGAATTTCCCTTGGAAAATAAGGGGAAGCGCACTGAATTGTAAACAATTACAATTACTGAATTGTAAACAGTTGCAGCAGGTGCCTTTCGTAAGAATAATTAAGCGGAAGAAGGAAGAGGAAAAGGAAAAGGAGAGGCACAAGTCACTGATGTGTTTCATAGGTCATGTGATTTTAATACTAATGAGAGCTTGTAGAAGTCCTTCACTACTGGGATCTTTGTTTCACATCCACATTCTCGTTTTGTTACCCACCCCATGCCTATAATTTCTTACACTGTGCTATGCATGAGATGAAAGTGAGGCAATGAGGTTGCCTGCATGGGATATTATAGTTAGTATGTGTCACAATAAGGGCTGAAGCTCAGCTTCTTTAATAATGTGCTTTTCCCAGTATGAAGTAAATGAACAGCTGGTCAATTATAGCATAAACTGCATGCCTTGGTGATTGAGAAGCAACTTCTTGTTGTTGCTGTGCTCATGTGGAGGCCAGAGGTTAGCAATGGGCATCTTCCTCTACCACTTTTCACTTTCCTTTTGGAGATAGTCTCTGTCTGAACCTGTAACTCACCAATTAAGCTACATTAACTAGTAATAACCCCTCCCCTTACCCCACCCTCAGTATCCTTTTATGTCTGACTTCCACTGCGGAGATTACAGGCACATGCCACCTCACTTTTGCTTTTTACCTGTGTTCTAGGGATCAAATTCAACTCCTCACACTTGCATAGAAAGCATTTTACACACTGAGTCAACGTCCCATCCCCGTGGGAAACAGCTTTTCCATTTGCTTCTCATGTACAAAAGGGAACTGGAAGGCTTACACAGCAGACAACTGCTTTTCTTACCTTGTCCATGTCAAATAATTTTTCTGGTTAAAAGAAAATTATTGCATAAGGCATTTAGGGGTTCAAAATGGAAGATAAAGTCATAAAGCAACTAAATGTTCTTGACCAAAGTCTCCAAACAAGTCAGAGAACGCAACATTTATACTAGCTATATTTGGAACATAATATATTTGCAAGAGAACCTCACTTTTCTCCTTTACATAGTGGCTCATGTTCAGGTGATAACTGAAGTGGGCATGAAGATACACTTTACAAGTGCATACATTTGTCATTTTGTTTTTTCCTTGATATCTTAGAAAATGTAGAATGTAGTATTGCTGCTATTCCACAGAGAAGGACACCAAAGCTTAAAGGTTCTGGTGACTTTTCCCTGAGGTGGCATAGAAGGAACTTGAGTGTCATCTGGTCTGCATGTGTCCCATGCCATCAACATGAAATCATACTAGAGATGTCAGTTCGATTCCTGACCACGAATCCAAAACTGAGCAAAGTGTCATCTATGTCCCTGGATGCTGAAGGAGATAGGACCAAGATCATACATGGCCCAAAGGAGCTCAAGTTGGGACAAGGCTGAAAAAGCCTCAGGCAAATGATTGCATTTAAATTACTCTTCTGAGTACTATGCATTTTAAATGTTCATGTCTGAGCCTTTGTTCTAAGTTGTATGTAAGCAGGCACTAATTCTGTACTAAGTCACCACTCAAATCAATAAAATCCTACAGTAGTTAAAACAATACAGAAATCCATTACCTGTTTTACTAAGAAGACTGCTAATTGACAACCCAAAGACTGAGGTTATGGTTCAGTTAAACATTAAAAACATTGCTTCTTTCAGCTATGTGCTTGTTACTTTATTGTTATGAAATAGCTGACACTGTATATTCAAAGGGGTATCCTAGAACCAGGGTGTAGACACTGCATATTCAAAGGGGTATCCTAGAACTAGGGGCATGAACACTTGTAACTTGAATTGATAAATGGTCTTTTAATAAAAACCCACACTCAGAGATTAGGGCAAATTTTGAAAGATCAGAGAGACAAAGGAGCAAGTTACTGCCACATCTCACCTCACCAACTCCACAAATCCTCTCACTGAAATCCTCTGAGTCCTCACCTGAAATGCTCCAGCCAAAAAAATCTTTTAGTTCCTGTCTCCTTAAGCTGTATATACCTTTTTCTGCCCAGTTATCACTTCCTTCTTAGTGCTGGGATTAGTGGTGTGTGTGCTCCCCAAATACTTGCATTAAAGGTGTGGGATCTCAAGTGCTGGGATTAAAGGCCTGTAACTCCCAAGTATTGGGATTAAATGTGTGTGCCACCACTGCCTGACTCTGTATCTCTCTAGACTGAGTCAATTTCATGTAGTCCAGGGTGGCTTTGTACTCACAGAGATCCAGACAGATCTCTGCCTCCCAAGTGCTAGGATTAAAGTTGTGTGTCACCACTGCCTAGCATCTATGTTTAATCTAGTGGTTTGTTCTGTTCTCTGATCTTCAGGCAAATTTTATTAGGGTACATAATATGTCACTACAGATACTGCATATTCAAAGGGGTATCCTAGAACTAGGGGCATAGGTGAGTTATAGAACTTCTTTCTAGTCTGGCAGATGTACTTAATGATTCCCAACATTTTTTCAAACAAGAAAAAAAATTGCGGTGACTATGACAGGGCAAAGGGAACCTTCCAAGGGTTTTGTCAGTCCTGTTCTGTTTAGGCATTGTATTAATCTTATGCAATTACCAGCCAAACAGAGCAACTTGGAGCATTTTACATTACAAGAATAACAACAAAAACACAGTTCATTTTCTTACTGCACGAGCTGACATTTAAAACCCAGGCCTCAAATACTCCAAAGAGTATTTGTAATCCTTTAGATGCTGTAAACTAGCTTGTTCACAGTCATAATCTACCTGCAGTGACATCCAGACCACAGTGGTGGGTGCTTGGGCTCATCATATGGCGGTCCACAGAGCTGTTGTAACTGCCTTTCATTTGTCAGACAAGATCACCACAGCAAGAAGGAAAGAGAGCCTTCAAGACCATCCCACCATTCAGTGGTCAGATCTCAGATTCCAACTGGGACTTGCTCCTATATTGTATGAAAATCTTCTTTCATTATCTCCTTGATGATTTTTTATCAGAGTTGAGTCATACATAAGATGAGCCAAGGAGGAGTGTAGACTTTTAAAAGTTTTTTCCATGTAAAGGTAGGCAATAGAAGAGAAGGGTAGGCATTTCAGTCACGGCTCTAGGAGGGCCCAAACCCCAAGAATCTACCTCTCTTTTCCCAAGAAAAGGTCACCCAATAAACTACTTCAAGAAGCTGTTATCTGGCTCTGCAGTAGTGAGGAATAGGAGAAGAAAAGTAATAAAGAGTAGCATGTCTTACTAAATGGTACTAGGAAAGCTTTGCCCAGCCTCCTTCATTACATTGTATTCGTTTCCTTGTTCTCTCTCTCTCTCTCTCTCTCTCTCTCTCTCTCTCTCTCTCTCTCTCTCTCTCTCTCTCTCTCTCTCTCTCTCTGATGTATACACACCCATGTTAGTGCATACTGTTCAGGCCAAGAGAAGATAGATGTCCACTGGGTGTCCTGCTCTGTTCATCCTTTTTCCTTTGAGATGGGGTCCCTTACTGAACCAGGAGCTAGGCTGACACCCTGAGAGTCTCAGTGACCCTTTTGTCTTTTCCCTGCACAGTGCTGGGAATGTCTTTTATTGTATGTCAGGGTCTCCATACTTTCTTAATAAGCCCTCTTACCTGCTAAGCCTCATCCCCTGTCCCACCCTTCCATTTAACCACTGCTTATATCAGAAAGAGACCCTTTGTCACTTATCACCCCATTTTCATTTAAGGCTTGACTCCAGGAGATTTAAGACAATGTCAGCTAGACAAGCATATGTAACCAGTATGCTTAAGTCTGCTCTGGCTGAAAGAATCAACTTTTCCCCATTGAGCCTTCCATTCTTTTCTCACCCACCCCCATTCCTGGCCATACCCTTGTCTCTTCTCTGCATCTGCCTTTAATCCCTTCATAATACATGCTTCTTTGTTTTGATAGCCATTTTCAATTCATGTAGTCTCTGGGGGCTTTCTCTAAAGTCCTGCTTTCTCTGTATCCCATCCAAGGTAATTCATGATTTTTGAGTGGAGGTTGGGAGGGATTAAAAAGAAATGTACCTCTATGATGGAAAACTAAAGCCAAGGATATCTTCACATGCATTCTAAAAATTTTAAACTATAGGGAAGATGCAGCAGGCATATTGGGGTCTTAAATCAGCCTAATTTGCCAGATGAATTAGGTAATTAACAACAATCTTTTTAAAGGGTCATTAGCAAAGTTAGATTTGAACATATGACAATTACAATCCACGGTTGTTCTTGTTTTTCTTTTTTCTCATAAAACAGCCAACATGATGACTGGTAATTAACCTAGAAACTGACAGGGCAATTTTCCTTCTGCTCCAATCCCAAGCAGAATGGTACCACAGTGATAAGGAAAGCCCAAGAGATCTGCTCAATTCCTCAGAGCCTTATTAACTTCATATATTTGTTCATACAATATATATTTATCCAAAAATGTTATATAAACTATGTATTTGTCCAAAATTCAATGATAATAATATCAATTCATAATTTTAAGAACATTAGCTTTGCTATGTATTTTTAAGATATGCAGCATGATGTGTAAGACACACAGTGAAAGAAAATTAATGCCATGAATCATCCTACAAATCTTCCCATTCTTTTCAGCCCTTTTCTAGACGTGACTTTAATCTGCTCATTTAGCAATATTTTGCCATCTTACTTCTGTCTGCTAGTCTTTGTGAAATGTTCTAAATATTTCCAAACCATAGAGATAATGTTAGAATTTATTATGGAATTAGTTGTCCAGATAATTCCATATTTTATTCAATAGAAACTAACCTAGTGTTTGTTGAGTAGACACACAGGTAACTTTTATTTATTTCATTTAATTATTCAAAAAACATTGTGAAATCGGGGTTATTAATCACATTTTATAGTTGCAGACACTGAGGCTTAAAGAAAACTATATTTGTTTAAATCAGATCCACTTAGTGTACAGTTCTGCACAGTTTCACTCTTTCTCACACACACAGTGTACACACAAATATTTAAAAACTCATACTTGAGCCAGGTAGTGGTGGCACACACCTTTAATCCCTGCACTTGCGAGGCAGAGGCAGGCAGATCCCTGTGAGTTTGAGGCCAGCCTGGGCTACAGAGTGAGTTCCAGGAAAGGCACAAAGATACACAGAGAAACCATGTCCTGAAAAACCATAAATAAATAAATAAATAAATAAATAAATAAATAAATAAATAAAAAAAACATACTTGACATTTGTATTTTTTAGTGAAAGTCTTCTACTATAACATAAGTTAGAACATGAAAGTGACCCATTTACATTGAGTCCCTTCAGGATCACAAATTCAGAAGTCAGAACACACAAAGGATCCCATTCAGTTGGTGAAACTGTTCAAATACCTGAACATATTTGTGGATACAGTTCACTCATCAAAGCTTCAGGTGGTTAACCTTGGTTGTAAACTTGTTTTGTATGGGATCAACCAAGAGACCTCCCCCTGAGTGTATCTGTGGGGATATTACCTTGAAGGACAAATAGAGGGATAAGCCCTGCCTACAGGGTAGACAATACCTTCTGGTAGTGACCCACTATGAAGAAAGTTGGTAGAGAACCAGCACTGCTTTAGCCTGTCCTTTCCCTCCATCCCGCTATCCTTTGCAGATACTGCAACCAACTTTTGTGGCCTTCTAGTGTGGACTGAAGACCAGTGTCTTTCCAGGACTCCCCCAGATCTTTAATGCCCAGATGGGTACTGCTCAGACCTCCAGCCTCCTGGACTGAGCAGCTATCATTGGAATACCCAGCCACTATAGTATAAGCCAACCTAACAAATCCCCTTTGCAATATTTATCCATTCAATTTATTTTGTTCTTCTGGAGAATCCTGACTAAAACAGATTGTGGAATGAGAAGTAGTTCTAGAGAAAGAATTATAAGGATGAATTTCTCTAGCCAACAGGGTAATATTTGGTGCATGCTTTTTAACTAAACCAAACCTAGTGTTATTACAGACCTTCATGATAACATGGAGAACACTGAAAATCAATGCTGTGGACTATGTGAAAAGCTAAGTATGATAAATGTTTTGTATATGATTTTTCTGGTTCACATTTTGTGAGTTATAAGGAATTCAGTGATTCTCTATATAAAACTTTTGGATATGTACAGAAAAGTAAAGCATCTCTGAATAAAGCAGTAAAATAAAAGAATGAACTCAGAGATTAAATCTCCCATCTTCAGAGTCTCATAAACAGTAGAATTTTCTGTGTGCCCTGGAAGAGAATCCTCTACAGTAGCTAGCCATAAGCCATACATAAGCCAAGCCAACCTTCATCGTACAATTGACTGACTTACAACACAACTTTAAGTCTATGCTTCAAAAGGAATCAGCAGCTAAAGCAGGGCACTGATTGAAAAAGGGTGAATCCTGAAAGCATGGAAGGACAAGGATGAGGCTGAAAGAATTAAACTCTTGAGGTGGCTGTGGCTGATTCTGCTTCTCTGATCTTTCAGCACTCACCACAATACCTGGCTCCAGGTTTGATTTTATTAATAAGACCTTTTAAGACTCATGTTATATCTGGTGCCCAACTTGTCAGGTAGGAATTCACAAAAAAGCCACTTGCCTGTGGCTTTGCAGTTACCAGTTGTGGTGGCATACTGGTTGGATTTACTGAAGGAGGCAGAGGCAGAGGCAGAGGCAGAGGCAGGAGGATCCCGAGTTTGAGGCCAGCCTAGGAGGCTTGCTAAGGAGAAGCTTTGGCTGGGGCTGAGTCACAAACAGTGGTGGTGAGACCATGGAAGCAGAAGCTGCTGCTCCAAGTTGCTGACTCCTTCCACTCCTGTTGGTGATGATGCTACCTGGGACTAAGGGTTTACTGTTGTTTGTTCAGAGGAGAATTGCCAGGACCATCGTGTTATAAGAAAGCATCAGCAAAGGTCAGTTTGGAAAACTTTGGCAAGACAAATGGTGTGAAGAAATTTCTAGGGAAGAAAATTCATGGTTCTAAGAGACAAACATTTATCATTTCAAATCACAGAAAAGGCACCAAAAAAAAAAAAATTCTACAGAGAACCATGACCACACCTAACAGCGACTTTGAAATCTTTGATGACAGGACCCCACAAAGATGATTCTACATGGACTATGGTAAAGCCTTTAAGCTGATTAACACCACGGAAAGATCAACTTTGGACTACAAACTGCTCAGGACAATTTCGAGATGGCTAGCTGAGATGATCCAGATTCACAGACTACTCAAGCAAAGACTTGAGACAAGCCTTGCACTTTCCCATTATGCAGATACTGGACAAATGATACAACTAACTCTCTCAGGACTTGACAATTAACCCAAAAGCTTTCTTTTCAGGATTCCCTAAAGATGTCTTCACCCCCAGAAAGCAGGAAGTAATTTTAAGAACATGACACCCACATTCCCAAGAGGTGAGGTGGGTGTTTTTTCATTGTTTAATTGTCATTGTTTACTGTGGTTGATTACAAGTTATTAATTGCTAATAGTAAAAAAAAAAAAGCTAAACAAAGGACATTAGATACAAGGTTCCTGTTTAAAAAAAGAAAAAGAAAAAAGAAGATATAGAAAATACTTTTAAAAAGAACTACTTGTTTTAAATAGGATAAGTAATGAAAATTTTTGTCTGAATTTGTCAAATGTTAATGGACTGGACATTGTTGATATATTCAAAACCTCCCTTTTTATCTTATCATATCCATATTCTCTTTTTTTTTTGAGTAGATCCAAAAATCTACCTTTTATCTTATCATTTCTCTATCTTCCCTTTTTTTTCAGAGTAAATTCAATGATCTACCCTTTTCTATATCTTCTTTCAGTCTGAGGAAACAGGATCAGCTGAGGAATTGGTGAGGTGAAGTTGGCTGTGGCTGATTCTGCTTCTCTGATCTTTCAGCGTTCACCACAATACCTGGCCTCAGGTTTGATTTTGTTAAAAAGACCTTTTAAGATTCATGTTACAAACTTTCAGATTATCATGGGTTTATTCTACCTGAAGAAGTAGTTTGTTAACACTTAGTAGTGGATAATTCTGAACCCCACACCATAAAGCATTACCCTGAAAGAATTGATTCTGAATAGAACCAAAGTGGTCTTCCTTGAAGGAGATGCCAAGCAAGACAGTGCTGATAACCCTCAGAGTTCATCTATCCTTTCCTCTAGACCCTATAGACCAATAACCATATCAAAGATAAACAAGCCTCTAGAGGCAAGCTGGGAAGTGTGGTCTTGAGGAAGGTACACTATGTCAAAGATCTGTTAGTTTTCCAGGTCTGAGTAAAAACGTTAGTTCACAGGGATCTTGATTACAAGAGAGCTGTTGTTGAGAGACAAATCTGCAACCATCAGAGATTTACCAAGATCCTCTGCTTGGCACTATTCCCACATGGACTGACCCATTACCTGCTGCAGGTTGACTACTTTGAGGACCTTCCATCATGCAAAAGACAGTACTTTGGCCATAATATCAGGTATACTTTCTTTGTACATGCATTTACTTGTCTTTCATGTACTGTTTCGTCCAAAACTCACATCAATGAACTTAAAGAATGTTCTGCCAACTTCTACTCAAATAGTTTTTCTAACCGTGGAATTTATATAGAAGAGAAGCAGTAGGACGATTCTCAGAGAATTTGATGGTCTTCCTATATTCCCCACCATCCTGAAGCATCTGGCTGGGTATACTAGTAGAATGGCTTTTAAAATATATAGTTATGACAAGTACATAAAATTAACCCATAAGGCAATGGCAGAATTTTTTTAGGAGACTATTTATTTTGAATCACCTTGTAATATATGATACGTTTTTCTTACAGCCAGGATTTATGAGTCCAGGCATCAAGGGGTGGTAATGGGAATGCTACCACTCACCATCACACTTAGTGACTCATCAGCAAAATTTTTGCTTCCTGTTCCTATGACCTTTTGCTGTGCTGGCCTAGAAGTTTTAGTCCCAGAGGACAGAATGCTACTGCCAAGAGGCACAACAAACATTCCATTGAACTGGAAGCTAAGACATCTCCCTGGCCACTTAATGATTCTGATGCCTTTGGATCAACAGACTAAAAAAGAAGTTACAGTGTTATCAGGGGAGAATGAACCACAGTATTGTGGAGAAATTGGATTGTTTCTCCACAATAGAGATAAACAAGAAGAGCATGTCTGGAGTGCACAAAACCTTTAAGTGGTCTATTGATATTTCTGTGTCCTGTAATTAAAGACATGGAAGACTACAACAACTCAATCTAGCTAGGAAGGGTGACAAATGGTTCTGACCTATTGGGAATGGATAGGTAACATCTCCAGGTAAAGAATCACAGACTGCTGAGGTACTTGCTGAAAGTAGAAGAAATACAGAACAGATAACAGAAGAAAGTATTTATATATACCAGCTAAGTCTACGTGACCAGTTACAGAAGTTTGTAACTGCCAATGAATGTTTCTGCCATATTTTATTAAGAATATGCTTTTGCATACATAGAGATACATTAAGCAGATATTTGCATTTTTTCTATTTCCTTACCCATGGAATAAACCATAAATTGAAATAGCTGTAGCTATGTTATTAAAATATATCATCATATTTAAGTTATGAAATAACTAGAGAGTAAACATTCCACAAAGGCTTTGACATGTATTTTGAAAGAATAGTGAATGTATGGTTCCAAATGTAGCATGATATAAGGAGATATGATTGGTTAAGTAGACAAGGGCAGATTTGTGATGGTTAATATTAATTGTGAACTTGATTGATTCTGAATGAACTAAGAAACAGTTCTTTCCAATGTGTCTGAGATGATATTTCCTGAAAGAATTAACTGAGTAGTAGTGTCTTAATTAGGGTTTTTATTATTGCTGTGAAAGAGACACCATGACCATGGCAACTGTTATAAAGGAAAACATTTAATTGGCGCTGGCTTGCAGTTCAAAGTTTACTATGTTATCATCATGGTGGGAAGCATGATGGTGTGTAGGCAGACATGGTGCTGGAGAAATAGCTGTGTGGTGATATTTTATCTGTGTATCTCGATAAACTTATCTGTGGGTCAGAGAACAGAACAGCCATTATATTAAACAGAGGTTGGGCAGTGGTAGCATACACCTTTAATCCTAGCATTCTGGAGGCAAGATCTGTCTGGATCTCTGTGAGTTCAAGGCCACACTGGAAACAGCCAGGCATGGTGACACACACCTTTAATCTCAGCACTTAAGATCTCATGTCTTGCTTGGGAAAGACATATACCTTTAATCCCAGAAAGTGATGGCAGAAAAAGAAAGGTATGTAAGGCATGAGGACCAGGAACTAGAGGCTTTTTAAGCTTTTAGGCATTTAGCAGCAGTTCAGATGCGATCCATTCAGATAAGGACTCAGAGACTTTAAGTCTGAGGAAACAAGATCAGCTGAGGAAATGGCAAGGTGAGGTTGGATGTGGTTTGTCTCTGATCTTTCAGCGTTCACCCCAATACCTGGCTCCAGGTTTGTTTTTATTAAGACCTTTTAAGATTCATGCTACAGAGCTGGGAATTCTACATCCTGGATCCACAGGCAGCAGGAAAAAAATCCCATATTGGACATGGCTTGAGCATCTGAGACCTCAAAGCCCAGTCCCAGTGATGCAATTCTTCCAAAAAAGTCAACACCCACTCCAACAAAGCCACACCTCCTAATAGTGCCACTCCCTATGGGCTTATGGAGGGCATTTTTATTCAAACAACCCAAAGCAGTCATACCCTCACCCAAACTCAGCTGAATCTTCTGTCCATGAACCATGTATAAAGATAATATTCTGTAAAGAAACTGCTACCTTTGCCTATCCACCTCTCTGCCCCAACCTCATGTAGAGAGTGCATCTACTCTGTTGCTGACTCTGTTGATGCCATCCTTTAGTGATATCAGAAACCAGCTTCGTCAGCCTTCCAGCATGAACTGAAATCCAGCAACTATCTAGGAATCTCTCAGAACTTCAGCACCAAATGAGAACAACAAAAACATCTAGCCTTGTGGGCTGAGAAGCTATCAGGTTCATCAGGTTCTCAGATTCTCCAATGTGCAAACAGTTATCATTGGGCTATCCAGTTGGTACTGTGTAAGCCTGCCTAGCAAATCCCCTTTGAAATATGTGTTAATTTTGTTAATTGTGTTCCTCTAGAGAACCCTGACTAGTGCAGATCCTCTATTCTATGAGCTGTATGAAGAAGTGTCAGAAAAAAAATGCAAAACAAAGAATGGCTGTATCCTATCCTATCAGTTACCTTAGTCTACATAGAAACAACTTCTCCCAGGTTTTCCCACTGCATGAAGGTGCATGTGTCCATACTTTCTCATGAATTCCTTATTTTTCCTAAATGTTTGCAGTGTTGCTTTAAATCCATTTGCATACGATCACCTGGGAAATAGATTATATCTTAGTATACCCTCATGACTGTGATAGTTAGACTTCTACTATCTTCTCAAGTGTTGCTGGAATAGTTGGAGGACAGACTGAATTGAAGGCTGCTAGTGAAAACTATGCCGTTTCAAAACAAAAGTCATGTATATGAGTACATAGCTGTTTGACTATGAAATTCCTCTTATAAAAATATAGGTAATATGTAATTATGCTGTTTTTTCCCAGTTGTGTCACTAATTCTACCTTAGAGTTCTTTTTTTTTTTAGATTTGTGATGAAATTTAGGTAAAGTGCATCTTTTTCATAGCAGCAAAAATCCAATATTGATTTTTCTTTATTGACCAGTCATACATTCCAATATAAATATTTATGATGTCTGCATGTACTTAAAAAAAAGTTAAATACCATAGAGGAAAGTGAAATGTAAATGTGAAAGGATTTCTCATGGGTTATACATTACTTTATAATCTTAATGGTACTCCAAGAAGCACCTCACAGTTTTGTAGAATCAGTTCTCAGATTACAAGGCCTTCATCATCACAAACATCACAAACAGACATTTGCAAGTTGGTCTCTTGGCCTCTTGGGGCTCACCCATGTCAGGTTTATTTGGCAATTCAGAAAGTGAAACACAATACACAGACACACACACACACACACACACACACACATCCTTTCTTTCTTCCCCCCCCACCCCTGGAAAAACTTTTATTGAGACCCTTAAGTGGACAGATGTTTAAGTGGAATTCTCCTGATATCACCTAGTATTTTCACAGGTTCACCAAATGTCAGAATTATAAGGAACCACACTAATCATTATTACAAAGCTTTATTTTTATTTTTATATGGCAGAAAAGAAAGGGTGTGCATAGTGGGAAGGTGCTGGCTTTATATCACACAGCATCTTAGTTTATTAAGAAGTCCATGTGGCTCTAATTCTGTTTGCACAACTGTCACTCCTAAGCAAGTCTCTTTTAGCTGGAGAAAATGTAAGGATGAGTTTGAAAGGATAGGCAAGTTTACAAAAGGAGTTTATGGATAAATTCAATTATTTATAAGGGAGATTGTGTTTGTTTTATTTTATTTTGTTTTGTTTTCCTCAAAAACTTATCCAGATAGGTGAAAATTTCAAAGTATACAATGACTTTCAGTTATCCTCTTTGGGCATTATTGCTCATTTGGTTAGAGTAAATGGAAGTGTCCATTTGGCCTGAAAAATCAATATTTCTATTTTATTTTCATTATAAAGACAGTGACTAACGCAGATGAATTTTGAGGTTGCAAAACCACTTAAGAGACTGGAGAGATGATTCAGTGAGTGAATGCACTTGCTAACATGCATGAGGACCTAAGTTCAGATGCTAGCACGCATGTAAGAGATGGGTCTAGACACTCATTCCAGCAATGAAGGAGACACAGATGGGAGCATCCACTGCGTTCTGGCCAGCCAGCCTAGATGAAAATAGTGAACACCGAGTTCAGTGAGAGACCCTGTTTCAAAGAGACAAGCAAATAATGTTAAAACAGGATTTTGAATTTCTTCTGGCCTCCACAATCACACACATGGGCATAAACTTTGCATCCCAACACACACACACACACACACACACACACACACACACACACACACACACACACTTTATTTAAAATCTCTCAAAAAGCAATAACATTAATCATTAATAAAAAAAATGATTATCTGTACGTCATTCCATTGTCTCCAAGTAACTTCCATTTTTATACATACAGATCATGTTTTATTGTTCAAACTTATAAAAGATGAAAAATTCCAGTGGGAAAGAATATACAGCTTGGACTCACAATGATATAGCATGTATATGTTGTTTGTGAACAATATCTGTGATTTAAATTTTGTGTTATGGCCATGCATAGTGGTGCACAGCCTTTACTCTCAGCACTCAGGAAATTCAGGCAAGATTATCAGTGTAGAAGTAACCGTCTTATTCAATAAGAAACACAGAACCAGTGCAAAGAAGAAAGCCAAGAGGTCAGAGCAATATCTAAGAGCTAAAAACCTTACCCTTTTTCTCATGGTGGTTCTACCTCTCTGAAAGAGACCTACTGCTGTGGGATGTTCTGTATGTCTGTGGGGCCTTTTGGTTCTTGTGGCGTACCAGCAGGTCGTATAGAGGATGATTAGGACATGGGCTGAGTGCGGTGTTGAGATGGTCTGCACTTGGTGGGTGGGGTGGTCTGTATGTCAAGTTGTTCTGATTGGTTAATAAATAAACCTGATCGCTGTGGCTAGCAGAAGGATAGGCGGACTAACAGAGAGGAGAAATAAAAGGACAGAAAGCAGAAGGACTGGCTGCAGCGCGCATGACAGCAGCATGTGAAGACGCGATAAGCCACAGCACGTGGCGAGGTATAGATTTGTAGAAATGGATTACTTAAATATAGATATGAAATGAATTAATTTAAGCATAAGCAAGTAACAAAGCTGCATGCCATACAGTTTGTAAGCATATAAGTCTCTGTGTTTACTTGGTTGGGTCTGAGCGGCTGTGGACTGGCGGTGAGAGATTTGTCCTGACTGTGGCAAGTAGGAAAACTCAAGCTACAGACCTACTTTCTGTGTGTCTGTCTTTATAAAGACTTTCTGTTCTGCCTTCTCATTGGTTGTAAACCCAACCACATGACTGCCTCGTCACTGCCTGTACAGACCTCCATGTCTTCTATGGTTGGTATTGATAAATAAATAAACTTTATTTATTAACATACAAATCACATTTCAGTACAAATAAAATATCACCATATATCAGGAATCCAAAGTCATCCCTGGCTACATAGTGAGTTTGAGGCCAGCCTGGGCAACATGAGACCCTTTATCAAAAACTTACAATAGGAAGCTAGAAAAGCCTGCCAACTATTGTTTATGGAGAATAGGAAGACAACGAAATCAGATAAGAATCTTAATCTGTTTCTTTGTCCCTTTAATGGACTTTCAGTCTTGTATTAGTTACTTTTCTGCCACTATGATAAAAAATACCATGACCAAAAGCAACTTCAAAAGTTTATTTTGGCTTCTGTTTCCAAAGAGCTCAAGTACATAGTGGTAGGGAAGGTATGATGTGCTGGCAGGAACAGGAAGATGGATGGTCACATTTTTATCCATGTGCCAGAAGTAGAGATGGAGAATATAAAATGATATGAAGCTATAAACCCTGAAAGCTCACCCCTCAGTGACATGCTTCCTCCAGCAAGACTGCATCTTCTACAGATACCATATCCTCCCTGAAGATCATCACTAACCAGAGACCAATTGTTCAAATACATGAACCTATTGGGCAACAAGTCTCATTCACATCACCACAAGTCTCCTCACAGCTATTATAGCAAAAGTATATGATGGCTCCCTGCACTGCAGTGTTCATAAAATCACACTGACCACAAATTCCAGAGTGTAAATGGGTATGAAAATGGATGATAATGAGAGACGTTTAGAGACCAGGTACACATTTGAACTGATTAAAAGCCCTCTTGTTTAAAAAATGTTATGTCTTTCCTCAGAAAGAAATGTGTTTTGATGAGATAAGAGTATGAGTACATACAGGTGCACATGTTTGCTTATATGCATAAATAAATATATAAATATTGGGGAAACAGGAAGAAGGAGGGAGACACTGCAGCCACCGCCAGGATAAGCAGCATGTAAAGACTCTGGTAAGCCACCAGCCACGTGGCAAAGTATAGATTTATAAAAATGGGTTAATTTAAGATAAAAGAACAGTTAGCAAGAAGCCTGTCATGGCCATACAGTTTATAAGCAATATAAGTCTCTGTGTTTACTTGGTTGGGTCTGAGCGGCTGTGGAACTGGCGGGTGACAAAGATTTATCCTGACTGTGGGCAAGGCAGGAAAACTCTAGCTACATACATAAATATATATATATGTATATATATATGTATATATATATATATATCTTAAATAAAAGGGCAGCAGAAACTCTCAGCTGCTCTCTTATATTAAAAATGTAGTTATTCAAGGTAACTTGAGTATTTACACCGGTCAGCAATGTGATGCAGTCTGAGATTTGACAACTCCCTCGATAGTTCTAAACCCAGAGTCCAGGTGATGAGAAAGATTACCAATGTTCAAATTACTTTTGCAGCTACATTTTTAGGGTTTTCAAATTGCTGCTTCCTAACATTCACAGTTCTCTGCAACCATAATACAACTCCATGGGATTTGCGAGGAGATCAAAGAAATAAGAAAGAAATTGCTATTCCCCAGTTCTTACCACTAAAAAATCAGTGTGTGTCAAATCACTTTTAATGTCCACAAAGTCAGTTCTGTATACACACAAAGCTATTTCCATTAGTAAAACCCAATACCTTCTTCCTCAAAAATATCTCCACTCCAAAGAGGAAAGACACTCTGCTGTGAATCTTAATGGCTATAGATATTAGTCTTCAAAGGAAGTTTCTTAACATGTAAGTCCTGTTCCCACTGGTTACTGAATGTGTGTCTTTTGTAAAGGAAGCTTGCTCTTCCTAAACCCCCACATCAATTTAAATAATTTAGGAAGGTACAGACAAGTGGACCATTCCAAAGAAAGGAGTTTTCGCTTTTGAAATAAGGCTGGTAAGCTGCATGTATACCATATAATATCTCTTATCTGCAATCTATGTTGCATATGTGTGTAAATAGAAGAGAGGACAAAATCAGTTCTCTTGATGCAGGCCATACTTTCTGTTGTGTTTTATTCTCTCCCTAACTATTGCAATAAGATGCATATGGTAACACCCCCCCCCCCAATTATCACTATCCAGTAGACATTGGACATGATTGCCAAACTGAAAGTAGGTATGAAAGTGTGTCTTCCTGAGAAAATATCAGGTATTAATACATATATAAACTGATTAGATAATCCCTACCTAGAAGGCTACCAAGAAATTCTAGGTTTTTCTCAATGCTTCTTATTTTGTTAATTTATCTTTAACAAAATACAATCATTTCACATCATTCCAAATAAAAAATAAACAATGACAAGTCATTAAAAATGAAAAGCAAAATGTAATGAATTATTGAATTGCATATTACTGGTGACTTAGACAACATGTGTGGGGTTCCCCTGATCCCACTAAAAAATTAGGTCCACCACCTGCAGTAGACCTTGATTGAGGAGGGGTAGTGCACCACTGGCCCGTCATCCAGCCTGCAGGTACACAGAGACAAATCATACGCAGTGGGTGCTCCTGTCAAGCAGGAACTCATTTATTAAGCACCAGCACACCCTTTATAAAGAAAGAGAAGGGGAAATGATGTTGTTCTGTATGCTGTGAATGTGTTGTTCTGATTGGTTGACAAATAAAATGCTGATTGGCCAGTAGCCAGGCAGGAAGTATAGATGGGATAAGCAGAGAAGGAGAATTCTGGGAGAGGAAGGCTGAGTCAGTAGACACCAGTCCACCATCGAGGGAGCAGCATGTAAAGGCACAGAGGTAACGCCACAGAACACATGGCAACATATAGATTAACAGAAATGGGCTGATTTTAAATGTAAGAGCTAGTCAGTGATAGGCCTGAGCTAATGGCTGAGCAGTTTTAATCAAAATTAAGCTTCTGAGTGATTATTTTATAAGAGGCTGTGGGGTCTGTGGGGCTGGGCAAGACCAGAGAAAACTCCAGCTACAAACATGGAAAACATCTTTCAAAAAATTATTCTTCTTCTCTCATACAATATATATGGACCAGAGACAATATATATGGACCAGAGTTTTACTTCATTCCACTTCTCCCAGTCTCCCCACAACATCCCCTCTTCCTCAGATCTACTCCTCTTTCCATCCCCTACCTCCAGAAAAGAGCAGGTGTAGCTAGAGTTTTCCTGCCTTGCCCACAGTCAGGACAAATCTTTGTCACCCGCCAGTCCCACAGCCGCTCAGACCCAACCAAGTAAACACAGAGACATATTGCTTACAAACTGTATGACCATGGCAGGCTTCTTGCTAACTGTTCCTATATCTTAAATTAATCCATTTCCATAAATCTATACCTTGCTACATGGCATGTGGCTTACCGGCATCTTCACATACTGCTTGTCATGGTGGCAGCTGGCAGTGTCTCCCTTTCCCTTCCTGTTCCCTTAATTCTCCTCTCTGTTTGTCCTGCCTATACTTCCTGCCTGGCCACTGGCCAATCAGTGTTTTATTTATTAACCAATCAGAGCAATTTAAAATACAGACCATCCCATAGCAAGCAGGGCTCCCAAGGACATCAACCAAACATGGCACAACAAAATACAATAAGACCAGGCACAAACTCTCACATCAAGGCTGGGGAAATATCTTAATTGACTAGAAAACACAACCAGTGAAAATATATACCATTGGCAAAAAATGTTAGCTCTCAACAGATACATTCATAGAAATAGCATTATATATTATTGTTTAAATGTTACCTTTTGCCACTCTAGCAATATTATGTATTATAACTGCATAAAACATGCAAGTAGATAGAAATAAATAATGCTCAGTAGATGAAAATAAAAAATATGTGCATTTGGATTGTACACGGTGATAAATCATGAAATAATTTTTTCTTGCAATGCTCCTTACTTCCGTCTTATCATTCAGCCAGGGCACTGGTGAGATGACAGTTGCAGCGACCCCTGATGAATCAGTGGCTTATCAGCCCCAGACCTTCCCTCACCACCTCTAAGGCAAGTCAGACCAACTGTACCAGGACTCACATCTCTGGAGCCTGGACAGCAGAATACCTCTGTACTTTATGGGAAAGCTTTGCATCAGAATCCCATGCAGTGTGTGGTGAAGCAAAATGTTGGTTGGAGCCAGAGTCCTTAAGGAAATGAAGAAAAATTAGAAGTAGCATGTGCAACACTGGGGAGGACTCTCCAGGGATGTGACCAGAATTTGCATGCTAACTTCCCAGAGGTGTGGCCCACAGATATTCCCTAACCTGTGAAAGAAACTGTGCCCCCACTGACAGGACTGACGTCTATGACCCCGCTGTCCAACAGACTTCTCAAGGGAATGATGATCATCTGGGACTTGGGGAATAATGTTCAGAGGGTTGACATTGGAAACATCCACCAGGTATGACTAAATTTAAATGTTACACAGATCCTTATCTTTCTCCTTGACATTCATTCTCCCTTTATTTAATATTAGGGGTCAACTTACCATACTAATTCTGTCCTGTACTGTTCGGCACCACTGACACATCTTCCCTTCCTTCCTTCCTCCCTCTCTCCTTTCCCCCATTCTCTCTGTCTCTGTCTCTCTGTCTCTGTCTCTCTCTCTCTGTATGTGTTTCTCTCTCTTTCTTTGCTCTTTTCTTATTTTTACTCCCTATTTCTTTTTCCTTTTCTGTTTACTTCTCATAGGCTTTCACAAAGAATAAGGGTGACCTGGCTTGCCTCTTGTTTTTAGTATTCTGAAAGGTAGGGCCTTTAGATGACTGGATTTTCTTACCTCTCACTTTTCATTCAACCTTTAGCCAAAAATTCCTACTTGCCCCTACCATTCATCCCTTCCATTTACTCTATACTTTTCTTCTTTTCTCTATAAACCGGATGTCTTCCCTAGTCTTAGTCTACTTTTCTCCCATCCCCATTTATATACACATGTGCTGGTTAGCTTTTCAATCTTTATGGGAGAGGTTGGTGAGAAACCTCAAAATGGATAGCTACATCATACACATGATACAAACCACATACCATTCACACATCTTACATAACATATACACACACCAAGCATACAAATATCATTCAAAAAAGCACATATTACACACACACATTAAATATGCTACATACACAATAGGCAACACACAAACACACATACACACAGCTCACACATAAACAACACATAAATCCTCTCTGTTTCACACAGACACACGAAATGAAATGACAACTTGAACATCAAATAGATGAAGGGCCATTACATTCAGATTTGTAGCTGAAGTTTTGCTGTGTCCCACCTGGCCTGCAGTCAGGACAAATCTCTCTTACCTTCCAGTCCCGCAGCTGCTCAGACCCAAACACACAGAAGCTTATATTAATTAAAAGTGCTTGGCCATTATCTCAGGATTACAACTGGCTAGCTCTTACACTTAAACTCAGCCCATTTTGTTAATCTATATGTTGCCAAGTGTTCTGTGGCTTTACCTGTGTGCCATTACATGCTGCCCCCTGGATGGCAGGCTGGCATCTCCTGACTCAGCCTTCCTGTTCCCAGAATTCTCCTTGTCTGTTTACCCCACATATACTTTCTACCTGGCTACTGGCCAACCAGCTTTTTATTTATCAACCAATCAGAGCAACACATTCACAGCATGCAGAACATCCCACAGCACAGATTCAACCTTTTGACATTATGACAAGAAACTGTCACCAGTGAGGTCCATGCTTTGGTGTCAAAAAAATTGAATTCTAAAAATAATCACACACACACACACACACACACACACAGTCTCAGAATGCTTTTACTAGGTATACAATTTTGTGTTGGGTTGCATACATAATTATCCTGGTTTGGACAACCCTGAAGGCTTAGATCATGAATTTTGTAAATATCGTACAATAATACTTGTGAGAAATAGGAATTATGTTTGTATATTTAATAACACTAAGGGATTATTATTGCTGGGATGTGATCTTGATAATGTGGTTATATTTTCCTTACAAATACAATTCTTGACTTTAGAGGTTTGTAGCTGAAGTTTCCTCCAGTCCTGCCCAGCTCCCATGGTCCTACAGCCGCTTGGACCCAAGTAAACACACAGAGGCTTATATTAGTTAAAACTGCTTGACCATTAGCTCAGGTAAATTATTGACTAGCTCTTACACTTAAATTAACCCATAATTCTTATTTATGTTTAGCCACATGGCTTGGTAACCTTTCTCAGTTCGGCCTTCACATCTTGCTTTGTCTGTGTCAGTTGGGACTCTTGACTCAGTCTTCTTGTTCCCAGAATTCTCCTCTCTGCTTATTCTGCCTATGCTATACTTCCTGCCTGGCTACTGGCCAATCAGCACTTTTATTATCACCCAAATTAGAGCAACATACATTCACAGCATACAGAATGACATTCCGATCAGAGGTTTCTATTCAAACATTTATGTTTGAAATGATAAATTCTTTGGGACTTGTTTTAAATCTATACAACAGTGTCCACAAGACCTTAAAATTGGGAGTTGGAGTGGGCAGACAGGGGATTAAGTGAGATTAAGACATATTAAAATGAGTTGAAGGTAAGTATTCAATATAGGAATCTCTCTAGTTTTGTATATGTTTAAATATTTCTGTGACTAAACATATTTTAAAGTTAAAACCAGCATTTAACAAAGATCCATTAAAATATTGTAGGATACTAGTATATTTGTAAAACTTTTAGTGTAAATGACAGGTACCAAACTCAGATTAAATTAAGGAAAGGGTAAAGTAAAGAAAAACATCAAATGCATTTATATCTGCTACTAAGAATTCCAAGGACAGAGCTGCATACAGACCTCTAAAGATGTCAATGTCGCTCTTTCTCTTGGACCCTCCATATTTCAGTCTTCTCTATTTTTCTCCACCAGACTCCACTTTGCACTGTATTTCCTATTCATTCTCCTTTGCATAGCCATGAATTGACCATGGGTAGAGGGAGGATAAGCCAGGGAGTGAAACAGGTTAGTCACCCAGTCTTACTGCTTCCAACTACAGTTGTATTAGGTGGATCACACATCCCAGTCATGGCCCAATCACCTCCAATGCAGATTAAGAATCCTTTTATTTTAACATTTATTTTCTTCTTTTCTTCCACAAGCATTATCCATATTATTTAGCTCCATGATGTAAAACACAAATATTTCCTTAAAAATTTTAAATAAAGATCTTTATAAAACATATACTGGGGTTTTATGTGCATATATACATGGCAATATACAACTTATCTGAAAATAATCACTCTGCCTTTAAAATTTTCCTAAAAGGAGCTAATTCTACTGGAGTAGATTTACACATATTAAAATGCACAGGACTGAAGCATGGAGTTAAATGAGTTTGACAAACGCATGTTTCCATGTAATGCACACCCTGATCACAACACAGAACATTTCCACTACCCTTACAAGGCTTTCTTGCTAATGCTTTCCAGGATCTTCCAATGGCAGGCAACCACTGTTCAGATTTATCATACCACAGACTACTGTTCATGTTCTGTGAAATTCCCAAAGATCAACAACTTTACACTCTTAATAACTCTAGCTTCTTTTACTTAACTGAGCACCACGAGACTTACCTATTTTTTTATAATTATTTTCTTATTTATTGTGTGCTCTTGTGTGTAATTTGGGTATGTATATTGTGTGTGTGTGTGTGTGTGTGTATCATGCCAGGGTTGCTGTGGGATGTTCTGTATGTCCTGTGGGAGCCCATTCTTGGGTTCCTCATGGAATTAGCCAGCAGGTCTGCATAGAGGATGATTAGGACCACAGGCCTGAGTGCAGGTGTCTGAGATGGTCTGCACTTGGCTGTCCTGTGGGATGGTCTGTATGTCAAATTGCTCTGATTAGTCAATAAATAAAACACTGATTGGCCCGTGGCTAGGCAGGAAGTATGGGCGGGACTAACAGAGAGGAGAAAAGAAAGAACAGGAAGGCAGAAGGACTCACTGACAGCCACCACCCTGACAAGCAGCATGAAAAGATGCCAGTAAGCCACGAGCCGCGTGTGGCAGGGTATAGATTTGTGGAAATGGATTAATTTAAGATATAAGAACAGTTAGCAAAAAGCCTGCCACGGCCATACAGTTTGTAAGCAATATAAGCCTCTGTGTTTACTTGGTTGGGTCTGAGCGGCTATGGGACTGGTGGATGACAAAGATTTGTCCTGACTGTGGGCAAGGCAGGAAAACTCTAGCTACACAGGGGTGTGAAGGTGAGAGTAGCACTTGCAAGAGTGGGTTCTCTTTTGTCACCACAGGGGCTTTAGGATTTAATTCAAGCAATCCAGTGGTAGATGCCTATGCAGACTGAGCCATCTCACTGGCCCACAAGTTTTCATGTATCTGTAATTTTAAAACTATTGTGCTATTGAGAAAACCGCTTTAAAAATATGCCAGTATGTTTTTAGGATATGTTTTGTGTATCTAATCCCCTCCTTCCCTGAATTCTTCAATATGCATCATTTTCTTTTTCCATTGCTGGGGGCTGAACTCCTGGAGGGCCATACACACAAGAGACAAATACTCTATCCATGATCTCTATCCTGAGTCCTAAAGTATCTGTCTTATATGTTTTCTCATCTAAGTTTCTGTTCACAACTATTTAGACTACCTCCTCTGCCTTAATATCATAAAATAATGCTGCCATAGACAGCTGAGTATTCATTATGTGCTAGTCTTACATCAACTTGGGATACAAACCAGAGCTATCTGAAGGAGGTAAACTCAATTGAGAAAAATGCCTCCATGAGATCCAGCTGTAAGGCATTTTCCTTTTTTTTTATTATTAAGAAATTTTCTATTCATTTTTACATGCCAACCACAGATAACCCCTCCTCCCTCTTCCCTTTCCCCAGCCTCCTCCTGAATCCTCCTCCTCCTCCCCACATTCCCACCTCTTCCAAGTCAAGGTCTCCAACATGGAGTCAGCAGAACCTGGTACATTCAGGTGAGGCAAGTCCAAGCCCCTTCCCTCTGCAACAAGGCTGCACAAGGTGTCACATCTTAGGCACTAGGCTTCAAAAAGCCCACTCATGTATGAAGGATGGATCCTGATCCCCCTGCCTAGAGGCCCCCCAAACAGTTCCAGCTAAACAACTGTCTCATGTATCCAGAGGGCCTAGTCCAGTCCCAGAGGGGCTCCATAGCTATTGGTCCATAGTTCATGGGTTCCACTAGTTTGGCAAGCCATTTGTTTTCCCATCATGATCTCCATGTCTCCTGCTTATATAATCCCTCCTCTTTCTCATCAATTGGACTGGTGGAGCTTGGCCTGGCACCCAGCCGTGGATCTCTGCATCTGCTTCCATCAGTAACTGGATGAAGGCTCTATGATGATAGTTAGGATATTCACTAATCTGGTTACTGGAGTAGACCAGTTCAGGTACCCTCTCAACTATTGCTAGTAGTCTAAGGTGAGGTCATCCTTGTGGATTCCTGGGAACTTCCCTAGCACCCTGTTTCTCCCTATTCCCATGATGTCTTCATTTATCATGGTATTTCTTTCCCTGGTCTTCTACTCTATCTCTGTTCCAGCTCAAACCTCCTATTTTCTTATGTTCTCATCCCCCATTCCTTGCCCTCCATTACCCCTCTCACCCCCAGTTTGCTCATGTAGATGTCATCTATTTCTCCTTTGCTGGCCAATCTATGTGTCCCTCTTAGGGTCCTCCTTGTTAGCTTCTCTGGAGCTGTGGATTGTAGTCTGGTTCCTTTGCTTTATATCTACTATCTAATTATGGGTGAGTAAATGCCACGTTTGTCTTTCTGAGTCTGGGTTACCTCACTCAGGATGATATTTTCTAGTTTCGTCAATTTGCCTGAAAATTTCATGATATCATTGTTTTTTACTACTAAGTAGTACTCCATTGGGCATATGTGCCACATTTTCTTTATTCATTCTTTGGATGAGGGGCATCTAGGTTGTTTCCAGGCATTTTCTTAATTAGTCACTGATAGGAACTCTGGATGGTTCCACCCATGCACTGGTGGTCGTGGGTTCTGTAAGAAAGCAGAATGAGCAAGCCATGGGAATTAAGTCAGTAAACAGCTCCCCTCCATGGCCTCTGCAAGATCTCCTTCCTCCAGGTTCCAGCCCTGCTTGAGTTCCTGTTCTGACTTTCTCCAATGATGGGCTATGACCTGGAATTGTAAGCCATTACACACTGTCCTCCCCAACTTGCTTTTTGGTCATGGTGTTTCATCCCAGTAATAGAAACCCTAACTAAGACACATTCCCTTTGGGAATCTGTGCGAGAGTTCTTCAGAGCATATAAATATGTTCAGTTTTATTGGATCTGCTACTATGTAGAATGCTCTCATCTAGTTTGTACTCCCTACAGCAGCATTCACAGTCACGACATTTCAGTATCCAGGCCATGGGATATTAGCTATGTTGCTTTTGATGTGATAAAATACCTTGACAAAAGCAATGTAAGAAAGAAAGGGGGTTGCTTTGTCTTACATCTCTAGGATACAGAACATCATAGAAAGAAAGTCACTTTTGGTGCTCCTGAAGCAAGTGCATACCAGGAAAGTCAGGGTGGCATGAGTTTGGGGCAACCAGTCACATTGCATCCAGAGCCAAGACACAGAGAAAGATAAATGCTCATGTCTGGGTCCCTTTCCCCTTATCTGTCTTCTGACCTCAATTAACTTAACCTCCATAAGCTCTTACAGATGAGCATAGAGGTGCATCTTGTAAATGATTTTAGATCCTGTCGGGTTGACAGTGTTAACCTTCACATATAACAACACATCAAACACTATTGATCAGTTCATATTTAGAACACAGTCATGCAGTATAAGTTTCAGAGATTAAGGAAATATTCTGTATTTACTGTTTGAAATGGACGTGAGATATAATTGAGGAGTATTTAAAATGTGGCTAGTATGATTGAGAAGGTGAATTTTAAATTTTATTTGATTTGTGGGCTTAGAGTAGAGTAATTGGTAAAGTACTTCTTTTATTTTTTTATTAAGAAATTTTCTATTCACTTTACATACCAATCACAGATCGTCTCCATCTTCCATCCTCCCACTCCCAGCCTTCCCCCCAACCCATCCCACATCCCCACATTTCCCAAGTCAAGGTCTCCCATGGGGAGTCTGCAGAGCCTGACACACTCAACTCAGGCAGGTCCAAGCCTCTATCCCCTTCACCAAGGCTGTGCAAGGTGTCACACCCTAGGCACTGGTCTCCAAAAAGCCTGCGCATGCACCAGGGATGGCTCCTGATCCACCTGTCAGTGGGCCCCCCAAACAGTTCAATATAAACAACTGTCTCATGTATCCATAGGGCCTAATCCAGTCCTATGAGGGCTCCACAGCTATTGGTCTACAGTTCATGGGTTTCCACTAGTATGGCTGGTCATCTCTGCACATTTTCCCATCATGATCTCAACATCCCCTGCCTACAGAATCCCTCCTCTCTCTCATCGATTGAATTCCCAGAGCTCAGCCTGGTGCCCAACCATGGATCCCTGAATCTGCCTCCATCAGTAACTGGATGAAGGCTCTATGATGACAGTTAGGGTATTCACTAGTCAGGTCACCAGAGTAGACTAGTCCAGGCACCTTCTCGACCATTGCTAGTAGTCCAAGGTGGTGTCATCCTTGTGGATTCCTGAGAACTTTCCTGGCACTCTGCCTCTTCCTATTCCCATGATGTCTTCATTTATCATTGTATCTCTTTCCCTGTTCCAGCTTGAACCTCACATTTTCTTATGTTCTCATCCCCCATTATTTGTCCTCCATTACCCCCTCCCCATTCTCAGTTTGCTCATGGAGATCTCATCTATTTCTCCTTTGCTAGGCTATCTATGTGTCCCTCTTAGTGTCCTCCTTGTTAGCCAGCTTCTCTGGAGCTGTGGGTTGTAGTCTGGTTATCCTTTGCCATCACATCTAGTATCCACTTGTGAGTGAGTATATACCATCTTTGTCCTTCTGAGTCTGGGTTACCTCACTCAGGATATTATTTTCTAGTTCCATATATTTGCCTGCAAATTTCATGATATCATTGTTTTGGTAAAGTACTTCTACACAAGTACGAAGACCTGAATTCAATCCCTAGAACCCAGATAAAACAAAAAATTGTGGTAGCATATGCTGTAATGCCAATGCTGGGACAGCAAAGATAGGGAGATCCTTGAGGTTGCTCAAGGATAACCTGAGCTGCCAAGCATAACCCATGATCCATAGGTCCATGTGAGAGACCCCTCTCAAATAAGAAGGAAAATAGTTCTCGAAGAACAACAACCAAGACTGACATCTGGCCTTTACATGCATATGTATGTAAGTACATATTCATCCACATACAAACACACATACACACAAACTTTTTATTCTATTTAATCTAACTGTAGTGGTTAATCTCCATTGTCTAACCAAGTGATTTTGAAAACACATAGAGGGCATATCCCTAGACATATCCAGAAAGGCGTTACTGAGGATTGAAGGGCCACTTAAACATGGGTTACATAATTTCATTGTTGGGCGACCTAAGTTGAACAACAAAGGAAAAGCAAAAACCTGCTGAGCACCAATATTCTCACTGCTTCCTGGCTGCAGGTGATGCAACATGATTTCTACCACAATACTTTCTTAAACTGTGATTTGAAATACATATCTTCTCTCCCACTTAACTTGATTCTTGTTGAGTATTTGTTCACAGAAATGAGAAAGCTTATTAGTAAAAAAACAAAAATGTAATTTAAATAGTATCATGTGGCTAAATAGGTGACATACTGGAAAAATGCATATTTAGAGTCAACCAGGATGAAGAGGTTAGTCTTAGGTTTTGGAATAGTGGTGTGTCACTGGAAAGACACTTAAGATTTTACCAGTCACACTCATCATCAGACAATTCCACTTTGAATTAGGCATAGATGGGGTAGGGTTAAACAGAAGTTTGGGAATATCATTAGTCAAGTTATTGAAGCTAACCTAGCTGGAAATGATGGTGATGTGAGTAGAAGCACTGAAGGTTGAAGAACCATGGCAAGAACTGAAGTGGAAACAATGACAGGAACTGGAAACTTACTTGGTCACAGAATTAGAAAAAAAATCAGCTATAAATTTCAAATTTCTTGTTTTCACAGCAAGATGTATAACTGGTCAATGTTTCTAATGAACTTCTCAACAAAGTCACATGGAAATTACATGCCAACCATGGGTGGTGCTGGAGGCAGTCAAGTTTCTTTGAGTCATAGAAAGATTGTGTCTGGGACCAGTTTGTCTTGGGGTCTAGAGGCCCATCTGTTACTTCTCTGGTTTCGTCATGGCTGGTGCCAAAGGTCACCTTGGCCATTCACATACCATCTTCTGCTAAGTCGCATTGGTGGTGTTCAGCACAATGGGAATGGAATGACCTGGAGAAACATGCAAATATCTGGGAGCTCTGTGTTGATACAGGAAAAGTCTGGGAACTGGGCGCATCCATTGTTTAATGTTGCAGGCAATTAGTGAGCAGGAGCAGCTGCTGTGGCTAAACTGCTAAAAATGCCAGAGCAAGTGAAGCAGAACATATGGGATAGGTTTTAGCTCCAAAACCCTGCTTTGAGGATAATATTGACATGATTTGCCTATCATATTTTCCCCCCTTTGAAAGTGATTTGCATAACCCTTCCTAGAAATAGGCTCCATATGTGTTTTAGTATTTTGGTGAAAGAGGTGTAAACTCAAGCTTTTTGAAGGAAAGCCAGCTACAAATCTCCTGCTGGAGCCAGGAAATATCTATCTTCAAGAGAAAGGAAGATCCTCAACAGAAAGTCAACCAAGGGAAGAGGGGTGGGCAAATGGATAGTTAGTGGAAACTTGACACATTGCATTGACCTTAGAAAGTATTCTAGGTATGTGTTATCAGTATCTTTCTTTAAGAACAGACTCAAATCACAGAGGAAATTATGCTTATGTTACACAATTAGGAAGTATCAGATCCAGACTTTAAACCAGTTTTGTCTGAAAAAAAATGTTTCTTCAAAGGCAAAAGTAGTCCATCTGGATTTGAACTTGTACACTAGTTCCGAAAATATTTTTCCTTGTTCAATAGCCTAGATCTCTTATGAAAATGTTCTATAAATATGATCATCTAAATTACCACACTGGACTTGGGTCAGAAATTCTGGGGTGACCCAGAAATCTATGTTTTAACACACATTCAAGAGACTATGATTCATACTCATGTTTTAGGAACACTGTATGAGAGATATTTAATGAATCATGTAACAGTCAGCTATCCAAAAAGACTACAGCTAGAAGGATAAAGTATGAGAAGGAATTTAATGCCCATTCTTCACAGAATGTAATGGTAGCAAGTTTTTTCAGAGATATATGTCCCTGAAGTATCTGCAGCTTAATTTAATGGAAGAGATGCTAGACAAGTAATGCTTAAGCCTTATTTCCAGTCCCAGATCTCAAGCTAGTGTGCAGGACGGCTGTGGGAAAGTCGCTCAACTTCTGTAAGTTTTCTTTTCAGCATCACTCATAGTGACAGTACTGGTGAATAGTAATAGGTGGTACATATGTCCCATAGAGTTTCCACCATCTTCGTATTGTTTTAGAGGTAGATGGAACAGGAAGTCAAAAATGAGTGCATTTGCTTAGAAAAAAAATCTAGTATTTCTTCTAGATTGACATGCTGAGATATTTTGCATATAAATAAGACAAAAGTATTCCAAACTTTAGTAGCTCTTGTTTTCTTCACAAACATGGTTATACTTCAGAACTACCAAGTAGCTTAATGGAAAGATTAAAAAATATTTCTAGGCCACTCTACATTGTTTCCATCCTACCACCACACATTGACATATTGTGTAGGTTATTCTAGCAGATTTCTGGAGTTGGTAACTACTGCTCTAAACTTCAAATTATTCAAATTCATTTGCATTTCTATGTGAATCAGTCTTCATTGTTTTAACAAAATGCCTAACAACTTAAAAAGAGGGGTTTATTTATCTCACAGCTTCCAAGTCTTTGATCCATGGTACTCTGCTTTTACATGTGATGAGTATAACCTAAAGGCAAAGAGGACGTTGAAGAGTAGAGGTGCACTTCTCATGGAATCCAGGAATCAGAGAGAAAGATAGAGGGACTGGAGACAGCATAGATCCTTCAATGGTACCCATTTTATTCAAATGTGTCTCATCTCCTAACTTTCTGACATCTTCTCATGATTCCACCAGTTAAAGAGAGTGATTCACTGATGATGTCATAGTCCTTGTGATGCAATCATGTCCCAGTGGTCCATTGTCTCACAGCCAAGCCTTTAACACATGAGCTTTGGAAGGATATTTCATGTCCAACCATAACAAGGATTCTCTGTTGCCTATGGGGATAGTCTAGTTTATTGAGCCTGAAACTCAAAGCTTTTGTCATGTTCTATTCCTTCAGTATATTCCCTGATCCTGTTCTATTAATGACAATCATGAATCTGACTGATGTATCTTGGACTCCTCGCTTTCCTCCAGTTACACTGTGAACTCCATATTTTGTCCTTTGATTTCGTCTTCTTTCATGCCATCATAAGCATCCCTCTGTCACATCATCTGGTGGATGTCATTCCTTTATCTGAAGTCAGAGAAGGTATTGAATATACCCACTACTATATTATTGACTACGCAACAGAAAGTCAAATCAATTTATAATAAAGACAGTGTACAATCATATACATTCTGAAGTTAAATGGCTACAGGGTCAGTTAATGGCTCAACAGTGTCATTAAAGACTCAGGTTCTTCCTGTCTTCCCCATCATCCAACTAAGAGTAACTTCTGGTAAATTTCAAACATCTACTGCAGTTCTGAGGGTTGCTTGTCGATATCATCAGTGGGTCTAAGATCTTCTGTTGTTTTTTATTCCTTCTTAAGAGCAAGGAAACACTTGTAGGAATCTACCTATCAGAACTTTCATATTCCACTGTCTAAACTTATGTCACATGCCTGTTCTAAAACCATTCACTAGCAAGGATAATTCAATGTCTGTGCCTGGGTCACTACAGTGACCTCAATGAAACGCAGACTGGACTCAGTAATAAAGAGAGGATGTCAATGAGAGGTCTATGATAGACTGAGCTGCTAACTCCTTTATTCAACAAATCACATCATTTCCATCTATACAATAAAATCTGTTCCTGGGTCAAGTTTGCCATTTTAAATTCAAGCCTCCTGGAAGACGGTGTTCTATATGATGATGAAAGTCATGGTTCACATTCAGATACACCTGTGTTTGAATTGAAGCAACAAAATCTCAGTTTGCCCAAAATTTTACTGATTTCAACACTCAAAGCCCTACGTACACCCTCGGAAACCTCTTACTCCTGGGCAAGCTGGGACAACGGTGCTCCCCTTTAACGCAAATACTGGTAGTCTGTTCACTTCATTACCCAATGTTTCATTCAAGAACTACTTCTTGAATGTCCATCCAACATGTGCCAGACACTATTCAGAAAGTTCTTGTTTGTCTGAACATTCTGACATTATATTAGTTTTCCCATTTCCCGAAATCATGCTGAAAGTGCCCTTGGACAGCCTTGTACATGACCCTCTCACTGCACCCCATCACTCATAGACAACGTCAGAGGAAGCCTGGCCACCTGACGAATGCTGCTTGGGAAATCCCCAGGAGTTTTCACACACTGTTTCTGGCTTGAAAAACAAAACACCCATAAAAACAGCCAAGGGTCCTGATCTGCTCAGAGAACATGATGTCCTCTCCTGTTTGCAAGGCCATTTCTTGGACAAGCAGCTGCTCTGTTTGCTATGTTTGCCGGACTTTTGGCCCTGCACAGTCACTATGAGGCAAGGCACATCTCAGACAAACGAGCCAGTGAAATGAGGTAATTGCGGCTTTCGATGAATGCTATTTCTGTATCCTAGGCAATGCTGGCTGGGATATGGATAACAAGAGGTAGTGTATCTGACACATTATGGCTCTCTCCACCAAATGGAGATAGATAACACAGGAGTGGGAAAGTCCCCTTCCTCTACTATTCCCTGAATGATGAGTGAATGCAATCCTATTCTCTGTTGAGACCTGCTCCATGTGAGAAATTCCCTCCAACTGCCAGAAACTGTCTACTCTGTTGCCAAAGAGATTCTTAGATTTGAATTCATATAGCTTTATGGAACCTAATCTATAAACCAATCATTTGTGTGTGTGTGTGTGTGAGAGAGAGAGAGAGAGAGAGGGAGAGAGAGAGAGAGAGAGAAGTTAGGGACAGAAACAGACAGAGACAGAGAGACAGAGAGAGTGACAGACATAAAGAGAACTGTATCTTCACAGGGACTTTTGAAAATATATCATTAGTGTACCCACTGTAAAAAAACAACAAAACATGAGTCAACATAGAAGAAACCCTTGTCACATGAGTAATCTATAGCTAGAGTTAATTGTATCATTTCTAGGGGGGATCAAATACATGGTTCTGCCTTCCATAGGTGCCAGGCAGACACTTGGCACACAGATTTACATGCAGGCAAAACACCCACCCGCTACACACACACACACACACACACACACACACACACACAAATAAAAACAAATAAGTAAAACCTTAAAAATAGAAATTTGGTCTAGTATGAACCTTCAGTAATCTACAAGATCATACTTTTGGTTAAGAATTGTTGTAAAAGGACAGGCAGTGGTAGCGCATGCCTTTAAGCCCAGAACTTGGGAGGCAGAGGCAGGCAGATCCCTGCAAGTCTGAGGCCAGCTTGGGCTACAGAGTAATGCTGTGGAATGGTCTGTATGTCAAATTGCCCTGATTGGTCAATAAAGAAAACACTGATTGGCCAGTGGCCAGGCAGTAAGTAGGTAGGACAAGGAGAGAGGAGAATTATGGGAAGCAGAAGGCTGAGGCAGAGAGACACTACAGCCACCGCCAGGACAAGCAGCATGTAAAGACGCCGGTAAGCCACCAGCCATGTGGCAAGGTATAGATTTATGGAAATGGATTAATTTAAGCTGTAAGAACAGTTAGCAAGAAGCCTGCCACGGCCATACAGTTTGTAAGCAATATAAGTCTCTGTGTTTACTTGGTTGGGTCTGAGCGGCTGTGGGACTGGTGGGTGACAAAGATTTGTCCTGACTATGGGCAAGGCTGGAAAACTCTAGCTACAGAGTAAATTCCAGGAAAGGCACAAAGCTACACAGAGAAACCCTGTGTCAAAAAAAAAAGTTGTAAAATGTAGGGGTTTAAATCAGAGTTCTATTGAAGTCCATTATATTTTTATCTTAGAGACCTTTGACATCCATTTAATCTTTCCAATTCCTAGTTTCTTTATGAGCAAACTGGAGATGAACATATATGTGATTTCTTCTCAACATTGAGTTACAATGTATATGAAGAATCCAGAAAAATAGATGATGCCTAATACATGCAAGCTCTATAAACAGTCATTGTGCATTATTATTGGGAGTTACTATTTATAGTCTTCCACCAGCTACACAGAAGCCTTTTATTATCTGTCCATAGTTGGTGAACTAGGATGGAAACCATTGGCTTCAGATTAGATAGTCCTGTGGTTATAACTATGTCTGCATGTTCATAGTGTCATTCCATGGAAATCTTCCTTGTTCAGGCAAAGAAATGCTGCTGTGCCATTATCTACTGTTCAGCTGACCTAGTGAGACTTCCCAGCTTCATCTGTGCCTAGAATTCAGACTCCAGTCCCTTATCATGCTTCTGAACTCTCCTAATTTCTATATGTTCTTCTTTGCCAAACTGGATTGATTTTTTTTCATTGCTGAGCAATATAATTCTCTTTTAACTTCTCGCCTCTAACTTGCCCTAAAGGCATGTTTCACCTTCTACTGAAAGAAATCAATCGATGTATTTTGATTGACAAAGCATGTCCTACCTTGAGATGAATTTTCGTGCTACCAATTAAGTTAACATACACTGTATTTTTCTCACCAAGTAAGTTAGAAACATGGGTGTAATCTAGAAGGCCCCATTTAAACTGAGCCTCATTTAAAGACATGTGTGGACATTAAAGAGGGTTCCATCAAACATATATTATTTGAGCTGAAAGTTAAAGGATGTGATAATCAGATCCTCAGCCTAAGTCAAAAGTCCAAAACTTTTGAGGGTTTTGATGTGATAGTGCACTAGACCCAATTATACCATGTTCCAGCATGACAGGGAGAACATTTGCCACTAATGAAATCCAGGAAGTTGAAAACCAGTGAAGGTCTTAAGAAAAGTAAGGATAGGAAGTATTTTAGACATTTACTCTGTGTTTAAAAATCACAATATGTTTTCATTAAAACAGCAGAATAAAAGTCCCCAATAATGAGGAGAATCAGTGCTAAGAAAGCAGAACCCTAATCCCAGAGCAGATATTCATTTACAAAAAAAGCTTCATTATGAAATATTGAGGAATTGGTCTATGCAGTCTTAGTAAACTTTTATATTTGTGCTTATATAATTGGAAGGAGGAGGGTGTAAGTGAAAAACAATCCATGCTGTTCTCACAGAAAGTGATTCGATATGAGTAGATATTTTATACACAGAGGATCTCGAACATAAAACTGAGGAAATGCACCACCTGAGGACTACAGTGCCAGTGTAGACCTGGCATTCAGCATGTCACATGCAATGTCCCATGGGGTTCATATCAACTGACTTATTCATTCACCCATAATATAAATTTCTGGATAATCTTAAGTCTCCGCTCATTATTCTGATAGTTCTATAAATTATGCCCCTCTAAGAAGATGCCACTGTTGCTGAATATTCCTCGTCTGTACCCCAAACTCCATCTTATTTTTTGCCTTAATATCCTCATTCATTCTTCAAATGGTGACTACTTGCATACATATTACCCGGGAGTCATTAAATTACATATTCTAAATGAATAGGTTTAGAATGAAGCCTGAGAGTCTATATGTCTGATAGAACTCTAAAAGATGTGTGTTCTTCTGTTCATTGGATGGTATCTATATTAGTAAGGCACTTGGAGAAAGATGGGTTTTGAACTATTCATAGGGTTGATATTCCTTATAATTCCACCATTTAACTTTTAGACAGGTTGGTGATGAAAAATTCTCTGAGAGACCAGATGCAAAAAAAAAAGATTACTTGGTACAAACAATGCAAAATCTTGGTATCTGAAGAATGATTATGATATAAAAAAACTGACAGAAGGGAGCCAAAGAGATGGCTCAGAAATTAAGAACAGTTACTGCTATCACAGAAGACCTAGGTAGGATTCACAGCAACATGCAAGTGTCTGATGACAACCATGTGTCACTACAGTTCCAGGGGATTTGGTGACTTCTTCTGGCCTTTGTGAACACTAGGCATACATGTGGCACAGGGACATGCATGTAAGCATTCACATATACAAATAAAATAAAATGTAAGTGTTTTTGAAAGAGATTATTGGAAGTCATGCGAGTAATCTTATAAGAGAATGACTACCTCATCATTGTGAAGTCCAAGCAGAGATGTATTTTGTCCTCTAACACTTCTCTACAAATATTCCATCCATACAGGGAAATTGTAAAACTGTAGCAAATGCATTTGTGTTCTCTTTAGATACTAAAATAATATCTTCCTATATTCTCTATAACCTGTATCCATTCATTTAATTTCCCTTCTATTTACCAAATAATTTTTGTGCTACCTTGGATCTACTTCATATAGGTTGTATACCCATATATGTCTTCCTAAGTACTTTTGTCTATATATCACAGAATCACTAGATTTTCTGTCTCTGTGTGGTTAAGGTCCTATACAGTGCACAAACAAGTTGTACAGATACCATTGACTGAGACTTGACATATGCCTAACTGAAAACCATAACAAGATATAAAGCATTATCAACATAGTAATAAGTTCTCCCAAGCTGTTCCACAGTCCATATCCACCCTTATCTTCTTAAAAGCAATCACTGCTCTGTCCTATACTGTTTATTTTGTCTTCTCTAAACTAATCATATTCAAGAAATTATAATGCCTTATAACTTTGTCTAGTCTCCTTCATTGTTATCTACATTTATAGCATGTTCCTTTCTCTTCATTTTTGTGTTTTAAAAATGGACCTTACAATCAATACAGCATTAGTTTACCCTAAAGATCTGTGACTCAATGGCTGTTATTATCTCGTGATTGTGAAATGATCACATTACATAGTTGCAGAACATTTTCACAATTCTCATAGGAAATCTTGTACCCACTCCAGCAACTTCCCATTCCTTTCTTCCCCCAGGCTCTGGAAACCACTAATCGAGTTTATGTCCCCATGGATTTGCCTGTTTAGGACATTCTGCATAGTGTTCTATAGTATGAACTTACCACAGCTTATTTTTCTACTCTTCTGTTGACGTAAAGCGGACTGCTTCCAGTTTTGAGCTATGCCAAATAAAGCCAGTATAAACATTCATCCAAAAGGTGTTTTGTGGATGTATGCTTTTAGTTCTTTGAGTAAGTCCCTGAGTGTGGGATTGTTGGCTCATTGTATAGGAGTATGTTTAATTTTATATGAAACTGCCACGTCTCTTTCCTAAGTGGCTATACTATTTTTACTTCCACAAGATCTCTGTGAGTTCTAGCTGTGCTAGATGCTTATCATGTATGTTTGGTGTTGACTGTCTTTTAAATTTTCTGCTATTCTCATGGGCCCAAACAGACTTAACAGGAGTAGGTAACAAGAATTCCTTAGAATGAGGACCTTAAGCATAAGGAACTCTTCCTCTCAGTTGAGGGATCCACTATGGTACAAAATACCCAACAATATTTTTCCAGTTCTGATGTAACGAATTACTACAGGTGCAGATGATTAGAGCATATGAATACTATCTCATAGTTCTCTGGATTATAAATTCAGCTTCTGCCTTAGTTTCTAATATTGCAAGGGTAAAAGCAGGGCACTAACTGTTAATTGGCTGTTATTTAAAGATTCTAGAAAGATCATCATCCAAACACATACAGCTCGTCAGGCTGTAGACCTACAGAACTGCTTGCCTGCCTAACTATCATCTATGGTCCCATTTGGCTCCCAGTGGCCTCTTTTTAGTCCTTCCAGGGACCATCTGCAGCCCAGCATGAGCAAAAATGGATCAGAATATTGTGATGCTTGAATCTGTTTCCCATAATACCTGCTGCAATTCTTTTGCTTTTAGAAAAACAAAATTCTCTACTTCTAAGAAGGCAAAGAAAATCCCAGAATAGTCTCCCTACCTTAAAGACTGATACCTTACTGTGATGGTTTGAAAGAAAGTGGCCCTCCTAGACCCATAGAGATTGGTATTACTGGAGGTGTGACCTTGTTAGGGTAGGTGTGGCCTTGTTGGAGAAAGTGTGTCATTGGGGGTTGGATTGAGTTTTCAGATGCTCAAGACAGGCCTAGTATCACTCTCTTTCGATCTCGATGTAGAATCTTCAGCTACCTCTCTGGCACCCTATCTGCCTGTATACTGTCATGCTTCCCATCATGATAATAGACTAAATCTCTGAACTATAAGCCAGAACTAATTAAACATTTTTCTTTGTAAGAGTTGCCATGGTTGTGATGTCTCTTCACAACAGAGAAACCCTAAGACACTTACCCACATTTTTTTTCTTATAAAGGGAAATCATTTAATTAGGGTGGCTTACATTTTCAGAGGTTTAGTCCATTATCATCATGGCAGCATGCAGGCAGACATGGTGCTGGAGAAAGAAGTGAGGGTCCTACATCTTGACTTACAGGAATAGGAAGTGGTCTGAAACAGACATAGCTTGATCATAGGAGACTTCATTCCCACAGTGACACACTTTCTCTGACAAGGCCACACCTACTACAACAAGGCCATGCCTTTTTTTTTTTTTTTTTTTGTTTTTTTTTTACAATACCATTCAATCTACATATCAGCCACAGATTCTCTTGTCCCTTGTTCTCCCCCTTCCTGCCCCCCTCCCTTTCCCGCCAGCCCACCCCCCATTCCCACATCCTCCAGGGCAAAGCCTCCCCCGAGGACTGAGATCAACCTTGTAGACTCAGTCCAGGCAGGTCCAGTCCCCTCTTCCCAGACTGAGCAAAGCATATGAGTGAGAATTGTTGAAACCAAGGTTGGATAAAGCACAGGGACAAAGAGCCAAACGAATGGAAACACATGAACTAAGAACCAAAGGCTTAGAGGCCCCCAACTGGATCAGGCCCTCTGAATAGGTGAGACAGTTGATTGGCTTGATCTGTTTGGGAGGCATCTAGGCAGTGGTACCAGGTACTGTGCTCATTGCATGAGTTGGCTGTTTGAAACTTACCCACATTTTCAAAGTCTCCATGACCTTATAGTGGAGCACATTCATATGTGGCAAAGCTTAGGACCTGAGCATTTGAGGAAAGCCATTGTTCTACCTACTATAGCCCTTTCAAGTGACTAAGATTCAGAGCCCTGGTAGATGAAGAGTTAGAAATTTTGAACCTCATCCTTGAAACACCGCTTTAGTTTTTATCTCTATCAATATTTTGTTAACTCTAATCAAATGTGTCAGGGACAATTTGCAAATATTTTCAATTGATGCTTCTAAGAGTTTTAATTCATAGAATTGTGCAATGATATGTTTGCTTAATTTATGCAAGAGTAAGAATGTAAGTAGTGGTAGCTTCTAGTAATAAAAGCCGTGAAAGGAGAGCTGTCGCCTCACTTCCGCTAACCCACCTGCATGTGATATGTTACCTTCCTCCTGACACTAAGTTTTTCCTCATTTTTTTGAGACACAGTCTTTTATATCATAGCCTGACCTAGAAGTTGCTATGTATCTAAGGATCAAATTGAACCTCTGTTCACCCTGCCTCTACTTTCCCAGTGCTGGGATTTCAGGTATGGGACTCTACACCTGATTTGATGTGGTGCTGAGGATAACAGCTTGGGCTTTGCACATTCTAAGCAAGCACTCTACCAACAGAACTGCATCCACAGCCCCTTTCTTCATTGGTGATATGTAGCATGGTTTTCCTTTATCTACACCACCATTTCTTTTCACTTTCCTGCCATGCTCACTGACTCTCTGTGTGCTCTACAGTAGTTCTTCATGTGCTGTAGCAGTTGGTCCCCTTGCCTAGCAGTGTCCAGTTGGATTTGTGCAATATAAGGTACTGATGAAAATTATAGTTAAAAAGACTTAGATTATAATTTTATCCTTCGCTCTGTGTTATGACATGTGTGAACAATGGTTCCCTCTTGTATAGCCACTGTCCCAGGTTATTTCCTGAAATCATATTGTGTTTTTATCCAAATCCAGGAATACTTTTCTCTATTGGCCTTATTATATTTCTGAGTGCTAACAGCCCTCTGTTACTGCGAGAACTGTGGTACTCTACCATCCCTTGCTCTTTTCTCTGCTGTTAATTGTGCTACCAAAAAAAATCATGTTTTTATGAATGACTTCTGACTTACCCATCTTACGTGTTCCTTGTTAATTCTTTCTGAAAAGATGAGTTGTATAGGACAACTTTTGTTCTCTCTTACCTAACTAAAATATTAAGATTGACAGGTTTCCAGAATTTAGCAACTTTCTAATATACCAACTTTCAAAGTTTATTGAGTGCTTTACTTTCATAAACATGCAAAAGAATACAAAGCAGTAAAGACACAATAAGATTTTTCATTACCCATCTACTAATGGCACATGAAAGTCCTAGTTAGTTCTCTCATCTTCCCATGACTACAGTACAGCAAACTACCTTTTTCTGTGAAACACATCAAGGAAGAAGATATATAAGGTTAGTAATGTGTTACCTTGTGGATATGTTATACACATTCTTCAAGAATCCTTCACAAATCCATTAGAGAAAGTGCTGTTTCCTTTTGTAAGATAAAAAACAGTTTGTGAAAATACAATAACCTGCTCTCTAAAATCTAGGATGCTAATGAGAATTCAAATGCAGATCCTTTCATTTAAACTGGACTTCCTTTGAACAAGTTGTCTATAACACCTCAGCTATTAGAATAGCTTAGTGACCCCTGCTGTACATTCATCATTGAAATACAAGAGTAGTATCAGATCATTACATGGTACACTGTTCATGCTTTAGATTAAATAAATGACTGTTGATGTAATGATGAATAAACATAACTTTGGAAGTATTTTCCTTTTTATAAATAACTTAGGACCAGACAGTTTAATATAAAAGGTAATACTGGTTGGAACTATAGGACAAGTGCTGGGGGTGTCTTTATGTATGCTGTGAATGTGTATTGCTCTGATTTTGTTGATAAATAAAATGCTGATTGGCCAGTAGCCAGGCAGGAAGTATAATACAGGCAGGATAAGCAGAGAGGAGAATTCTGGGAACAGGAAGGCAGAGTCAGGAGATGCCAGCCTGCCATCCAGGGAGCAGCATGTAATGACACACAGGTAAAGCCACAGAACATGTGGCAACATATAGATTAACAGAAATTGACTGAGTTTAAATGTAAGGGCTAGTCAGTGGTAGGCCTGAGCTAATGGCCGAGCATTTTTAATTAATATAAGCTTCTGAGTGATTATTTTATAAACAGCTGCAGGGTCTATGGGGCTAGGAAGGACCAGAAAAAACTTCAGCTACAGACAGGCATTTTGAGGCAAGTGGGAGGCTTTGTAAAAGCAGAGCTCTACAAGAATCCACTGATGTCTGCTAGCTGCTCCTTGTCCATTGCTAGGCATGGAGGGTTCCCAAGCAGAGGATCATGGAGGTTTCAGCTCTCCTTGTTTTTAAGACTGTTGTAAGGTAGAGTTCCAAGACTGTGGTTGTTATGGCTGTGTCAAGATTTCCAGATCAAGGAGAGCCTTTACCTAGAATGCTAGTGTGACAGAACAAAATCTACTTTCACTTCATGTGTACATGGATGTCTTTCAAGCATTACTGACCTTTCACTAAGGACTGTTTCTTTAAACTGTTATACTTAAGCTTTATAACTGCTCAAGGAAATAGGTTATTATTCATCCTCTTTACAGACTGGAAAGCTAAGACTCAAATAGTTCAAAGCAAAGTACTGAGTGGCTGAGTTCATACTGAAAAGTAGCATTATCTGTCCTAATGAGCTTTGTGATTTATTTTCTACTCTTTTTCAAAATGCCACAAACCACAAGAGTAAATTGAATTGAGCTGTGTTTTTGTTCAAGCGTTGTGTCCTACTGATTACTTTGAATACATTTTTTCAGTGCTTGTATTCAAACCCAAGGCCTAGTGTATGCTAGTCAATCATTTTATCAGGGTTCTGTATCACCAACCAGCCCTATTACATTCTTATAAGAATACTTATTTCTATTTTGATAGAACCCCTTGGTTGCTTTTTGCAATTAATTCACTGTCTTCTTCCTTGTTATTTTAGTTCAAAATTACAAACTTTTTTTTCTTTCTGGTATCCAAAAAGCATTTAAACTTGCAGAATGTATATATTGCAGCTCTTCATTTCAATTTAGGAAGTCAAGCTGACTGTCCCAACCTATGTGACTATATAACCTTGGATAAGAAATTTTGATGATGTTAGCATCACTTTAAGTGGAGTGGGTCATTATTCCTATCCAGACTACTTCAAGAGGTTTTAGAGAATTAAATTTGGTAAGTATGAAAATGCTTTGTGAAGGATAAAGTACAATAGAGTTCTAGTAGTCTGGGTGTTATTCCTATGATTTGTCCTTTCAGTACAATGTGTGTGCACATGTGTTTTCTATCACCCATGTTTACTATGAATTAAATAGGACAAAACTGAATTCTCTAGATTTATAACTTTCTTACTTCTGTTTCTTTTTTTTCACTTCCATTCATTTCCATCCCTCATTTCTTTCTCTTTCCTAGAACACACACACACACACACACACACACACACACACACACACACATGCACACTGGAAGTTTCAGAGTGAACTCAGCAGTGCCATCGTATATGAGGTAAGACAAACACAGTCATCAACATGAGGAAGCCACTGGCTGAGCACGTGGTGTAGAGTGAAGAGGTGAAATGGGCTAACAGAAGGCCACAACAATAAAATTGCAGATAAAGGAGGAATAAAGACTTTCATGTTCTCAAGACAGTATTAGTCCTACAATTTTATAAGCTCCCTCAGAGGTATGACAAATGTAACTGACATGCCTAAGGTAATAATTCCAAAGGTAAAGTCTGACTACAAGAAAGAGTCCAGTGAGTACCGAGCATCTACACACAAAGCAATTTTTCCCAAGACTTTCTATCTTCATTACTAGACAAAGACAAAAGATGCAAAAAAAAAAATCAAGTCTTTTATGTAAAGTGTAAAACTAGAAAATGGTGCAACTGTTTTTAATGCCAGGATAGTTGAGTTTTAAATATGTCAAGACAGAATCATTTTTGAAATAATATTGACTTTAGCGACAGTCACAGGCTAGTTTTTACAAGCTAGGGGGATGTGTGCTCCTAGCTTTTGGGACTTTAATCTCTGTCTGTTCCCACAAAGCAGCAATGCACACCAAGCTAATGTGACTATTATCACTATTTTCCTTTTACAGGGTTCTAACATTTGTTGTCTATTTGGTGATACACTCGTATAGACCTGTCAATGTCCTCTGAAATAGTTTTAAAGCTTTCTCTTCAAGTTGAACAGATACACACTCTACCCTGAAAGAGCCTATGGAAAATTCCTGACACTGTATGTTCTGGTAATTTTTGGAACACTGTAAATATTTGAGTCAGTAGATCTTAATCCATAAACACAGCTGTACTTAAAAAACCCTGATGGGGAGTTATTATAATTTAAACAATTGGGTAACAAAACAAATCACTGTTAATCATTTTCGTTTTCTAAGGACAATGGATCCAGACTGCTCATAAAACTGACATGATGAGCTTCACAATTGCATCCACAAATAAACTTACAAATGCTAAGATAAACCATTCTCAACTTTTTAAGAACATTGTAAAAGGAATGCGAGGTGGGGGAGGTCTAAAGAAAAGAAGGAAAAGAAAACAATTTCGAGCAAGACCAAGACTCTTATAAGTAATGTACATGAAGCCTCCAAGGATAAACAGGGAGGATAAAATCCTCTGTAGACTTGCCTTTTCTCTGTCTAAACTGCATTGTGAATTGCTATTATTTGGAGATTATACTTATTTCTATCTGTGCTACATTCGATTCTGTTGATAGACTCTCTGTTTGCTTCAATTTGCAGTAAGTGCTCAGCATAACCAGTTCCTTCCCTGGAGGTCTGTCAGACTCACATAGAGTCAGCACCAAGTCAGGTACAGGGATGATGTAAAAATGAGTTGCCACCTCTGCCCTCAAGAGAATCACAGAATCAAGACAGACACAGAACATAATTAAATAACTTTTCAAATTAGTTTTAGACAAATGAATACATCACTGGTGTGCATGGAAGAAGAGAAGAGGAGTGGATTCCAAAGTCCTCAGAGGACATGTTTAGCAAGGAAGAGTAGTGAAGAGCAGACATTTAAGCTGATAGAAACAAACAGATAGAAGTAGGTCTGTCATTGAGAAAACTGCCAGGAAATAAAGGCAATGGTTTGCTTCACCCATAGGCAAGAACAGGAGACTAGTGTATAAACAGGCTGTTAGACAGACATAGATAATGATGAAGAGACTGGAATGTCTAAGGTCAGAGTTGATAGCCTTCTTCATAATCCAGTGAGAAGCATGAAGTAACTTTAGTTAAGACTAGATCCAAACTCAGAATTTAAAAGATTCAATTTGATAAAGAGGAGAAATAGATTGATATAAGAAAGATAAGAAGTGGAGTATTTTTGGAAAAAGTAACAGGACCATGGCTCATGAGAATGGCAAAAGGATGGATAGAAGATAACCTGTGGAGAGATCCATCCAAATTTGACAGTCACAATAATTTCAAGTTAGACTGAATCTGGGGAAAGCTAGAGTATACAGAAGAAATCAAGAGAGGTTTCCACTAGAAGTGGTCTTAGGGATTTGGACATCTAATGTCTGAATTCAGTTAAATGCTTAAATCTCACCATCATCACAATGCATGAGTCCACAACAGACTCAGAAGTTACTTTGCTCCCCCTCCTTTGTTTTTCTTTGGCCACTGCACCTAGTCTTCTAAGGGAATGTGTGAATGAGGACTTGCTGCCTCTACAGAACTCCTATGTGAGAAGCCTTGAATTAGGTATTTATAGGCAGGCTAGGAGCTAAGCTTTGTTGTGAGTGGCAGGGATAGAGGAGCCTGGACATAGGAGTTGGGGATGGTGGGGCACTATGGCAGAAGGGGCACACACCAGAAAGGACATCTTGGTTTTTGTAGTCTCAACACTGAATTGCTGAATGATTCTGTGATTCACTTCAGCTTCATGAGCCTCAGTTTCCTAAGCACTGCTGTTTGCCTTCAACATTTTACCCAAGGACCCTTTGGTGAGCATTCCTTACCTAATAGAACAGAGTATTTTATACTTTATAATACAGGGTCAATAATTATATAAACTGTAAAAGCAAAGAAGGAAGGCAAAGACTAAAATCTTTTGCTTAGTATCTGTGAGAAACGAGATCCTTTCATATATAACACTATAACTCCATTAACCTGGAAGAAGCTAGTTGGTCAAAAGGCTAGAAAGCCCTCCCGACCAGGACCACACAGGAGGACAGGTCCTGCTTGATAGATGAAGCAGCATGATTGGGCACATGAGGCGTTACCCCACCTCTAAAGTCTTTAAGCTGAAGAAAGGGCAGCAGTTCAGAGAATTCTTCTGTGTCAGCAGCCTTCTCATGTTGCTTTGTCCACTGGATCCTCAAGGAACTAGATCCCAAAATGCTACTATTATCATTTATCTGAAGCTAACAGCCTTTATAGAGCCCACAGAACCATGTGCAGTCTATCCCATCCTTGCCAATTTTGTCTCAACCTTGCCCCTGCGACCTACCCCCAACCAGTGTTCTCTATGAACACAGCTGAGGTCCACTCCAATGTTCTCTTCTGTTGACAATACTGGACTTTATCAATTACTTTTTCCTCTTCCTATAACAAATATTCTGTTGTTGTTGCTGTTGTTTATGTTTCTGAAATTCATACATTCATTCATTCATATCTTAGTTTAAAAGTGATTTCATATGCAAACATGCCTTGCTGACTCTTCCAACCTAGTTAGAGCCCAAAGGAAAACTATTTCTGCACTTATCTTTCACCATGCTCAGGACACTGACTTTTCAAAGCCATTGTTCCTTTCTGGCTTTCTTCTTTGACTGTATAAACTTATTTTGGCTGCAAGCTCTAGCCAACCCTCCCTCCTTCTCTTCCTCCTTTCTCCCTGTGTTGGCAAGGAGTTCCACAAGGTACTTTTCTTCTACTTGGATGACAAATTCAACATGCTGAATGAGATCTGTTCAAGACTGAAAGTGTGGCAGAGTTTGGGGGTGATGGTAAGTTTAGCAGCCAGTAGACACCAGGAGATGTTGGAGACAGGTAGAGAGACACAGGCCAAGGTCTTAAGTATAGGTGACAAAGCTGTTAATAATTGAGACTCTTAATGAGCCTTAAAGCCACTAGAAACTTGTGTGTGAATTCCCATTTCATAAATGTCATGTACATTCTGAATCCAACTTCTAATTCTCCCCATGGTTTTCCTACTCCTTTTAGCCTGTCATTGTAATTAGAATGTAGAAATATGTTATCACTACAAGGTAGACCTTGAGTCTACAGTGAATTCAAAGTAGATAATGCAGACTTGACCTTAACATCACCTGAGACATCACAGTCTGAAGGGATGTATACATCAAAAAAGCTGAAGGCAGACTAGGACAAGCACAAACCGTAACTGAAAAAGAAGAAAGGTAAGATGCTGCCGGGATGTCACAACCTGCCCAGTAGAATGTTCCTGAGACCAAGCCAGAGGCTTCCTGGCCAACTGCATGCCCTATCCAATTCCGGAAACCTGGATTCTAAACTCCTTTCAATCAGCGGTAGCTTTGTTCTCACAGACCTGTCTGTGCCTCACCTGAGGAAGAGAGCTATTCAAAAGCCATAAACCATTTCATCCCTCAAATATGAAACTAATCCATGTCACTCTAATCCAAACCATTTCCCACCACTGAGATTAAGGGGGCCTCTCCAATTCTACCCCTGCCCTCCAGCACTGCTAACCATTCAGTTCTCTCCCTCACTGCTTCTCCTTCTGGGGAATTCATGCTAAATTTCCTTTGCCCTTTTTTCCTAGTCATCAACTCAGCTTTCTTCCTATTTGGATGCTGAGCTGCATTGGACATTAAATTCATTCCTAATTAGTGGGGTGAATTCAAATATGTGAAAATAACTTCATCTCTTTTCAGTTTTTATTTGGAGCTTAGAGAAGACAGGAAGTCACTTTTATTATATTTTAAGTTATTTTTCTGGGTCACATTTTTCATTTTTTCTTGAAGCAATTTTATGTCCAGTGCTTACATTTAGAAAATGCTTAACAAGGTGTACAATAAGAAATTTGAAAGTTAATACAAAATCACATAGGGTTGTTGCATGAAGAACAAGGCCTTGGGCTTAGAAGTCTTGGTCCATTTTCTTCTCACTTCTCTAATATTTGAGTTAAATGAGCAGATATCTAAATTCATTGAGCACTTTTCTCCAGTATTTATGCTTTCCCCAGCATGTATAAACTGACTAACTTTGGGCATATTCCTTAATTTAGTTATGTGTCAGTCAATCCACATAAACAATATGCAGATAGAAAAGGCAGTTAACCCATGACAGATAGTCAGCATAACACATGGCATTGTACTAAGTTTAATTCCTGGTGTTTTAGCAGTGTGCTGAGCACAGGTGCTGATGGTACAGGTGTTTTATGGTATTAGTATGATGGTTGGGTAGTGTTGTTGCTGGTAATTATTATTGTGGTAGGGTTAAGGTTTTAGTCTTGTTAAGTGGTGGTGATACAATGATGATGGTAATGAACTAGTAAGTTAAAGCTTACTTATATTGCTAAGGAGATTTAAGAAACTTAAAGAAGCTGGACTCGTTTAATTTTTAGAAAATTCCACATTTTTTCTCTGCTGCATAATTGTAACTTAACTAAAGTACTTCAGGAAAATCTAATGCATCTTTTCCCCCACTCCCCAAGAAATAAAAATTAGATGTTCAAGAGTTTTGAAATAACTAAGTATTACATTCCCGAACTAAGTGGATATCGAGGGAGTTAGGAACAGCTTTAATAGATGGAAAAATGCAATCAATCTAGGTTTTTTGTATTATTCTCCAAAGATTATAAAGAAGGCATTAACTGAAGTAAGTTAACTCAAAAGGTAGGCTCCTTAAATATCTCCTACTCAAATTTATTAATTTGTACATGTGGGAGAATGTGTGTGCCATAGTGTCTGTGTAGATATCAGAGGACAACTTGGAGAACTCATTCCACCACACAAGTCCAAGGTATTGAAATTAGATGGTCAGGCTTGGTAGTATACTTCTTAATCTGATGAACAATCTCGCCAAGCTTCCTATTCAAAATTAAGGGAAGTCTAATCAAAATTAATGACAAGTATAGATACAGAAAGAAGAGAGATAAAGCAAGGACTTATGGGAAAGTTGATGATCTAGGGGCAGGAACAAAGAATAGATGCAGAGTAGTAAATGAGACTAAGGAAGTTGTCTACGATCACTCATGGAAGTAAGCCAAGTCAGACTAATGGACACCTGCTCTCCTCTTAACTAAGAGCAGGAGTCTTTGAAGAGGTGGTCCAATCTTATTTTCAGAACACTGCTTCAACTTCAGTGTGCAAAGGAGGAACTCTGGTGAGAAGAACAGGAGCAACATGACATGGTCCAAATGGTAAGGAATATAGCCCGAATAGGGGAGGCTAGGAGTATAGATTGGAGGGGGAGTGTGGAGCTAGGACTAGTAGCGGTCAGAAAAAATAATGATATTTGAAGAGAGGAAAAAGATTAGAGGAAGAGCATAACAGAAATATTTTCCATTTCTACTTTAGGTGTCTGTTGGATTAAATGTAAAGGAATTTGAAGATTAGGTTGATACATGATAGTAAATATGAGGGGCTTCTGAGAATGTGGACAGCTGGTCAGCCTGAACTACAGAATAAATTATGATAGTGGCTTAGAAACACCTCTCATCGGAGCTATAAGCTATAAGCAAGGAGCAGAATAGGTATCAGAATATTACATGATTACAAATGTGGAAGAAGGTCAGGTGCTAGATAAATGACTCTGTAACGGATCATTACTGTTGTGTTTCAAGCCATTTGAGCCTCTCATCTTTCCCAGCTCTCTGGTTCACTTACATTCTCTCTCAGTAATGCCTTTAACTTTTTAAATAAATTATATTTATTTCTATGGCTATCCATGTGTCCCTAATCTAATTATTGGTTTTGGGACATAAGAAACTAGAATTCCACCAGGTACCCTCAAGGCAGATATTTGCATATATATAATAATATTGGAATATAACTATAAAATACAAGAAATACTCATAATTCTATATGATAAAACAATTACTGCATGGATATGTGATAGGTAGGTAGGAAGGTAGGTAGGTAGGTAGATAGGTAGATAGATGATAGATAGATAGATAGATATAAATTGACTATTATTCTAAGAGAATACACAATAATACACATAGAAAGAAAAATAAAAATTCAGCCATGAACAAATAACACAAAAACAATGGTTGCAAGCAAGATGGACAAATGGTTCCTAAAATCATGAAGTATAAAATTGAGGAAAAACAGGTGTCTGACAAGGTATCTTTCCCAAGACATTTGTCAGGTATAGGAAAAGTGGGGAGGAAACCACACAGTTTTAGGAGAGAAATCCAACAGAAACCACTTGCAAGAGATACACCGAGAGTCTAGCAGTAGAAAAACACAAATTTCACTGACACAGCAGTTTGTTGCACTGAGAAGGGTGTGTTATTATCTTTGTAGCATTCTTGTTCAACCCACTTGGCCTTAATCTAATTATATGAAAACACTAGATAATTCTAAATAATCTTCAAAAACATCAAGGTAAAGGAAGAGAGAAAATATTTTAGCCACCTTTTCTATGGTGGTACATTAGCCTTGTGTGTGTGTGTGTGTGTGTGTGTGTGTGTGTGTGTGTAAAACATCAATGTCCTACTAGTGACTGAACATTCCATAAACACTTTGGCCAGTAATGAATTTCTGCTCTAACTACTGTCCCTCTGCACAAAGAAATTTCTCTGATGAGGATTAAAAGTAGCACTAATCTATGGGTACAGAGGCAAGAATATAGAGAGCAGTTTGATACTACATACATTTAAAAAGTAGTGCTAGTAGGTTCACCACTGGAACACATGAGCTCACCAACCCTGGGTTCTTGTTTGGATTTGTAGTACTAGTTCTGTCCTATGCAGTGGGCTATAAATCAAATAAGAAAGCAGTTGGCTACTTCCATAACATTTATGCAAAGGTTGAAATTTGGAAATATCTTGCCATGCTGGTCAATACTGTAGTTCAAAGCATTCATGGATGAGTAATACTATTGATGACCCCCCACCTCACAACAGCCTATATACCACTCTCTGGTATGCTTAAGATTAACCAGCAGAGAGAAAGCTTCATGACCAGAACTATTATTTTCCATGACCTGTGACCAAAGTGTATGGTATGTTCAGCACTAGCATTGTACCATCAAGCCTAGTAGGAAACAAAGAACAACTGTAATAGTCTCTATTGCTTTGGGGATCTCCAAAAAAAAAAATGCCTGGCCAACAACACAAGGTGAGATATCCCATACCTGTCATTGGGTTTTTCTTTGTCAAGCTATGGGCTTCTGGAAGGGATATTATCCCCTGTATAGGTTAACTCCAATTAAACTCTTTTTGTATAAATATGTATTGTATATATGTAATATATACAAAGTATATATGAAATATATATAATGCATATATACAAATTATGTACACATGTATAGTAGGCTTCCATATGTCTTTTCAAACACGTTAATATTAGTTATCCCTGCCTCCACCCTGTCTTCCCATCCCTCCTCCCAGTTAAACCTCTGTTTCTTTTATTTCTTTCCCCCTTTGGCAGTTAAGGGGGAGTAGAGCAAAACACTATATTCTGGACTTAGAAGATCCACTGTTCTCATGACTTCACATCAGACGTGTTTGCCTATGTAAGACCTACATAAGAACAACCCAATCTACACTCCAGCTTGTAGGAGGAAGTAGATCAGGAGGCTCATCCCTAACTGAGGATCTGTTGCCAGTGATGGCTTCTGGGAGAGGAGAGTCAGTTTCTTCAAGAGTGTGACCACTGGTAGATGGTTCATGCTCTAGCTGATGGCTGTGTAACAATGAGAATATGGGCCGCACGATCTGGACTGGGTTGGCTATCACAATAAATTGATTAAAAACAGAGCACAAATTTGGGAGGAGGTAGATGAGAGTGGATCTGAGAGAAATTAGGGGGAAGAGTGTTGGATTAATATAATCAAAATATGTTGCGTGTATTACTAAATGCTCAAATAATTCATGAAAATATAATTTAGAAAATAAATTGTTATATATTCTAGAAAATTAAGGGCAAATTTCATCTAAACTTAAGATAGAATCTTGAATATGAACCTGGACCAGAAAAGGAAATATCAGTAATGAACAACTTAGCAAAAGTTTAGACAAGTTTTGAATTCAGTTAATGATTTGTGTTAATCTTTGCTTAGTTCTAATCTCTGCACTCTGCCTGTGCATGGTGTTCACACAGTAGAGGGTGGTGGAGCAAGTAAAAGTTAGATGGAAAACCTGCTTAAGGTTTGCAAATTGTCCTCAAGGCTACTAAAAGCAGTCCAAAATAAAAGAGTTCACAAAGATACCAGACAACCTGCTGCTTAATCTGTTTTTAGTTTGGAGACAAGACTGTTATCTCCAGTGTCTTCTCCTCTTCTTCTTTCCTATGTTACTTGAAGCACATCACCTATCTTCCTCAGCGCTGGTAATCTCAATGTGGGTGATGGTGTTTACCCCTGCCTGGGTAGCAGAGTGTCTCAGGTGGCTCCAGGGGGCATGTCCATGTACGTATAAGATTATGCAGCACTTTTGCCCTTGAGATATTTGAGTTTAAGTCTTGGCTATCTTACCTACTAGCTGAAAATTCTTGGGAAACAGTCTTTAATGTGGGAATATTCTCCATCTTTTGTAGGAAGCTATTAATAGAGTACAGCTCATAGCCTTTCCATAAGGCTCAAATGAGATAACAAACAGAGACTGCTCAGTCTAGCACTCGGTACATGGAGAATGCCTAAAATAGCAATGATTAATATTTTCCACATTCTGTGCTACTGAAGCAAGCTAAGGAACAGGGTATTGAATCATGTTATGCATACATTCTGAAATGGTAATTTTTTGAGTTCTGTTTAAGCAAGGCAGCTTGTCTGAAGCCAGTTGTAGTTGATCAAATGAGGTTTAGAAGTAGATGGCAGAGTTAGGAGTTTATGTGCTAATCAATGTGGCTATGAGGGCAACTCACATTTTCTCATAGGCCTTTTGCTGTCATCGCCTGCATCCCTCCCTGCCACACCCTAACATTATACAGTTTGGGTTGAAAACAACCTCAGACAAGGTACTGTGCCCAAACGTGGTTAAGGAGTTAAATTTAGAACAGACGGACAGCCTGACTTCATTTGACTGCTGAGATCCAAGACCCACATCCAAACCACAGTGGTTCCCTATGCATTCCTGAAATCAAGGGGTAGAAAAGGGAGAGTAAGAAACTCCCACCTGGCATGTCCATTCTGCTTCTACAAAAATTTGCTCGCGGCATAAGGGCTGAGTCTCTGCTGTGCTGGACCTTGTGTTCACAGGGCAGCCCTGGCTGGCAATGATTCAGAAATCAAGTTTCTTCACAAAATGGTAAAGGCCAGACTCTCAGCAAAGCTAGAGAAAGCCTGTCCTTACAGCCTCAGACTGAGTCAAGACTTGGTCTTCTACATGTCCCTGGCCACTGTTATAGGGCAGCTCTCAGCACCTCTTCAGAGATGGCCACAGAAACCGCTTTGCAGGCCTCCTTGGGTCCAGTGCCTCTTTCCTCCCTGGATGTAGCATCAATGCCATAACTGTGGTTTTGGGAGGGCCCCAGGATACCTCATCACTTCATTTATTCCCAAACTACAAAACTATCTCAAATCAATATGCAATATAAACAAAATAACCTCAATCACACAAATTTAAGTAAAACAAGTTCATCAACTGGGGGTCTGCTCTGTTAAATTATGCATGCCACCCTGCTTTGGAACTTTACAGTGCAGACATGATCGTGATCTTACCCTAGTGGTTTCTGCCTTCAGGATCCACCCTAGCCTTTCTGACCTGGCACTGAGTGCTCTCTGTGCCTCTCCTTTCCATATTTCTCAGTTTATTTTCTCATTAAGGCCTAACCACACTCTGCACCTTAGGCTCAAGTGTCAGCTGCACAGTACTCTTTTTACTTCACAAGGATTGCTTCCTTTATGCTTTCCAACTTTTGTATAATGGAAGTCCTTCTTCTGGGCTGCTTTTCTACAGTTTATGATTAGATTCATGGCTCAAGATTCAAAATCTTGTGCAGAACCCACTTGTAGATTACTTCAGGGTTCTTAGAAATCATCTGGTCTACACATGTTAATCCCAAATAACTCCATCCAGAGGATCCTAATAATAGTTAATTAGCACTTTCTCAGACCCTAGGCACCATGCTAATCCCTTCCCATGATGAATTCAATCTATCCTCATAAAAGCCCTGCTTAGAATTAAGCAACTTTACTCCCATTTCGGAGTTAGGTTGATAACATGCAGAAAGACATACATCTGGGAAGGAAGGGCCCAGGACCTAAATTCAGTTCTGTATGCTCTATCTGATATTCCATAATGCCTCAGATAAATGGTAAACCCACCCCATTACCCTCATTTATAGTTAACTTGGGCAAAAGAAGAAACGTGTTTTTTAAGAACATATAGCACATGGAAAGAAATAATAAAGACAACTTTCCCTTCTTGATCAATGGACTTTCTTCTTGCCACTTTCTAGAACCAAATGATCCACTAAACATTTCCACTGCACCATTATTTCTTACATAGCTGGCCATTCGATACCACAAAGGACTGGAATGAAAGTAAGGCAGTCAACTTCAATCTAAACCAAGTTCATTTCTGTGGAGATCCTATTAAACATGAGACTAGCTGCCCCCAAAGCTACATTAAAGGATCATCTTTGAAACTTCACTTCTCTTAACTCCTAGCCTCCATTTTGAAAATGAGAGGCAATAACAAAGAATTGCTGTACTTAGAAAATGAAATCTTCTCTGTATGGCCCTTAGCATGAAGCCTGACAATAGGCATTCAAACAGACGTAGCAACCAGCATATCCCTTCAAGAGCCAGGATGGGAGTATTAAGAGACAATGTAGAAGATTGCAAAATAAAAGGAATTTAAAGCAATCTTTTTATTTTAAATCTGAATTCTTCTTTTCACAAGTGAGACATTGAGGCTGTGTAGCTAGAGTTTTCCTGCCTTGCCCACAGTCAGGACAAATCTTTGTCACCTGCCAGTCCCACAGCCGCTCAGACCCAACCAAGTAAACACAGAGACTTATATTGCTTACAAACTGTATGGCCATGGCAGGCTTTTGCTAACTGTTTTTATATCTTAAATTAATCCATTTCTATAAATCTATACCTTGCCACATGGCTCGTGGCTTACTGGTACTTTACATCTTCCTTGTCCTGGCGGTGGCTCCAGGCAGTGACTCCTTCTGCCTTCCTGTTCTCTTATTTCTCCTCTCTGTTAGTCCTGCCTATACTTCCTGCCTAGCCATGGCCAATCAGGTTTTATTTATTGACCAATCAGAGCAACTTGACATACAGACCATCCCCCAGCACAGCCAAGTGCAGACCATCTCAGATACCTGCACTCAGGCTTGTGGTCCTAATCATCCTTTATGTGGACCTGCTGGGTAAAGCCACGAGGAACCCAAGAATGGGCTCCCACAGGACATACAGAACATCCCACAGCAAGGCTGTAAGAGAAGAAAGCATATTAGGTTCAGGTCATTAGTATATAGGTAGAACCCAAAAGGACAGGAAAATTGATCTCTGGACTTTTCCAGTATCGTTCCTTACTTAGTCCTATTTAAGGCCCACAGACAGGCAGTCCTTATACAGTAAGCAGCAGGAGGAGCTGTTAATGTTTATCTTAGACTTTTTTCTGAACCAGAACTTGAATGTAAAACTTGGCAAGAACTTCCTGCAGACGTCACCTTTAAAGTATGTGTGCATGTGTGTACAAACATTCATCTGCATATGCACACACTTGTTGCTGGAGGGCTTCTCTCTAGGTTCTACAAAGCCCTGCAGTCCCACAATCCACGTATGAAATAATCACTCAGACACATATATTATTTATAAACTGTATGGCCGTGGCAGGCTTCTTGCTAACTGTTCTTATATCTTAAATTAACCCATTTCTATAAATCTATACCTTGCCACGTGGCTGGTGGCTTACCCGTGTCTTTACATGTTGCTTGTCCTGGCGGTGGCTGCAGTGTCTCTCCCTCCTTCTTCCTGTTTCCCCAATTCTCCTCTCTCCTTGTCTCGCCTATACTTCCTGTCTGGTCACTGGCCATCAGTGTTTTATTTATATAGAGCACACACCTATGCATATACATAGGTATGTATAAAAGAGAAAGACAAAGAGACAGGGGCTGGGTAGAGACAGGATACTGAGGAACATCTGCGTAATCTCTGCATATATTCAGGGTGAAGTCTTGAGACACAAGCTCCAATTACAGCTTTCCTGAGCACATTACAAATACCTCCACTGTTCACTCAGAAAGCTCTGACCCTCAATCTTGTCCCTTCCCCAATCCAAGGCATATTTGCACTGTAGCTCTTTGCATCTATCTTTCTTCTAATCCTTTTTTTTTTATTAAGAAATGTTCTATTCATGTTACATACCAACCACAGATTTCCCCTCTCCTCTCTCCTCTCATTCCCCAGTCCTCTCCCAACCCACTCCCCCATTCCCACCTCCTCCAAGGCAAGGCCTCCCATGGGGCATCAGCAGAGCCTGACACACTCAGCTGAGGCAGGTCCAAGCTCCTCCCCCTGCACCAAGGCTGTGCAAGGTGTCCCACCATAGACATAGATCTTTCTACCCTTCCCCTTCCTCCTATTGTTTTTCCTTCAATTGTTTTGTTTTGTTTTGTTTTGTCTTCAGCCCATACTCAACCCCCTCTTTTCCTTTACATTTGAAATAATGGAAGTAGAGCCCTCTCTTTTTCCTTGGACTGTTACAGAAATACAGTGTCTTTCAGTCAGAAACTGAAATGGCACTGAACTTGTTTCCTCCACTTTTTTCAAAGATTTTCAACTAATATAATTCAGTGAATATAATTCATCCAATACATACTATTGAGTCTCTACAATACCCCAGAGAGAACACATATTGTTAAGGACAAATGAGTAAGAGTATTTCATGACAAATATGCGTAATACACAGGAGAAAGTTATCTACACTGTATTCACAAACTTCTTGTAGGAAACTTTGGTTTTCATCCTTTAAGCTCCAATTATCTGTAAGTACTGTAAAGTAAGTTACATAACACCTATGGCTTCAAGTTATCTAATTCTTCACAGGGAAAAAATGATGATTCCTAGTTGGGAAACGTATCTGTGGAAACCTAACAATGTCATTTACTTTTGTTGTTCTTCTTCAGTCAGATTCATTAGTTTACCAAGAGAGTTCAGGACTCTCCGTACTAGTGTTAGAATATGTTTATCCTTCTCATAAAGCAAAATAAAGATAATAAAGCAAACAAACTATTTTTAACTCCTGAAATGATTGTAAGGGTATATTGTAGTCGTGGGCCTGGGCTATCAGTCTTAAGATGGAGTTGACTCATCTCCTTTGAGCTCATCACATTGTAGTGGATCACACTAGCTCCATGGACAAAGCCATTACCCACCATTCAGTGTGTTACTGGACAATGTGCTTGAATTGTCTTTACTTGTGTTTATTCAAAAAGATAAATTCATAAGTTTATTAACTGCTGTTACCTTCACTCAGAAAGTGAATGTCTGAAGGCCGTAAAATAGTTAGGTTATATAAAGAATTAGCATGTTATTCAGGAAGGAAATAGTTGATCCAAGATTGGAAATGAAATGATACACATTGATATATAAAAAAATCATAAAGTTTATATGAGTTTTTGCAACTAGCAAAACCTCAAACTTATTAATGCACATGACACAAGGTAGACTGAGCTAAAAAGCCAAGATAAATGAAAATCAATATATGGATATTTTTTATAAAAATATATCAATATTTTCTTCCTTAACATTTTTTTTCAAATTTCTGGAATTAAAAACTTGTATTGTTATGGTGATATTTTATTTGTACTGAAATGTGATTTTATTTGTATGTTAATAAAGTTGCCTGGGGGTCAGAGCTAATAGCAAGCAATAGCAGAAGCTGGGTGGTAGTGGTGCACACCTTTAATTCCGATCACATGACAGGCAGATTTCTGTGTATTCAAGAATACAACCAGCATGGAGACACATGCCTTTAATCTCAATATCAACCGTAGAGACCTAGAGGTCTGTATAGACTGGCAGTGACGAGGAAGTCATGTGGTTGAGTTTACAACCAATGAGAAGGCCGAATAGAAAGTCAATAAAAGGACAGACACACAGGAAGTAGGCCTCTTTTGGAGGGGAAGGACGGCAGTGGCAGGAAGGGTAAGAAGGTGGTTTTAAGTCTCAGCTTGTAGCTACTGCTCTGACCTCTTGGGCTTTTAACTCTGCATTTGGCTCTGTGTTTCTTATTTAATAAGACTGTTACATCTACATATTGTCACAAGAATATAGTGAATGGTTTATAAAGAGAAAGCCATCTTCTTCCACTCCTTCATTCCTCCTTCCTTTACCACCACACTTCAGCAAGAGGCATAAGGGTCTGGTGTTTGCATTTTTAACATTTAGTGTTCCTTACTAACACAAGTCACCACTTAAGAACTCCTGAGAGTCACAGCTTTTCAAGGAAGATTCCAGTAACAGTCTGTGAATAACCTGAACATAAACCACTGAGGTAGGAAGCAAATCATTCAAGGAAAGCTAGAGAATACCTAAGAAACCACAACCTAGTTTGTTAGCACTGAAGTGTCTAATGATCCCTCTCGCTTCTTTGCTGAGGAAAGGTAAGCTGGCCATTCTTGAACAGAAAAGCCTGGCTTAAGGCCAGTTTCCTAGGACTGTGTCTTGGGTGTGTGTGTGTGTGTGTGTGTGTGTGTGTGTGTGTGTGTGTGTCGTGGGAGGTATCTTATGTCTGATATGAATCAGAGCATTCATGCATGCTTCTTTGAATTAATCTTCCCCAGAACTCCATAGAGCATCAAGTTACCATAATAAGATACAATGAGCAGACACCTCAGTTCATGCCACCATCATACTATTTGTTAAAAAGTCACGTTCTTTTCACTTAAACTCCTTTCCCTAGTATCATTCTGTTATTTTAAGGTGTTAATTGGAGACTGCACATTACTGTTTTTAAATCATACTAATTCATTTTCATGTAGAGTGCAGTTTCCACCATACTTTCTGGGAGTAAGTTATAAATGTATAGCATCACCAAGCCCAAGAATTTGTCTTTAGTCACAATCAATTTCTAACTACAATGGCAATCAGACCTCAAAGAGTTAATGGGGCTTACTCGTAATGGGGCAATCAGGGTCTTGTTTGATTCCGCTCTCATCACTTCCTAAATCTCTATCCCACCACACAGAGCTGAATGTGCTGGGGCCTGAGGTTTGCTGCAGAGGATAAGTAAGTCATAGACAAACTTCCTCTCTCAAAGTTTCATTGAGAGAAGGCAATTAGCCTGGTGAAGAGCGGTTGTTCTGCATGCCCTAATTACCCAGGGATGAGAGAGGTCAGACCAAAGGGCTGATCCCCATAGGCAACCACACAAAGTGCCTCAATAGAGGATTCAAGGCGGGAAAACTTAAAAGCTGGCCCCACATCTGCTTTCACAGCTCTTTTCAATAGGCCAACAAAGGTTGGTGCCAAAGACAATGGCCTGGGTCCTCCAGTGGACCACCTCTGGGACAAAAGGGGAAGGTGGTGACTAAGCTCCAAGTTGCCAAAGTCATTTTGAGGGAGGGTGGGGCCAATGTGGCAAGTTCTAAAACCTGATTTTTTTTTCACCCTTGCTACAATGAAAGAGCCTTTGATCTTCAGAAATCCATGGGATGTGGAACACCATCAGTAAAGATTTCCAAGCAGCATACAATATATTGGCCCATAAGCTTTATTACTTATTTATTAGTTTTCTTCAAGGCCTTTGAATTGGGGACTCCAAAACCCTCTTAAATAACAAATTGTTCCAATGTTCCCCTATAGCTTCTTGATAATACTTCCCTTTAATGACTAACTCAATTTGTATATTTAAGAACAAGAGATGGAATAATGGTTAGAAAACAATGATCTCAAATATAGAGAGTAATTCAGAAGTACCATGAGTCTCTGGGGTAAAAGGAAGGTTGAAGGTCATCTAACTCAACCCCATCATCCTTAAGACTTGAAGTCTGAGGCCAGAAGTGTGTATTCTCTTGAGACCAATGTTTGGAATGGAAGCCAGTCACTAGAGGCAGTGTACTTTTATACAGCACATACCCACACATAGGACATTGATTTTTTTTCTTTATTAACATTTTTTTCCTTTATTTTACATACTGACCACAGTTTCCCCTCCCTCCTCTGCTCATGTTTTCTCTCCCTCTGTGTCCATATACCTCCCTTTCTGATCCACCCACTCCTCCTCCATCTCTATTCAGAAAGTGGCAGGCCTCTCATGGGCTTGAACAGAGTATAGCACATCAAGTTGGGGTAGGACCGAGCTCTTCCCCCTGTATAAAGGTTGGGCAAGTTAATACAGCATGGAGAACAAGTTCCCAAAAGCCAGCTAAGTGCCAGGGACAGGTCCTGATCTCACTGCTAGGAGACTTGCAAACAGACCAAGCTACACAAGATTTTATAGGTGTGAACATATTTGATTTTGGTTGACTTAGCTCAGTGGCACTCTTATGAGAGAATGTTCCAGAGTTGAAATTCAAGGTTTTAAAAACAGAGTGACCTCTTTTTTAGTAATAGTAGAAGACAAAATGTCAAAAAAGATTAAAAAATATTAGTGTATGCCTCCTGAAGGAACAAAGACAACAAGCCAGGAAGGGAGGACAAAGACAAAATGTTTTAAAGTCCTGAGATCACCACGATGAGTCTTGGGGTGGAAGGTGAGTGATAGTTGAGCCATCGGAGTACATCTGAAAAGTGACAGGAGGCAAATGCTGTCTCTTCTTCCTGGTGGCAAATGTGCCTTCCCCTGTGCCTTCCTCCCTCATCGGTAAGAGGGCCAAGAATATTGGATGGTCTCTAAATAATCTTCCACTCTAGCTTTGGGGAATTCAAGGTTGGACTCAACATTGCTACCTCAGGAAATGAAATGTGGTTAATTGTGGATGTCTATAAAACACCAACCAGGCCCTCACATCCTCCCTGAGCTAGAGCTCATTTAACCCACTTAAATCTGGGTAGCTGTACTCTACCTCTCATCCACTATCCTGAGCTTTGAAGTAATCAGAGTAAGAATTTAAGAGAGTACACCTGGAATGGACACAGAAAGAGCAATGGGGAGTCTTGTGAATACTGCCTGTGCTGTCCCTGACAATAGTCTAAGGAATACACATGTCACCTTAATAACCACAGGTGCAAACATATGTTAGCATCCAACTGGGTGTTTAAACAGCTCTGCCTTTATCTTTGCTTCTCTTTCTAATTTCTAACTTGATTTTTGGAAAAGTTTTCTGCAAATATACATCATACACTGACCATATTCTTCTCAAAGTGCCTCTATGCTCTATTTTCTCATCCTACCCTATCCTGTACACTCTCATTTTTTCCACTAGATAATTTCCCTTCTACTTTCATGTCTTACATACATGCATAGTTTTATGTATCTATATAAAATCTAGGAACCACAATGAGAGAAAACATATGACATTTGTCTTTTCCAGACTGGCTTAATTTGCTTATTATGATTGTCTCCAGTTACATCTATTTTCCTGCAAATGACATAACTTCATTTTTATTTATGGTTGAAAAAAATTCCATCATGTACATATACCACATTTTCTTCATCTGTCCCTTGTTGATGGGTACCTAACTTGGCTCCACGGTTTCACTGTTGTGATTAACACTTTGGAAAACATGATGTGAAAGTATCTCCAAACATTGTATTTCTTTTCTCTCTACCTCTCCTTTGTCTTAGCACTATACTACTATTGTATTTATTTATTGGATTTAAACTTTCATACAATGCATTTTGATTATGTTTCCCCTACCCCCAACACCTCACAAATATTCCCTACCCACTCAACTACATTCTCTCTCTTCCATGACATCCCTCTTTTCTCTATCATATGTATGTGCTTGTGATCTTACATAGACATATACACAAGACAGAGAAAAAATATATATTTATATAAAGGAAGCAACACACATCAGTAATGACGATATAAGAATGTGATACTTTAATAAGAATGAGATAAAAGTTACAACAATAAATATGAAGATGCATTTTCAAGGATTTTCACTCTGGTTAAAAACATCAAAAACAAAATACAAAATGATGCTACTATTTTTTAGATGTATTTCTCTTCTAGATGACAAGGTAGAAGCCCCATGGGGTTTATGCTTCTCAGAATCCTCACTTAGCAAATAAGTAGCATGGCCAGCAACACTGCATCCAGATTCTATATCTCAAAGGACCCATCTGGTTCTCTGCTACTTGTTACCTGTGCTTGGGTAATTATTTTAAACTCTTGCAATCTCATGTAATAACCTTACTTGGACAGCAGAGTTAGTAACAGCATTCTCTAAGGACACTGATAGAGAAAACAGCCTCTTCTTGGCATAAAACATATGTTCCATAGACCTGACCTTTCCATTGTTTGGTCCTCTGCTACTTGAGGTCTGACCTTACATGGATGGGCTACAGTACATTTTTAATCCTGTAATTCTATGATCAAGATCTTTCCTCAAGGATGAATCTACCCCCAAGGCAGCCCATTTCCCCAAGCCTCTGCCTCTACAAACACTAAACTCAGACAATACACAGTCTTTCCAGTCACTGGAAGGGATATGGCTTTGGAGTAATGGGGAGAAATATATCATGAGTAATATTAACAAGAAACCTTCATAAAAATTGGCCCGTAGCTTCACAAATTCTTGTGGTTTATCATCTAGATGGAAACTTGGTCTCCCTATGGTACATGGCAACATTTTAGGCCTTATAATCTGTAAGTCACTAAGGATTATTGATGGAAAAAATTATGAGATATCATCTCAGCTGAGGACAAAGACACTTCAAAAAAATCTACCCAAAGAACATCAAGAAACAACGTAATATCAGTAGGACATTGAAGGCCCCATAATTCTTATTAGTGAGCCCACACTATAAAATCAAAAGAGTTTTCCAAGTGTGTATTAATTCAGAACACTGTGAACTGAATGACAAGGCATTGTGACTTGCCACTATCTATCTACAAATCCTTTATCTTCACTGACTTTTGAAAGTAATGCCTCCTTCCTTAGAAAAGTGAGTGAAAGATTAGAATTGTCTTCAGCATTGTTCTATATTTCTGTCATCCTTGTTTTGTTTGTTTCATTCTTACTATTGTTATGAAGCAGTGAACAATATTATTTGGAAGTTTGGCTTTGGCTATGGGCTGCTTCATACCTATCCCCTTTGTAACCTGAGGGCCTCCTGGCACCTTTAAAATGAATGCCTAGAACTTCTGTTCTGAAAGCATACAAGAAAGCACCAGTCCCCACTTTTTTGCAGATGGTGTTGAAGATTCAGAGGGAGTGTTAGAACTCAGCATTCCAGGCAAAGGAATTACTAAAATTATACTTTCTATATTACAGCCTGCTGTCTTCTATATATGCTAGTGCATATTCTTCTGCTCTCTGAGAGGTGAATGAACTTAACTAAGCATTTGAGAATATAGCACAAACTTTTAGTGAAGCAGATCACATCATTCTTCCCTCACAAACTTATTCCACTACAGACCTAATAAACTCCTCCAAACAAACTTATTTTGTCTTCTTATGGATGAAGGACAGCAAGCATAGACTGAACTATTCAACAGTAGCATGAATTTGTGTGGAGTGATCTATCAAGCATGGTTCTTGTGTTCATCTATATGTCAAATCACATTCTTATTTGTGAGTAGAAATAGTGTGTAAAAAACAAAGTTATAATCAACTGGTTATAATCAACTTCTGTGTCATCATTGATTCAGTTTTGGCTCATCAGTAAATTCTTAGAGGCATCTGGAATATTGTGCTTTTACCTCTCATCACTTATCTGGTAATTCATTTACTCATATTATGGGTCGAAATATTCCCCTGGTCATTCACTGTACTCCCTGACAGATTAAGGTCTCAGGGTTATCTGACATCATGTGATAAAGGATGTGCTATCTTTAGTAACAGATCCAAAAGTGATTCACTGAAGTCCAGAACAGAATTTGGCCCAGTGTGAGGAATCACCTTTCACATTATAGCAATTTGGGATTGGAACATGAATGCCCCTGGTGAAAGATGCCAAGTAAGTGCATCCATGTAAGCATAAAAAGGAAAGCCACTATGCAGTGGAGTCACAGCCATGTTTGCTGTGCTAAGAATGAATAAGAAATTCATATTCTTGGTATGAATCAGAAGAGACTTTCCATATGCCACATTCCACTTTGAAACTGAGTTAGATACAATGGCTGTACTGGAAGCAGTGACAGGTTATTAGAAGCACAGAAATTAAGACCTCACCTCACTCCTATTGAATCAAAACAGAAAACTTAATAATGTCAATGGGACATTGTTAGAGACACAAGAACTTGAGAAGCTCTGACATGCATTTACTAAAGCTTGTTTTGGTTATTTATTAACTTACATATTTATAAAATGACGAAAAACCTGACATTTGTAATTCAAGGAGAGTCAGCCCTTGTTAGTGAAGGTTTCAGCAGAGTACTAACACACATGTATTGTAGGCATAAACTTTCTGATGGAAGAATCTAGTGAAAATTTTATTAAATTATTCTATAGCTTTTTTGTCTGTCTAATGCTATATGGATGTGTAGTTCTTCATTTCATATATTTTGACATTGTGCTGTCAAATCAATATCCCCACTCCCCCACCAAGAATATAAATATGTTTGGAAATGTCATGTTACATTATAACAGGTCTGTTGGGCAGATGTTCCCCCTCACATCCATGTTGTAAAGAGACTGCTCTGAACATACTCAATGGCAGGCATTTCATTTCACTCATCCATAAATATGGGTTTGGTGGGGGAGTGAGAGCATGTTGGAGATGCATTCCATCAATTTTACCAAGTCTGGAAACCAGAGATCCTACTTTCTTGTTGCTACTGAGAAATGCTATACTGCACAATCCATCATTCCCCACTTGAACTTTACATTTGTCATGCCCCATGCTAAGCATTGTGTTCAGCACCATCTAAGAAAAGAAATTTTAACAGTACACTCTTACGGAGTTGGGGAACATAAACCTGATGGCATTACTCCCCTGCTCTTTGTGAATTAACTGCTTTTCTTAGACTAAAATTTCAACATCTTCTCAGGACTCACACACCCCTGCATAACTGGTTCCTTGTCTACTTTCTAGCCTTCGTGAGGATATCAGCTATGTATTACACAAAAAGTGCCCTAAAACGATAAATATGCATTACCTCCTGAAGCTTCTGTGAGTTAAGAATCAAACAGTAGCTCAGTTAGGGAATTTTAGTTCAGAGTTTCACATGAGGTTGCTGTCAAGATATCTGAGGCCCTAGCCATGCTTGACTTAGACTGGAGAATCTATCCTGATATAACTGACTATTACTATAGTAGCTGAAGACTCATTGTTGGTAGGAGGCATCTGTTCTTCTCTCCATAAAACCACTTCACAACCCCACCACAATGGCAGTTCATGCCTCAAAATGAGTGTTCAAAAAAGAGACTAGCCTTTTCTGATAGTGCTGAAGGATGATAATTATCATTTCAGAGTAGTTGAAGGTCACTCTATTTAATGCAACAGACAACTAGATAAGGATTAATAAACACTAGGATGGCATCTTCCACTTTTCTCAGGCTCTATATACACCAATTAGTCATCTCATTGTCAATTTGCAGAAGCACCATGGTCCTTCCTGATTCAAGCCATTGTGCTTAGTGTCCTCTGAGCATAATAGTAATTGACGTTTCTAGGTCAACATTCTATATCAATACTTAGGTTTTTTTTTTTTTTTTTTTTTTTTTTTTTTGGTTTTTCGAGACAGGGTTTCTCTGTGTAGTGTTGCGCCTTTCCTGGAACTCACCTGGTAGTCCAGGCTGACCTCGAACTCACAGAGATCCACCTGGCTCTGCCTCCTGAGTTCTGGGATTAAAGGCGTGCGTGTGCAGCGGCACTGCCGCCGCCACCACCACCACCACCACCACCACCCAGCCAATACTTAGATATTTTAGATACCATCTTCTCCAATGACTCTCATGTTGCTTTCCACAGGTAATCCAGAGGTTCTTTCTGTAGGTACCTACTATCATTTTATCCAAGAACTTTTCATAGCAGACAACAATTCTCTGATTTGAATAAATGACTAATTAGTTGCATGACTTTTCCTGAAAATACATGAACAAGTTCCTAGTCATCCCATACAGAACACTGACTAAATAAATGACTCCAGCCAAGTGTGGCTTTGTGAAACACTAAGTTTCTCGTGATTACTTATGGCAATTTCAATCAGAGATGGCATATAGGAGCAAGGGTCACTCCAGCAGCTACATGACAGAAAAACACGCTAGCATGCTTAACAACCCACAGAAGGTGCAGTAATGGACTCCCCGCAAGACTTGCGGACAGCTCCATGGAAGTTCCTCCTGTCTCCCAGCAATTACTTATTGCTTATATGATTTCAGGGAGGGCCTCTCAAGAGAAAAATTTGATGTGCCCATGCATACACATGCAGAGGCAAGATCATGGTGTCAGCTGTCTCCCTCTGTCACTCTCTATCTGACTTCATTTAGATGTTTTTTTTTTATTTCCCATTTATTTTTGGCTCTTGGGGCAATGTCATCTCTTCAATATGAAAAAGGCAGGCCAAGTTCAATATGAAATAGTAGGGTAGAGTAGGACCAAACCTGGAAGAAAATGGCAGAATCAAAGATGACATCTTCCCTCTGTGGAAGGTCCCAAACACCCAAGTGGCAGCATACCTTTCCAAGTTTGAAGGTTATGTGGATTGGACAGTTCATGGACATTCAGAGACCAAAGCTCTGCCCCTGCCTCACTCCCACCTCTGAGAGAAAGGAGGAACAGTACAGGGAAGACACCTCCAATGGCAGCGTAGGCTCAGGACAGCTGGGAGGCTATAAATGGGGATAATACTATTAATACCTCTCTTGAAGCTGAGATATGAAGCAGAGGAAAACAAAAACAAAAACAAAAAAACCTGTCTACTGAAAACCTGGATCCCCCTGTGTAAATGACCTTGACTGGAAAACCCCACCCTTCTTTCTTCCTAGTGACCTCTACCTGGTACCCCAAGTCCCTTTCTGTGACCCACTACTTAGCTTTAGGATGGTGGCTACTATCTGGGTTTTTAGTAATAGGCTGGTTCTCCACAGGATCTGGAGCAGAACTCAAGTTTCCAGAGAATTTATTTTTTTATTGAACTGGAAGTTTGCCATTTCAGCAAGCTTAATGGCCAGAATCTACTTGATCCTGCCTTTTATCACTCCCCCCCCCACCATGCTAGAAGTACACAGCTTTTTATGTAGGTGCTAGGAAATCAAACTCAGGCCCTCACGCTTTGAGAACTCACACTTTTATCCAGTGAGCAATCTCCTTAACCTAGGAGTTAAGCTCTTAAGTGATCTGATAAATATGTATTTATAAACAAAATCTGAAGAAATGGAGGCTGTGGTGAGGAACAGGAGAAACAGTGACTGGGGTAAGCAGCAGTGGGCCCTGTACTAGCTCAGTCGGTGGAGCATGAAATTCTTTTTTTTTCCACTGTGATTTTCTTTTATTAATTAATTAATTATAATCATATTATACATATAATTATATTATATATAATTAACTTTAATTAATATTGAAATAAGATAATGTTTTTTTGAAAATTATTTTTATTTTACAATACCATTCATTTCTACATAAAAGCCACAGATTCCCTTGTTCTCCCCCTTCCTGCCCCCGTCCCCTCCCACCCAGCCCATCCCCATTCCCACCTCTTCCAGGGCAAAGCCTCCCCTGAGGACTGAGAGCTACCTGGTAGACTCAGTCCAGGCAGGTCCAGTCCCCTCCTCCCAGACTGAGACAAGTGTCCCTGTATAAGTCCCAGGTTTCAAACAGCTATCTCATGCAGCGAGCCCAGGACCTGGTACCACTGCCTAGATGCCTCCCAAACAGATCAAGCCAATCAACTGTCTCACCTATTCAGAGGGCCTGATCCAGTTGGGGGCCCCTCAGCCTTTGGTTCATAGTTCATGTGTTTCCATTCGTTTGGCTATTTGTCCCTGTGCTTTATCCAACCTTGGTTTCAACAATTCTCACCCATATAAACCTTCCTCTTTCTCGCTAATTGGAATCCTGGAGCTCCACCTGGGGCCTAGCCATGGATGTCTGCATCCAGATTCCTCAGTCCTTGGATGGGGTTTCTGGCACAACTATTAGGGTGTTTGGCCATCCCCTCACCAGAGTAGGTCAGTCCCGGCTGTCTCTCGACCATTGCCAGCAGTCTATTGTGGGGGTATCTTTGTGGATTGCTGTGGGCCTCTCTAGCACTTTGTTTCTTCCTTTTCTCATGTGGTCTTCATTTACCATGGTCTCCTATTCCTTGTTCTCCCTCTCTGTTCTTGATCCAGCTGGTATCTCCCGCTCTCTTTCCCTCGACCCTCGCCCTTCATTGCTCCCACTCATGTCCAGGTTGTTCATGTAGATCTCAGCCATTTCTCTGTGTCTTTCTTGGGGTCCTGTTTTCCAGGTAGCCTCACTGGTGATGTGAGTAGCAGTCCAGTCATCCTTGTTCCACATCTAGTATCCTCCTATGAGTGAGTACATACCATATTTGTCTTTCTGAGTCTGGGTTAGCTCACTCAGGATGATTTTTTTCTAGATCCATCCATTTGCCTACAAACCTCATGATGTCATTGTTTTTCTCTGCTGAGTAGTATTCCATTGTGTATATGTGCCACAATTTATTTATCTATTCTTCAGTTGAAGGGCATCTAGGTTGTTTCCAGGTTTTGGCTATTACAAACAATGCTGATATGAACATAGCTGAACAAGTGCTCTTGTGGTATGATTGAGCATTTCTTGGGTATATGCCCAAGAGTGGTATAGCTGGATCTTGGGGGAGATTGATTCCCAATTTTCTAAGAAAGCACCATATTGATTTCCAAAGTGGTTGTACAAGCTTGCATTCCCACCACCAGTGGAGGAGAGTTCCCCTTGTTCCTCATCCTCTCTAGCATAAAGTGTCTTCAGTTTTTTTGATCTTAGCCATTCTGACAGGCGTAAGGTGGTATCTCAGAGTTGTTTTTATTTGCATTTCCCTATTGATTAGGGATGTTGAGCAATCCCTTAAATGTCTTTCAGCCATTTGAGTTTCCTCTGTTGAGAATTCTCTGTTTAGTTCTATAGCCCATTTCTTAATTGGACTGTTGGTCATTTGTTTTGATGTCTAATTTCTTGAGTTCCTTATATATTCTGGATATCAGTCCTCTGTCACATGTGGGGTTGGTGAAGATCTTTTCCCATTCTGTAGGCTGTCGCTTTGCCTTGTTGACTGTATCCTTTGCTCTACAAAAGCTTCTCAGTTTCAAGAGGTCCCACTGATTGATTGTTTCTTTCAGTGTCTGTGCTACTGGTGTTATATTTAGGAAGTGATCTCCTATGCCAATGCGTTCAAGACTACTTCCTACTTTCTCTTCTAGCAGGTTCAGAGTAGCTGAATTTGTGCATGAAACTCTTAATCTCAGGGTCATGGGTTCGTGCCCCACATTGGGCACTATTTGTAGCTGGAGTTTTCTCTCCGAGTCCTGCCAAGTCCCAGCAGTCCCTTAGCCCACTTATAAACTAAACATACAAATGCCTATATTATTTAAACTGCTTGGCCATTAGCTCAGGCCTATCATTGTCTAGCTCTTACTTTTATATTCAGCCCATTTCTATTAATCTATACTTTGCCACATGGCTCGTGGCTCACTGGTACCTTACATCTTCCTCGTCCTGGTGACAGCTCCAGGCAGTCTCCCCCTCTGCCTTCCTGTTCCCTCAATTCTCCTCTCTGTTAGTCCCGCCTATACTTCTTGTCTGGCTACTGGCCAATCAGTGTTTATTTATACAGAGTGATATCCACAGCAGGGTCCTGAGAAGGAATGCAATCTTGATATTTGAGAATTGTATTCATTATCCTTTTATGTGAGAAAGAGTGGAGGAGAAGCTATGCTGTGTCCATGAGCACTTTCTGATCTGCTAAAGGTTATCGTCATCAGTGAAGCAACTAGGAAGCAGAAAATAGCCACCTCACTATATGACGCATATGTATGTAATATTTCAGTTCATTTCCATTTTTTGCCTTCTGCTTTTCTCTCTTATAATAGAAGAGACTGGACTAAGTGAGTAGAAAATTTCCTTACCTCAATGTTCTTTCCTAACATGTTTTATAGTCTTAAAATATCTATGATCTACATCTGCTGAGCCGGGCATTAGATGTGTTTCTACTCATAACATGGAGGTTGTGAGTAATTTCTTCTTTGGAGCATAAAGACTTCTCAGTAGGCTCAAATGCAAAACAGTGCCATTCGGGAACACCCAAAGAAATAAAAGTATGAAAGGTCCTATGCAAATACATAATTTTCTTCCATTGAAAATGCAACAGGAGCACACTTGAGAGTCAAGGCACTGGCGATCCAAGACAACCCCTGACACATCTAAACCAGCTCATTTTCTCCTCCACAGGCAAACCCAAGCAGAGTTATCTGATGACCACTCTTTTTCCCCTTCCTTCCTTCCTTCCTTCCTTCCTTCCTTCCTTCCTTCCTTCCTTCCTTCCTTCCATCTTTCCTTCATCCATTCATTCCTTTTCCCTTCCTTCTTTTCTTCCTTCATCTTTCTCCGATCTTTGTTTTTACCTTCTTTTAAGGGTTAATTAGAAATGTAATGGAAAAGGGTGGACATTAAATGTCAGCACTATTAAAATTGGTTGAACAAGAGCATAGTGTTGCTTTCCAAGATTAATGGAACATCCTTGAAAATGCAGTCAGTTCTCCAAGTCCTTCCAGAACTTACTGAGATGCTGATCATCACCAGACTTGGAGAAAGTAGAATTCTTTTTTCCTGACTCTTCAACCTCAATATCTGCAGAGCTGTTAGAGCATCTGATGGAAAAATAACAGGGGCTATGCACACCTGGATTCTGTATCTATAATGTTCCTACTGAGTGGCCTGAGGAAGACTCTCTTGCCCTCTCGCCTCAGTTTCTTCTTAATTAAATGAGTACTCTCTTCAAAAAATCTTCAAATTTAATACCGAATTTATCGACAGACATTAAAGTCCTTAGCGATTCTGTAATCTTTCTTGGGTGATGAAAGTTGCTTTAGTTTTGTAAAATCCCCATTTAAGTAAACACTGGCAGGAACATGTGATGGGGAAAGAAAATGTCTCTAAGCCATATGTTTAATCCCAAGTTGATTTATAGTTCTCTTTGGGAGTAAGGTACTTCAGGAGAGTTGGGTAAAGGTAATGTTATTTAGGGTCATAATGCTTTCATTTTTCCAGGGGAAAAAAAGAAAAAAAACATAAGAGCCACACTTTTTGTGAACTTCACTCATTTCTGCAAGAACATCACTGTCATCTGTTTAATCTGACTGCATAGGTTGTAGGTAGAAGGACAACCTCAGGAAACAGCAGAGAGATACTGGGGAGAAGCATTGCCTAGAAAACATTTTTCATAAAAGCCATCCAGACAGTTTGGCTTCACTCCATTCCATTCTAAAAGAAGTACTATGTCACCTCCATCAAATGAGGATGGAAAGAATCCAGATTGTTCTTATAATATGGTCTTGTATATTTCTCTCCTTCATGTGACACTTGATTTGAAGGAACAAGACAGGAGCTTGAAGAGCAGTTTCCTTACTTTCAGTACAGGGCTTCATTCAAGTTATTGTCCAATCAAGTATTTATTTTTGAAGGCCCTACTTTGTATAAAATTGCTACTGGATTCTGCAATACCAAAGTTAAAGAAGACATTAACTTTGTATTCAGAGAGAAAACAACTAAGTAAAAAGAGACAGTTTCAAGTTGTAATGAAACTAGGCTTGTGGTGCTCAGAAAGACAATAGTCTGTGAAGTTAGAAAAGGTAGCTTCTGAGACTTCTCAAGAAAGACTTTCTGAAGAAATTATGAACCCTTAAAACATGTAGATATTATCCAGGGAAGGGCAATATCTGTGAGGAATGGGTAGAAGTGGGGGAGAAAAAAATGAATATTTGCTAAAGTATAAAGTATTATAACTTAGGATGGAGTATGAGTGAGCTAATATTAAAATCCACTCAAAGATAAGAGTAGAAATCCATGTATACATTCAGATAAAAAAATCAGCATGTGTGAATTTTCCTAACTAATAAACAGTTTAATATATGCAAGAGAGAGAGGTGCTTTGATCAGATTATGATGTTAGGAAGAACAATGTATTAGTTAAGATTGGTCTGCACTCCAAGGGGCACAGACACTAGAGGGATGGTGAGATGGCCTGCAATAATGTATGTGAGAGATAAGGGCTTAGACTGTGATGGCTGCAATGGACAGGAACTGATGAAATGATGCATTGGTAGAATCTATAAAAGGTGAAACCTAACTGGATGGGAGGATGTAGACAGAGCGAAAATTCTGTATCATGGATGCTTGGATATATGTCACAAACTTTTCGTTGAATCTGTTTGCCTGGGGAAAACTGGAGAGGGAAATGGGAGGCTGTAAGACAACAAGTTTAGTTTTATGTGAATTTAAAGGGCACGTGAGACACCATAACAGTGGCATTAAGTGGGTAAATTGATGTGCCTTACAGTAGAATTCAAAGCAACATAAAACTATTAAAACACAGAGGAAAATATTAAGGGAATTATTAATTCAAAGTTATTCCTGTATCTCAATTCTAATCAAATAAGTGTATGTTTACCTATTTCACAAAATAACAGTTCAGGTAACATGAAGCAGAGAATTTGAAAAAAAAATCGGTACAATATTATTTTAAAATTGCTATTTGTAAAATGATATACAACATCAGTAGGAACCATAGAGCCCAAGGTGTAGGTACAGCTTGATTGGAGAAACCGTTACATTGTCTGTGCCAGTGGAACTATTTTCACATGTGAGTCTTAGTTAATGAAGCTATTTGGGATTTAGTCAGGGTCAGTAAGTAGAATGGGAGGAAAGGAGCAGGCTAGAGTGAAGAAAAGTAAGGAAAGAGGAAAACAGCTAAAAGAAAGCACAGATAGGAAGATGACGGGTAATTATGAGCTGCCAAGCATCTGCTGAGTGACCTGGTGGGCATTTCTATCCTATAGATCCTAATGAGTACAAAGGGCATCACTTTCTAAACAGACTTTCCACACTCTTACCCACCAAAAAAAAAAAAAAAAAAAAAAAAAGCCTAACCCATCTAGCTTGGTTATATATGGGACTGTTTTTCTCTTTCCAGTTGCTAGGTACAGGACTCTTCTGGAATTCTCTAAAGGAGAATAATCATAAACCCCAACACCACTACCACCCTCAAATGGAGTGAGACTGCTCAATAAACACCTTTGCTCCACATCACCATAACATTCTGATGAGAAGGAGGGGTGAGTCAGCCACAGACTGAGAGGTGAGTAAGTACCGCCAGCCCCACTCAATTATGGGGCCAGAGGGAAAGGCAGAGGCTGAAAAAGTCAAAACAGATTTTTGAAACAGTTTTTCTTCCAGTCTCTGCAAATCCTGCTCATTTGATTCTCTTTCAGTTGATGACTTTGGCTTCTGAAGCAAGACCTTTCTCTGGCAACCCGGAGGTCTGACAATCCCCCAAAAATGTCAGGGGCTTGGACATCTCCTTGGTGTAAGAGTCCAAAAGGAGAAACTTCCCTCTGGAGCCTCAGAATCTTTGCTGAGCTCTGAGTTTCCAAGTCTCCAGTCTCCTTCCAAGACAGTGAGTAGCAAATGTGATCCGAGGAAACTCCTGAATCCCTGCCTGCCTTATGGGTGTTCTAATAGTTTGGGCTCCCTCTTTGCTGTCTCATCATGATTAATTCTAATCAGCCAGCCAGGCTTCATGGGACCCCCACTTCCACAACTACAATGGACTTATCTTGGCCATTTGGAACAAAAGATGTAGCTCAGACTCTGACTGCCCTTCACTGGCCCATCACAAAGAGAGGATTTAGAACAGGAAACAGCATCCCCATCCTTTCCTTTCATCAATGCAGGGTAACACATCAGAGGAATGATATGTTGGACAGAAAGTATGATGGACAGGTGCATTTCATCTAGGGCATAGTTGTATTCCTGGCTCTGATCTCTCTGATCTGCATGATCCTGGTCAGGTGGTTTTTCTTCTTTTAGCCCCCGAAACTTTCTAGGGTCCTCAGCAGGGCTTCATGCTCTGTAAGATGATAGACAAAAGGCCAACGTTCTCTACACATATTTGACTTTCTCTTCTCCAAAACTGTGCATAGCATTATATAATACAGACAGCACCAGGGACTGTGTCTGATATGGTACCCTTTCACAAGTGAGCAGTTCCTTACATATGCATGGATGACTCCTCATCTCCAAGTGTTAAGCTAAAGCTTTTCTCATAGGCTTGGAATGGTCTACCTTCAAAGCACACACCTTTGTCTCTTTCACTTGTACATCTCTGCTGCTCTGTTTCCTGTGATGTAAAAGTATCCTCTGCTTATCCCAATCATAGCCCTCACCATTTACCAGATCAGCTGATCTCTATCACCATTGCCCTCCCTCCCCTCCCAGAGGAAAAGAAGTTAAAACAAAACTCAAGAATGGAACACTTTTATATAACCATAACAATGACATACCTGAGGGATACTCCAGCACTTATAAAGGATGCTTCTATGTTTTCTCATTTGGGTCTAATTATAAACCCTCAAATTAACCCTATTTAGTAGATGAAACTATTGATCTTCTTAATTAAAAAAAAAAAAACCATGATGAGCACCTGATATGATTGGAACAAAACTCAAAGTACTTCTAACCATAAGTGCAGATGTGTCCTCCTGTGTCAGATCCCAACAATTCTAAATAGCAAGTGATAGCAACAAACAGTTTATTAGGTACCTACTATGTGCTGGACATTATGCTAGAAATATGGAATCACATAGGAGTAAGACTTGGGTCTCCACATGAAGCTCAAAGCTCCCACAACTATATATGTAAAAGAAATAAAACTTCAGTTCCTTTACATATTTGACTCCCCTTTCCAGAGGATTTACAGTGTTCTAGGTACTGATCCATTACAAGAAAGTTTGTACTGCAGGAGAGAATTAAGGTTTTAAATTGCAAGGTGGGTCATAAAAATTCTATATTTGTATACTATTTGAATTTGCTATAATGAGCATATATTTATTGTTAATCAGAGAAAGTAAGCAATTAGGGGTAGGTTAAAAAAAACTAAATTAGGAAAATGTTGATTGCCTTTTATGTTTACATGTCTTCCTTTCCATCATTTCTCATCTTAGTTTATGAGGCAAATGTGAAATAAAATGATACAGAATATCAGCAGAATGAGAACATGTATCTGAAGAATCTTTGCAACCCTATTTTGTTTGAGAGTTTTGATGATAAAAACTTTGAAAAGTCTATAGCATAGAGCTTTCCAATGTTTCCAGGACAGAAAACAAACTAAAACAAAACAGGAGGAACTATTGAAGGGGGTTAAAGCAGAGAAATAAGATAATTATAAGCATATGTCGTGTATTCATTTTATTTTCTGTTTCCTTACACGAGGTCTCTGTTCACGAAAAAATATGCTTCCTGCAAAAACAGAAGGAAAAAGGTTGGGATGTGTGGGATGTGCATGTGTAGGATGTGTGGGATGTCCAGGAGGTGTGAGATATTAGGGATGTGTGGGATGTGCGGGAGGTTTTCAATATATTATCATGGAAACAAAAGGTGAGACTAGGTTGCCTAATGCACTGATTTGTATTGCCCTTCTGCATTCTAAAGAACTTTTTATCTTCCTCTGTTGAACACCAGTACTTAATCTGAAATGAGGTAAGAATAGGAGAAGGGACACTTGTTGCATGAATCTTCAAAGTTCTTATTAATAAAATCAAACCCGAGGCAAGTTATTGGGGTCCATGCTGGTATATCAGAGAGACAGAGCAAGCCACAGCTATCTCACCTCGCCAGATCCTCAGCTGGTCCTGTTTCCTCAGACTGGAAACTTCTGAGTCCTCATCCCCATAGCTCTCAGCTGAACTGCTGCTTAAAAGCCTGAATGCTTAATCAGCCACATGCTTAACCAGCCAAATGCTTAACCAGCCAAATGCTTCTAGTTTCTGGTTCTCACGCCTTATATATCTTTCTACTTTCTACCACCACTCCCTGGGATTAAAGGCTGGCTTTCTGGGATTAAAGGTGTGTCACCATGCTTGGCTGTTTCCAATGTGGCCTTGAACTCACAGAGATCCAGAGGGATTTCTATCTCTGGAATGCTAGGATTAAAGGTGTGAGTGCCACCATTTTCTAGCCTTTGTATCTAGTGGCTGTCTGTTCTCTGACCCCAGATAAATTTATTAGAATACACAATATTTTGGAGAACACAATACCACCACAGACACTTAATACAGAGTACCTTAACAGTGTGACTGCTAAGCAAAAGCAATTCAGCTCTCTACACAAACCCTCTCTGGACAGCCAGACCAAACACCACTGGGCACAGGAAAGGAAGTAGCTTCATCTGTTTGCAGCCAGTCACCTTTGCTCAGAGTATTGATAGGTGAACATTGAGAATCATCTTTTTAATTCCTAGCAGGCTTCAATAATGGAGCTATTGTGGTAATGTCTTCCTAGATCCAAGATGACTCCGAGGAGCTACGACTCCCCCCACTTCCTTTTGAACCACAGAGGAAATGAGACTAATTGGAAATTTCATGGGGTTTGGACGTTTCCCCATCTAGCAAATGGAGATGATAATGGGTGTTATAGAGTAGGTGTTGCATTTATTTTTTTTAATTATTTTTTCATGAAAAAATTGTATAATTGTAGACACATTGTGAGTACTCAGTGACAGAGGTCATTATTAGCTGTGTTCCCCCTATGAAACTGAAACTCTTGCCATTTTGCAAGATGAAGCACAATCCTCTGATAATTTAAAGGCCCCTGCTGAGACTGCAGGACCTACATTCATTTTCAGTAATTAATACATGCCCAAGGGGATACATGGATAGGAAATGGGTGGGAGCTGTTTTTTTTTTTTTTTTTCATGATTGAATGCTTTTTATCTCAAGCTATTCTGACTGTCATGAGGAGTTAATGAAGACATGCCATATATGTGCTGCAAATGCATGGTAACCTGCAGCTTCAAGTGCAGCTGGGGAGGAAGCTGAGGGCAGGAGCCACCCAGGCCTTTGAAATTTGCCCCACGTGAGTGCCAGATATTGGTGAAATTATTTAGGCCACTCCACGTAGATAAAAGGGAGGTTTATTTTGTGGGGTAACTTACAAGTAAAGTGATAGGTAACAGGGTCTGGCGGTGTTCTCTGAAGCACTCTGTTTGGTTTACCTCCAGCATCCAGGGTCCAGGCACCAAGAGAGCCGGCATATCCAGATCTTGGGTCTTTAGGGTCCTCTCTTGGCCCTGCCTTGTAGGCGTGACACTTACTGAATGAAGCCTCAGTGGGGGTTGGAACTTCCAGATCAAAGCTGGAATGGCTACCCACTACAAAAACACTAGAATGTATTCTTGTAAGGTCCATTCCCAAAACTTGGTATTTCCAGCTGGGGATGGTCTCCCTGTGTTGGAAGTGACCTAATACTTGATGCTTTCCCCACTCATGCCCATGTCTTAGGTGTAGAATACATTTAAGAAATGGCTGAACTGTTTTTCCCCAAAAGTCTGGACAGGCCACTCCATTTTGTTGTTGTTGTCATCGTCTTTTATGAGACAGCAAATAGGAAGGATGCGAAAGGAGTGACTGCATAGGTCAAGAGAGTCGGAAAATGTGTTTCTAATTTCTAAAGAAAGTTTTCTGCATAAAGATTTGTAATTAAAACTCCCTTTCCCTTGATGAAATAAAGGAGCAGAAGGGTAAAACAAACTCTAGAGTGCTTTGTACAGGTGGCTGTAAGGGGGCTTTTTAGGGGAACAAAGTGATCTCCAATTTTAGGGATTTTCTTTTCTTTTTAAATTAATTAATAATTGATTGATTTTTTCCCAACCTGATCACATTTTCTCCACCCTCTTTCCTCTCCTTCCAGTCCCTCCCACAACCTCCCCTACCCTCATCTATTCCTCTTTTCTATTCAGAAAATGGCAGGGCCTCCCATGTGTATCAGATAGCCATGATATATCAAGTTGCAGTGAGCCTAGGCACCTTCTCTCATATTAAGGCTGGACAAGGTAACCCAGCAGGAAGAAAGGGTCCAAATAGCAGGTAACAGAATGAGAGACATCCCCTGTTCCCACTGTTATGAGTCCCACGAGAAGACCAAGATACACAACTGTAACATATGTGCAGAGGGCCTAGGTCAGTCCCATGCAAACTTTCTGGTTGCTTGTTCTCCTTTTTTTAAAAAAAAAAATCTGGAAGAGATCTGGTATACTTCAGACTATAATGAATTAGATATTAAAAGGGGGAGTTTTGTACCAAACTCAACACTGACTCCAAACAGAGCACTAGAGTTACATTAAAAGGAAAGTCTCTCAGTGGCAGAAGGGATATATTCTTATCAATTAGGGCTTTATGCATCGTTTTTATAATCTTACAAACTGAGTTCCAAATCTAACCATCCTTGGTGCACTTTACTTAACTTCTCTAAGACTCCATTTCTTTACTGTTAGAGTAGTGATGATATGATGATGATGATGATGATGATGACAGAAAACACTGAGTCAGTAAGCTATAGAGGAAGTAACCAAGCTTAGGTCTATCTGAATCTGAACTCTCTTCACCACTTTCCACTTCATGATGCTACCTTGATGTGAGACCATAAATAGTCAACCATTTACCCATTCATTCATTAATGTATTCATTCATCAATTATTCAAAATGTATTACTTATTAATCAAGGTTTTATTTTGTTTTTCAAAGAAAATTTTAAATAGCTGATAATTTTAAAACCTGAATTCTCTGTATAAGATATTAAAAAAAAAAAAAGGGTCAGAAATGTATCTGTTGTTTTGGTAATGTGAGTATGAAATAAGAAAAATCTACATCTCTCTTTTTTTGTTTTGTTTTTTGTTTTTTTGTTTTTTGTTTTTGTTTTTTGTTTTTGTTTTTTTTTTTTTCCGAGACAGGGTTTCTCTGTATAGTTTTGCTGCCTGTCCTGGATCTCCCTCTGTAGAACCGGCTGGCCTCAAACTCACAGAAATCTGCCTGGCTCTGCTTCCTGAGTGCTAGGATTAAAGGTGTGTGCCACCACTGCCCTGCAGTTTACACCTCTTTTTGTTTGTTAGTTTTTTGTTTTGTTTTGTTCTGTTTTGTTTTTGTGAGACAGGTTTTCTCTGTGTGGCCCTGGCTATCCTAGAACTCACTCTGTAGAGGAGGCTGACCTCAAACTGACAGAGGTATGCCTGCCTCTGCCTCTCTGCCTTTTTCTCTGCCTCTCTCTCTGCTCCTCTGCCTCCTCTGCCTCCTCTGCCCTTCTGCCTCTACCTCTTCCTCTCTGCATCTGTGTCTGCCTCTGCCTCTCTGCCTCTGCTTTTGCCACCTCTGCCTCTGCCTCTGTTTTGAGTGTTGAGATTTAAGGCATGCACCACCATCACCCAGAAAAACCCACTGCTCTTTATTTCTCATTCTTTCACAAAATAAAATCATGTACTAATTCATAGCAGATACCATCCCTCTTTTTCTAGGGTTTTGTTGTGGTACAAATGACAAAACAAACAAACAAAAAACCATTATAAACACTTATTCTGCTGATTAATATGATATTCTGTCAGATTAATTAACATCTCCATCATTTTCTCAGTTTTCTAATAAAATTGGAGATATGCTTACTTAACAAATTGCAACACACAATGCTATTGGAAAAGATTAATTATAGTTACCATGCTGCACCTTAGATTTCTGGAGCTCATTCACTGTGTAACTTTTGGTTTGTAGCTTTTAATCAACTTTTATTTTGTTTTTTTAGTTTTCTATACCTGTTAATGTCTGGAACCAACATTCTACTCTTCTAAGAGTTTGACTTTCAACACCATTTTGTAAAACAGTATTTACATTTTCCTCACAAATGAGAAAAGAATTACAGTACAATCCAGTTACTGAGTATACATTCAAAGGAGATGTGATCAGTATATATATCATAATTTATATTTTATATATATTATGACATATAATATATAAAAGCCCTGGGAGGGGCTGTTTCCATCCTTCTGAAGCAAATTTGTATTGTGCAATTCACAAAACATGGATGACTCTGGAGGATGTGTTAACCAAATAATCTGGATTCTGTGAGACAAGCACTGAACAGTTTTAAAGCCCATCTTCAAACTGGTTCATTACCACACTCCAAGTGCAGCCTCTTGACTTGATTCTATCACAACAAATAAAGAAATAGAGGCAACTGTGAAGAGAGTGAGCAGAACAAAGCACTTTATATTTCACAGAACTTTCTCCCGGATACCAAGCTGGCAATGACTCATGCTGAAGTTGGCCATGACTGTTGCCATCTAGTATGATAAGTAAATGGAAAGCAGTACTCAAACAGATCCTCTAAATGGAGAGAGCAATCATCGGAGAAAATGGAATCTAGGCTGTAAAATTTCCATTGTACTTTATCCAGGCAATGGGAACCAACATCTACAGTGTGTGGCACTTATCTATAATATTATTCCATGATAATCGCTGTTTATCCCAACCCCCCAAACAAGTAACCAGGTTTAATCTTGAGAATTAATTACCAGCCTAGTCCCAGTTCAGGGACATTTTACAAAATATATTAGCAGTGTTCATCAAAGCTGTCAAGATTATCAAAATCTAGAAAGTCTGAGAAATTATCACAGACAAAAAAGATGATATACTATGATGCTTAAATAGAACAACAGAATCTGTGAAAAAAAAAAAAAAAAAAAAAAAAAAAAAAAAAAAAAAAAAAAAGATGATATAAACATAATGATGCTTAAATGACACATGGTATTCTTGATTGGTATACAGAAAAAAAAAGATGCTTGGTAAAAATTAAGGAAATCTAAAGAATGCATACATTTTAGTTAATAACAGTGCATCAATTTTGGATCAACAATTGCAACAAAATTGAGTGCATGATGTCTATAATAAGTGTGGGGAGAAATGGATGCAAAACATATAGGAACTATTTGTATTGCATCCCCAATTTTTTATAAACATAAACTAGTTCTAAAAATAAACTTCATTGAGTGTTCCTTTTTTTTTTTTTTTTTTTTTTTTTTTTTTTTTTTTTTTTTTTTTTCTTTTTTATTTTGTTTTTTTTATTAATTAAATTTATTCATTTATTTTGCATCCTGATGACAATCCCCTCTCTCCCTCTCCCCTCTTCCCAATTCCTCACCTTACCTCCCTTTTGCCTCCCCCGGCCCCTCCACACCTCCTCTGTTTGTGTTCAGAAAGGAGAGGCCTCCTATGGATATCATCAAAGCACAGCATATTAAGTTGAGGAAGGACTAAGCTCCTCCCCTTGTATTAAGGCTGGGTAAGGCAACCCAGTATGAGGAATAGGTTCCCAAAAGCCAGTCAAAGCACTAGAATTCAACTCTTGCCCCTACTGCTAGGAGTCCTACAAATAGACCAAGCTACACAACTATCTCACATATGTAGAGGGCCTAAGTCAGTCCCATGCTGGCTCCCTGGTTCTCTATCCAGACTCTGTGAGCTCCCATGAGCCCAGGTCAGTTGTTTCTGTGGGTTCCTGTGTGATATCTTTAACCCCTCTGGCTCATGCAATCCTTCCTCCCTCTCTTCAGCAGGATTCCCTGAGCTCTGGCTTATGCTTGGCTGTGGGTCACTGTATCTATCTCAATCAGTTACTGGATGAAGACTCTCTGATGACAATTGGGGTAGTCACCAATCTATATACACTTCCCATAGACATAATAGACTGTAGGTCAAAGGTTGTGTGTCTGGACCTGTATCCTAATCCTTCCATTGAAAGTCCCACCAAGTTACAGGATCTGGCCAGTTCGGGCTATGAATTCACTATTGCTAGGAATCTTAGCTAGGGTTATTCTTGTAGATTTCTGGGTGTTTCCCTTGCACCAGTTTTCTACCTGACCCAGAAATGCCCCCCCCCCATTTCCAGTCATCATTTTCAGTTCTCTCCCTCTCCAACAACCCTCTTAAACTGATCCCTCAAGTTTCCATCTCCACCTGCCCCCAGTCAACCCATAAGATCTCTTCTATTTCCCTTTCCACTAGAAATCCATGAGCTCACCCTTGGAACCTCCTTGTTACCTAGCCTTTCCAGGTCTGTGGATTGTATCATGGTTATCCTTTACTTGCCAGCTAATTTGTACTTATAAGTGAATACATTCCATGTTTGTATTTCTGGGTCTGGGTTACCTCACTCAGGATTTTTTTTCTAGTTCCATCCATTTTGTCTTCAAATTTCCTGATGTTATTGTTTTTAATAGCTGAGTAATACTCCATTGTGGAAATGCACCATTCTTTAGTTGAGGGGTATCTAGGTTATTTCAAGTTCTGGATATTATGAATAAAGCTGCTATTAATATAGTTGAACAAATGTTCTCACGCTATAATTGAGTATCCTTTGGACATATGCCCAAGAGTAGTATAGCTGAGTCTTGAGGTAGATCATTTCCCAATTTTCTGAGAAACCATCATATCGATTTACAAAGTGATTATACAAGCTTGCACTCCCATGAGCAGTGAATGGGTGTGCCCTTTCCTCCACATCCTCTCCAGAATAAGCTGCCATTTGTGTTTTTGACCTTAGCCATTCTTAGAGGTATAAGACAGAATCTCAAAGTCGATTTTATTTGCATTTCCCTGAGAACTAAGGATGTTGAACATTTCTTTAACTGTATCTTATCCATTTGAGATTCTTCTGTTGGGAATTATCTGTTTAGATCTGTGCCCCAAAGTCTTGGATAGATCAGAGATATAAGGAACATACCTAAACATAACAAAAGCAATATAAGGCAAGTCAATAGCCAAGATCAAATTAAATAAAGAGAAAGTTAAAGCAATTCCACTAAAATCACAAATAAGACAAAGCTGTCTGCTCTTTACATACCTATTCAATATAGTTCTCAAGGTTCTAGCTAGAGCAATGAGAAAACAAAAGGAGAACAAGGGAATAGAAATTGGAAATGAGGAAGTCAAAGTATTGCTATTTGCAGATGATATGTTAATATACATAAGCGACCCCAAAAGTTCTACCAGGTAACTCCTACTGTAGCTGGGGTTATCTCCTGGTGCTGCCTGGCCCACTGTCAGGACAAATCTCTCTCGCCCACCAATCCCGCAGCTGCTTGGACCCAAATAAACACACAGGTGCTTATATTATTTATAAACTGTGTGGCCATGTGGCTCAGGCTTCTTGCTGTGTAGTCCTTATATCTCAAATTAACCCATTTCTATAAATCTGTACCTTGCCATGTGGCTTGTGGCTTACTGGTACTTTACATCCTGTTCCTCATGGCGGCAGCTGGCAGCGTCTCTTCACTCAGCCTTCCTGTTCCCAGAATTCTCCTCTCTTTGTCCCACCTATACTTCCTGCCTGGCTAGTGGCCAATCAGCACTTTACTTACTAACCAATCAAAGCAAAACTTTCACAGCATCCCCAGCACTCCTACAGCTGATAAACACCTTCAGTGAAGTGGCTGCATACAAGATTAACTAAAAAAAAAATCATTAACCTTCCTATATACAAATGATAAATGGGCTGAGAAAGTAATTGGGGAAACAATGCCCTCCACAAGAGATATAAGTAATATAACATATCTTGGTATAACTCTAACCTAGCAAGTAAAAGACCTGTATGACAAGAACTTCAAATCTTTCAAGAAAGAAATTAGAGAAGATATTAGAAGATGGAAAGATCTAAAATGCTCATTGATCAATAAGATTAACATAGTAAAAATGACCATCTTACCAAAACCAATCTACAGATTAAGTACAATCCTCATCAGAAATCTTTACAGACCTTGAAAGAACAATACTCAACTTCATATGAAAAACAAAAAACCCAGGATGTCTCAAACAATCCTGCACAATAAAATAACTCCCAGAGGTATTACTATCCCTGATTTCAAGTGCTATTACAGAACTATAGTATTAAAAACAGTAGGGTACTGGTATAAGAACTGACAGATAGATCAATGGAGTCAAATAAATGACCCGGATGTAAATCCACAGACCTATTGACACCTGATTTTTGAAAGAGAAGCCAAAATTTTACAGTGGAAAAAAACCTGCAACAAATGGTGCCAGCATAACTGGATATTAGCATGTAAAAGATTGCAAATAGATCAGCATAGATTACCCTGCACAAAACTCAAGTCCAAGTGGATCAAAGACCTCAATATAAACCTAGTTACACTGAACCTGATAGAAAAGGTAGTGGGAAATAACTTTGAATACATTGGCACAGGAAACGGCTTCCTGAATAGAACAACCGTAGCACAGACACCAGATTAGCAATCAATAAATGGGACTTCATGAAACTGAAGAGCTTCTATAAGGCAAAAGACACTGTCAATAGTTCAAAACAGCAGCCTACAGAATGAGAAAAGATCTTCACCAACCCCACATCTGACAGAAGGCTGATCTCCAAAATATATAGAAAACTCCTCGAGAAACTGATTTTTTTTTTGAGACAGGTATTCTCTGTGTAATTTTGGTGCCTGTCCTGGATCTCGCTCTGTAGATCAGGCTAGCCTCAAACTCACAGAGATCTGCCTGGCTCTGCCTCCTGAGTACTGGGATTAAAGGTGTGCATCACCACCACCCAGCTGATTTTTTTTAAAAGGTGTTGTTGCCATACAAAGGAAATGTGGGAGCCAAAAGAGACCATCTGATCCAAGTACAACCAGTATTTTTATTGGTACTTTAGGAACTGTTGTCTCTGTAAAACCAACATAGTGCATTTCTTTTTTATGTGTGTTGTGTCTTAATCTAGAAAATGCCCAGGTTGTTGATAAGATAAAAGAAATTTAAATTTGAGAGGCTATGATAGGATGCATGGGTGGGTGTTTTGGAGTTGGATAGGAAATGTTTACACTATGTTCAGTGTTGAAGTCATTTAACCTTTTTGATGTATCCTCTCACCTGTGAGGATGCATTGTTATGAATCACTAATGATGCCAAATGCAATGTTTTCTTCATCCTAACAGAGGACTGTCTCACCAGCCCAACCTGTCACATTTTATACTTTGGGTGCCATCATATTTCAATGACATAAAGTTTCAGGAGAGCCTCAGGGAACCACAAAAGATATCATGTGAAAGAATATGTTGGCTATGTAAAATATGAGTTGGAATATTAGAGTTCTAGCATATATGAAGATCGATATATTTATAAAAGTTATACATCAATTTTAATGTAAATTCCTTCATTCTGTAGTAGTAACCCAAGACCACATGAGAAGAAATGATTTTCTCAAGAGCACAAAGGAAAAGGTGTGGGAGAGAAATATATCTTAAATGCAAGAAAACTCAGCTATTTCATTTTTCCCACTTACTATATATTTTCAAATTCTCAGAGAAATGTGAGAATCAATGTTTTAATGCTAGAGAGCAGTGATCTCTTCAAGCATCCAATTGCTGATAGGATAAGAAGTATAACCAGTCTTTGTGTCTCCAAATTAAAAATAAAGAATTCCTATATGGAAAATACTTGCAATAAATTTGAAGTAGTAAAAAATTCACTGTTTGTTTTGTTTCTATATTTTCCTGGCAACAATTATTATGACAGTTAAGAGAACAGCTTCAAATCCAGACAGATAAGGATTAAATCCTGGCTTCTTCACTGGCTAGCCATGTGATCTTGGTTGAGACAGTAAAAAAGTATTTCTTAACATCACTTTTATCAACTTTAAAAAACAGCTGGTTAAGACACAAAGTTTGCAAGATTTAAGGGAATATAAAAAGGACAGATCAATTTCATGGCAAAATCAACGTATTGAACAATAATCATTGTTACTGTTACTGCTGATGTTGTCAGTGTGTGTGTGTGTGTGTGTGTGTGTGTTGTGTGTGTGTGTGTGTGTGTGTGTTTATGAGAAGTTATATTTTATGGATTCTAGAGTGGTTACGCACAGCAAGAATGCACTATTGAGTCTTGAGTAAGTGTCAGGAGAGCTGGCTCTGGGTCAGTCATACTTACAATGCATCACTACATGACTGGTCAACATATTCCTTCTCTGGCCCAAAGTTGTCCCAGTATCAGATCTAGCTTTTCCTTTTGAATAAGACAGACATATGGCCTAAAGTGATCTTAAGTGTGGCACTCACAGTTTTAGGTAACAAAAATCTCTACATGCAACCCCTTCTCTCGGCTCAGGCTGATCTAGGACTCAAAATATGTCCAAAATAAAAAAGTCTGTTTGTTTGGGTTTTTTTATTGCTCAAGTCTGTTCTTTTCCATGTTGGCTTCATTCCTAAGCTCCACATGGTGGCAGTATGGTTGACACACGTTCCAAAGCTAAATTCCCTTAACTTCAATTTCAATCAAAAGACAGTACTTTCTTCTCTAAATAGATTCAATATGAGCCTGAAGCCAGGCTTTCACTGGTGAACACTGGATTGTGTGCCCAGCTCTGATCTGATTGATCCCCATGGACTAGTGCGTAGAGTACAAGCTTTAGCCTAGGCATTGTTCACCTGCTTCCTGGAGATGAGGGTATAAGAGCCCTGTTCAAATAATACATAGTGAATGAAAAGTTCCTGTGCCCATTTCTTATTATTGTATAAGAAGCTACTAAAGCCTTATTTCTGGGCTGCCTCACTGGCTCAAATGGTAAAGGTACCTGCTGTATAATCCCAGCAACTTGAGTTTGATTCCCAGTACCCATGTAAAGCAAAAGAAGAGAAGTGACTCTCCAAAGTTGTCTGACACCCACACATGCATGCTTCCCCATTGGACACACATACAACAACAATAATAATAATGATAATAATAATAATTTTTTTTAAATTTTTTTTCCTTTTATTTTATTTTACAATACCATTCAGTTCTACATATCAGCCACGGATTCCCTTGTTCTCTCCCTCCTGGCCCCCTCCCCTTACCACCAGCCCACCCCCCATTCCCACCTCCTCCAGGGCAAAGCCTCCCCTGAGGACTGAAACTGACCTGGTTAACTCAGTCCAGGCAGGTCCAGTCCCCTCCTCCCAGACTGAGACAAGCTTCCCTGCATAAGCCCCAGGTTTCAAACAGCTAACTCATGCAATGAGCACAGGACCCAGTACCACTGCCTAGATGCCTCCCAAACAGATCAAGCCAATCAACTGTCTTACCTATTCAGAGGGCCTGATCCAGTTGGGGGCCCCTCAGCCTTTGGTTCATAGTTCATGTGTTTCCATTCGTTTGGCTATTTGTCCCTGTGCTTTATCCAACCTTGGTTTCAATAATTCTTGCCCATATAAACCCTCCTCTTTCTCACTAATTAGACTCCTGGAGCTCTACCCGGGGCCTAGCCGTGGATCTCTGCATCCAGATTCCTCAGTCCTTGGATTGGGTTTCTGGCATGACTATTAGGGTGTTTGGCCATCCCATCACCAGAGTAAGTCAGTTCCGGCTGTCTCTCGACCATTGCCAGCAGTCTATTGTGGGAGTATCTTTGTGGATTTCTGTGGACCTCTCTAGCACTTTGAGGTTTGCAGGCAAATGGATGGATCTAGAAAAAAAAATCATCCTGAGTGAGGTAACCCAGACTCAGAAAGACAAATATGGTATGTACTCACTCATAGGATACTAGAGGTGGAACAAAGATGACTGGACTGCTACTCATATCACCAGGGAGGCTACCTGGAAAACAGAACCCCAAGAAAGACACGAGGATTGCCCAATGATGGAGAAATGGCTGAGATCTACATGAACAACCTGGACATGAGTGGGAGAAATGAAGGTCGAGGGTCGAGGGAAAGAGAGCCTGTGGGAGCAGGAGATCCCAGCTGGATCAAGAACAGAGAGGGAGAACAAGGAATAGGAGACCATGGTAAATGAAGACCACATGAGAAAAGGAATAATAATAATTTTAAGGCTTGGTTCTTTAAAAACTACTCATCTTAACATAGCATAGTTTCAGATGTCAGGAGTGCATGCATGGTACTCTTTGCTCTGGATTCTTACAAAGTTGAAGTCCAAGTCCCAACCAGGACTGTGCTCTCACCTGAGGCTCAGAGTCCTCTTCTGAATTCTATGGTTGTTGTCAGAATTAAGTTCCTTATAAGTTCCAGAGGCTACCTTAATTCCTGGCCATGTGTCCTCTGCTCTGAGAATACTGCAACCCCTTCATTTCTAGGCCAGAAGAAGAGTGTCATTCTGCTATGGCTTGATCTGAAATGCCCCCACCCCCAAAGGCTCATGTTTTGAATGCTTGCTCACTGGACTAGCAGCACTGTTTCAGGGTATGGTAGAACATTTAAAATGTGGAACTTGTCTGATAGAAGCTGTATGTTACAAAGGTGAGGCCTTAGAAATTTACACCTCTACCTTATTCTGGCCTTCCGCTGCTGAACTCCTCCACACCTTCCCTGATGTGATGGGTTGAGACCCTATGAAACTATGAGCCGAAATAATCCTTCCTTCCTTTAAATTGCTTGTGTTCAGTATTTGCAGACATAAATAAAAATGATTAATATTCTTTGACATTCCTTATTTATCAAAGGGCTCTTTTGATCAGACCAGGAAAACCCAGAAGAGTCTGAAGACCAACTCCTAGAGAACCTATTTTAGTCCCACTGGGGAATGATATTCCATAATATTCTACTGGTTCTGCTTATGTTCAAGCTTAAAACATTCTAGTCAGTGTATACTGAAGAGCAAAGGTCTTAAAAAATATTTCAGAAATCTATCTACCTCACATTCCTGAAGAAACACTAAGATTCTAGTTAACAAGAGGGCACTGACTGTTGGGCATCTAGGACATCAAACTGTTTCTCTTCCCTTTAGAAAAAAATTAGAGTATTGGCTCAGAGTATCTTTAACATACCTTCCAGATCAAATTGGGTTTAATTTTGTGAACTCAAATATAGGCTTTTTAGTATAGTTTGGGGAGAACCAGCAGTAACGCTGTATGAAAGTCACTAGAAATAGAGAACAAAGTTTTCAGAAATATCACCCTCTGGAGTGTTTTCTCAGCAAGTTTTATAATCTTCCCCTTTTGGTATGGAATCTCTTGCCAACCTCATCAATATTTCCTGACTCCTGTTGACAGTCCATTTGTACAAGACTAGAAATACACAGTCTAGCCTGGGACTCAAGGGAATTGGAGGAGCCTTCCTGAAAAATGGTCCTAAACCAGCAAACAAGTCACCTTCCCTGAAGTCTTGGAAGGAGATCTGTGGTTTATCTCTGGCCTCTTGTTTTTGGCATTGAAAGAGGAGGATGTGGTCAGGATCACAAAGGCATTACTAAGAGCCAGATTGGTTAGGGGTTAAGAAATTAAGCTGAGATCTACTACAAAGCTCTACTCGTGTCTGTAAAAGCCTCCCAGAGGACTACCTTCAGGACCTTGACCTTTGCTGTGAGCTGGCTGAGCAGTAGCTCTTGAGTACACATTGTCCATATTTTGGGCTTTACATATGGGCAAGTGAAGAGAAGAAATTAGAGAAAAAAGTAACCTCTTCATTAGGAACAAAGCTTTCAACAATGTCTACACATTTCCTGGACTAAACTACGTAGAAAATTAAGAACCCATTTTTGGTCAGAGCCTGCTTACAAATGTTCTATATCTACATGCATATACACACATATGCATACAAATACCACATACATATAAATATCATACATATATACATACACATATCATATATATATAACAATACATATATGCAAACGTTTGAGACTAGAGAAGTTTACTGCTCTAGAAGAGTTCCTGGTTTACTGAACAGCAGAATGAGATTCAGAAATCCATTTAGATAGTTCCACATGAAAAACATTAAAGAATGGGAAAGGCAACGTATACCAACTAAGGTAAGCTATGGCAATCATGAAGGAAAGACTTCCTAAAGGAGATGATTCATGAATTGAGCTTTAAGGAATGAAATGATGCCATTTGGGTGAATGGTGAAGGTCAGAGAGGTATTTAGAAATGTTAAGCATGATGGCACATTTAACTTCCAAGTAGGAGGCAGAGGCAAGAATATTGAAAGTAAAAGTCTACACTGGGGTACAGAACAAGAAAGACCTTACCTAAAAATATCTGTATTCAAGGAAGAATAAAACAGCATAGAAATGGTGTCTGATACACAGAGGAGCCAAGTGTAATGCATACAGAGGAAAATATGAACTGGTCAGTAGCTTTGAGGTGTGGACATGGTTAAAGTGGGGGAGTCATTAGAGAGCTGTATCAGGACTCAGAGATGATTGTGGAGATTTCAACATGAACAAAGTCTCAGGGAAGTCCTCCTCACCACATCCCTAGTGCCCACACTGATCTGAGAAGAGGTCAGCAATGAATTTCCTCTATCTGCTGTGTACAGAACAGATCCAAGTCTAGAAGTCTGGAATTATGGACGTCAGTCACACTTTAGCATTATGTGAGAAAGGATGGAAGTCTGAACTATATCACAAAAGTTGTAAAGAAACAAGTTTAGAAAGTTTCGGGGCACATTTTCAAGATTTGTGTTAGATTTGGTATTACATCTAATGGAGGGAATAACATCAAGGATAAAGCTAATGCTGATCCACATACATTTGTGTCCCCCCCCTTTTCCTCTCTTCTTTCCTTCCTCTCCTCTTTCCTCTCTTTCCTCCCATCTTTCTTCCTTCTCTCCATCCAGCCTTACTTTGTTCTTTCCTTTATGAATCGTAATTTCAGCCAATATGTTTGAAGATCTATTATGATGTAGTAACTTTCCAAGTACATTTTTATACATAATCACATTTTACTTCTCAATCATCCGCCATGAGTAATAAATCCAAAAGAGAGATTCATAGTTTCTAAAGTCAACCAGCAGCAGCAGCAATGAAGGTAGTTAGCAAATGCTTTAGAAAATAGGTGGACTTATTGGAGAGTTATAGCATTTACTTTAGAGAATACATGGACTTATTGGAGACTCAGATCACTGACATGAGGATTTTAAAAGAGAAGCTTAATAAAGATGACCACTATCCTTGTGTCCTCAAGACTATCAGATAACTTCAGATAATTCCAGACCAATATTTTTAAACCTTGGCTTCATACTCCAGTTACCTAAATAACCTTAAAAGGACACTAATTCTAAGTTTTTAGTGTCCAGAGACTCTAACCAGCCAGTTAAACAGGATATTGAATCCCATGACAATGATAGATAAGATTGAAGACAACAAAGCCAGAGCCTGAAGCATGTCAGCCAATGGCCTGTACTATCCTATGTTACTGGTTCCCTTCCCTTCTCCTGCCTTAGACAATTTGACTCTTACATGATCATGAGAGCATCTTTCCAAGGACAGCCCTCTCTTCCTCCTGTAGTGTCCCCGCTGCTGGTGGTCCCATGTTCTTGGCACAGATGCATCTGCTACCTAATTGCCTGCTTATTTGCGGAGTGGCTGTCCCTAGCAGATGTTCCCATTTGGGGATTTGGAGGCCAACATCTGTATACAAACAGCAGATTGCATCACTGTTCTGCTTTTGATCTGGGCCTGATGGGGCACCACCCTGTCCATGGATGATTTTCCCAACCTGACCTGAACCTGAGTGTTCAGATCCTCATTTGTCATCCCTAAGCTTATCTTTCAGTCATCTTTAGTGGCCTCAGAACCTCTGCACATGTCTTATCCCCTTGGATCTCTTCCCCTTTTCTGTTTGCTTATCATTGTCAATGTTGCTGTTGAACTTATAAAAGAGGAGCACATGATGGAAGTCTCCTTATCTTCCTGATCGAATAAATGGGTTAACTGGGACCCAGTGAGGAAAGAGAACTTGATCAGCTCCTCAGTTAAAGCTAAGATTTCCATTTCCTTTTTAGCTCTATTGTCATATTCAACATTGTTGAAACACTCAGAAAGATTTGTGGGTCTTTATCATATATCTGAAACTCAGCTCAATGGTCTTTGATAAATGACTCATTTTGCTACATCTATCAAAAGAGAGACCATGTATGTCTCCCAGAGACACTGAGAAGTTAAAAATATTGTATAAGAGATTCATAACATTACTCTAAAATGTTGTTCTCAAAGATGTGCAGGAGCTTGAGCTAGCTCAGTAAACAAAGTGCCTGCTGTACAACTATGAAGACTTGAATTTGAATCTCCAGAATCCACTTTAAAAGCTGCCCACAGTGCTTACAGGCCTAGAAACCCAGTGCTGAGGAGATAGAGACAAGATCCCTGGGACTTTCTGACTAGCCACCCTAGAAGACTTGAACATTTCCAGGCCTATGTTGAGATCAACAACAATGGGATTACAACTGAAGAATGAGAATCAAGATTGTCCTCTGTCCTCCTGCATCCATACATGCACACACACAGACACACAGACGCACAGACACACAGACACACAGACACACAGACACACACACACACACAACTCTCTGAAAAAGCAATTCCCGTTGATGTACCCATATGCACATGAAAACACATGAGCACACACAGAGAGGAAATGGCATGCAAGCCAACTGGAAAATAGGCAATGGTGTCTGACAGGATGATTAAATATACAAACATAATAGTTTGTTATTGCCAGAATCCAATCTCTGTTGTAGCTATTCATTTTCAGACTTTCCTTGTCAACTTACTTCACCTCTTTGAGCCTTCACTTTCTTATTTAAAAAATATGACACTAAAGGCATACTTACGTTAAGTTGTTGTAATAACATCAAGTGCTTATTGACTACATGGCATGTAGTTATTATTAGGGTTAGTTATAAATATTATGAATGATGGTGAAAACGGAGGAGAAGGCAGTGGAAAAGAACAAGACATCAACACATTATGCCATGTAGAAGTATCTCTGTATGGAGAGTCAGGACACCTTGTTTTTAATCTTCCCTCTAGAATTAACTAATCCTATGTTCTCGGGCAACTTTTTTACCTCTATTATTCGAAGGTCTTGTTCCCAATTTTAGATGTCCCCTGAACCTTCTAATACTGTGATCTATATCACAGTGAAACTCTCCTCTTTTTTTATTCGTCACTACCCAGAAAGCATGTCACGCCAAGGTCCTCTTACTTCATAATGCCCTCTCCCTTGATACTCACTTCCCTGTTATTCTGGCTTTTGTGACATAGTCTCCTTCCAACTGGAATTAAGTATGTAGCTGAGAAAGCAACCTTAACCTTTCTTAACTCCTTTACCTCAGGTGTGGGAGAAGGACTGGGGAAGCTAGACCTGAGGATGAACGAGCAAGTGCTTTTTTAAATAAGCCACAATCTCCAGAGAAAGCAGCAGCTGTCTGGTGGAAACACTGACAGCGGCCTTTGCTCCAGTTTCACAAATAGTCTTACTGCAAAGCCATATATTTAGCGTCTATGACATCAGCTTGTTTTACCTTGATTAACAGAGCAATCTGCTGTACATTTTTCCGAATGCTGTAATCAATTAGAACTCAAAATAGATTAGAAAACCCTCTATGGTGTGGCTTAAGTCCAAAAAGGCTAATCTATTTTGAAATATGTCTATGTCCTTTTCCAATCATACAGTGGGTAAAGATGCATGTCTTGACTAAGAGTGGCTCAGATTTACTCAGTTAGGCACCAGGCACTTTTGATGTGAGCTGTTACAGGCAAGTGGCAGGAACAACAGGGAGGACTGCATGACGTTTACTAAAGTTAAGCTCCTTGGCTGTTCTCCTGTGCAGTCCCTTCCCTGCTCTTGTATATTCCCACAGCAATCTTTATAGAAACCCTGACTATTTATAAAGTAATAACAAAACAGACCTTAATCCCTTAAATTGGCATTGTCGCTCACTTAAGATCTAGTGATATATTGCTCTGTCAATTTTATTTCTTCCTTGTCCCCATGCATGTGCCATACTTTAGCCCCTTTTATTACCTGCAGCTCCCACCTCCAAAATATGTAAATACTGCCTTCCAACTCTGTGTTTGCCTTTTGAGTGATCTCAACTTGGTATCATAAATGCAGGCAGGATTGAGAGTGCTTACTCTAAACCAGGTACAATAATAAATACTAAACATATACTACTACCCTATATCCTCGTGTCCACTCCAGTAAGTTCTGAGTTAAAGCACTTGTCCTACAAAAGGACATGGCAATACTAAGATCAGATATAGGTCCACCTACCCTCAGAATCCTTGATGTTTCTTCTCTTTCTGTATCATTCCTAATCTCCCATTCTCTCCACTCTTCTCAGTCCTCCTCTGCATCTCAAACTGCTGTCATGGCCCATTTCCTATGAGGAAATCTATTAGAAGTTCATTCATGTCCACTTTACTCATTCTGCAAGTGATGAACTGAGTGGATATTCTTTGCAAATTATTCTCCATGCCACTGTATGCTGTGTATCAGTTGTTTGAGGATTCAATTTAACAAAAGCACTATTGGATAAGGAGACTCCAATTCAGAATTAAGCTTCAGATCATCCAGTAAGAAGGTGTATAATTTTGAGTTTTGGAGTCATCATCTCATAGTCAACATATAGGGATAACATACATGGCACATGAGTTGGCATGAAGTGAGGAACGTGTTTTACAAGAGCTTTATGACATGGTATCTATTTTTTTGTGGCTCCTGGTTTCAAGGAGTTTGTGATCCAATCGCTCATACTTTAAATTCCAGGGAAAACTACTCTACAAGCATCAGTGTCTGCAAATCCTGAGCAAGAGTGAGATAAGTGTAGTCATTGCAATTGCAACCTGGTCCTTCATGGTTCCTCCAGGACCTCACACATACATACCCCTTAGATGAACTGCTGTCCTTCAGAAGCCTTAGAGAGACCTGGGCTATGATCCTGTGCATCACAGAGAATAGCAAATAAATTCAGAAATCCAGATACCTGTGGCCTCAGGTTTTTTTTTTATCTTTAAGAAGAGAATGTTAAACTCTTGACCTCATAGGACTGCTGTGTGGCAGCTCCTGTTAAACTACACAGATTTGTCTGCAGAAGGAGATGAACAGAGTCAAAATGTGTTCTTTTATGTCTTTTTTTTCCATTTTCGTGTGTGTGTGTGTGTGTGTGTGTGTGTGTGTGTGTGTGTTTGGAGGTATACTGCACATGTATGTGCATGTAAGTTTTCATGTACATGGCAACACATATGTGTACAATGGACATGTGCACATGTGAATGTGGGAGATGCAAATTGGTATTCTCAATCATCCTCTTGATCTTCCTCCTTGTTCACTGAGGCAGGGTTTCTCAAGCAAACAGAGCTTGTCAAGATGGCTAGTGTAACTAGCTGGCTTGCTGTAGGAATTTCCCAGTCCCTGTCTTCCTAAGCTAGAATCCTAAATGTATTGCTATGCCCACCTGGAATTCTCCTAGGGATCCAAACTCTAGTCCTCACACTTAGGCTGCAAATCCTTTAACCACTGAGCATTTCCATAGCCTCTACAACCTATGTTTTTAAATAGCTGCATGGGAAGTGGTATGCTTTGAGGGTCTCAGAGTGTTCTTTTCCAGTAGTCTGCAATTTGATGTCCAGTGGTTTATTCCATTTTCAAAAATTACCACTCATTTACTTGACCTGACACTTAGCAAATGAACCACAAAATCCTGCAATCCATTACTTCGCTTATTCTTGGCACAAAGAACATCAGAGACCAATGAATACACCTCTTTCTCTTCGGCCACTATGCACACCACTGTACTGATATGAAACCTACTCCCCACTGAGGGAAGGGTCTGTATCCTCTCCCTTTCTCAGAATCCTGAGCAGTGTCCCACTTACATAGTCATTAATTCTTAGTTCAATAAGTGAATTGATACACAAATGAATTAAGTTTTTCAAGCTGTTGCTAGTGCCTAGAACAGTGCCTGGTCCATTAGAAGTATTTAGTTGGCTACTTATGAAAGGAAAGAATGAATGCATTTTCTTTTTAGAAATGAGATGGAGGATTCTTACATTGCAATCTAGTGTCTAGTGTGTTGCAAGTTGATATTCACTCTGGAATGTTACTTGTTGCTTTAAGTATGTGTGTTCTAATTCTACATCACTTTTTGCAAGAAACCATGTCATCATATCTTCTTCAAACAAATAGTCAGGGTTGGTTACCCAGTATATAATTAATAACTATGTCTTGATTCTGTGAACTTGGGAAAACTTAAAATGCTACTTGGACTGTGACTTCTGAGGAAGAATCTGGGTAGAAAAAATATTTTGTGTGGTCTGATAATGTATTTATTTATGAGACTAAATGTTTATCTAGGCCTCCAGGAGATCACTGGCTTCGTCTCAGTGTCTGTGTGCATTTGTGTTTTTCCATGATCACAACAGCCCCATCCTTCTGGGGTCCAGCTGGGCTACAAAGTAATAAACAGACATAAAATTTGGATCATTCTATGACAAGAAGTGGGAGTGACCCAAAGGCTTTAAGAAATCCTTCTCTCAGTAGTGACTGCACCAGCAAACAGCTAGTTCAAGAAGGGTTTAAGTAAGCACTCTGATTTTATAAAAGCAGTTAATGGCCTGTGCAGTAAAATCCACATATATTTATTTGCTGAACATTTGAGATAGAGCTGTTTTTCCTTTAACTCTCTTCTCTAAAACCATTTGACATTGTACTACTTTGACAACTTTGATAATTAATTCAGAGTCTAAGGAAACCTCCCCTCTGTTTCCTGAGTATGTTCCTTTGCCATTTAAGAATTGAACAGGCTCTGTTCAGTCAAAGCAATGAACTCACTTCGTTCAGAATGGCAGAAATCAAATTAGTTCAAAATCACGATCTAAAACTTCTTATTGGATGACCAAAAGAGGCCAGTTCACTTTGCAAGGTTCATCACTTCTTACTGCACATGACAGTTCCTTCATGAAGAAACCCACATAGTCTTGATGAAGCAATACAAATACACTTCAATTGCTTGTGATATGCTGCTTCTTTGACAATTTATTTATTCAATAAGTATTGAATAAATTAATTTATACTGGGTGCTAAAACCAATGTACTAGGGGCTTACATTCTACCACGAAAAATGAGCATGAATGGCCTTTCAGATAATATTCAATACTGCTCCCTGACATAGAAGAGATGGACATAGTTCCAATTCTTCACAAGAATGGACAGCCACTCCTGGAAGGAGAGGAGGGAAAGGATTTGGTCCTGAGCAAGCTTCAAGTGAAAGGTTACAGAGGTTGCATGTTACATGACTGTGGGAAGGAGGTGAAAGGATAGCCAGTCGGAAGAAAATGAGGTCTCTCCTGGATCACCCTGGTCTCATACTCCTTGACCCCCATGGCCCTAAGCATAATTCCTCTCAGAACCAGCGGCCACATTGATGGAGGTACCCTGGGTATAATTTGAAGTGCTTTACGCTCACTAGCTTCTCCCAACAAAGGAAAATGATGCAGATACAATCTCATAAACCAGATTGTAGGTAGGCATTTTTATTTATTTATTTATTTATTTTTTGGTTTTTTGAGACAGGGTTTCTCTGTGTAGCTTTGCGCCTTTCCTGGAGCTCACTTGGTAGCCCAGGCTGGCCTCGAACTCACAGAGATCCGCCTGGCTCTGCCTCCCGAGTGCTGGGATTAAAGGCGTGCGCCACCACCGCCCGGCGTAGGTAGGCATTTTATTAATGGGTCTGATATAGCAAATCTAGTTAGTGGCTCAGGTTGACTACAGCCTTGGTCAAATGATTTAAAAGTTACAGAAAGTGGTGGCACCAGTGACCACCAGAGCTATATGCCCACCTGTACTGACTAGGAACAGGTAAGGCCCCTCCCTATCTCAGGACTGGTCAACCCAGTAATCTAGTCCCTAGGCCCTGTGGGCACATTCTATGGTCCTTTCCCAAGCCATTGGAGCCTCAGATACCCAGCAGCATCTTCCTTATACTCCCCAACCCCGTGCCAACCATCCCCCGATGCACCAGTGACCACCAGAGCCATATGCTCCCTCCTGGACCAATTGGGAAGAACAACCTTGGGAGCTAGAGGCCCCACCTGCACCAATTGGAAGAAGATGGGCCTAGAGCTCCACTTGTTTGGATTAAAGGAAGAAATGGGTTGATGGTAGTATAAGGACACATTAAATAACATAAAGAGCAATATGGTACGACCAGAAACTAGTGATCCTACAACGGAAAGATCTTAACATCCCAAAGCAGATGTTCCAAAAGAAAATGACCTTAAAAAGTCAACTTTTTTGAAGATGATAGAGGCCCTAAAAGATGAAGGGGAAAAGTCCCTTAGAAAAAATAAAGGGAAAGACAAACAAAAAAAATTGAGAAAAATCAAGAAATTAAACAAAGTCAAGAAACTCAAGAAAAAACAATCCAAAAGGTGAAAGAAACAGTTCAAGATCTGAAAATTGAAATAGAAGCAATAAAGAAAACACAAACTAATGGAATTCAGGAAAACAAAAATCTGAGTAAAACAGAAACTACAGATGCAAGCATAACCAACAGAATAAAAAAAAAATGGAAAACACTTGCTCAGCTATGTTCATATCAGCATTGTTTGTAATAGCCAAAACCTGGAAACAACCTAGATGCCCTTCAACTGAAGAATGGATAAATAAATTGTGGCACATATACACAATGGAATACTACTCAGCAGAGAAAAACAATGACATCATAAGGTTTGCAGGCAAATGGATAGATCTAGAAAAAAAAAATCATCCTGAGTGAGGTAACCCAGACTCAGAAAGACAAATATGGTATGAACTCACTCATAGGAGGATACTAGAGGTGGAACAAGGATGACTGGACTGCTATTCACATCACCAGTGAGGCTACCTGGAAAACAGGACCCCAAAAAAGACACGAGGATCACCCAATGAAGGAGAAATGGCTGAGATCTACATGAACAACCTGGATATGAGTGGGAGTAATAAAGGGTGAGGGTCGAGGGAAAGAGAGCCTGTGGGAGCGGGAGATCCCAGCTGGATCAAGAACAGAGAGGGAGAACAAGGAATAGGAGACCATGGTAAATGAAGACCACATGAAAAAAGGAAAAAGCAACGTGCTAGAGAGGCCCACAGAAATCCACAAAGATACCCCCACAATAGACTGCTGGCAATGGTCGACAGACAGCCAGAACTGACCTACTCTGGTGATGGGATGGCCAATCACCCTAATAGTCATGCCAGAAACCCCATCCAACAACTGAGGGATCTGGATGCAGAGATCCAGGCCTAGGCCCCGGGTGGAGCTCCAGGAGTCTAATTAGTGAGAAAGAGGAGGGTTTATATGGGCGAGAATTGTTGAAACCAAGGTTGGATAAAGCACAGGGACAAATAGCCAAACGAATGGAAACACATGAACTATGAACCAAAGGCTGAGGGGCCCCCAACTGGATCAGGCCCTCTGAATAGGTGAGACAGTTGATTGGTTTGATCTGTTTGGGAGGCATCTAGGCAGTGGTACTGGGTCCTGTGCTCATTGCATGAGTTGACTGTTTGAAACCTGGGGCTTATGCAGGGATGCTTGGCTCAGTCTGGGAGGAGGGGACTGGACCTGCCTGGACTGAGTCTACCTGTGGTGGTATTATGTTCCCCAAAATACTGTGTACTCTAATAAATTTATCTGGGGTCAGAGAACAGACAGCCACTAAATAAAAAGGCTAGAAAATGGTGGCACTCACACCTTTAATCCTAGCATTCCAGAGATAGAAATCCCTCTGGATCTCTGTGAGTTCAAGGCCACATTGGAAACAGCCAAGCATGGTGACACATGCCTTTAATCCCAGAAAGCCAGCCTTTAATCCAGGGAGTGGTGGTAGAAAGCAGAAAGATATATAAGGCGTGAGGACCAGAAACTAGAGGATTTTGGCTGGTTAAGCATTCAGGCTTTTGAGCAGTAATTCAGCTGAGACCCATTCCGGATGAGGACTCAGAGGCCTCCAGTCTGAGGAGACAAAACCAGCTGAGGATCCGGCGAGGTGAGATAGATGTGGCTTGTTCTGTCTCTCTGATCTACCAGCATGGACCCCAATAACTTGCCTCGGGTTTGATTTTATTAATAAGAACTTTTAAGATTCCTGCTACATCTACCAGGTTGATCTCAGTCCTCGGGGGAGGCTTTGCCCTGGAGGAAGTAGGAATGGGGGGTGGGCTGGGGGGAAGAGGAGAGGGACAGGAGGGGGAGAACAAGGGAATCCATGGCTGATATGTAGTACTGAATGGTATTGTAAAATAAAAGAAAAGAAAAAATAAAGAAAATGCCTTTTCTATGGCTTATTATTAATAAAGTACGTTTAAAAAAATGAAAGAGAGAATCTCAAGTGTTCCTACAATAGAGGAAATAGACTCATTAATCAAAGAAAATGTTAAATCCAGCAAATTTTTAGCAAAAACATCCAGGAAATCTGGGACACCATGAAAATACCAAACCAAGGAATAACAGGGATAGAAGAAGGAGAAGAATTCCAGCTGAAAGGCAACAGAAAATATATTCAACAAAATTATAGAAGAAAACTTTTCCAACATAAAGAAAGACATGCCTATGAAGGTACAAGAAGCATACAGAACACTAAATAGACTGGACCACAAAAAAATAAAAAATAAATAAATAAAAAATGATGCCTTGTCACATAATAGTGAAAACACTAAACATACAGAATAAAGAAATAATATTAATCGCAGCAAAGGAAAGAGGTCAGGTAACATATAAAGGCAGACCCATCACAATTACACCCGTTTTCTGAATAGAAACTCTGAAAGCCAGAAGGTCCTGGACAGACATTCTGCAGATGCTAAGAGACCACGGATGCCATGCCAGACTACTATATCCAGCAAAACTTTCATTCACCATAGATGGAGAAAACAAAATATTTCATGACAATACCAGATATAAACATTACATATCCACAAATCCAGCCCTACAGAAAGTACTAGAAGGAAAACTTCAATCCAAGGAAGCAAATTGTAACCACAAAAACATAGGCAGTAGATAACCTCACACCAGCAAATACCAAAGAAGGGAAATACAGACACACACTTACACACACACATACACTACCACCAAAAATAACAGGAATTAACAATCACTGGTCATTAAAATCCCTTAATATCAATGCACTCAATTTGCCTATAAAAAGATACAGGCTAACAGAATGGACACGAAAACAGGATCCATCCTTCTGCTGCATACAAGAAACACACCTCAACCTCAAAGACAGACATTATATCAGAGTAAGGGTTGGGAAAAAAAAACTGTCCAATCAAATGCATCTAAGAAACAAGCTGGTGTAGCTATTCTAATCTACCAAAATAGACTTCAAACTAAAACCAATCAAAAGAGATGAAGAATGGCATTTCACATTCATCACAGAAAAAATCCATGAGGATGAAGTCTCAGTTCTGAACACTTAAGCTCCAAATATAAGGGTACCTACATTTGTAGAAGAAAAAATACTAAAGCTCAAATCACACACCAAACCCCACACACTAATAGTGGGGAAACTTCAACACCCCTCAATCAACACTGGACAGGTCTGCCAGACAGAAACTTAACAGAGAAATAAGGGATCTAACAGATGTTATGACTCAAATGGACCTAACAAACATCTATAGAACATTTCACCCAAACACAAAAGAGTATACATTCTTTTCAGTACCCCATGAAACTTTCTCCAAAATTGATCACATACTTAGTAACAAAACAAATCTCAACAAATACAAAAAAATTGGAATAACCTCATGTATCTTATTGGATCACCATGACTTAAAGCTAGATTTCAACAGCAACACAAATTGCAGAAAGCCTACAAACTTATGGAAACTCAACAATGCTCAAATGGTCACCACTGGGTCAAGGAAGAAATAAAGGAAGAAATTAAAGAGTTCCTAGAATTCAACAAAAATGAATGTACAACATACCCAAACTTATGGGACACTATGAAAGCAGTGCTAAGAGGAAAGTTCATAGTACTAAGTGTCCACATAAAGAAGTTGAAGAAATCTCACACTAGTGACTTAACAGCACACCTAAAAGCTCTAGAACAATAAGAAGCAAACTCATCCAGGAGGAATAGACAACAGGAAATAAACTGAGGGCTGAAATAAAAAAAGTAGGAACAAAGAAAGCAGTATAAAGAATCAGTGAAACAAAGAGTTGGTTCTTGGAGAAAATTAAAATGATAGACAAACCCTTATCCAAACTAACCAAAAAGCAGAGAGAGAATATCCAAATTAACAAAATCAGAAATGAAAAGGGGGATATAACAACAGACACTGAGGAAATCCAGAGAATCATAGGGTCAGACTTCAAAAACCTGTACTCCACAAAATTGGAAAATGTAGAAGAAATGGACAATTTTTTGGATAGGTACCACATATCAAAATTAGATACACAATTTAAAAAGACCTATAACCCCTAAGGAAGAAGAAGCAGTCATCAAAAATTTCCTGGCCAAAAAAAGCCCAGGGCCAGATGGTTTCAGCACAGAATTATACCAAATTTTCAAAGAAGAGGTAATAGAAAAACTCCTGAAGTTGTTCTGAACAGTAGAAACAGAAGGTACATTGCCAAACTCTTTTTTATGAGGCTACAGCTACGCTGATACCCAAGCCACATAAAGATGCAACTAGGAAAAAGAATTACAGACCAATCTCTCTCATGAACATTGCTCCATAAATACCAGCAAACAAATCCAAGAATACATAAAAAAAATCACCCACCACAATGAAGAAGGCTTTATCCCAAGATGCAAGGATGGTTCAACTTAAGAAAATCTGTCAATGTAATACACCATATAAATAACCTGAAAGAAAAATAAACAAATGATCATCTCATTAGATGCTGAAAAAGCCTCTGACAAAATTCAACACTCCTTCATGATAAAGGTCTTAGAGAGATCAGGCATACAAGGAATATACCTAAACATAAGAAAGGCAATATACAGTAAGCCAACAGCCAACATCAAACTAAATGGCAAGAAACTCAAAGTGATTCCAATAAAATCAGGAACAAGGCAAGGCTGTCTACTCTCTCTGTACCTATTCAATATAGTACTCAAAGTTCTAGCTAGAGCAATAAGACAACAAAAGGAGATCAAGGGAATATAAATTGGAAAGGAAGAAGTCAAGCTTTCACATTTGCAGATGATATGATAGGGTGCATAAGTGCTCTCAAATATTCTACCAAGCAACTCCTACAGTTGATAAACACATTCAGTAATAAGGTGGGATAAAAGATTAATTTTAAAAAAATCAGGTCGGGCGGTGGTGGCGCACGCCTTTAATCCCAGCACTCGGGAGGCAGAGGCAGGCGGATCTCTGTGAGTTCGAGGCCAGCCTGGACTACCAAGTGAGTCCCAGGAAAGGCGCAAAGCTACACAGAGAAACACTGTCTCGAAAAAAAAAAAGCATTAAAAAAAAAAATCAGTAGTTCTCCTATATACAAATGATAAATGGGCAGAGAAAGAAATTAGAGAAACATCACCCTTTACAATAGCCACAAATAACATAAAATATCTTAGGGTAACTGTAACCAAACAAGTGAAAGACCTGTATAACAAGAACTTTATGTCTTTGAAGAAAGAAATTGAAGAAGATATCAAAAATGGAAAGATCTCCCATGTTCTTGGATAGGTAAGCTCAACATAGTAAAAATGGCAATCTTACCAAAAGCAATCTACAGATTCAATGCAATCTCACCGAAATCCCTACACAATTCTTCACAGACCTTGAAAGAACAATACTCAACTTCATATGGAAAAACAAAAAACCCAGGATAGCCAAAATAATCCTATACAATAAAGAAACTTCCAGAGGCATCACTTCCCTGACTTCAAGCTCTACTAAAGAGCTATAATAATAAAAACAGCTTGGCATTAGTGTAAAAACAGACACATTGATCTATGGAATCAAATCAAAGACCCTGACATTTATCCACACACCTAGTAACACCTGGATTTTTATAAAGAAGCCAAAATTATACAATGGAAAAAAGAAAGCATCTTTAATAAATGGTGCTGGTATAACTGGATGTCTACATGTAGAAGAATGAAAATAGTTCAGTATCTATTGCCATACACAAAAGTCAAGTTCAAATGGATCAAAGACCTCAACATAAATACAGTTACACTGAACCTCATAGGAGAGAAAGTGGGAAGCAGCCTTGAACACATTGGCACAGGAGACCACTTCCTAAATGTAACACCAGTAGCACAGACACTGAGAGCAACAATTAGTAAATAGGACCTCCTGAAACTGAGAAGCTTCTGTAAGGTGAAGGACACATTATATAAGACAAAAAGGCATCCTACAGAATGGGAAAAGATCTTTACCAACCCCACATCTGATAGAGGGCTGATCTCCAAAATATAAAATAAACTCAAGAAACTAGACAGCAAAATATCAAATAATCCAACTGAAAATGGGCTACAGAGCTAAACAGAGAATTCTCAACAGAAGATTCTCAAAAGGCTGAAAGACATTTAAGAAAATGTTCATCAAGGAATATTTGGGAATCCTTAGCCATCAGGGAAATGCAAATCAAAACAACTCTGAGATACCATCTTATGCCTATCAGAATGACTAAGATCAAAATCACAGATGACAGCTAACGTTGGAGAGGATGTGGAGAGAGGGGAATACTCCTCCACTGCTGGTAGGAATGCAATCTTGTACATCCACTCTGAAAATCAGTATGGTGGTATCTCAGAAAATTTGGAATCAATCTACCTCATGACCCAGCAATACCACTCCAGAGCATATATCTAAAAGATGCTCAACCACACCACAAGGACATTTGCTCAACTATGTTCATAGCAGCATTTTTTGTAGTAGCCAGAACCTGGAAACAACCTAGATGTCCTTCAACGGAAGAATGGTTAAAGAAAATGTGGTATATTTATGCAATGGAGTATTATGCAGTGTTTAAAAAAAAATGTCATCATGAAATTTTTAGGCAAATGAATGAAACTAGAAAAAAATCATCCTGATTGAGGTAACCCAGACCCAGAAAAACAAACACAGTATGTAATCACTCATAAAGTGAATATTAGACACAAAGCAAAGGATAACCATGCTACAATCCACAACCCCAGAGACACTAGGTAAAGAGGAGGACACTAAAAGGGACACATGGATCGCTCCAGGAAGGAGAAAGGGTTAATATCTCCTGGATAAACTGGGAGGGGGAAATAGATGGGAGGGAATGGGAGGTGGGAACTTGTGGGAACACGTGGGAGAGAAGGGAGGGAGAGCGTGAAAGATATCTTGACAGAGTGCGCCATTAAGGGGATGGAGAGAAATCTGCTGCTAGGGAAAACCCCAGGAACTTACAAGATTTTCCCCAGCTAAGACTCATAGCAATGGTGGAGAGGGTAATTGAACTACCCTTCCCCTGCACTCAGATTGGTGTCTACTCTAATTGTCATTATAGAACCTACATCCAGTGACTGATGGAAGCAGATGCAGAGACCCACAGCCAAGCAAAGCACTCAGCCAAGATCCTGGAGTTTAGTTAAAGAGAGGGAGGAAGGCTTATAAGAACAAGGGGGTTCAGAATCATGATGGTAAAAACCAGAGATAGCTGACTCAAGCTAGTGGGAGCTCATGGACTCTGAATCTACAGCTGGGGAGCCTGCATGGGACCACACTAGGCTCTCTGAATATGGGTGAAAGTTGTGTGGCTTGATGTTTTTGTGGGTCTCCTGGCAATGGGACCAGGACTTATCCTAGGTATATGAACTGGCTTTTTAGAGCCCATTCCCTGTGGTTCGATCCTTACTCAGCCTTGATGCAGTGGAGAGCGGCTAGGTCCAGCCCCAACTTGGTATGGTGGCCTATGTTGACTACCCAAGGGAGGTTTTACTCTCTATAAGGAGGGGATGGGGTGAGATGGAGGCATGTGGGGGGAGTAGGAGAAGAGGAGGGATGGGAAATAGGAGTTGGTATGTAAAAGGAAAGAAAAAAAACCTTTTTAAATAAAAAATATCTATATTTTAAAAAGTGTTCCAGAAAGTAAGAGGGTCAAGAAAGGAAGGGGTCAGTGGAAGTACATAGAGAATTTGACCTTTAGAACTAATTTCCTAAGGGCTAAGCACATGCACCATAATATGCTTGAATGAGACAGATCCTTAATCCACTAGTGTCTGAGCTCTTGAGAAAAAGAGTGGAAAGTTCCACGTGCCAGGAGTTCATTTTATCCTAGATTGCATCGTGTTATTTGCTTCCTCTCTTCCAACTTATGTTCACAAGATACTGATAAACAATGGACTATCCTCTACATTTTGTGAATGAAACATCTAAGTTTTATTTAGCATGGTACTTATTTGCATTAAAGGAACCACACACTTGAGCTATGCTCACTAAGATAGGACATTGATATAAATATTCAGGAAACAGTGTCTGATATAGAGAATACTGACAGTGTGTGGTGGTTTCAGAGGCCAGATTAGATACAGAAGGGAAATCTGTGTGAATAGCCAGGAGTAGCAATGTTATTGGTTATTACATAGCAATTTGCTGGACACATCCTCAGCATGACTGAATAACCCTTTTACCCTGAGGCCCACTATCTTTGTTTATTAAATTAAATGATGGATAAAAGCTTCAGTCTTTGTCTATCAGCCTAGGGGATTTATTAGCCAAATAATGAATACCCTCAACTCAAGTTCTGTTTTCATTGTATCCATTACGTGTCTTGTGAGCCCTGGCTGCACTGGAATGAGAGATTTGTATCCCTGCAAGATCCCTTAAACCTCTCTACTTTGCTGGGAGCAGGCAGCTCAGAAACAAAGCAAAAATAAGGAGGTGGGGGGTGGGAATCTTGGAAGTCTCTTTCACTGCCTCCCTCCTTCTTTTTCTTCTCCTCCAAACTCCTCCTCTTGAGAACACCAGAGAAATAAAAATAAAATCGTAATTAAGAAAAGGACTAAGCATAAATTCCACGCATTTAACCAAAGTTCCATCTCTGAACCCAGGAGGATTGGTGCATAGCTGTGGTTGTGCGAGAGGAAGCGTGCAGGAAAGCATGCTGTGCTTTCAACACAAATACTACTCAGGAGGAATAGTTTATCACTTAAACCATCTCCTTAATTCTGCAGAGTGAAGTCAAGACCTCAGAAAATCTCGGATACCACCACTGTGGCCACTGGGGTCTCCCATTTCTGGAGTCCCTCTGGCCCAAATAGCTCAGAGCAATTCACAAACATTTATTGACGAAACCCCATGACCCATCCCCCAAGTGAATACTTTAATATCCCATTCTGCAAAGGGCAGAATGGTAACACAGGAAAGTTCAAGGCTCTTGGCTGCCGGCCATGCAGAGAAAGCTGAGTAGCGGCTGGATTCTGAGAGCAAAGAATCGCCAGGTGCATGGTGGATTACTCTAGCCATGTGGTGAAGAGCGCTGGGCTGTAAGTCAGAAGACCTGGACTCTGACCCTGGCTCTGTCGCTTACTCATTGGGGAATCTCTTTCCTCTGGGCCTTAGTCTCTTCACCCATAAAATGAATATCTAACTGGAAGATCATAAAAGCCCCCTTTACCTCCAAAAGTTGTGACACTTTATGTCCCGGAAGCCAGGGGACCAGGCAGAGTTCCTTACCTAAGCTCCTTAGCATGGCATATATGCTCCTTCATAATGAAGCCCTTTGTGTCTCAGAAAACTCATCCTTCCACTCAGGGTGTCTTCGTCCAGGTGGTGGTCTTGAACTCTGTAATCTTTACAACTCCAGTTGGTTTAGTAAATATCTACTAAATTTGTAGATGCTGTACAGCTGAGCCCTTAGTTCATATCTGCCTTCTTCTTACCTGAGGGACAGGAAGGATCTTGAGGGACAAAGTAGGAAATCATTGGGAAACTTCCCATACTTGAGTAGATCTTAAGCTTTAGACATCTATCAATATATGGCTTTTCCATGTCATCTCCGATTTAGAGTTCTAACAAAACCTCTCCAAGTAGCTCTTGATGTGTAGTCCTAATTCTAGGCACTGTAATCCAATTTAGCAACTCATTATCGATCACCTACTATTTGCTAAAGATAATAATAGGCTCTAGGGCTACAAAAACACTGAAGAATTAGTTCTTTTCCTGAGAGTTTTTCTGTGACATTGGGAGATAGGACCAGGAGAAAGGCAATGGTAAAACTATAATAGAAGAAGACAAAGGGGGATGAGGAGACAGCTCAATTTGGAGAAAGTTTGTTAGTCATGAATAAAGCCCTGATTTAGTCTTCAGCACAGAATAAACCCAGTATGGTGGAGGCACACACTTGTAATCCCAGTACTTGGAAAGTGGTGGCAGGATGACCAGGATTTTAATGTCATCCTGGACAACATGGAGTTCAAGATTGGCCTGGACTTCAGGAGCCCCCATCTCAAAACAAACAATACAAATAAGAATAGGAAACAAGAGATTTCTGGAAATGAGGCAAAGTTATGGCATAATGATTTCAAGTTTTCTGAGATTTCATAGCACAAAGCTAGATGATGTCAAAGCAGTAACATGTATGTATGTGGAGGGGGTAGCCATGTTGATGAAAAACTTAGATGATAGTTTAGAGAGAATGCCACTGATATGGGTACTGTTTCCAAATGAAAAGACATCAAGGTGTAGGTCACTTTAAAGAAAAGTAGGTCACCTCAGACTACCCCATGGCGTCATCTATAGGAATATTTCCACTTTTTCCTGGCTTGGGTTTTTTAGATGTAAAGACGGTGGTTAGATGAGACAATCACGGCGATCCTGTCCAGCCTGGGTGTTCTGTAGGGACACGAAATACAGTTCCTTCTTTGTTGTTTCCCATAGCATTTACTTATGGGTTGGGCATAAGAATAGAGGGATAGAGGGAAGGGGGAGACAGGGTTTTTTTTTTTCCCTCCTGGGTCTAGTCTTTGTAGAAAGGTAAGGTTCAGAAATATTGAGAAAGGAGAAGAAATAGTATAAGAACTTGTGTTATCATCAATGTCTCTTAGGCTATAGTACGTTTGGGTCTCTTGTAGTCATTGAAAATGGCTTGATATTTGTAATAAGAAGGCTGAGATTGACACTCTAACACTTTTTCTTTTGAGACTGAGTCTCACCATGCTGTCTAGCCTGTTCTAAAACTTTCAAACCTCCAGCTTCTGCCTCCATAGCCAACATTACAGGTGTATACATCTGTGTGTCTGACTCTAAATTTTGGCATTTTAAATGAGAAGCTTGTAGACTCTTAGAGATTTATTTGATCTCTTGAGGCTCTATTTCTCTTCTGTAAAATGGAATACACAACCTGGTCTCTGTTATTCAAGTATTTTGAATATGAAGAAAAGGCCACAGTTGAAGTATAAAGGTGTGAACCGAGGTTGTTGTTGTTATCATCATTATAAACCAATCTGATGTCTTAACTAAATGGTTGCATATAGATATGCATGGTGGACAATGAGGGGAAGAATTTGGAAACAGGAATCATCAAATCTACTGGAATACTCTGCACTCTACCAACAGCTGTGGGACCTATGCTGAATTCTGTGTCTCCTTTGAGAGAGCAGGTAGCAGAAGTCAAGCAGAGCTGGTGGGCTCCTGTTATCCTGTCCACATATAAAAAAGGGTGCTAGCCATTTCCAGCTCACCCCTGAGGGAGGCTCTTGGCTGTGGAAGGGCTTCAGCTGGTGAATTTATCTAGGTCTGGTTTAAGCAAGGTAACCAAGCCTCCAGAGTTCACAGTGAAAGTTTTAAGAAGAATATTTACAAGTATATGATTCCTACAAGCTGGGATTTATGTACAGATTTATGTCTGTGGATATAGAAAGTAATGTGTTTTTTTTTTTTTTTTTTTTTTTTTTTTTTTTTTTCAATTCACCCAGCAAAGGCTAAATCAATCTGAAGCTAGAATTTCATCGCCATCTAGTGGCCATTTTAGGCTAGTGCCTACACTGTAGGAGAGAAGTGAGCAAAGGAGGCAGACTTAACAGCTTTTACAGAGGGGCTGCTGAGGCCACAGCACCCAGCAGGAGGAACTGTCCTTGGGCTGTCTGGTAGCCAGCAGGGGTTCATCTGGTCGGTTCCAGCTGAAGGAACAAGGAGGAGACACAAGATCAAGGAAACAGTCTTGTTACAGACAGACACTGCATTTTTAAGCCCTGTGCTCTGACCAACTCTCTAGCTCTCAGTCTTGTGTCTGGTCCAATGCAGACATTAGTGCTGCGTTCGAGGACTGGTGACGGTATTGTACTGTGTGTTAATCTGAGGGATTTAGAAGGACATCCGATGGGGGAAATAATAATCATTAGTAGCGGTCAACATGTTGCCAGCTGCTTCCCACCCTGTCATCTCCCTTAAATGGAGCACACAGATATATCACCTTTTTTTTTCTCTCTGTGTATATATGTGTGCATGCTAATATGTTTGCCCACACATGTATATGGCATTATTCATCGACTTATCTGGTTATTTATTTTGAGCCGGTTCTGTCACTCACCAGGAAGCACCAAATAAGATAGGCTGCCTGGTCAGAAGCCCCAAATATCTAGCTGTATCTATCTTCCCCTAGCATTAATTAAAAGCTTAAACTACCACACTAGGCCCTTAAAAATATAATATAATACATTTTCCCTTTCCTTTTATATATATATATATATTCCTACTGATAACATTCATGGTCCATATGCTACTTGTATGTATGATTTCAGTGACCCATTGGCACTAGATGACCACTTTTCCTGCTCCCAGCTTTCCTCGGTTGCACCTGGCATCTTTTTTCATGTGAGTCCTGAGGCTCAAACTCAGGTCTTTACCCTTGCAAGGCAAGCACCTTAACACCTGAGCTATCTCTCTTTCCTTTTTTTTTCAAAGAATAGATACATAGGTCATACAGATTAGTGAAAACTCCAAACTCATGAAGCTGGTAAGGGGCAGAACTGGAGCTTCCATGTTTGATGTGTTACCATACTCCCATCTCTTATCCTACTGCCAGATTAAAGGCAAAGGAGAGTTTGTGTTCTTTCCTTCCCATGTCCTCTTTTTATTCTGATGAATACTTTTGTGCTGTGATGCACCTAGCTTTGCATGTGTAACATTTTTTTCAAACTTGAAAAATGCCAGCTTCTCAGTCATTGCACAGACAGGAGAGTAGAAGGGTGGCAAGAGAAATAACTTCCTAACAATCAGGAATTACGCAGAAAGCTGGAAGGCAACTGAATGTCTCTTTCCATTGCTTTCATCTATTGCATGTTTATTTAAATAAAAAAGTCTGCATTTGTTAGCAACCTTGACTCCTCTGATTGTGATCACTTCCTCTGGCCATAGAGGGAGGGAGCGACAACTTGGTGTGCAAAATTGGCCCCTTGCCACTTGGTGAAGAATGATGTGTCTCCTTAGGACTGAAGGAAACAGTGATTGGACACAGAGATGGTCTGAGCTCCTGAAGGTTTACTACTGTAAAGATGGAAAACGACTGGGCGAGGCTAAAGAAAGACACTTAAAGGGTATCTTTGTGTTATAAAGACCAAAAGTCATAGAGACAAATCAAGATATGCTCAGGTTAGGAAAACAACAATGGCCAATTTTCCTGACTCTCAAATCCCTGGTGGAGTTATCTACTCTGCTCCAGATATTAGGGTCCAGACCACAGAGACTAAATTATCCAATAAAGGGAAGATGCTCTCAGTGGCGGTTGGCTCCCTCTACTGGCCATTTTTACCTTGAGCAAGAGAACAACTCAATAAAAACTCAATGTGTAAACAGGATGCTGATCAACCAGGAGAGCCTAGTGTAGGCATCCCATACTCTCAGAAGACAATGGCAAAAACAAGCATGTCATGAATTCCTAACTTACTTATTTTCTGAGCTTCGCAATGGCTGTGCTCTATGAGACATATTAAAAGAAAAATGAATATATTTTGCTGAGATAGACACACACATATATATTACATATATTGCATATATTGATTTTCTGTTCCACACATCAATTTACTTTAAATATAGGAAAAATGAAATCTCCAGAACAGTTTTTATGCACTGATCCTATGGAGGTTTATACAATGGCCTTTAGAAATATGGATCAAGGCATTAGCCTCTGAGCTTGCATGAAGTCTGATTAAAAACGACGCATATCAAGCAATGGTACACTACAAACAAAAACTACATTTCATTATCATTGATATTTTTGATGATTTTAATGATATGCTACTACAGAATAACCTCCCCTTCTCCCCGTACTATACAGCACCTTCCATAAGCTCATTTCTATATTGCCTATTTCTTGTTTGAAAGTTGTAGAGAAAACGATAAGGTATGTCTCATTCTTTTTTTTTACTGACTTCTTATTCTTTAGATATCAAGCATAAGACTGATTCATTGCTATTCATTTTCTCTCGCTGTCTCTGTCTCTCTCATTTGCTTGTTTTCTCACTCTGGACTTTTCTGCTCTCCTTAGGCAGTCCATGTTGTAAATCCCTCCTGTGAAGTTTTCTTGACTCCTGCCTTCTCAAGCCCCACTTGAAAGCTCTCTGGAGACCTGTTTTTATTTTTTATTTTTGGACTTTCACAGGTACACTACCAGTCTCTGTGCTGAGATCTCTTTCGTTAGTCAGGAAAATTTTCTGAACAGAACCTAAAGACTCTACTTAGTTTTGAACATTACTTTACCCACATAAGTTCCATGGAAAATAAATCACCAGTTCCTCATCCTGAAAAAAATGTGATCATGGTGAGGTAAAATACACACTCTCTTCAGGTTCTAAATTAATGGCAAGAGTAACCCCTTCTTTTCCTTTCCTATATTTGTTGAGGTCAACTTTCATGCTATAGTCAACTTTGGATTCTCTGGCACAACCCAGATGTGATCTTCTAGGTCACTGACTTGAAAGGGATTCATTTCACCTATCTCCAAACTAACTCCCCAAATATTCTGTTGGTAGCTGAGTTGGATAGCATATGGTGTTACCTAACAGGGATGTTCAAACTATCTAACAAGCAACTTTTTATCTCACTATCATAACTCAGTGCAGGACCATTCTTCATTCACATCATCATCATTTCTGAAGGTTATCATTTAGGAAGGAGTGCTGTAAGTTATCAGCCAAGGACCTTTGCTTCTTCCATGTATGGCTCCAACAACATCTTAGTCTTAGAGCCCTTCTCTGGAGTCACTGCATCAAACCTCAGACAGTGAAAAAGGATGTACACAGGGAATTACTTGAGAAATTTAGAGGTTAGCTTGTAAATAGCATTCATAACTTCTCATATTCCTTGGGTACTGTCAGTAAATTGCAATGAAAGTTGAGAAAGACAGCTCTGTTAAGTTAGTTGTATAGTCAAAATGAAAAGAAAGTATATTTATAGAACACACTACATTGTTTCTGTTTTGGGTGTTACTTGGTGTTAATCTTTTTTTTTTATTGAGACATGTTCTTACATAGTGAATCTGATCTTGAATTCTTTCTGTAATCAAATATGGCCTTGAAGTGCTGCTTTGCCAAAGTCTCCCTCCTGAGCACTAGGATTACAGACATGAGTCAACAACACCCTGTTATACAGTGCTGGGGAGCAAAATAAGGGTTTCATGCATGCCAGGCAAGCACTCTAACTGAGCTACATCTCCAGCCCTGGTTACTTAGTGTTTATCTGACTATTGATTCCTGCACTGGAATACGCTCAGATCCATGCCAAAGGAAGTAAGCCAAAGTCTCACCAAATCGTCTTATCCATCACAAGGCCAAAGACAGTGTTGAATGTATCGTCTTCTCCATTAGCTAGGAATGGTGTCCATCTTTTGGGCATCTACTCAGAAAGAAAAGAGAAGGGGGACATACCAGTTCCTGAACCATTAGTAACTTTGAAGGCTCCCTGGGACATTGTAAAGCCCTTTGTGGAGATTTGAGAAAATTTGTTGATAGACTCTAATTCAGTACTTGGAGCAAGTCTTCCACAAGCATCATTCTCTGTGGCTTTGGGCTCCCAACTCAGAGATTCTTTTCTGCCCATTAAACCCTTGGTCACATTTGAAGTGGCTGTTGAGAAATGCCCTTCTTGGGAGCTACTCAGACTTTACAGCCCATTTCCAGGCCAAAGGTTGTTTTAAGGTTTGCCAAGCACTTGCAGGCTTTTGGATCAGGACGGAGGGTTTTTTGGCAATACCATTGCCTCAAAAACATCATGGACTTAGGATTATTTGATTCTAATCAGTTTCATGTAGCAGTAAGTACTCCCAACATTATGTCCCAGACACGGTTCTTCAATTTTCTCTGTCTCTTTGCTTCCTCCCTGCAGGCAGACTGGTGCTCCCTCTCCATGGCTTGGCAGCAATCTTGAGGTTATCTGCAACAATAAGCTTGGGACAGGAAGCTCTTTCAAAATGATCCTTACTGAAACAGTGATTCACGTATTCTTCAGTTGACTGTTGCTGTTAGCTGGTCTCTTATTGTTCAATGCTGCTTTCCTCCTCCTCATTTACCTATTTGAAAGCTGAGGATTTTTTTTAATTCCACAAAATTCTAGAATTATTTAAAATCCGTGTTTATTTTTGAATTTTCAAACTGGAAATTTGTTGTACAGTTCATCTCTTTCATTTTAAAATTTCTTTTTAAAATTAAAATATATTGACATGCTCACTTCCTATTCCTCCTTTCAATCTCCCTCCCATGTGTCTCCCTCTTGCTCTTTCTTCAATTTATGGCCTCTTTCTCTTTAATTGTTGATGTATATTTTTTCTAAGTATGTAAATACAAACTTCTTGGCCCTTATAACATCATTTCTTTCATGTTATCTCTTGTAACAAATGAAGTCAGAATATACTCATTCTGATTATTTTCAATTATGTTCCCAGAGTTATACTTCACCAGGAGACTGGTCTGCCTTACAAATATGCATGCAGGTACTTTACCAAATGTCCCTGTCCTCTGCCGCCTGTCATCTACTCAGCCTCTAATATCAGTTTCCTAACTGACCAACCACAAAGCAAAAATTAATATTTATTGTTGAGCAGAGAAAAATTTGTCACTCTTACAACCAATTACTGTATTAATCAAGAAACTTAATTTCTATATCAAACCACACCAGATCCACAAGGCTCTTTACAAAGAAGATTATTTATAAAGAACATATACAAAAACAAAAGCAATTAGAGGAGATGAGGCTGTGAATTTGAAAGAGAGAAAAGGCACTGTCTTAGTCAATGTCGTCTTGCTATGAAGAGACACCATGACCAAGGCAACTGATAAAAGAAAGCAATAATTGGGGGATTGCTTATAGTTTCATAAACATAATCGAAAATGCCATGGCAGGGAGTGTGGCAGCAGGCAGGCATGCTTGGTGCTGGAGAAGTAGAGGAGAACTACATCCTGATCCACAGGCAGAGAGGTAGAGAGAGAGAGACACAGAGAGAGAGACTGTACCTGACACAGGCTTTTGAAACTCCAAAGCCCATCTCCAACAACACACTTCTCCAACAAGGCCACACCCATCTCAATAAAGCCATATTTCTTAATCTTTTAAGACAGTTCCACTCTGTAGTGACTAAGTATTCAATTATATAGCCCATGGGGGCCATTCTTGTTCAATCCACTATATGGGACAGTTTAGAGGGAAGACCAGAATAAAAGTTGAGTTCTGACACAACAACTCTGTGGAATATTCCTTTACACTGTGTGAATATATGTCACTGTTATTGGGTTAAAAAATGCTGATTGGCTGATGGCTAGGCAGGATTTTTGGAGCAGAGAGAATGCTGGGGAGAAGAAGAGCAAAATCAGAGGAGATGGCATGAGATACAGAGAAGCAGCATAGAAAATATGTAGGTAAGGTAAACAAGCCTCAGAGCAGTACATTATATTAAGAAAAATTGGTTAATTTAAGTTATAAGAACTAGCTACAAATGAGTCTAAGCTATCAGCTGAGCATTTATAATTAATATTAAGTCTCTGTGTGGTAATTTGGGAAATGACTGGTGGGACAGAAAAGTCTGCCTACACAACTCTATATAAATTGGTAACAAACATTCCACACCAGCAATTAATAAACTATTCTGGCTTCTTTTGCGTAGAAACTGTGCTATGCCAGAGATTACAATAACCTTTGTAATTGTATGAACTCCTGAGGCCCAGTGCCCATGTATTGCCAGTTAAAGTATTGTGTCTGCTAAAGAATCAGGCAGCCTTGTTATATAAATGTCCCATATTTTGCCAGCATGCACTACATTAAGAATCTTTATTCTTAAGAAGAACTATTCCCATTACTCATCTGACATGGTGGCATGGGCGGAGGAGAGATGTCCTTCCCCCATGCCCTCCCTATCAGTGCCTGAGACAGGTGGAGAAGCTGGTCTTAGGGTCGTACGAGTTGAGGGCTGTCTCTGCCCCTAACCAGTTTCAGTGCTTGGGGGAGTGGCACCTATACCTCACCAAGGCAACACATTAGAGATGGTCCTAAAGGCATAGGTGTGGGAGAGTCAATCCTGAGGGCACAAAAGCAGGATAACTGCCTCATTGCTGCAAAAGGTGAATTGTCCAGGGCAATACTGGAGAGCTCCCCCTGAGGACAGGGGAGAACTGGCAGTGAACCAACACTGTAGCTGCCCAGGCCCAGAACCAGGGTTATGACTTGGCCCATCCCAACATCCACCCCATCTATAAACTGCTGAAGCATGTGAAGGGACCTGACCCACAGACACAAAGACCCAAAGCTGAAGAATCTCCACAACACAGGGCAACAACAGGATATACAACAAGAGTCCTAGTGAGGGCCCAGCATCAATAATATAGTAGAAACTAGAGACCTAGAACCAGATCAATGACTCTTTGCAATGGACACTTGCAGGAAAGATGCATGGATAAAAGGGATTTACTGTGTGACTCACTGTCATACTGCAGTTTCCATGATGAGATTTTTAGGTTTTTCCTTTTTTTTTTTCCTTTTTTCTCTTAAATTTTATTTTATTTGGGATGGGGGTTGCAGGGGTGGAGGGCAGATGTGAAGGGACTAGAAAACGAATGGGATCAAAATATATGATGTAAAAGACACATAGAACAAATTAAAAAAAAAGTTTTAAAAAAAGAATCTTGATTATAAAAAAGGTGTCACCAGGCTAGAACCAAAGGGCAAAATCCAGCAGCCTCTGGTTCACTTCCCTCCCCTCAGTTCCTGCCTTGAGCAGCTGCCTTAGCATCCCTGGAAGCAAGGTAAGTCCTTTCCCCACCATGACTGCTTTCAGTCAGAGTTTTATCACAGCAACAGAAAAGCAAACTAGGACAAGCAACATTTCTGTTATTGTAATAGTTTTACTGTGATGCACCTGTCTAGTATTTCATGGTTGTTATGTAAGTTACAGTTAATACTTCTGCTGTTATTAACTCAACTATTCATTGTGGCCAAAGGGCATGTCTGCATGAGGCCTGTTCTTTTTAATATGGTAACTACTGCTTTATAATTTTGTATGTATATGTTGTTCACATGACAGGAAAAATGTGTATTCTGTGTGTGTGTGTGTGTGTGTGTGTGTGTGAGTGAGTGAGTGAGAGAGAGAGAGAGAGAGAGAGAGAGAGAGAGAGAGAGAGAGAGAGAGAGAGAGAGAGAGCGAGCTCATATATTCGTCATGCTAAATGGTAGACATTTAAAACTGAAGAATGTAGAACCCTAAATTCAAATCTCAGCTCTGCCAATCTATTATATCTTTGGTGATGTTCAGAAAATCAGGTTGATCAATTAACACTTTTGCTTCTTGGTTTAAGTATCTGTAAAAGTGAATAAATAATAGTGTCTATTTCTTGCTATTGTTGAGGGAATTAACTAGTTAAAATGTAATTACGGGATTAAAGGCGCGTGCCACCACAGCCACACTCTTGCTATGGCTCTAATAACTCTGACCCCCGGGTAACTTTATTTATTAACATACAATCAAAATCTCATTTCAGTACAATTAGAATACCACCACACATGCCTTTAATCCCAGTACTCGGGAGGCAGAGGCAGGCAGATCTCTGTGAGTTCGAGGCCAGCCTGGACTACCAAGTGAGCTCCAAGAAACCCTGACTTGGAAAACCAAAAAAAAAAAAAAAAAAAAAAAAGCTGAGAAAAGTATATCCTTAAAAAAAAAAAAAGATTCCTTTATTTTCCTTTATGTGTGTGGGTATTTTGCCTGAATGTTATGTTGGTGTACCACATGTTTGCAATGCCCTTGGAGGCCAAAAGAGGGTGTTGTATTCTTTGGAACTGGAGTACAGATTGCTGTCAGCTATCAGCTGTATGGGTGCTGGGAAAGGAACCTGGGTCCCATAGATCTCTGTATGTTCAGGGATACAGCCAGCATTGGAGACATATGCCTTTAAGACCTGGGGGGCTGTATATACAGACAGTGACTAGGCAGTCACGTGTTTGGGTTTACAACCAATGAGAAGGCAGAACAAAATACTATAAAAAGATGGACAGACAGGATATAGCTCTCTTTCAGGAAGCTGGGACACCACAGGAGGAAGGGTGAGATTTTAGCTCTGAGCTCTGACCTCTCGGCTTTCTCTTTTTTTAAAAAAAAAAAAAAAATGTAATTATGGAAGTTTAGAAGTACCATCCATTTTTCTGTTCATTAAATCAGTCTTCCTCACCTGTAGGATCAGATGGCTGAATACCCTGTCATTATAGATCCCTCAGTCAATGACTGACCAAAGCAGATGCAGAGATCCAGGGCTGGGCGCCAGGCCGAACTTCAGGAGTCCAATCGATGAGAGAGAGGAGGAATTCTATGAGCAAGGGACATCGAGATCATGATGGGAAAATGTACAGAGATGGCCAGACAAACTAGTGGAAAATCATGAACCGTGGACCAACAGTTGTGGAGCCCCCATGGTAGGCCCTCTGGATAGGTCAGACAGTCGTTTAGCTTCAACTATTTAGGGGGCCCCCAGGCAGTGGGATCAGGACCTGTCCCTGGTGCATGAGCCAGCTTTTTGGAGCATAGTGCCTATGGTGGGACACTTTGTGCAGCGAGGAGGGACTTGGACCTACTGGAACTGAGTGTGACAGGCTCTGCTGACTTCCAATGGGAGACCTTGCCTTGGAGGAGGTGGGAATGGGTGAGGTGGGAGGAAGGCTGGGGGACAGGAGGAGGGAGGTGGGAGAATCTGTGGTTGGTATGTAAAATGAATAGACAATCTCTTAATAACAATAATAATAATAAATGGAAGAAAAATATCAGTCTTCCTCATTTCATTGATTAAATCTGCATGTTTGACTTGATTATGAGTTACATGGATAATGAAACAGTATAAAAACCTTCGAAATGAACTCAGTTTTCACTTTTGTCTAATTAAATGAACAATTATGTGTGTTTCTGCCAAATATGTTAATTTTTCTTTATACATCTTGATGCTAGTTAACTAGGTACATATAATTTTAAGCTGAACTATTTGCCTGGTAGAGTAAGTACTTTCCAATTAAGTACTAACCAGACTCAAGGTGATTTTTTTATTAGAATCCGTTTTATCAGATTCTAAGAAAATTATTTTAGCTTGAAAGTTTTTTTAATTACAAATTTGTTTAGTGTGTGTGATTCACATGCATGGCACAGCACATGTTTGACAGTCCAGGACAACTTTTAGGAGTCATTTCTCTCCTACCACAATGTGGGTCTCTGGATAGAATCCAGATAGTTGATCTTGGCAGGAAATAACTTTACCCACCAATTCATCTAGTTTGCCCCCATTTCTTTCCTTGGTCTTTCTACTTTCTGTACTTTTGTCCACTATTTCATTTCCAATCCTACTTTGTTTTTATGTTTTAAGGGTACCTTTTGTACATACCATATAATTTTAGGAAATCCAATTTGACAACTGTAGCCAACCTCTATTTGTTTTATGGTTATACATACATTTATACATACCACTTCCAATTTATGTGGTACTTTAGTTTTTTGTTTTTTTTTTTTATTCTCTAAACTTCTATTCATGTATTTGGGAAATAAGCATATGTAACTCATGTATACCTTTAACTGTTTTTAACTGTTAACCTGGAAAAATCAACTGTATTTATTTAACAAACTGCAGTCAATCAGTAATGTAGTCAACATTCAGAGTTTAAGGATCTAGGATCACCACAAAAATGCCCCTTGATCATCGATTATATGATTATATTGATGTATCTTTTGCCCTTTCCCATGCTTAATCACATTACATTCTTAATTTTATAATCACTATTTTATACAAATAATTCATAATTCATGCTTCCTTTTTGTATCTCAGCCTCCCTTGGAAGTCAATTCTCTTCTTCCTTCCTGGAGCTGACTCTCCAGACATTGCTTTAGTGACACCTGCTGGTACTAAGAATTCAATTCGCTCTCCTTGAAAGATAGTGTTGCCAAGGACACAATCCTCACTTGATAAAACTAAGCTGTTTTATTCACGTCCTTTGACTTGTCTTGCTTTGACATCTGGCAAGATCCTTTGCTCTTGTTTTGTATAGATGTGTCTTTTCTTCACAACGGGTGTTTAGATGTTCTTCACATTGTTTATTAATGTCCTTCAATTATGATGTCCTGCTATTAGCTTTTTATCTGACAGAGGACACTTCCCAACCTCCCGGTTGCTTTCCGTTGTACTCCAGCAGGATTTTCAGACCTGTCTCAAAGTACTTCTCTTGAATCAGCTCCTTATTCTGTCTACTAAGCTTTTAATTTTAATGATTTTTGTCTTTAAAGTTGTAAGTTATGGTTTTGTTTTAAAAAAGTACTTTGTTATTTTCTTCATGTTTCAGAGTAGAAAAATGGAAAGTAAAAAGAAGCTGATCTTTTTGAGTAGTTGTTACATTTAAAGTCCCAGGGTCATCCTTTATTTTTAATCATGCCACATTTTATATTCTATTCCTGACCATTATAATACACTGGTTTTCTTGTTTGTTCCTGCTGATAATCCCTCATACAGTTACCCCTATGTGCTTAGCAACTCCAGTTATGATCGCATATTTTGTTAAATATCATCTATAGGAATTCTAAAGAACTATATTAGGGATGCTTTATTCTGAAGAGCATTTATTTTGGTGTCTACCGAGAGACAGAGGGCATGTCTAAGTCTGCATCTCTTTTCTAACTTTCAGGAGTGCTTATTACTCTATGCATCTTTAATGCAATTCCTCTACTGCTCACAGAGTCCAACAATTAGTCTCCACACTAGAATGATGCCATAGGCATTTGTTCCCAGAGAAACTCTGATTTGGCATTCTACACAAACTACTATTCAATTCTTCCAATATGATTTAACTCTCTCTTTTCTTTCTCTTCTCTTATTTTGTTTTATTATTTTTATTTATTTATTACATATCCCTTCTCTATCAGGAATTTAAGGAAAAAGACATTAAAATGTTAATTTCATTTATCCAAGCCCTCATTTATTAAAACGAGGAATAAGCATAAGCATCCCACATACCAACAGATGAAGAAATCATTCTTTCAGCTTTCAACAATACTTTTTACTAGGTGGATCTAATTTTCCCAACATCCAGCTGTTTCTTCAGTCTGTTAGCTGTGGATTGTCACATGGCATCCACTTACTGCATGTAGGCTGTTTTAGAATGCATGGAAATTACAGGCTTTTTCTTTTTAAATGAGCAATTGTCAGTACTATGTGTTGGATTCCACCTAGTAGCATGAAGTCTAGCAGGAAGTAGCCAAGCTACCCTACAAAACTACAAGTTGTAAATTCCACAGGCACTCTCCTTTATCATAGCAGAGCATAGTTTTATTATGATCAATTACCCATTAAAAGGTTTCAACCAAGACTATGTCCAGCTAAGGAACTCTCATTTACTTTCATAAAGGTTCTAGTAAGTCAGACATTAATGACACACTGAATTAGCTGTACTTCAAAGTAAGACTTGGTTTCAAGTTAGATAAAACATTAACAAATATGTAAACTCTAACACCTCTCTATTATTGACTGCTTAAAATGTTATTTCACTCCAGAGAATCTTAAAGTACTTAATCCTTTTAAAATTAATTTTATGTGTATTTTTTGACTGCACATATGTCTGTGTACCATGTGCATGTATGTATTGCCCATGGAAACAAGAAAAAGGCATCAAATACTCGGGAACTGGAGTTACAGATGATGATGAGCTACTATGTGGGTGCTGGGAGTTGAACCCAGGTTCTCTGAAGGAGAAGCCAGTGCTCTAAATCTCTGATCCATCTTGTAAGGCCCTAAATTACATTTTATATTAAAGTAAGTGGATTCTATAATACATAATTTTAAAGTAGAATGATCAACTCAAGTTAAACTGAGTAAGTAATATTTCATAAAATAAACTTACAAATAAATACTTCTCATGGTCATAAACTCAACAACTGGCAAATTATTTAATTAAAGAAGTAATCCACTAAGGTAGTGTGTATGCCACATGTAATTTTTCTAGAAATTTAAAAATGAATTTATTATTTTAAACCAATTCATATAATTCATAACAGTGACAGAAAAAAAAGAGCACAAAAAAGATTATAGTGCAGAACAGAGCTTAGATAAAATGAATAATTAATTCATGATAGGCACTTATCTAAAATGACTATAGATTTTTTTTTAGTCTGGCAAACAATATTGTTGAAAAATCCATAGCACATATTATATCAATACTAAAACTTTACAGATAAACTTTATTGATAATGGAAGTAGATAAGGATAACCATTATCACCATTTCCATTCAAGTCATACTACAGTATGACATAATGTGACTTATAGCAATAAACATATTCAGATACTGGCACACATAAGGAAAAACAGATAAATAATCAATCATACCTCCAACAGAGTGAGAGAAGCACAGCTGAAATGAGGGTGAAATTGAACAAAGGTGGAATGACGAGAGTTCTGTTGGGCTGTCTTGGAACACAGAATTTAGTTGATAATTGAACAAACACTTTTATACAATGCTGAAGAGTATAAATAAGAAGCATCATAAAACAGTTTTTGCATTTTCTGCTAAATGTGAATGCTATATAATATAGAAATCCTTTGCATTCTTTTATGACATGATTTTTGGCTGTGGTAGGCTATTTGCAATTCATGAGTTTAAGGATCACCTTTTCTGTTTCCTAAAAATAATTGATAATTTTAATAGAAATTTCATCAGATAGGTAGACTATAAAGTATGTACATCCTAATATTGTCTTCTAATACATGAATGTGTCTTTTCATTAATTTATCTTTAATTTTGACTTTTTATTTCTGAGAATTTCATACATATATATGATGAAATATAATCAAATTGACTTCTTTTCCTTTCCAACATGCCTCCTTTCTCAAATTCAAGGTTTCTTTACTTTTGACAACTAAGTCCTGATAGTGCTGCCCATATGTATATGCATGTGGCGTCATCCACTGGATCATCCACTGGATCATGGCAATTCTATGTGACCAGATTTTCTGATGATGATGATTCTGCCACACTCAGCAGCTTACCACTGTCAACAGTTCCTCAGTAAGGTGTGGGAAATCATCTACCCCATCTTTGCTAGAATTTTAGTTGGCTTCATCTTGTACAGTTCTTATAAAAATTGTCTCTTTCAGTAACTTCATTTTGTTTTCAAAATGCTTTTTAATTCCTCACATTTTTTTGTTCAGTTTTTTCACATATTACTATAGAATTGCTTTTATAATCTCCTGTTTGAATTTTTTGCTGCCCTTTTATAGAAATATAATTTATCTTTATTTGTTTTTACTATATCTTTCTAGAAATTTGAGCATTATCTTTTGTCATTAAGGTAGCTGTGGAAAGAAAAAAAATGTTCAAAAGCCTAAAAGAAACACCTTCATTTCAGGCAATGATTGTGAAGCATTGATGAAACTAGGAAAACTTTGATTATCAAGCAGAAGTAGGTGACTAAATAGAGAAAACTTCATAATGACCCCAGTTCTCTAATCTATATGTAAAACTGTGTCCACATGTCTCCAAGGGAAGTTACAAAGTGGAGTATTTCATTGTCTTCTCTGTAAGATCAGAGATAAGTTCACCCAATACTTGGAAAGATTATTAAAACATTAAATTCCTTTCCCTTTCTGTTTCCTAGAATAAGTGAAGGGTTTCCTTGAAATTAGTTTTTATTACCCAATAGTAGATGTTCAACTTTTAGTGACATTTTTTTTCTGTTTTGAAATTCCATGAAAGTAATAAAATGGATTACTTTCCCAGATTTTAAACAATAAAAATATGCAATTCCTTAAGAGAATAAATTATTCCAATTGAAAATACAGACATAATGCTAGATATAGAGAAACTCCATTAGGAAGACCAGAGCAATAAATGCCATAGGGAAGATCCATTGAGGAACAGTAAATTGAATCAGAAAGCAGTAAACAGAAATGGGATATTGGATAATGCTACCAAAAAAAAAAAATCACATGCCTACAAAGGTAAAAGCAATGTTTGTAGTGGAGATTTTGTCTGTCACTACATTAGCCAAATAAGTAAAGTAGACACAACTAAATGCATACTCATATAATAGCCTATAATTTGATGTATTAGCACTCATATAAAAAGAACAAAACAATGGCCCACAAAATGGGAAAATATCTTCTAAATACAAATCTGACAGAGGGCCAATATCCAAAATATACAAAGAACTAAAAAACTAGACATTGAAAAAACCAAATAAGCTAATTAAAAATGAGGAACAGAGAATTCTCAACAGAAGAGTATCAAATGGCCAAGAATCACTTAAAGAAATATCCAAAATCCTTAGCCATAAGGGAAATACAAATCAAAATGACACTGATATTCCATCTTACATCTCTGAGAATGGCTAAGAAAAAAACACACACACACACACAAGTGACAGTTTATGTTGGAGAGGATGTAGAGCAAGGGGAACACTCCTCCGCTGCTGGTGGAACTGCAAACTTGTACAGTCACTTTGGATATCAATATGGTGGCTTCTCAGAAAACTAGGAATAGCTATGCCTCAAGATCTGTCAATACCACTCCTGGGCACATTCCAAAAGAATGCTCCACCATGCCACAAGGATGCTTGTGCAACTATGTTCATTGCAGCTTTGTTCATACTATTCAGAACCTGAAAACAACCTAGATGTCCATCAACTGAAGAACAGATAAAGAAAATGCGATACACTTACTCAATCGAGTATTACTTTTATATATATATTTTTTTATTTTTTTCATTTATTGAAAATAGATTCTTTCCTCATACAATATGTCATGATAGTAGTTTCCCCTCTCTCTACTTTTTGCAGTTCTTCCCTAACTCCACGCCCCTTTGTATACATTCCTGTTCTGTCCTTCTGTCTTTTATTAGTAAAGAACAGTTTTCTAAGAGATAACAACAAAACATCGCAAAATAAAATATGGGTCTGGAGTATTACTTAGATGTTAAAAATAATGACAACCAGGAAATTTGCTGCCAAATGGGTGGAAGTAGGAAAAAATCATCCTGAGTGATTCCTGGCAAATGAAACTAGGAAAAATCATCCTGAATGAGGTAACACAGACCTTGGAAGACAAAATGGTATGTACTCACTCATAATTGAATATTGGCCATAAAGTAAAGGAGAAACATGTTACAACCCACAGACCCAGAGAACCTAAGTAACAAAGAGGGCTCAAGCATTGATGCATGAATCTCACTGTGAAGGGGTAATGGAATGAACATTGACAATGGAAGGGGGAGGGTCCTGAAAAGGAGAATGAGTATGGGAACAGGAGAGCTCAAGTAGGGGGAGGAAGGAGGGAGAGAGTACTAGGAGAGAAAAATGGAATCTGGGGACATCTCTGGGATGAGCTAGAAACCTAGAGCAATGGAAACTCCCAGGAATCTATGAGGGTGACCCTGGCTAAGACTTCTAGTCATAGGGGATATAGTCTCACTGCAACTTGATATAAACAAGTGTTATATTGTTGTTTATTTTGAAACCGGGCCTCACTCTATTATATCCCAGGCTGGCCTGGAACTTGAAGCAATCCTCCTGTCTCTGCCTCCTAAGTGTTTCATCTTGTGTTCTTTGTCAAAAGACAAACCTCTTAGTATCTAATGTGACATGATTTGTGTTCATTCTCAATTTCTTCAAGATGCGTATATTACTTAAATGAGAAATTTAGATTTACCCCCATTGTAAATTGGGATGTACCTATTCAAATGTTTTTATGTGATTCATACAGAGTCAAAATGCCCTTTTCTACATCTGAGAAGGTAGATGAAATCATTTGCTAAATAAACACAAGGCTTCCTGAAATTAAAGAAAAAAACAAAAACAAAAACAAAAAACAAAACAAACAAATAAACAGAGTCTTGTAGATTCCAAACCATAATCAATTCTGCTAGGATAGAGTAGTCTGAAAAACTCCCCTCCAGATAGAATATTTCATCCAGAGTCAAAGTGTTTCTTCAGCTTCCTCCTGCAGAAAGGACTAGTGGAAGAATGACTGGTGTACCTAGGCACCTACAGCAGTATTAGCTATGAGAAAGCCAAGAGAATGTGCACAACCTTTCTGGAAATGTGAAGAAAACAAGGGCTCTCTTAGGAAAAATACATGCAGAGACTGCCCTCCTTGGTGGAGACCAAGCTGAATTTTGGCATCAGCAGAAGGAACCATACACAGCTAACAATAAATCAAAAGACCTAGACTGATTCTGAACTTAAAGTATGCTTTAATTCAAATATTTGGGCTCAAGAATCCTATCAGATTGTACTACCAAAGGAACGAGTAACGTAAGATGAATGCACTAGGACTACTCTCTCTTTCTGTCTCAAAATATACATGTAGGGGTGATATTTTAAAATGAGGTCTCTTTGGAAGGACAGTAATTGTATTTTAGAGGTGACTATAGAGTCACAATATCCACAGTTTTGATTTACTATCTGTCACCTGTTTGTTCTGTTCCTTGGGAAAATGCTATAACTTTTCTCTTCACCTTTTTCATCAATCAAGTTGACATAATTTAAGCCATGGTTGATTGGGCTGCTGAATGACTTTATCTTTTAAGCACTCAGAACAGCATCAGGAGTAGATTATGTACATAGTGGGATCTACTAGTGTATGTTCTGGGTGAAAACTCTGCTTCCAATCTAAGTATATGCAGCAGAACCAAGAATCATGATCATATAGTGAATCTACTGCAACAATCTTGTACCAACCACTTACCTTCTATGCCATTTTCAAGTGGGAAAGATCATATCTAAATAACCCAGCTCCCAAAGAAAGTTATTAAGGAAATAATTTTGATAAGGCCAAACAAATGCCAATGTGCTTGCCTTGAATTTCTTGAGAGGGTTTCTTTTTTCTTTTCTTTCTTTTTTTTTTTTTTTTTTTTTTTGGTTTTTCGAGACAGGGTTTCTCTGTGTAGCTTTGCGCTTTTCCTGGAACTCACTTGGTAGCCCAGGCTGGCCTCAAACTCACAGAGATCCGCCTGGCTCTGCCTCCCAAGTGCTAGCATTAAAGGCGTGCGCCACCACCGCCCGGCTGAGAGGGTTTCTTAACCTCCAGTATTTGTTTCCTAAAATGCGTACTTGTGTAAAATGATAAACCAGTCACCCATCTGTGACATAACCTTGAATATCAATGGTGTTTTACAAATAGGTTCATTTTCTGCTAAAATCTTGCCAGTGTGAGTTGCCTGACTTTTTTTTTTATAAAGTTCAAGATAATTTTAAATCATTTAATAGGCACCAATTTTCTTTCTTAGACAGAAAAAAAAGTAGCAGTGTCACAAATAGCTCATTTTATTTTAGTATAGTTCCTCAGAGTAAGTTTTCATCCAAACATGGCATACTTAGTATGTATGTATATACACATGTATATGCATATATTTGTATATAATGTATATTTGTATATGTATATACACATATACACACACACATATATATATATGTGAATGAGAGGGAGAAAGAGAGAGAGAGACAGGGAGAGAGAGAAACAGAGAGAGAGAGAGAGAGAGAGAGAGAGAGAGAGAGAGAGAGAGAGAGAGAGTAGTTACCATTTTGTTTCAATCCAAATTGAGCCTCTCAATAATTTTACCAAACACAATTCTGGGAATATTTTCTATGCGCACACATGCAGCTTTTAAAGCACATATTCCTTTGTTCATCTTGGAGATTCCTACCCAAGTACAATAGTAGTTTTCATCACACAAATCATTTATTCTGTTTTCCAATTAATAAAAAAATCCTAATCTAGGTAGAGGTATCAAAATGAATTGTCATGAATGGTCTCATTCACATTCTCCTTTTTAAGAGAACTGGCATCAAAAATGAAGCTACCCCCAATGTGAAAAACATGGAAAAAAGAAGGGGTATCATTGGCTGTCCATAGTGGTGATGTGTTATTGACATAGAGGGGGGATTGAGCTGAGAAATCCTTCCCTTTGGAGATATAAAGAACAACTTTCCTAAACATACATGGTCCTAAGGACAAACAAAAGCATAATTCCAACAAACTTCAGCACAGGAACCAATGAGCTGTTTTACTTGTTTACAGACCATGGGGGAGGTGTTGCTTATAGTAGTGTGGGAGGAGTGGCTGTAGCCTGAGGTGAGTATCCAAGGACACTTCTCACACTTTCTAACAATGAAAGAATGTCAACTGTGAACAAGACAGATCATGATGGTGTCTTCAAACCAGGCATAGCTGGTCTAGTGAATATGGTGGATATTTTGCTCTTAGGAAAAGTGTTTTGCAATGGTAGGAACCATGCTTGCCACACAGAGTAAGACACTTTTACTTCCCCCCATGTGACATGAATTGTAACTTTGCATTCACCCCTAGTCATTCCACAGAGTATGAAATTTCTGAGAAATATATGGTTCAAGCCAATTGATTCTGATATATAAAAGGTATGAAAAATATAATCCAACACTACTTTTCTTGTGTGCTGTCTGCCAAGTGTCAGACCCGCCCCTTTAAATACCCTAATAACTTCAAAACAAAACATTGCAAGTAATCTGAGAGTGAGTCCCAAATGTGTATACAAGCACAATCTTTGAGTAAAATATTTTCTGGTTGTTGGAGAGAAGAGTCAAATTCCTCCACGACATAGACAATGTGCCATATATATGTATGTATTTATGTTACTATACAATATAAATTTATGAGATATTAGTCAGTCTTAAAAAGATCTTACTATTTGGGGTAATATGAATGTTATATGAAATTGGGCAGTTATGGAATAATTTTCACATGAATCTTACTTTTGTTGGTTACTTAAAATAAAAAATAAAATGATGTTTTCTTGGGGATAGAAAAAGAAGAAACTGGGGTGAATATATCCAATGGGTATAAATGAAATATGAAAAGCTAATAAATCCTACAGACATACATAATATAGTACTTGTAGTTAGTGAGATAATATTGTAATTTTTAATAAACATATTAAGAGGATATATTCCATGTTAAGTATTCTTTACACATGCATACATACAGAGGAACTCAAGTCTCTTCTTCAAAGTGATAGACAAATTAAGTATTTTATTATAGTAGTGATATTATACATCCATACGTGCAAACAAGCTCATCAATATGTGGGTTAAATATGTGCAGCTCCAAAATATTGTTTATACCCCCCAAACTCTTAAAAAATACCCTTACTTGAACCTGGACAAAGAGAGAAAGTGAGGGTGTGTAGATCAGGTTTGCCTGTTCCAATTCTTTTTGTTGTTAGTTCTGCTTTTTCTTTTTATTTATAAGTTTCTCAAATAATATATCATGATCATATTATTTCCCCTCCCACAATTCCTCCCAGATCTTCCCTATCTCCCTACGCACCTGGAGTACTTACCCACAAAAATGAATTCTAACAAAATGAAGAAAGTGCACCAACTGTGGGGTTCAGTGGAACTTCACCTTCCAGCCAAGCATATGTAATTCTTTTTATTTACTTGTTTTTGCATTATTAGAAATTTTTCTTTTCAGTTTACATACCAACAACAGGTGTCCCTCTCCTCCCTTCTCCCGCCCCCCAGCCTCCTCCCCAAACCCACCCCCCATTCTAAGCCAACTCCAGAAGCAAGATATTACCTAAGCTTGTTCCCTGTGCTTGGATCTCATTATTACCTTCCTTCTTCCAAAGAAATTCTCCTTCTTTGCATGCTTTTGATATTCTAGTCTGGCTCCTTGAACAATTATATGTGTATGATCTATGAATGCCATTGCTGTCAATCTCTTTATAGGATGAATATGTATTAAACGTCCTGCTGAAGAACATGTTGACCATTTCATCTTTGGAGTTAGTACTAGTTCTGTGAACATTCTTGCACACATCCTTGAATTTAGATGTGATTCTTCCTAATATTTACTTTATTTTTTAATTATATATAATGTGTGCATTTCTGTGTGTATGTGTACATTAATGCAAGTAATCCACAGATGCCAGAAGAAGGCATTGGACTTCCTAGAGTTGGAGGTACAGGTAGTCGTGAAATGATTACAATAGGTGCTAGGAACCAAACATAGGTCCCCTGCAAGAGCAACAAGTGCTCTTAACTACAAAGCCAACTCTCCAATTTCTAATTTAGATATTGTGAGTCTGAGTCACAAAGTGTCAATATGTAGAGGTTATTTAGATAATATTAAAATATAATACAATTTATACTTTGATTGCTGGGAAAAAAAGGTGGGTCATGGCCTCCCATGGAAACTATCAATGGAAAGAAGTTGGTTTGCATTGCTGGGATCTAGTGAGCAGAAGTCAAGGAAACTACTAAATACTCCACAATGCTTAGGATACCTCCATTCTCTGATCATGAAGAATTAAATAACCCCAAATTTTAGGAGTGATAAACCTAAGAAATCTTGGCCCATATAAACTTTAAAAAATATCTGTTTTTAACAATGTCTTGGCTATTTATCAGTATACCATTGTGGTTTGGTGCACATTTTCTCTATTGATTTATGAAATTTTATACATGAATATAGATACAGATATAGATTAGATATAGATGTAAATATGTATTTTCTTGGTTATGACAGATCTTTTCCCCATTACTTTAAAATTCTCTGCCTTAAAAATAGTGGCTTGTAGCTCTTGGTGTGGTGACACAAACCTTCAATGCCAGCAATTGGGCAGCATAGGCAAGATGATCTTCATAAGTTTAGGGACAAACTGGTCTATGCAGGGAGCTCCAGGATAGCCAGGACCACCAAGAGAGACTGTCTTCAAAAAAAACAAAGTAATATAGTGACTTGTGAATGTTCGTTATAATTTTGGTTTGGAAATCTATGGTTGGAAATATGGAGATACCTTATTCTCTAGTGTGTAGTTAATGTGATCATATAATCAATTCTTTATGTAAGTAAAGACCTTACAGTTAAAAGGTGTCAATCATTCTGTTATGTTAATGGTATGTTCTGTTTCAGAAACTTTTGCCAAGCATTTTCTGTGTCTACTGAGATGATCGTGTGGTTTCTATCCTGATATTTATTTATATGATATAATACTTATTGATTTGTGTGTATTGAACCAATTTAGTATCCTTGGGGAGATGCTGACAGTGCCTGTGATATCTCCAGTCATGAGCTTTTGGCAAAATTTATGGTGCCGTGCATGAATTCCTTTTTGTAATGCATGAATTGAATGTAGTCAGAAATCTATTGGTTAACCATATGATAGACATGTCATTTTTGCACCATTGGGCTTATCTATCCTGGCAGTTTCATATTGTAGCATGCGAGGTCTACAACTGAGTAAGACCATCAATGTGATTTCTCCAGCACACTGCATAGTACTTTATTGTACTATAAAATCTAGCCAACAGGAAAAAAGTTTCCAGGTCAGTTTCAGCTTGATTTCACTATGTCCTGAAATCAAGATTTGTGGCGTCTTTAGCCACAGGGTCTTACTATCTATTTATGATTGGCAACCAAGTAGCTCAGAGTTATAATTAAGAATATACTACTGGGTGTCTTCAGTGTTTTTGATCTTAGCCATTCTGACAGGCGTAAGGTGGTATCTCAGAGTTGTTTTGATTTGCATTTCCCTGATGATTAGGGATGGTGAGCAATTCCTTAAATGTCTTTCAGCCATTTGAGTTTCCTCTGTTGAGAATTCTCTGTTTAGTTCTATAGCCCATTTCTTAATTGGACTGTTGGTCGTTTTGATGTCTAATTTCTTGAGTTCCTTATATATTCTGGATATCCGTCCTCTGTCAGATGTGGGGATGGTGAAGATCTTTTCCCATTCTGTAGGCTGTCGCTTTGCCTTGTTGACTGTATCCTTTGCTCTACAAAAGCTTGTTGAAACCAAGGTCGGATAAAGCACAGGGACAAATAGCCAAACGAATAGAAACACATGAACTATGAAACAAAGGCTGAGGGGCCCCCAACTGGATCAGGCCTTCTGAATAGGTGAGACAGTTGATTGGCTTGATCTGTTTGGGAGGCATCTAGGCAGTGGTACCAGGTCCTGGGCTCATTGCATGAGTTAGCTGTTTGAAACCTGGGACTTATGCAGGGATGCTTGGCTCAATCTGGGAGGAGGGGACTGGACCTGTCTGGCCTGAGTCTATCAGGTTGATCTCAGTCCTCGGGGGAGGCTTTGCCCTGGAGGAGGTAGGAATGGGGGGTGGGCTGGGGGAAGGGGAGGGGGGCAGGAAGGGGGAGAACAAGGGAATCTGTGGCTGTTATGTAGAACTGAATGGTATTGTAAAATAAAATAAAATTAAAAAAAAGCAAAGGTCAAAAAAGAAAGAATATACTACTGGGAACTATAAAGATATATCAGTAGTTAAGAGCTCATATTTCTCTTGCAAAGGACCCAAGTTCAGTGCCCAGCATCCAAACTGGGTAGCTTATAACTGCCTATAACTCCAGCTTAAGGGAACACAATGCTTTCTTCTGGTATCCATGAGCAACTGCACTCATATGCATTTATCCCCATACAGACAAACATGCATACACATTATTAAAATATAAATTAAGTCTTTGGGTGTTTTGAATAAATTGCTCAGTGGTTAAGTGCACTTGTACCTGGAGTCTATATCCAGCAAGGCAGCTCGCAACCATTTGTAACTCCAGTTGCAGGAATCAGATGCCCTCTTTTGTCCTCCATGGGCAGAGGTACCACACACACACATGATATACATGTATGCAGGCAAGCATGCATATACATAAAAATAAAATAATCTAAATTAGGTAAATAAATGGTTTTTAGAATTGGCAATTAGATTTAATCAAATTAATTACTTAGTGGAAGATTTAAAAAATGTTAATCATCTAAGATTATAATTATACTGTAATTACATCGATTCCCCTTCCCTTTCCTCCCTCCAAATTCTCCCATGAGCCCCTCTTCTTCTCTTTTTCAAGTTCATGGTCTCTCTTTTTTTTACTATTATTATATTCTATTGAAAATTTTTCAATATTCTGATCATGCTTTTCTCCTCTCCCAACTCCTCTGAGGTCCTCCCTACTCTCCCAACTCTATACCCTTTCCTTCTCTTTTTAAAAACAAGCAGAGAAACAAAAACAGGAATCTATCTTTCATTGTCTCTGCCTCTCTATGTCTATGTCGCATACACACACAAAACCACAAAATGATAAAACAGAAACCAAAGTATGTAGACAAAAGACCAGTAAGAAAAAAATACACAAAGAAATTTGAGACAAAAAGTCTCCAAATACTCTATTGATTTTTAATAATGAAATAATAGAGTACTTGTACTGGACCTATTGTTGATGTCATTATGTTTAACTCTACTATTAATATTTGCCTTCAATTTCCTCCATTGTTCTTCTGCCCCAAGTTATTATCTCTGATGGAAAAGTAATTTATATTACTACATGTATCTTTCTGCTTATTGGTTGTAACTATCAAATTATTTTAATTGTTACATCAGAGTTTATAATATATAACTTTCACTTATCAAAATCCACCTTCAAATACATATCCCTGCTTTCTACTCCTGTTGGCATCCCTTCCCACCATTATGGACTCCCTATCTTTCTTGAAATGTAACCTAAAGTACACTCTTTCTTCCTTAAAAATGTCCATCATCAAAACAATACTACAACTTAATGAATAACATGAGTCTGAAAATCATGTACCTCAGCTTCTTCACTATAAGTGGTTGTTACTGTAATCACATATCTTATTGCTTGTAACTCATGCCATAACCACTACAATATTATTTTGTTTTATATAAATGAGTATTATTTAAAGCCATGCTACTGTAAATGAACAGGCAAAAGTATAGGAATCTCCATTTTCATGCATTCTCAGCATAGTACCCATCTAAGAGACAATAATTAGTCCCATCTTTTGCCCTTAGTTCCTTGAGAATTTTCATGTGAACTCATGAGTTAATTAGTCATGACATAACTAGAAAAACTAGCTATGAACTTATCAAGTGATGGGACCTTTAATAAAGATAGGTCTAGAATCATTCTTAAACATATGTCCTAATAACAGCAGACACCAAACATTGTCTTCAATAGGCACTGTGCCTTCAGGAAGCCCTGGGTACTGTGCCTCCAGGAAGCCAATCACTTGGTTTCATTCACATTGTTGTCCTTATTAACACTGATATTCTAGAGTAAGATTTTTCCTATATAAAATGTTATTGTCTGCATCAGTGAATGTTTATGATCCACTTGTTTAGCAGCATGTGTAAACATTGATTCAGGTTTGATTGAGATCAAAGTTCCAAAGGATGAAAGAAATTCAACAGTAGTGATTATAGGTTTCTTTGTTCCTGGAATACACCACTATCTTTTACTTGTAAAACATCAAAATTTTCAGTATAATAATCAAATCAACACATCAGAATTATCCTTTGTAATACCTTCCTTCACAGTATACTATATTAATGATTCAGGCTCCATTATATTGTATTACATCCTCAGTGGGTAGAATAACATAGGAGTTCATACAGAAGAAAATGGAAGTTAAATAGTTGCCTCTCAACACTATATTTAGCAGTCTACTTTAAGGGCCCCCTTTCCCTCTCATTACAATATTAGAGTCTAAAAGATCAGAGACAGAAAGGAGTTGGTGGATAATATGCTAGACTGACTATCCAGTAAGACCTTGGGATGTGCCTTCCTGACCCATGCCCAAGCACTAGAGGTGCAGATGTGTGTCACCATGATCAGATTGAACTTGAGTACTAAGAATTCTGAACTCAAGCTCTCATACTTGAAGAGAAGGCATTATACCCTCTAAACTAGAATCATCTCTCCAGCACCTCTATTGAATCATCTCATCTTTAAAACATCTAATATAATTTCTAAAAGATATTAACTTTTAAAATGACTCAGGTTCTGGGCAGAGAAGTCATATTGCAAACTGATAGCAGTGTACCAAAGAACAGTCTTTGAAAGAGTTACGAATCCATTGAGCATTTGCTTAGCCTTTTGACAGTTACTCCTTTTATGTATATGAGTGTTTCTACCAGGGCCAAAATAAAATATTGCACTTGTCCAGTCTTCTCCATTTCATCATCTAGTTGATGTACTACAGTATATTAATGATAGTTTATAGCTATTTGTTGCAATTTTATTAAATCATTTTTAATGTTTTAGAACATAATGTATGTGATATCGGGCCTTCAGTACCTTCTTTCTATTCCATGTCAAACATCTAGTACCATTGATGTCTAGAGTCAATTAAGCTTTAATTTAAGATTCAACTTCAATGATACATAATAATTTGGCCAGGCCTCTCTGTCAAGTTCCATAGTTCAATGATTAAAATAAAAGGTACAAATTTCCAACTGCTTGGTGTCAGGTTATAACTGGTTCACAGTTTTAGTAACTTTAGATGATCTTGGTACATGCTTTTCTATGTTTAAAATTATTCATTAATCTACAATTGCACTATTTGTAGTATATTTCTTGTGAGTTGGTGTAGCAGGACTCTTAAAAGTTCTTATTAATAAAATCAAACCCGAGGCCAGTTATTGGGGTCAATGCTGGTAGATCAGAGAGACAGAACAAGCCACAGCTATCTCACCTCGCCAGTTCCTCAGCTGGTCCTGTTTCCTCAGACTGGAAACTTCTGTGTCCTCATCCCAATGGCTCTCAGCTGAACTGCTGGTCGAAAGCCTGAAGCTTAACCAGCCACATGCTTAACCAGCCAAATGCTTCTAGTTTCTGGTCCTCACGCCTTATATATCTTTCTGTTTTCTACCACCACTCCCTGGGATTAAAGGCTGGCTTTCTGGAATTAAAGGCGTGAGTCACCATGTTTGGCTGTTTCCAATGTGGCCTTGAACTCACAGAGATCCAGAGGGATTTCTATCTCTGGAATGCTAGGATTAAAGGTGTGAGTGCCACCATTTTCTAGCCTTTGTGTCTAGTGGCTGTCTGTTCTCTGACCCCAGATAAATTTATTAGAGTACACAATATTTTGGGAAACACAATACCACCACATTTCCTCTCTTTTTGTCTAAAATTAAAAAAGCTTATAACTAATACAAGAAAAACTATCTTCAGTAAGTATATGCAATATACAGTCAAGATTACATTAACAATGTCTAGTCCATTAACATTTGACAGATCCAGACAAAAAACTCCATTATATATATATTAACAATGTCCAGTCCAGTAATATCTGATAAACTCAGACCAAAAAATTTTCATTATTTATCTTATTTAAAACAAGTAGTTCCTTTTTAAAAGTAGATTCCATAATCTCTCTTTTTATCTTATCATATCCATATTCTCTCTTTTTTTTTTATAATACATTCAGTAGTCTCCTAGCCCCCTAGGTCTTAAAGGCATATGTCTCCAATGCTGGCTGTATCCCTGAACACACAGAGATCTATGGGATTAAAGGCGCGTGCCACTACCGCCACACTCTGTCTATGGCTCTAATAGCTCTGACCCCCGGGCAATTTTATTTATTAACATACAATCAAAATCACATTTCAGTACAATTAGAATACCACCACAAGTTGGTATGAGCTAAGCCTCCACCTAAACCAAAGTGTATGACCAATAAACACTAAGCATCATAAGGAGAACAGCCTTACTAACTCAGCATCATGGATGAAGGAATCAGAACATAGACCCAGTAACTTACTCAAGAACACTGAAAAAATGAGAGATAGAAATGGTGTTTGCCTGTTGTGACTACAAAACCAAGCTGATACTGTTAATCAATGCTGACTGCTCACTGTACCACACTGTCAACAATGACCTCCAGCAACCAACAGCAAAGGAGACCATCATGCACACAAATGTGCCTTCCACATGACAAAGTGATATACCTGCTGTAGAGAAGTTCAGGACTCTTGGTTTATAAGGCAGTGAGGGAGTAACTTTATGGATGATGCTCAAGGAGGTTCTGGGAGTTAAGGGACAAATTGGAGCCTAGTCAAAGAATTTGGTGAACTGGAATTTTAAATTCCAGTCTCTCCGCTTCCAGAGCAGCCTCCACTCTATCAGTTTAGTAACCCTATCACAAAAGGAAATGAACCCGTCTGCATAATGCTTTCCACACATTCTCCTCTTACATGACTGTGGCTTACAGACCACATTCATAGGCTACAAAGGAGTAGATCACAGCCTCTGTCATTCTCATTTTCTTCTTTACAACATTGCAGTAGGACTCCATGTCCCTTTGACCTGTGACTCCCTTGTGTGTATAGAAAATAATGGTGTCTTGTATTTGTGTTTGTTGAATTCTTGCTATGTGCGAGGAATGAACATATGATCTTAACTTACAGCAACTACTTACTTATTATATCTACGAAACAGAGCTTCTAGCAGTATCTGTGTTTCAAAAATGGGAAAACAAAATGGGCATAAGCAGATTTGTTAACATCAACAAATCAGAATGACAACCCAGGCACCTGGATACTAAAATCTGCTTATTTAAGCCTTGGTCTCTCCACTTCCTTAATTGTATTATAAATCTCCTACAGAATTAGCAAACACTCCTATTTCAAAACACATAATACCTAAAAACAAGTCTCCTTGATGCCCTTCTGTGGACAGCACATCTCTTCTTCCTTTTAGCCCTCCATTCATACCCATGGTATCCTAATCAATGCGTTCAGGATTCATTTGGTATGTCTCATAAGAACCAATCAAGCATATGAGCTGTTGTCTTAAGCATTGCTGGATTTGTCCCTGTCCTCTCTCCCTCAAAGTACTTAAGACTCTTGTAAGAACCAATCAAGCTATCTTTGTAGTTCAGTCATCACCTTTCTAATTCATCCTCCATTTTTATACCAGGTTCTTTTAGGGAACAACATATGTACTCAGCAATAGAGTTAGATAAAGCAGATTTCTATGAAAGAAAACAATTTCATGTCAAAGTATTAAAGGGGGGCTGATCACAGTTTCATGAACTTGGCAAGAGAGAGTGACAACCACTGTCATGAAAATTATCCTCATATCAGGGGATATCCCCACTATCAAGACCAGTGCCTACAGGAAGAAGAGCGGCCACGAATACTCCAACACCTCTCCTCCCTCTTCATCTGACTAGATAGAGTGTGCAGAGCCCTTGTTCTGTGGTCATCAGGGGCTGAGGTGCATCTTGAAGGTTTAAAGGACACTGATGAACACGGATGATTCTTCCACAGTCATTGCTCTGTTTAGCATTTTTCCAATCACTGTTATAATGAGCATCACATGTACATCAGTGCAAACTGGGTTTCTAATTCTAAAGGACAGATTGTTAGTTGTACAACTGTCAACTCAAAGGGTTTTAGAAATTGTAAATGTTTGCAGATGCTACAAAATAACTAATCCCTCCCCAAACTAGCAATTATTCACCAACACTGCTTATTCACCTTCATCAGCAGCAGATGCTTTTAATGTTCTGAAATGTATTGACCAGAAGGGCACAAATTATGACTTACTGTTTAATCTACAACTTGAAATGATTAGCAAGATGCAGTGTGATTTCTTAAGCACATAATAGAATCCTTTATGTGAATATCCTGTTGCTGCTAGGGATGCTTAGTGTCTGTATTGCCAATCATTGTTTCGTTGCCTTTCTTTTGCATTTACACTAGTATCCACCAGTTCTGAGGGTATATTCTTATTTTGTTTTGTTTTGTTGACTCAAATTTCTAAAACAGGAATCTGCCTTGTAAATCACAACCCTTTAGATACTATACCTTTCCTCCAAGATACAGCCCAAATTCCTTTGCTGAATTGAAAGCAAGTTGGCTGAAGGCCCATGGAAAACTCCTTAGTGCCATCACTCTTCTTCACATACACTCTTCTTCATAATACAAGGACAGGGGCATCTGAGCTGGCTGTTTTCAAAGATGAGATATCTATGCTATTTCTCCTGTGGATTAAACTATACTTTCTCAAACACTTACTTAAATGTTGTCTCCTGTGTAATTCCAGACATACCTCAGTCTCTTGTCTCTTTCTAGACTGAGAAAATAGTAGCTGTTGGGTATGGTGAAATGGACCAGAGGCTAACTATAAATACCATCCTGGGGGTTAGGGGATATCATTGTGGAATATTTAACTATGTAAAGATGTGTACATTTTTTTATGCTGTGGAATACTACTCTAACTGTGTAAAGGTATGTTACATTTGTTTCTTCTGCGTTTGTTACCCATGTAAGAATGTATTACATTTGTTTATACTGCATTTGTTTAATTATGAAAAGATGTGTTGCTGTTTCACCTTGCCTGCCTAAGGCACCTGGTTGATCTAATAAAAAGCTTCATGGCCAATACCTAGGCAGAAGAGGAATAGGCAGGACAGCAGACAGTGAGAATAAATAGGAGGAGAAATCTAGGCACAGGAAAGAAAGAGAGAAAGAGGAGAGAATGAGGGAGAAAAAGAGGAACATAACTGGGGCCAGCCAGCAGATACAGCACAGACATACAGAAAGAAAGGTAAAAATCCCCAAAGCAAAAAGTGGATAAAGAGAAACAGATTAAAATAAGAGGTAATATAAGGCCAGGAATTCATAACTAATAATTTATGTGTCATTGTTTCGGAGCTGGTTGGCGGCCCAAAAGAAAAGGCCTGGTGCAGGACATCCAATAGGAGAAGTCCTGGCACCAGCATCTCTGAGACCCACAAGTAAGGGGCTTTATTTCCTTTTCCACACTAAATAGACTCTGATTCTGGAATACATTAACAACCCTCACTATGAGATGCTAGTTTTCTAGATAGGTGCTAGCAGTTTTCTCAGAAAGGAATGAAGGAAGTAGGTGTTCCTACAAAGCCCACACACCATTTATCTTTACCCATTCCCTCAACCTCTGTGGGCCACAGGCAACATTGTGAGTTTACTACAACACATGTGATTATAATGAACTTTGTTCAGGACTAGAGAGATGGCCCAGTGGCTAAAAGCACTGGCTGCTCCTTTGCAAAGGACTCAGTTCAGTTCCCAGCATCCACATAACAACTCACAACCATCTGTAACTTCAGTTCCAAGTGATTAATACCCTCATATGTACTACTCAAGCACTAGGCACACATGTGCTAAGCATACTTATTTTTAAGCAAAATAGTTATATATATATATATTATATATATATATATATAATATATATATATATATATATAGTAAAAAGTAAACATCTATCTCACCCAACAATTTCTCTCCTTTGGTGTCCTCTTAGGAAGTCCCATGAGGTGGGATATAATGAAGGGGACTCTACAATGAAAAGCACTCATGCAATGCATCAGTTATTACCCCAGTAGGTCCATTTTCCCATGGCAAAGTACATAATCCTGAATTGGACATTTAAACTCTACTTTTAAACACCTAGTAGGACAAACTCCAAAAGTGTAATTCAATTACTCCTAACCACTTCAAACAAAGTTCATGTATGAAATCATGGATTTAGAGAACAGTATAATATGATTGTTATGATGACTTAAACCAAACATAATCTTAAAGAAGAGAAAGAAAGGAAGAAAGGAAGAGAGAAAGTAAGAAAAAGAGAAAGAAAGAAAGAAAGAAAGAAAGAAAGAAAGAAAGAAAGAAAGAAAGAAAGAAAGAAAGAAGGAAGCCTTTATCTCAAAAGTTAGCTTCCTGTTGCACTCAAACTAAGATTTGAGACAACTAATAAGAGAATACACAGTGAAAAATCAGAAGGCTTCAGACAGATATACAGACAGACAGGCATAAGCAAGGAACTCTACTAATGTGATCCCTAGTAGAATGAGGGTTGTATATAATTTCTGGGTGATGATGAAGAGAACTTAAAAATTTCCATCCCAGTAAATAAGAAAATTAAAACAAAGGGTAGTTAATAATTCTTTCCATTTAAAAGCATTTGCCTTACATTTCCTCCACTAATCTTGTGAATTTTCAGTCCAATTTAATTGCTGTTCCACTTTTTTGGCACTAATTAATCATTTCAACCTAACCTCTGCATGTTTCCAATAATCTCAAAATTTTCAGAAATGAGGAAGTGAGGCAGCCCAATAAGTAAACATTCATATAGTTGAATGAGAACAACCACACTGATCAAAATATTTCTTGGAGAACAATTTGTATTTCTTCGGGGACAGTATGATAAAATGTGCTTGGTCACATGGTACTGATGTATGTTGATAAGTATGATGACTCTACCATTTAGTTACTCAGCGTCGATAATTTTCTATGTGTAATTCTTGAAGGTAGCAAAATGGAGGGATATCTGACTTTATTTTAAATAATATAAATATGAGAAAGTCAAAATTAAATTGACAACTGTGGTACAGTTAGATAAAATTGGGTCTATAAAGATTAACTGTTTGGGAAATAAGAAGAAAGAAATGTCCCTTAGTTTGGGAAAACAAAACTGCCTAATAACATAATCTCACAATGAACTGTGCTTTGTTATAAAGAAGGAGGAGGGGGAGGAAGAGGAGGAGCAGGAGAAGGGGAGGAAAAGAAGAAAGTGTTCATGTGAGATCATAATGAAGCTGAAACAAGCTTCATTGTACTGAACTTCAGTCACCCTATATTTTCATTTTCAAGAAAGAACTATGATGGTTATAACTAAAGAACCTTGCAGATCTTAGAGCTAAAGAGAACTTGGGCTAAATGACTGAACAGAAAGCATACCAGGTTATTGATACCAGAATGCACATTGTAAACCTCCCATTAGGTACACACTAACCAAAAGAATTTAGACCATCCTGATGAGTTCTGATCTTCACTTTGTTTTGTAATGCATGTCCCAAAAAAGTCATGTTCTGAGTCAGAGAACATGAGCAAGAAGTAGAGTTCAGAGGAAGCATTTAATATATAGCAGTAGTTATAATGTCATCCTTTTGCATTATTACATATGTAAGGACTTATCCTCTGGATATGGATGAGAAGTCCATGGATCACTAAGAATATCATGTTCAATACTAGACCCAAAGTAATCTCACCTTAGGTAGTGACAGGACACATATCCTATGTTACTTAGAATTAGAAGACCATCTCTCATGCCATCAAATTTTCCCATTTTGGTCTCCATTTCCTGACTCTGTTATAAAACATACAACAAATATAAGTGGTAGAATAAACTTCTGTGATGCCAGTAGACTTCATGATTTATAGACATTCTATTCAGAGAACTTAGAAGTCAGAATGCAATTATTAACAATGTATTCATCTTCCTACTAAAGTGCTGAAATATCTAGAAGATGTGAAGAATGCTGTTCAAAATTTACCCAAGTGCTATTAATGTTGATGACTTATTGTAGCAGGAATCTTAAAGGTTCTTATTAATAAAATCAAACCTGAGGCGAGTTATTGGGGTCCATGCTGGTAGATCATAGAGACAGAACAAGCCACAGCTATCTCACCTCGCCGGATCCTCATCTGGTTTTGTCTCCTCAGACTGGAGGCCTCTGAGTCCTCATCCGGAATGGGTCTCAGCTGAATTACTGCTCAAAAGCCTGAATGCTTAACCAGCCAAAATCATCTAGTTTCTGGTCCTCACGCCTTATATATCTTTCTGTTTTCTACCACCACTTCCTGGGATTAAAGGCTGGCTTTCTGGGATTAAAGGTGTGTGTCACCATGCTTGGCTATTTCCAATGTGGCCTTGAACTCACAGAGATCCAGAGGGATTTCTATCTCTGGAATGCTAGGATTAAAGGTGTGAGTGCCACCATTTTATAGCCTTTGTATTTAGTGGCTGTCTGTTCTCTGACCCCAGATAAATTTATTAGAGTACACAATATTTTGGGGAACACAATCTCTGACCCCAGATAAATTTATTAGAGTACACAATATTTTGGGGAACACAATACTACCACAACTTATATTTTTCCTAACACTTTGTCCCTCAAAAATCATCTTCAATATGCACCTTAACGACAAAAAAATACATTAAAGAAACACAACTGGACTTTCTCTTGATACTATCAAGTTGTATTATCTATGAGAGTTATTTTTTTTCCATAGACACCCACTGGTTCTGGCAGCTTCCCCATCCTTCTAATCTTTCATTCCATTTAGGTACACACTCTATGTAATGCTACTGCCCATATTAGAGTGGGTCTCCACTGAATTTGCTGTGCCATATACACCAATCTTCCCTGAAACACCTTTACAGACATACTCAAAAGTATTCTTTACCAGTTCTCCATACATTCATCAATTCAGTCAAACCAGTACCAGGAATAAACCATCACAATATTTCTATCATTAAATATTTTTTTCAAAATCACACATGTCATATTATACTAGTACCACCCTCAAACACCAAGTCTGTCTAAGAAAGATTCCTAGGCATGTGTACACTGTGCTAGAACCATGTTAATCCTAAAGGATCTAAAAAGGACTGCCCATAAACTTCAACTGTGGCAATCAAAAGACAACTTCCTTTTTTGTTTTTAACTTTCTTTTTATTTGTTCTTTGTGTCTTTCTCATCACACCTCTTGATCCCATTCATTTCCCATCCCTTTGTATCCACCCTCTGCCCTTGCAGCACCCTACCTCCACAATACAATTTAAGAGTAAAAAGAAAAAAAAAGGAGGGGGAGTCTTGTCATGGAAGCTGTAGTGTGACATAGTGAGTCACTCAGTAAATCCTTTTTGTCCAGATATCTCTACCTGCAAGTGTTCGCTGCAAAGAATCATTAGTCTGGTTCAAAGTCTCTGGATTCTGCTACACTGTTGATGCTGAGTCCTCACTGGAACTCCTCTTGGTTATCCTGTGGTTGCCCCGTTGTTGTTGAGATCTTGCAGCTTTGGGTCTGAAGGACCAGTCCCTTCATGTGCTCCAGCAGATCAGAGATGGGGTGGATATTGGGGTGAGCCAACCATAATCCTAGTTCTGGGTAGTTGCATGGTTGGTCATCCCACCAGCTCTCCCTTGTCCTCACTAACAGGTTGAGCTCCCCGAACTGCCTTTGTAGCAATGACCAAGGTGCAGGGCCAGTTCTGCTTTAATGTCCTCAGGGTCAGATCTCCCACATCTTCCCCTTCAGAGCCAGCACTACTATAGCAGCCATAATCTTGAGTGCTGCAGCAAATGAGGGGCAGGGACAGCTCTCCCACTCTTAGGACCTCAGGGTCAGCTCTCCCACCTGCCTCAGGTGCTGATGGATGAGGGGGAGGGGCATATCTCTCCCACCCATGCTACCATTTGACAGGAGAGTAATAGGGACAGCTCTTCCATGTTCACAATATCGGAGATGGCTCACCCCACACCTCTACCAATGGGGTTGGCTCTATTGTACTCCCCATGTGAGGTACAAGGCCTTCTCTCCCAAGTGTTGTAGCTGGTGGAAGGCAGGGGCAGCTCTACCACCCTTCTGACCTCAGGGCCAGCTCTCCCACCTGCCTCGAGCATTGATGGGAAGAGCGTAGGGCATCTCTCCCCTGCCCTTGCTGCCACATGACAGATGAGTAATGGGTACAGCTCTCCCATGCTCACAACTTTGAGGCTGGCTCACCTCCACCTCCACCAATGGGATTGGCTCTATCGTGCTGCCCATGTTAGAAGAAGGACCTACTCTCCTGAGTGTTGCAGCTGGTAAAGGGATCATCTCCCTCACAGCTGGAGGCAGTATGGGAAAGGGGGAGGGCATCTTTCTCTCATCCCCACTGCACACCTTGGTCGATGTGTGCAGTGGGGATCCCTCTGGTTCACCCATGTCCCTGTCCTCGGGGTTAACTCTAATATGCTTCTCAAAAGAGGTGGAGGGCCCATTCTCCTGAGTGCCACAGCTGGTGAGGGGTTGTATCAGGTCCCCCACCCACTTCAGGTGGTGAGGGTGAGAGGAGGCATCTTTCCCTTACCTCATGGGAAGTGTGACCTGCTCTCCCCTTTTCACACCCTCAGGGCTAGCATGCCAACAGAGTCAGCTCTATTGTGCTGCCCAGGTGAGGTGTAGAACTCTCTCTCCTGAATGCTTCAGCTGGTAAGGGGCAGGACCAGTTCTCCCTAGTGTTGTAGCCAGTGAGGAGGTGGGGCCAACTCTGTACAGCCCTTCTTTCTGGGCCATTGGTGTATTAGGAGATGCAGACATCAAAACAGACCGAGGTTGCAACAGAGTCATGAACCTGGACGGGGCCACAGCTGCAGCCTAGACCCAGACATGACCATGGCCCTGAGTGGCATGTGTCAGCCTCCTCCTTACTACTTTTTCCTCCTCCAATATGCTCCTGTGAATAGGACATGAACCATTCTCATTCTCTCTGTCTCTCTCTGTCTCTCTGTCTCTCTCTCCGTCTCTGTCTCTCTGTCTCTCTGTCTCTCTCTCTCTCTCTCTCTCTCTCTCTCTCTCTCTCTCTCTCTCTCTCTCTCTCTGCAGACTTGTGGGTGAACTTCTTCCCAACCCCAAAATACAACTTTCATCAGAAGGTCTTGGCAGAATGGAGCATAAGTAAATGTGCAGATTAGATAAATGAAATTTGGAGTAGAGTCACAAAGGACAGAGTGCAAAGTTCTAGGGTGCTTGTGTGGAAACGCATTTGGGGTACTTGCTGGTATGGAAGATGTGGTGGTTTGAAAGAAAGTGTCCCCCAAAGGGAATGGCACTACTAGGAGGTGTGGCCTTATTGGAGGGTGCATGTCACTGTGGGAGTGTTATTTGGGGTCTCCTTTACTCAAACTACTCTCAGTGCGTGCACAGTTCACTTCCTGTTGCCTGCAGATCAAGATGTAGAGTCCTCAGCTCCTTTTCCAGCACCATGTCTGCCTGCATTCCACCATGCCATGCTTCCCACCTTTATGATAATGAACTAAATATCTGAAACTGTAAGACAGCCCCAACTAAATATTTTCCATACAAGAGTTGTCCTGGTCATGGTGTCTCTTCACAGAAATAGAAACCCTAGACAAGAAAGGAGGGTAATTTGGCTTATAGTCTTTTTCTGTGGGGACTTTTTTCTGTGCTTTAAGGTGACACATATGAGCAAGCATACAGAAAGGAGCCAGCAGAGTAGGAAAATTAGTGCATGTCTGACTGGAGAATAACTTTGGAGATCAACAGATTGCCTAAGACAAACAGACAGCACAATGAAGAACAGCTGTATTTCAATGGAAGGTGTGGTAAAATCAGCTCCGCTTGCATTTCCATATGCTTCCCACAAGCCACCTTGCCCTGGCTTTCCAGACAGACCCTGATTCTATAATAAAACATCAGAGGTATGCTAGAAGCTGTTTCTCTGACAGAACAGTTCTGCTGATGAATTAAGTGTGAATGAACAAGATACAGATGGACTGAATTTAAATAGATATAAACATGAATTATAAAACTGGAAGAGGAAAACTGCCCAAGGAAAAATCATTCTGTGCCAATTGAAAATTGCTTGGAACATTAATTTTCCAGCCTGGCTTAATATTCCCATCTATTCCCAACTCCCATTCAACCTGCTCCCAATTTGTCTATAGAGATGACATTTGTCAGTCCTCTGGGGTGTACAGAACAGGTCTGGGAAAAACATGGAGGCAGGGATTTCTGGGAAGCAAGGACTTGCGTAGGCATTCACTCATCAGCATGGGCTCTGTGATGATGCTGGTGAGAAATGAATCTGGCATGTCCCAATGATGTTCTCCCCATCAGCTATGCAGACTAAAATGCAACAACATGTCAGAGTAAAAAAACCCATTGTTTTCAGAGTCATCATGACCTGGGTCAGAATCCTGCAAACGTCATAGATTAGTTATGTGCTCTTTCTTAGTCAAGTGAAATTACATCAGACCCTCGGTTGACTATATGGAAGCTGAGAATAACGAAGTCCGTATGTCTCACACAAACACTAGGCTTCAATAAGGCTATGAATGTAAAAAAACAGAAGGTGTGGAACAACAGTTACACTACTGGAATATAAGCCAAGTTCCATGCCAAGAAACCATGAAGACCTCCAACATTGTCTGGAAAGTAGAACACTGATTTATTTATTTTGCTGGTAGCTAAAGTGGAGAGGCTCACCACTGGACACCTTAAGTTGGGATTCTAGGCAAGATTCAGAAACATTGTTTTCAAGAATTTCTTGGGGGATTTTAATGATTGGTTATTTTTAGGAAGAACTATAGAGTACAGACTGGGGTAGAAAAAAATACATATCCTCATTGTGAGACTGTAAGATTAGCTCCAAGGAAGCTTCCTGTGTTGACTGTGTTGTGTATCCCCTTCCCTCAGCTCTCAACTTTGTGGAGCCCCAGTAATTTTGCAAAAAAAATTAATTATACTGTAATTATAATGCTGATCTAAGGTCTGGGGAGATGAGTGAGTGGTTAAAGGCATATACTACTCTTTCAGAGGACTAGAGCTCCATTCCCAGCACCTACATGGAGGTGGCCCATGACTGTGTGTAACTCTGGCTCCAGCAGATCCAACATGGCCTCTGTAAGCACTTGTTCTCATGTGTGTATACCACCACTGCCCCTCCGAGAGAGAGAGAGAGAGAGAGAGAGAGGGAGGGAGGGAGAGAGAGAAAGAGAGAAAAGAAATGAAATAAATCAATTTAAACATACTGATCTATTAAAATGGTGTGCTGCCTACAAGATATGCTAGGGCAATGGTGGCCAAAGGTTGTGGGAGTAACCAACAAAGAATTTGTTTGACTTAAGGTCCACTCCACAAGATGGAACGTATAACCAATACTGCTTGGTTGACCAAGAACCAGAGACGTAATAGCCCAGGGACCTGGAATAAAATCTAATACTACTGGTCTTTAAAAACAACAACAACAAAAATAAATGAATAAAAAAACCCACAAACAAGAAATATAGTGATAAAATGACTCCTAATGATATTACACTATATCTATATACTAATGCCTTGCTCAGCCATCATTAGAGAATCTTCCTTCTACAACTTATGGGAACAAATATGGAGACCCAAACCAGACATTTCTCAGAGAGTGAGAGATCTTGGAACACTCAGCCTTAAATGTGATGTCTCCATCAAGTCCCTCCACTCAGAGCCCAGGGAACTCAGTGAAAGAGGGTATAGAGATACTGTAAGAGCTAGAGGGGTGGAGGACACCAAGAACACAAAGCCCTCTAAATCCACATGAGCAAAGCTCATAGGAACTTACAGAGACTGAAACAGCATGTGCAGGGAGGGCCTGCACAGGTCTGTACCAGGTCCTCTGCATATATATTATGGCTTCCAGATTAGTGTTTTTATGTAAGAATGAGTGGATCTCTGATTTTTGTGCCTTCTCTTGGGCTCTTTTCCTTTTGTTGGTTTGTCCTATCTGACTTCAACAAGATAATTTCTGTTGTATCTCATTATATTTTATTGTGTTATATATTTTTGAATGAATGAATACCTAGCCTCTAGGGTAAAAGTTAACAATTGAACTGTCATTTATACCTACTAAGAGAGAAAAAAAATCAATTTTCTCTAAGGGATGACACTGGGTATATCAACTACTTCAGGACAGGCCTCATGTTCAGGAGTAGTTGACCAACCTATCATGGACTCCATAGTTTTTGTGTTTGCTTTTATTTGGTTACAGTTTGGTGACTTTGTTTGTTTCTTGTTTGGTTTTGGTTTGTTTGTTTGTTTGTTTGTTTTCTTGGGTGTTATTTTATCTTGTTTCCTTGGCTTGAGGGATTTGTTGTATTGGGTTGTGTTTATTTATTTATTTATTTATTTTTTGAGAAAACGAAGTTGAATGGGTAGAGAGAGGAATCTGCAAGAAATTGGGAGAGGAGAAGACTATGATCAAAATACATTTAAATTTAAAAATGTTTTAAGTAATAAAAAATAATAAAAGAAGAAAAATAAAAAATATGCTGAACTAAAAGGCTTACTGTCTTTTGTGGAACTCTGTCTTAGAAGAAATAAAAAATAAGGTAGTTGTTGAAAGAGGACTGAAGTATTTATTTAATCCAAGATCCAGTTCATGATATGGTATTAAGTGGGGATATCCTGGGGATTAAAGAAAGTAACACAGAGAGAGTACACTGGGTTGGAGTGAAGGACTACTTCAGCAATACAGGAACAGGAATGTAGTTGGTAGCCTTTCCAGCTTTGACCTGGAAGTTCCAACCCCCGTTGAGGCTTCTGTAATGGTCACGCCTACAAGGTAGGGCTGAGAGAGGATGCTGAAGACCTGAGATCTGGATGTGCGGGTTCTCTTGGTTCCTGGACCCTGGACGCTGGAGCTAGACCGAGCAGAGTTCTCCAGAGAACACTGCCAGACTGTGCCACACCTTTCCCAGATCCCATAACCAACCCTTCACTTGTAAGTTACCCCACAAAATAAACCTCCCTTTTAACTATGTGGAGTGGCCTTAATAGTTTCACCAATACAGGAATTATCTCCTGAGGTCATCTGATGGTAGTCATGTGACTAACTCACAGCCAATTGGACATAATGGGATTGTTGGTAAAGCTTTCAGAGAAATGTCTTTCAAAGAGGAACTACTAAGTCAGCATGTACCCTTTTTATGGTAACATATGTATTTTAATAAAATATGTAGGATCTAATGGTGAGCTTAATTGTTCCTATTCTATACTTCAATAGAGCATTATGTGCTCATAATGAGAAATCTAGATCAATTAAATTATGATATAAAAATGCCTGATTTCTGTTAGTGAAAGAGTAAGCACAGCATGTACCTTTTATTTTCAACCCTTTTCCTGTTTCTTGTTTAAAGCACTATCATCAAGAAATATTGGTTTAGGCCGGGCGTTGGTGGTGCACGCCTTTAATCCCAGCACTCGGGAGGCAGAGGCAGGCAGGTCTCCGTGAGTTCGAGGCCAGCCTGGTCTACAAAGTGAGTTCCAGGAAAGGTGCAAAGCTACACAGAGAAACCAAAAAAAAAAAAAAAAAAAAAAAAAAAGAAATAATGGTTTGGCCATTTAAGTTTAAACAGAGCTTGGGTTCCTGCTGTCATATTAAGCAGCTATGGGGCTTAGGAATTATTTAGTAGGAAGAGTAAAACTTTTGACATCTTGCCAGGTGCTTGTTGGTTTGTTTATTGTTTCTTTGAGACAGGCCCTCAATATGTAGCCTGATCAATTTTGGAATCTCAATTTTTCAACCTCTACCATCCAAATGTAAGACTGCAGGTAACTTTATTAATTTTTCTCCTGTAATTTATTTATTTTTATTAGTAAAAAAAAACTTTAATTACTAAAGGCCAAAACAGCTCCTCACATAAAATAAAAATATTGAGCCAAAAAATTCTATAAAATAGATTTTGCTACATAAATTTGGTGATTATGGGATTTTCCAGTAGGAACTTCTGAAAACAAGGGAAGATGCAGTATCACCTGACTCAGAACGATTTAGAGATGAAGATGTAGGGACATGAACAATCCAGTCTCTATCTCCTCAAATCTACTGTGCTAAGGTTATTCATTACATTTTTATTGCCTTAACAAAATGCCTGATAAAGGTTTGGGCTCACCGTTTATGATAGTTTGAAGGAAAATGGCCTCCAAAGGAAGAATCACTACTAGGAGGTGTGGCCTTGTTGGAGGAAGTGTGTCACTGTGGAGGTGGGCTTTGAGCTCTCATATGTGCTCAAGCCACACCCAGTGTCTCAGTTCACTTCTTGTTGCCTACATATCAAAATGTAGGACTTGCCGCTTCAACCACATGTCTGCCTGCATGCTGCCATGTGCCACCTTGACAATAATGAATTAAACCTCTGAACTGTAACAGAGTCACCACAATTAAGTGTTTTCCTTTATGGGAGTTGCCATGGTCATGGTCTCTTCACAGCAATAGAAACCCTAACTAAGACATCCATCATGGCAGGATAGGCGCAGAAGTATGAGTGGCTATAGATTGGCAGCAGACACATGGGGGAGCTGATCACTTTGCATCTGCAGTCCGGAAGCATACAAAGAGGAATACTGGTGCTCCACTCCTTGCTCTCCCTTTCCTTTGTCTTATTTAATTCAGGATATGAGCCCAGAGGATGTTTGCTTCCCCTTTAGAGTCTAGAGTCTAATCTTTCTTCCCACCTTAGTATAGTAAAACCTCTCAGGAACAATTTCAAAGGCACACCTGGAGATGTCTCAGCCTGTGACTCTAAATCCAAACAAGTGGATAATAAAGATTAAACACCACACAGAGTGACTTCCATGACAGGTCATACACCATAGTGTGAGTCCAGGTAGAGTGTGAGTCAAAAACAGCACAGACATTCCCTTACACATAAACCAGGCTTGGTTTCTGACATCACCACCTATCAGTTGTACCAAATAGTTAAGAGTAGTCTCTTAGGGTCCTCTTTACTAGGTAGCCTACCTGGAGTTGTAAGGTGCAGCATGGTTATCCTTTGCTTTACATCTAGTATCCACTTATGAGTGAGTACATACCATGTTTGTCCTTCTGAGTCTGGGGTACCTCACTCAGGACGATATTTTCTTTTTCTTTTTTTTTTTTCTTTTGTTTTTCAAGACAGGGTTTCTCTGTGTAGCTTTGTGCCTTTCCTGGAACTCACTCTGTAGACCAGGCTGGCCTTGAACTCACAGAGACCCACCTGCCTCTGCCTCCTGAGTGCTGGGATTAAAGGTGTGCGCCACCACCACCCTGCGATATTTTCTAGTTCCATCCATTTGCCTGCAAACTTCATTAGACACAGGGATCGCCCAGAGACAGAGAAATGGATGAGATCTACATGAGCAAACTGGACGTGGGGGGGGGTAATGGAGGGCAAGGGTCAGGGGAAAGAGAATTTAGGGGAGCGGGAGGTCCCAGCTGGATCAGGAACAGAGTAGGAGAAAAAGGAAAGAGAGACCATGATAAATGAAGACCCCATGGGAATAGGAAGAAACAGAGTACTAGAGAGGTCCCCAGAAATCCACAAAGATACCTCCACTATAGACTACTGGCAATGGTTGAGAGAGTGCCTGAGTTGACCTACTCTGATGATTGGATGGCCAAACACCCTAACTGTCATAATAGAACTCAACATCCAGTGACTGATGGAAGCAGATGCAAAGATCCATGGCCAAGCCCCAACTGGAGCTCCAGGAGTCCAATAGGCGAGAGAGGAGGGATTATATGAGCAAGAGATATTGAGACCATGATTGGAAAAAGCAGAGGGAAAAATAACCGAACTAGTGGAAACACATGAATTATGAACCAATAGCTCAGGAGCCCCCATGGAATTGAACCAGGACCTCTGGATAAGTGAGACAGTTGATTAGCTTGAATTGTTTAGGAGACCCTCAGGTAGTGAGACCGAAACCTGTCCTTGGTGCATGAGCTGACTTTTTGGAATCTAGGGTCTATGCTGAGACACTTTGCTCAGCCTTGATGCAGGGAGGATGGGACTGGACCTGCCTCCACTCAATCTACCAGGCTAGGCTGACTCCCCAGGGCGACCTTGTCTTGGAGGTGGGAATGGGGATTTGGGGGAGAAGTCTGGAGGGGGTGGGAGGAGGGAAGACAGGGGAATCCATGGCTGATATGTAAAATTAAATTAATTATAAAATAAAATTTTTTTAAAGAAATACTAGATGCCCAAATAGGGGAAAAATTAGTAGTCTCCTTTTCAGTTAACATCAACTTTGGTGAATCAATTGCAGGGTTATAGAATACAAATATATTTTCTGAAAAGTCTTAGTTGTTGCTATTTTTGTTATTGTTAAAATAATTATTACTTATATATTTAACTTATTATAAGTACTAATTACATTATTTCACCAAAAAAATCCTAAATACATCTATATGCAAACAGCTTTCCTGGATGATACAAAAATAAAGAATACGATTTCTGCTGTAAGTAACAGAAAATAGCTACATGCTCTGTAAAACAAGGCACTAATATTTTAAAATTAGATTCCAACCAAGGTTGTGTTCTACTTAACTCAATTTGGGGATTCCTATTATTCATAGAATAAAAAATAGAAATCATTAATATAATATATTTAGATGTACTGTGTTGTCACTATTTAAAAAGTATCAACACACACACACACACACGCACACACATATGCGTGCGCACGCACGATCGCGCACACACACACACACACACACACACACACACACACACACACGTTACTCCATGATCCGAAAACCCTGTCTAACTGTTCTTATCTATAATATTTATGATCAACTGGCTAATGCTTAGCTCTCAAGAGAGCTGAGTTTCTTTGGAGCAGGATTCCAGGTCTGTTTGCAAACCCACTTTATCTCTGACTCTAAACAGAGTATCTGATAGTGAGAAATCTGATATTTTTACGTGGATCTTGAATGTTCCCCAAAATCCCATATGCTAAATTAATGATGGCTGACCTATGGGAGGTAGTGGAACCTTTAGGAGACAGAAAAGAGAAGGCAGCTGTGACACTAGGGTCATGCCCATCAAGAGGACATAAGTATCCCAGCTCCTTCCTTTCTCTCTCTTTGCTTCCCAGCCACCATGAGGTGAACAACTTGTTTCAACACATCCTGCTGTGGTGATGAACAGTTTTACTCCAGGTTAAAGCAATGGAACTATGGAACCATTTACTATACTCACCCACCCCTACCCCAAATCATGACCTAAATTAAATCTCTATTCCTTAACTCAAGTATTTATTAGATAGACAGAAACTAACACGTTGGTTGCAAGGTTTGAGAAATGAAAGATGCTATCACAGATGAAGTTAGTCTTTGTGAAAAGAACTCAGAGAATGATAAGAGCCTTTGTGTGGAGTAGAGCGATCAAACATGGCTTTACAGCAAACCCCAGAAGACCATACAACATTGGAGCATAGATCTTGTAGGAAGTTCTAAGGGTTCTGTGTGTTTATTAGTCATTGTTTATCTCTAAGTTTACCTACTTGTTTATTAAAATGTGTTTTTAATTTTTGGTAACTATCTCACTATGTATCCCTGGCTGGACTGAAACTTATTATATAGACCACAACGGGCTTGAACTCAGAGATCCACCCACCTCTGACTCCTTAATGCAGGATCTACTTCATTTTTATACTAGAGAAAGGTTACATCCTGATTATATAAGTAAACTTATCTGCTGAATATGTATATGGCATTATACAGATTCTGTTTCTTAAGATGGTAATAATGAACACAGAGAAGTATTTTAACTATCATGATAAAAAAAAACAATAAAAGAAGAGCAAATGATGAACAAGAAATCAAATGAAGACAGAAGGGGGAGACAGAGGCCAGAGGAAGATGCTGGAAGAGACATCAGAATTTTTATTTCATCTTTGCTATGGATGTAAAACTTTATATATATAATTTAAACTTTATAAATTCATTCACAATAATTAATATTTTCCTTATTTTAAAGATAGAGAAACTGATTTAAACATAGAATTTAAATATCCTCCTATTCAAAACACAGGATAATAAAAAAATTATTTTAATGGTAAAATTTTAACACACTGATTAATAAAAAGTATTTATTGTATCCCTATGATGGATAAATACAATGTTTTTATTCTGGGTCTAGTACAACTAGGTATTAAAAAGACAGATTTACTCCCTGAAGTGGAGCATTCTTTGGATAAAGATAAAGATATCTGGCTGATGGTCTCCATAAGCAAGGACAACTTTGCCCTTCAATTCAGAACACTATTCTAGGAAATTTGTGGTCCATTTCAACCTTCATGAGTGTCTCTTCACTTCATCTCGATGTTTAATATCCTGTCATGAATCTAAGCAGTAGGAAAATAAAGTGTTAAAAGAGTTTAAAGTGCTAAAATGGTTAAATGGTGAGACGTGGGATCAGAGCTGGGAAAGCAGCAAGCCCAGAATTGGGCATGCCCTTGGGTTCTACTTCACGGTTGCCTGCAAAATGTGCTGATTTTAATACTTAGACGATATATATGTAAGACATAGGCTTTGTGTTATACCAGCAGCTCACAAAACCAATTGTGCCAATGTCTCCCCAACTCCACATTCAATTAAACTACCCATGGTATGAGTACTTTCTCCAGAGTCAGCAAGCACTAAACATCCTACCCAACCACCACCCTGACATGGTTGTTAAATAATTGTTAACAATTGTATTTTGTACATTTCATTGTACAAAGTTTGTCCCTTTGGAAAGGGGACAAGAGGATGAAATGATGTTGAAGTCTCCTGGAAGGGTGGGTGATAGAGTAGACACAGCTTGGAGCACGGCAGGCTTGAACTAAATTACAGATGCAGGCTACAAGCTGCACCTCGGGTATTCAGCAAGTTCTTCTGCCTCCTCAAGTCTCAGTTCCTTTTAATGTAGAATTCATTATGTGGTTAGGTTTTCCGTAATATTGAGTGCAAGTATGTAAAACACAAAGCAATATAGAGACATCAAATGCTAAATCAGCACTGTTCCTATGCCCATAAGCCACAAATAGAAAGAGAATAAATGCAATAGCATTTATTCTTTATATGGAGTCTTGTTACTTCTTTTCTGCTGTAATCATTACGTTGAATTTATTGGTATTATATAATTAACATCCTTTGTATATTGTTCCTATCTTTATCATTATTATGTGTTCTAAATTCTTATTCTAACAAGTGTTATACATTATAAAAGTCTACTAAACACAGAAACTCTAAGTCAATTTACTTTAGGATATAAGGAAATAAGAACTTATTCAGAAGTTTCAGGGTAGCAGGATGTGTGTCAATATGCTATACATTTAACATTAACTGTTTCTGTGAGAACTGTGTCTGCAGCTCAAGAAAAAAAAATGCCTTTGGACAGTTGCAGAATCTTCTTGCACCACCAGAGAGCAGTAAACGGCCATTATTCAAGATTTTGAAAGTTGTAGTTTCTTAGTACCATGTAACTGTATTTCTCCCCTACATATAACATCCTGGCAAGTACTGAGTAAGTCTTGCCTAGCCAAATGGTTAGATGAAGAAGGCACTGAAGGAAGAGAGTCTTTGGCTGGAGTAAGCCACTTTAGATTGTAGGCCAGTAGTCCCTTAAAGATTATTAGAGTTAGATGAAAGGGAAACAGTTTTCCAAGTGAGCACAAAAGTTATATCCTCCCAGCACTGCTTTTTTTTAAAAAGGGGCTAGCTGAGATGCACAGACTGACAAGGCTTGTCCAGTATCACCCAATGAATTGACAGCACAGCTAGAGCCAGAGTCGCAGACACCAACTCATCTATTGACCAATAGGCAAGTATGTTCAGGGTATTCTGATGTCATTCAGCACTACTGAAAGGGAGAATGTAACTCTTCAGAGAAGTCTCTCCTTCTGAGATTGGTGAAGACCTCTGAATATGGTGTTTCCATTTGCACTATGCTTAGGTGATCCGAGGCTTATTTCTTCTCACTAAAGGTAGCCAGTTAAGTAGGTAGCATGGAAGGCAGTTTTATCAGTGGAAAACATAAATCCATTTCTTCAGGGATATAACCCTGGTGACCACATGTAGGGCTTTGATCACTTTGGACACAGCACACAAAAGGCCTCGAGTAGAAGGTCTTTGCCTCCACTCATCCTCCTTTCCTTTTCTCAAGAAAGGCACGGTCTCACAGCACATCTTGGCAAGAAAACTGGATAATCGTAATGAAATCACAAGATTGATTGTGGTGGGACTGATGCCAGTGATCAAATTCTATTCTTCATTCTTTAGAAAAGCTCATTCCAGAAACTCAATTTTGTCTTTTTGGTTGTGAGCCTAGCTTTTAATGGCTGAGCCATCCATCTCTCCAGCCTCAGAAATTCATTTTTTACTCACCCCCCCAAAGTCTCTTAGAAAGGTGTTAGAACAAAGCAGGGTACCTCCAAAATGTCAAGGCACCTCTGGAAACTATGGAATCTGTTAAAGAGTGTCCTCTGCAAAGATAAATTCCTTTGGTGCTGCAGCCAAGAAAGTCAGCCAAAAGGAATCTATGAAACTAAGGTCACAGCACTTGGGACTATGGGCTTGTAGTATAGAGGAGGACAGTATAATTCTATGTGCAGAAAATAATATGCATTTACTATATCAATTCCCAAGGGAAAGAAGGGCATTCACGACACGACACCTAGATGATAACGTATAGCATATTGTTATCAACTTGGCCAGAATTCTTAGGTCTATCTGATATAATGGGGTTGGGAAGTTAATTTGAAAAGCCTTTTCCAAGTTAGAAGGGAGAAGGGAGACACAGTGGCAAGATGGGCCAGCACGAACTATGACAATGAGAATTAGTAGTTTCCAGAAAGACAATGTTGGCAGCTGAAAGCACCCGATGGCCTTGCTCTTGCTTTAATGTAGAGCTAGGGCTGAATTCATTTCCAGGTTCACCTGAGATCTCTTTCACTAAAGTTGCATTTCTTTTGTTATTTCTCAATTCCTTTAGAAAAAATGATATTTTTATATTTCATTTAAAAAATCAAACAATAATATACTAATGTAGTAATATATCTATAATTATATATATAATTGTACACATGTGAATCTGAGAGATTTATTAGGAAAACCAATCACTGTTTTTATACTTTTTCTCTGAGTTCAAAGTTGAGGTTAATAGTGGTTCAATCAGTAACAGAGAACAGGTTTTCTGTGGGCAGAAAGAATAGGGATCCCAACTAGAGCTGTACCAGTTGTTAGAAGAGGCTTCTCGGGGGAGGGGGTCTGAGAATGAGTTCAGGAAATCAAGCAAAATGGGGAAGACTGGCAAGTGAGCACATATACAAAGGATTAATACCTGAAGTCATAGCCACCTCCTTTGATTAACCTTAAATTGGGGACTGTGAACAGGGAGGTGATCAATCAAAGCTATAAAAGAGTAAAGAAACTCATTAATGTTGCATTTTGTGTTCCTTTTGCATGCTTATTTTCAGTTTTGTACATTAGAATTGGAAAACAAAATGTCTATAACATGGGTTGCCTGACAGAAAGAACAGAGATGAGGCTTGCAGTTTCCCTAATGAGTTCATGAGCTACACATTAGCATAAAGGATCTCTTGGTTTCTGAAGACTAAAACCTCAGAACATGTGGGCTAGTAGGTGACATGTCTGTTCCCAGCTGGCAATTTTCCAGGAGAAACTGTGGAGAAGTACATAGCCACCTGGGTGGAATGGTTCACTATTGTAATACCAGCTACTCTGGAGGCTACGGCAGGAGGATATCAAATTTGATGCTAGTGTGTGCTACATAGCAAGACCCTATGTCCATATAAAATTGAAAAAGTATTCAAAAGGCTGTGGATATAACTCAAGTGTCAAGGCGCTTGGCTAGCATGCAAGAGTCTCTGAGTTTAATATTCAATACTGAAATAAATACATAAATAGATACATGAAGAAAACAGAATTATTTCTTGGTCACTGTTAACACTGTCTTCATAACTGTCCATCATGTAGACACAGCAGGGCTGTCATCCTTTGATCTGTGAGGAGTGTCACACCAGAAACTACAATTGATGAAAGCAATGTGTATTCTGTTGTTTCCCCTCCATTCACTATCATTACAGCATTGCTTCTTTAGTCCAGCTTAGCCTAGGTGTGACTTCAAATAATTTATTGCTATTGTGAGGATAACTGTCAATTTTATACTTGCATATGATAGACATTATAAACTTTTCCTCACCAAACTGTTTTAAGAGTCATAAAACTCAAGCTTCTTAGAGATCTAAACTACCACTCACTTCAGAACCTATACCTCTCTCCGATTTATTTCATGGGGCTTCATCCATGTCCCCTGTTCCTGATACCACTGTCAGGTTTCAATAACTTCAAATTTTTGTAGTTAGCATCTATGCTCTCAAATTCAGCCCTTCATGCTTAGTGCATTTTTGACTCATGCAGAAGACTTTGCATTTCATCCCATTCCCATTCCTGAAAAAGTCTTCCTCTGTAAGGTCTTGGTATTGATATCACCTCCTCACTACAGTCCATCCTGACTCACATCTAATGGTATTTCTTTCTGAGTCTTTTCTGTGTTTTCTTAGAACATGGCTTCTTCTGCAACACCTGTCACAGCGCATTGAAAATTTCTGCTGTTTACCTTTGTTTCATGAAAAATCGAGTCTAGTATATAATATGTGTGGCTGTATTACCCTCCATCATCTCTCCTGTTTGTAGGGTTTGAAAAATGATGCATTCTCAAGAAATGATCAGATATGTAAACAAATAATTTAATGAAGTACTGCATAAAGTATGTCAGAATTTAAAGGGTGAGGTGGGGGAAATTTGCTCCAGTGAAACATGTGACCATTCATTTGCATAGCAGGATAAGACACCCCAGTTCTGTTTCTCAATCATATTCCCACATTCTGCAATTGCCCAAAAGGTCAAATGAGGTCTGCCTGAGGAGGGAGCCCATTTTCTTCTGGAAAGTATTCACTGCTCCTGTTTTGCATTCTTCTCCCCTGATGCTGTCAGCAAAGCCAGGAGCTTCTGGGATCTCTATTAGTCCCAGGCTGTGTGAACAGACTCTGGGACAGAGTTGCAGTAGGGCAGATCGTCTCTGGTGTGAACAGAGCTGCTCCGAATGTGTATGGAGAAAACAGGTGGCGTTTTCTCTGGTTGTGGGTGGGCAAGGCAGTCAGGTGTAAAGGAAAATGAGTGAGAGCCAGGCATGTATTGTCCCTGAAAAGTGGTGGACATTGTAGAAAATTGAGCTTGACATTTGGAGGTACATATTCCATACTAAATACTTTTATTTTACTATCTATATAACTTTAGGCTTGGAATCTATCTTTTCTAGGTTTTTTTTTTTAATTAGGTTGATACAAGTTTTTAACATTATTGTTTTGTGAATCAAGTGAAGTGATCCACAATATCTATTTACAAGAATTGTGAGACTTTAGTACTTTGTCTATTACCTATCTATATCTACCTGTCTGTCTATCTATCTATGGGTCTGTCTGTCTGTATGTATGTATGTCTATATCTACCTACATATCTAACCTCTATGTAAAATATTTGAATGAATAGAAGATCCTCCATTCATTAAGCACAGTATGATTTCACAATTCTTAAAACTAACAGCATCAGGAACTCCAGTTTCAGCTTTACTTTATATACCTAATAAGCTGTGATTGTGGCTCTAAGCCAGCATCAAAAATGTACAAGATTAGAAGGCTGTGCACATTAGCAGGATTCAGCATCCATGATACATACAATATTATCTATTGATAGAAAAGTCTGCCTGGTTACCTGAGTATGTGGGCTAGTATCAGCTCATGCAATAACTGTGTCTATCAATGTCTCTGTGCTGCCAAGCAGAGATATTGGAGAAACTGGTTCTTAATCATTTCCAGTCTATCTCCAACCAAGCAAGATTGCCATTTTCCAGGACTGGCAGGTACTAATGAGACAGATGAGAATGCTGTGACCTATTGCCATTTCAAAAGCCTGTGACCCATTTCTCTAGTGAACAGGCCAAGGTTCCCAAATATTAATGAAAAAAATCATTTTCCCAGGATATAATATGGAGACTTTTCATGCATGGAGCCTCCTCTTAGACCAATGTTGTGGACTGGCTAATCAACAGAGGCTTCAGTCCAGCAGCATATAGTTCATCACACTTATTTATAGATAATAATGGGCACATATGATTATAAGGAGACATGTCAAGCTTTCTATACATCTTGCTAAAAACATACTAACATCAAACAAGAGAAATCACTTGGGAATCACCTTTAGGTATAGAATAGACTGAAAGTCGCTGATCTTATCTCATGTTATTAATGCACTAACCCAAATTAATACTTCATGCAAGATAGAAGAAACAATGATCATGGTGTCTGTACCTTTACAGATTATGCTAATCTCCTGCATGGCAATATCATTTATTCCTTGTGTTAGAATAATCCACCTATTTATATCACCATGATCATCCTAATACAAGAAAGAAGCTTATTCTCCTTGTGGCTTCCAATTACTCACCACAGGGATGCAGGATTGATTTATTTGTAATACTAAACTTCCCTGTACAGAAAAAAAATCTCCAGTGGTTATGAGAGAGGGAGGAGGAGGAAAAGGAAGAGAGGGACAAGGAGGAAAGAGGAGAAGCTGGGAAAGAACACAAAGAGGGAAGGAGAAAAAGGAGGAAAAGGACTAGGAGGAGAGAAAAAAGGAAAGGGAAAGGTAATTTATGACTTAGAAATTATAAAAATCCGCCTTAACCAACATCTGCTTCCACTCCTGGGCAACACAAATTATATATATCTCTTTGTTGGAATTATAAATGACTTATACATTCTGTGGTTTTTGTCTTGAATTAATATTTTCCTAAATAAAAAGAGGCAAATAGAAACCATAAAAATAGGCAAAATGAATACATCCAGCAAAAAGAAAGTAATGTTTCAATCCAACAAATGCTATTTTTTCTATGAAGCTATCACTGTTATGTAATGACAGTAATAAATAAAAGTAGGTAGGAGGGACCTGAAAGCATAGCACAGAGCTGAGGAAAGCAGACTCCAAGTGTGTGCTATGTGATTCCAGAAATTTCAAGTTCAGCAAGAGCCAAAACACTGGCAGCTGTAGAATCTGAGCATGGAGAGAGTTGATCATTAGAGGAGGAAACTGGGAGGGGGGCTAAGAGGTCTTCTGGGAAAAGGACGCCTCATATCTTATCTGATACTGACTATAGGTTTATATGAAATTTATGGAAATTTTACAAGGCATGCACTACTATTTATGCACTCTTCTATATTTACGATAAACTTCATGGGGCTGTTTTTAAAAATTCCTTAGACAAACCATGCTGGGAATCACTCATGTTTATGTCATTTGTTCAGCAAAGATCACTATGTGCTCTGGTGTGCTCCAGGGTAGTAGATTATAAATTCAATGTAACATAACTCATATTATTTTCAATTCCAAGTAAGTCCCTAGTGGTTTGAATATTAATGACTTTTACATTTACATTCTCCTGTGTTGTTGTTGTTGTTGTTATTCTTGTTATTATTATTTGCAGTTCTCAGCAAAATAGTTCTGAATCACAAATGACTATGGTGTTGGAGGCATATTTTTTTTTTTTTTTTTTTTTTTTTTCTGGGACTGGGCTACCATCCACATTCTGAAATATAAAAAGAAGCCAGCACCATTTTCCCTGAATGATAGCGTAGGCAAGGACAGTAATTTGTGGGTAGAGAGTACAGTCATTATTAAAGTGTTTCTTTGTTTATAAGAATCAAAAAAAAAATATATAGTTTTTTTTTTTTTTTTTTTTTTTTTTTTTTTTTTTTTTTTTTTGTCTTAAAGTCTCAAAAAAAAATAGTACATAGGTAAAAATGTTCCCTTCTAAATGTCATGTATATGTGTAGCTAACACGGCAAGACATTGTTCTAACTACTAGTACTGGATTCTTTTTGGTGAACAAAGCATCACAGTTGTTGGCCTAGCCTCCTGCTTCAGAGAAAACAATCTAAGTCACTTTAAGAATAGAGCTGGGGGTGGGGATGGGGGAGTTCAAGGTCATCACAAGGAAATCCACAGAAACAACTAACCTGGGCTCATAGGAGCTCACAGACTCTGGACCGACAACTAGTAAGCCTGCATGGGGCAGACCTAAGGATACTACGTATGTGTGATAGATGTGTAGCTTGGTCTATTTTCTGGACTCCTAGCAGTAAGAGAGATCACGGCCTGCCTTTAATGCTAGGGTTGGATTTTGGAAACCTATTCTTCATACTGGTTGCCCTGCCCAGCCTTTATACAAAGGGAGGAGCCTAGTTCTACCTCATCTTGAAGTGCCATGCTTTCTTGATACCCCTGGGAGACCTGCTCCTCTCTGGATAGAAACAGAGGATGAGTGGATGGGGGAAAGGGGCAGAGGGGAGACATGGGTTGGGAATGAGAGGAGAGGAAGGAGGGAAACTTTGGTAGAGATGTAAAATAAATGAAAAAATTAATAATAAAAAAGAACGGAGAAAGAGAGAGTTATGCTTCTATGGAGAAAGTGAAGATTCTACACTGAAGGAGATGTGGAGAAGATGAGAATATCTGCAGCAGTGGGTAAGATTATATTTTTAACATTATGTTTCACTTCAAGTTGTTTTAATTGTAATGACAGGAATTCTAACTCTAAACCTAACTGAGTCAGTGTCTGCCTTCTGTGAATGGGCCTGCAGGGAATTCAAAGAAGAGGGTGAGTTTCTCATGGAGTTTAGCATCATCAATGTTGTTGCAGAAACAGAGATCAGAGGAAGATGTCTAAGACACAGAGAATCCTCTAAGGAATGTAGCTGTTGAAGATCTGATAAGACTTTCGATATCTGTAGTCATGGAAATGTCTAAGTCATGGGATCAATTGAAATGAGGAAGAAGGTAAGAAACATAAAAATAAAAGTGAATCACATTGAAAAAAAGCATTTTAATGCATTCTAGATAAATAATTATTTTACAGAGGCATAATTAACATACCTGGAGTTCCAGGTATTAATGCACTCAACTTGATGTGTTTAGAAAATGAAATCATCACTCATGAAAACATCATTATGATCAATATCACAAAGTGATTCATTAACTCCTAAAGTTCCCTCTCAACATTTTTTATTTTGTTTTTGTTTTTTGTAATAAAAACATGAGATCAACCATCTTAGAAAATTATATGCAAAAACAAATGGTCTTCAGAACTGTGCACAAGGGAAAACTATGTTTAATTTCACAAGATTGAATCATTTATCATATATGTATGAATTGAAGACACACAGCTCATTTTGTTTTGGGAACCTAGATACAGTTTAGAACAAGTCAATGATTCTTTTATATGTGCAGGCTTATATTGTTAAGATCTTTAGGATTGTCTAACAAAAAAAGGAAGACTTGGGGCTGTGGAAATAGCTTGGTAAGGAAAGTACTTACTGAACAAACATGAAGACCTGAGTTGGGAACCTCAGTATCCATATAAAAGGTCAGGCATGGTGGTATGTTCATCTGGGGGATTCAATCCATGCTGGGGGATTGACGACAGGTGGATCTCTGGCATTCACTGGTCAGCAAGTCCACCCAATTGTTTAATTCCAGATTCAGCAAAAAAACAAACAACAACAAAAAAAACTTGTCCTCTATGGGTACAGGCATGTGTGCGCGCACACACACACACACACACACACACACACACAAATACACACACAAGTGGGAGACTTCATATGGGAAAAATACCACAGCAACTAAGAAGATGATTAAGAATGTAGATGATGTCAAGCTTCCTTCAAGATCAATGAGGGTTGGTTGAGAAAGATGAAGATTTCAGGATATTTGAAAAACACAACAGGCCATTCCCATTCAAATTCATCTTGAATGACTATAAAATGACCTTCCAATCTATAAAATTACAATGTTAGCTGGATGTTGGTAAAAAAAAAAAGACTGTGAAGATTTATAAATGACTCTCTTAAAATCCATCCAGTTTCTTTCTAAAAGCAAAATGTTGTTAAGGTAGGTGGAGAATAGTTTCTGCCAGATCCAGTGAGAAAGTAAGAGGGCTAAAGATGTTATTGCATAAACTGATCTACCTGTACATCATAAAATTTTCATAAAAGTAGATGAGAGAAATATAATGTTAACCTATGATTTAAAGAGATAAAAACAAAATAGGCAATTAAGTGCAGCGAATCACACAGAAAAGACATGAAAATGGATGAGAGACTTGGAAAGAAGGGAATTAATGAGAGTAAGAGGGGAATAGGAAAGGAAAATGGGGAAAATACAGAACAAAGAACATTTTATGTATGTGTGCATAATGCATGTATGACATTGTCAAAGTACAGGTAAATACATAAGATAAACAAACAGAAAAAGATATTTTCTTCATTAAAATTTCACTAAATATAATTATAAACCTCACCAGTCATAACAAGAACATTCTGAGAGAAGTACATTTGCTAGCTATTTAAGTCAACTGTTTTGTACAAATATTTATAGGAATTTGCATTATACCCTCTGTTAATTGCACATTTTACTTTTAGGATACCGTCCTCAGACTGCCTTGCATGCTCACAAATATCAGAACATTCATGACTGCATTTTGTTAATTTCAAAACCTGGAAAACTGAACATCCAAGAGTGGAAAGAAAAATTAATTTCAAAATTTCTTCTTATCAGAACATAAAACGCTTCACCAAATTAGAAAACTGCAGATAATATTAATTGATAAGTTTTAGACTATTTGAACTGTTTATATTAATGCTTTATATTTTTCCTTTCTATAAATTTTAGGGTTCTGTTAATATCCAATAGTTTCTAAAGCATATGACTATCTATATATTTGTACATTTTGTGTAGTGTTTTCTTTCAATAAGATACCCAAAAGGCTATGTATTCAGAATAGTGAGCAGGAAGTAACAATTACATTTTTCATCTATTTTGGTATATGAATGTGTTTCTGGAAGGAACTTTGTGAATGGGCAATGCCTTTGTAATTTTTAGTTTACTTGGAAATAAAAGAAAGTATGACATGCTTGTCCCCTGGTTCTCCTTCTCTGCATCTAGTTCTGACATCATAGCCCTGATTATATGGTGCCATACTTGTCATTTTCTTGGAGATCAGATAAAAGTTAGGGATCCTAATGCCAATCAAGCTCTTGCCATACCAATTTCTCTGCCAAGCTACTGGAGATCATAAGGATCATCCACATCGCCCCTTCATACAGTTACTTTTTCATGCACATTTATTCTGTTGTCTTCTTTGTTACTGTTTGCTACTTCTCTAACCAGAAATCTCCCTCATGTGGGAACTTCATGTAATTCTGTTGAATTCTCTGTATAAAATTCTGGTGATGAAAATGATGACTACGGTGTCTATGTTTGTAACATAGTTCTTCCAGATAAGAGCTGAAACGTGAAGTGTAGGGCAACACTCTAATGGATCAAGCTTGGAAATGACCTTGTTCAGAGGAAGGAAGGATTTGGTTTCTTCATTTGTGGTCCTCCATCTAAGTGCTAAAAACACCTGGAGATGGACTAGGGTCAGTCTACTACAGGTTATCTCAAAGTCACTCCACCCACCCTCTTTCCTTTGCTTTCCATTCTTTGTGAAGCAGATGCCATTTCCCTGCAACTAGAAACACACCTATAACTAGAACTAAGTCTCCATTGTAGGTGGGCAGGTTAAAACTATTTCAGCCACATTTCCTCATCTTGAGTTATGAATGAACCCAAAAAGTTGAAAGATATTCAGCATATGTTGTTATTGGCTCTATGTCAGATTTTTGCTTCTTTCTTATATGAAATAGAATTTGAAAAAAGAAGAATAGTAAATTATTGGAGCCTTTGATTTCCAAAGGGAAAAATAGCAGTTAAAAAGGGGATGAGATTGGAATAATACTCTCTAAAATACATGAAATAATTGCTCTCTATGATTTTTATATTTTTTCTTGCATCTGTGTACCACATATATTAAACCTGCCTTACATTTTTCATTAGCAAAAATGATACACTTTAGAATGAACTAACACTAAATCTAGAAATTAATACCATGACCAGAAAAATAGAACTCTCAAAAGCATGAGATTTATCAAGTCATGTTGCTTCCTATATATCCTCTTGACTAAAAGAGAAATAGGGCTCCAAAGAGCAGAGGATACATTAAGCAAGACAAAGTCATTAGAAGCATAAGCAAAGGAAAATAATCAAGTAATAGATAAGAGTTGGAGAAATAAGAGGTAGGAAAATGGACATGAGGAAAGAGTACAGGCTGCACCCCTTGGCATCTAACTACCCCACCACCTTCTATAGAGATTCTTTATGAAAAAGAGGCTGGCTCCTGTCCCCAGCTGGCAGCTTCTCCCATCTCGTTCTCATGGAAGACAGATGTCAGCACTCTGTGAGGACCATTGGAAACCAAGCCAGTTCACAGTTTGTCTTGGACCTTCTCAAACCTTCCCACCCTTACCAGCTACTGAAAAGAAAGTGGAAAAAAAGGATAAAGTTTCTCTAGTCCTCATGAAAATCACCTTAAAAAGAGAGAGAGAAAAAGAACATATTATTGAAGAAGGCATGTTCCCATGACTCTTCACTGTCAGAGACTTCATTAATCTATTAATTCACTCACCAGGTATTTATCAAGTGTAACTGTGCCAGGCTTTGCAGTGAATGCTGTGACATATTGACCTGAGCAAAGCCTTCTTCACCCTGCTCCATGATCATTCCCCAAATGAGACATAGTGCGAGAACCTTAGGCCACTTTCACCCTTCTTAAGATGTCTCCATCCCTGAGAGTAGCATACTAAATGCATGGCTGTGTGTGTAGAAACTGAGAAGAAAGAAAAGGAAATTCAATTTGTCACTATGAAGAGGGAACATGTCTAAACAAAAAAATGTTTTTATCTAGTTTTCAGCTGACCCTTCTCCAGCTACAAGAATACACATTTGAATTAGATGTCATTCTTCAAAATTATTGCATAAATGCCTTTGTGTGTTTTCCTTATATACTGGCAATCTCTTAGTCAAATGCTTTCTTTATATAAATAAATGCTTTATATTTTATATACAAAATACATCTAATGTGGGTAGATGGACAGAATACAGTACAAACATAAACTGAATGTGAGTGCCTAATTCCACCCCAGACTCATATGCTTAAGTCTAATATCTAATGTGCTCATTGGAGGTGGACTCTTAGAGGTAATTAGTAGTCCTCATGAATGAGATTTACTGTTACTAATACAGGGACCTTAAATTAGTCTCATTCTCTTTCTTCTAAGGACAGCTGTGTATAAACCAGGAAGCAGGCCCCCACCAGATATAAAATCATTCAGTACCAGGACCATGAGCTTCCCAACCTCCAGAAATGTAAGAAATAATTGTTGGGTGATTAAAAAAACAGTAACATATTTGGTATTCTGAAATAGCAGCTTGAATAGTCTAAGAACAGTATATAGGTGGGTAAAAAGATAGATAAATGGATAGATAGGTGATAATAGATAGGTGATATGTAGATAGGTAGGTAGCTAGGTATGTACATACATACATAATAGGCAGATGAACAGTCACGAAAGCTGGAGATAAAAAATGATAATGATTGATAGATAAATAGAGGATATATATTGTAGCTGGAAGTTTTACTGTGTCCCACCTGGCCTGCAGCAGCTTATAAAATAATTGCTCAGAGGATTAATATTAATTTCAAAATGTTTGATCTATGCTCAGGCTTCTTGCTAGCTAGATCTTTGATCTTAAATTAATCTACTTCTATTCATCTATGTTTTTCCATGTGGCTTCATGGCATTACCTGTGTTCCATTACATCTTGTCCCCCACCACAGCAATCAGCATTTCCTCTGACTCTGCCTTCTTCTCCTTGTCTCTCTGCTTGGATTCCCCACCTGGCTTTATTCTGCCTTGCCATAGGTCATGGAAGCTTCTTTATTAACCAATGGTAGCAATGCATATTCACAACACACAGAAAGATCATCCCACAGCAATAGAGCGTAAACAAATTTCTGAATGGTCTTATTAAATAAAAAACAAGGAGTCAAACATAGGGGTGAAAGCCTTAGACAGATCATGGAAATAGGGAAAGCCACCAGCCAACCCTACCTCACCAACTCTGCAGTTTCCAAATGCGAGCTATTTCCTTTCTTACCCATGCCTTTACTGTCTCGCTGTTCTACTCTCTCATTAGGTCTTAGCCCAGCTACCTCACTTCCTTGTCACTACCCATCTGTACAGACCTCCAGGTCTCTATGGTTGGTACTGGGATTAAAAGCATATGCCACCATGTTTGGCTCTGTTTTCTAGTATGGCCTTGAACACACAGAATCCTGCCTGATAAGTGATTAGATTAAGGGCGTGTGCTGCCTGACTTTGTTTACTTAAAATGGCTGGTCTTTCCCCCCTGATCTCCATGCACGTTTTATTAAAGCACAAATAAAGTATCACCACATTTTGGCACAAATAAAATATCACCACAATAGAGATAGATGATAGATAGATAGATAGATAGATAGATAGATAGATAGATAGATAGATAGATAGATAGACATAAAACAAAAAAGCCAAGGAAACTTACATTTGGCTTAAGACACAAAATCACAAAATATATGGAGCTGTCTTTTTGCCCTCCTTTATGTATTTGCCACTATTTCCACCTAACCTCCAGAGGTGACTAATGTTTTTCTGAATTTTATGTTAATTGTTGCTTCCTTTTTCTGATAGATTTTTCTCTTGTGGTATAAGCATAAATAGGATCATAGTACATGTTTCCTCATAAATTATGCTTATATTCAATTTTATGTTTTGAGATGAATCTGATTTTCATGTTGTGTTGTTCTGTATCTGTGGTATATCATGCTGGTATAATGACTATATAACACCTCCATTCTTCTGACAGTGAGGCTTTAATCTTAATTCCAGAGCTTTACCAGAAAAATCAGTGGTGGAAATATCTTTGTAGAACATTTCATGCTACATATCTATAAGCTTCTCTGGGGTGTATTCCTAGAACTATACCTGCTAAGTTATAGCTTTTGAAATTTAGTAACTGATGGCTTTACTTTTCAATATTTTTGGACCATTATACATTCCACCAGAATTAGTGAGAGATGTAGTAGCCCTGCATCCTTTTCAGTATCAGGTACCACTGGACATTCATTGTCATCTGTCTTAGGGATATGAAACTTTATGCTGTTATATTTGACATGTTTTATATTACTGTTATGAGAAGGAGCATTTTAAAGTGTTTATTGGTTATTTTATATTACAATTTCATTACGTGTCTGTCTACAGTTTTTTTTTAATTTTACTGTCTTTAGATTTTTTTATTTTCTCTGTTTGTTTATTTATTCATTTATTTGGAGCATGGGGATACCACAGTGCAGTGTGAAGATCAGAGAAGAAATCATGAAAGTTGATTTTCGTCTTCCATAATGTGAGTTCTAGGGATCAAATTCAGTTCACTGAGTTAAGCAGCAAACATCTTTACCCACTGAGCACCTTGCCAGAATCATATCAATTTTTGGTATATAATATTTGAACTTATTTATGGAGTTTAGTGTTATAAATTGATATGTTCATGCAATACATAATGGATAATCAAATCAGAGTAATAAGAATTTCTATCTGCTCAAGTATTATCCCTATTAGGTTAGAAACATTCATTTTTTTCCTCCTGTAGGTTTTTGTGACATCTACAACAAGTCAGTAGAGAATATAATTACTTTTTTCTCTCTTTGGTTTCCTCTGTCCACCTCCACACCATCTTGCAAGCTTCCAGTGCTTTTTCTGCATTTTTATACATCTATATGCATTGCATGTTCTATTCTGTGAACTAGTACATTTTTGTTGTTATTGAGGTTTCTAAATGTCTTTTCCAAATATGTGACCCACATTTTCATTATAACTGTTGATGAACAAAGATTCCGTATTTAAGAATTATATCACAATATTCAAGACAGAGAATTAATAAACACTTGCTATTTGCTAATCTAAAAAAAGAATTATATATTTATGTTCATCAATCTTGTAATTGTTTATACTTTAGTATCTTTTTTTTCATACCCTCAAGATTACATACATGTTTGCATGCCATATAAAGAAATAATTTTTTTATACTTCCATAGATAGGCAATGGCCAAACCTCTGGTTTTGAGCTTTCCATCTCTTTCTCCATTGTCATAGAATGTCTTTTTGTCACACACTGTTTGTACAAATGCCTGTCTCATCGCTTAACTTTCTATTTGATTTCATTAGTTTATCTGTCTCAACTTGCAGCAATCTAAAGTGCTTTAATGACTGTGGCTTTAAACAAGCTGTTATACACTTTGGCAAGCTCCTTGAGTTGTTTTTCAAGCTAAGACAAGCTAAGAAAATTACTCTCTCTCTTCCCTTTAATACAAATTTCAGAATTAGATTGTCAATTGCACACACAAAAAAGAGTACCCTGCAGAGATGTTGATAGGTATTGCATTAAATCTATCAACCTGGGGAAAATATCTTTAATAGGATGAATGTTTTTATGAATATGTCATGTCACTCTAGATTATTGAGATTTAAAAAAAAAACTTTCAATATGTGTTTTCCCTCACTGTCTACATAAAAGATTTTGCCCAACATTTATCAGAATCGTTCATGATAAAATTCCATATATCTGCTGTTAGAGAATATTTTAACTTAAACATCTAACATTTTCTCATTCAGGAAATAATCATTATATGTTAATCTTATAATAAGCAACCTAGTTGTATACATTCATATTAATTTTCATTATTGTTCTACTCTGTAGTTCATATCTTCAGAATATGTTGAGCATTTTGTATATTATCTATTAGTTTAATAGTTAATTTAGCCTTTTTTTATTTGTTACCTTTTAGTTTAATAATTAATTTAACCTTTTTGAGCTGGTAGGATATCTAGCAACAAAATTGAACCCTGTCTTACCTTTACATATAAAAATGAATACTTTACTCTTTTTTTTCATTTTTCAAAGAAATTTTACTCTTTTTTTGCATTTATTTATTTATTTATTTTAATTAAGAAATTTTCTACTCACTCTCCATACCATCCACAGTTACTCTTAAGCATTAAGGGGCTATCTGATTTTGGTGGATGTTTGTGTTAGTCCTTAGTGCTGTTTCCAGACTTAAAGAACACTTCTGGGTGTCTGACAGGATAACTTTTAAGAACTCCTGTTGTTGCACAGGGCTGGGTGGCCAGTACTGACCAATAAGGAACGAGAAGATGTGTGCCACTCTCAGGTCACAGCATTTACATGTCCAGCGAAGAATCTTCGGAGTTTTATTTGTCTGTATCATAGTCACTGCTAATGTTTGACAATTGCTTCTTCTCCAGGCTTGGTCCCCAAGGATGCAGAATAAGAGGACTCTGAGGAGCTCCAATGGCTGTTTAGTATGAATAAGACATAATCCTGTTGCATTAACCAACTAGATTTATTTAATGTTTATGATGTGGTATATGCAGCATGATCTTACTGACTGACACAATATCCTTTCAGGGAAAGCAGAGGTACTTCTGAGGAACACTGTGCTCTTTTAAGATATTTCATTGTAATTCATGAGTGGAGGTTCCACTACACTAAACATTTTTCTAATCTACTGAGGTTTACTTTCCCTTATAAAACATCAAAATGATAAGAATATTTTCATATATTTTATAGTGTTCAATTGTCTTTTTTATTTAGGTTACATCAACAGACTAGTATTGATATATTATAAATATTTTGCTTAATATTTTATGTTTGTGTATGAGTGGGATGTCTCTGTAAATGTGCTTTTGGCTTATAATATATTATATTATATTATATATTATATTATATATATATATAATATATTATATTATATATTATTAATATATATATTATTATTAATATATTAATATATATATAATATTATATATTATATTATATAACTTATATTGTTCTTGAAACATCAATGGACAGATTGTCTATTTAGTAGTATCTGAGATTGCATAAAATCAAACCTATCTGACATATGGTCACTGATAAACCATGTACTAAACTTTTCTCTCTTTTCCTTTCATTCATTGGAGTGAGAGGAGAGATGGAATTAACTTCTAATTATTACAAATGCATTCAATTGTTCTTTCTTCTAGTCATTTTAATAGCTAGCATCTTATATGTGCTTTATAACTGTACGGTTTTTTGTTTTGTTTTTGTTTTTACTGAAAACCCATATAGAGTGTTCTCATTTGAGAAGTTCACAGGAACCATCATTCTCTTGCTTCAGGGTTAACTCCCTTGAGCTATTTCTGTCAGATATTTTGTCTCAGAGATACAAACATGACTTAAAGTGTTAGCATATGCTCTATTCTGATATAAGTAAAGTGGGCTTAGATCTTGGACACATCTCCATTGCATGCTACATAGGCTGTTTACTTCTGTTCAAAAATCATCGCTACAGTCCTTCAAACCAATTTTATATGTAGAATATTTAGAGATTGCTACACAGTCTTTATTTTATGAAATATTTGGCTGAATATTCTTCAATTGTAATTTAGAATTGAAGGACCAGTGAGTGGTAAAGATTAATCTTGAGTTTAAAAAGGAAGAGATGGCTTCCTGGTTGAATGAGGTATTGTAAGAAAACTTGTGTACTCAGAGTAGTAGAGTCTGCAATCTCCAGGTTGTCTGGAACTGTCTACCCGAATTATCACACAAGAAGCACCAAAATACTAACTCCATCAACATTTGTGACATTAATTATATTTGCCAGGAGGACTGGGCTGAACTAGAGGTCTCTAAAATTCTCTTTATAAATTATAGACCTTAGGATGCAATCAGATATCTACTTTCTATATTCATAGTGTTGTCTTTAGACAAGAAAGTCAGTGTTAACTGACTATATAGCTATTTCTCTTTGCTATCTCTAAGGTGTTTATGGGAATGTAATCAATAGACCCATTAAGAATGAGGACATTCTCCATAGAGTGTCACATTTACAACAGAACAATAAAATATGCCATAAACAGCCCCAGGGCTAGGTTCCTCAATAGAAAACTTGTTCAGGAATATTTCATACAAGCTACCATTTTACTGGTACCCGATAATCCCTTGTGGGTGGGGAACGTTTGTACAGCCAGCTTTTTCCAAGAATAAGGGACACTTAGCCCCGTTTGTTCTGTAGCAATTGAAATGTCTCCAAACAGCAACTGATGAGAATTCCAGAGCCCCTGGACTGCCATGGAAAAGATGAACTGTCCCATAATACATCTGAACCAAGATTTCAAATAGAGAAATAGCATAATGGTCTTTGAGATTGAGTACTCTCCCATGCAAGATGCTCAGATGTCAACTTCACACATCACAGAGAGAAATCTGTAGAGTGGGAGAACTGCTGTTACTTTTGGACCCTGTGGAATCCTTTATTTCCAAGAAACTATCTGTTACTACAAAAAGACCATAGTCTTTTTATAAAGCAGGGAAGAAATGATCTAAGTAGTGAATGCTCTTTTATAAACATTCTTGTTTTGTTTTGTTTTTTTTTAATCTAAGACATTTATATTGTGTTCTCAGTTTTCCTGATTCTATACTCAGTGACCTCGATTATTCAAGGATCTTCTTGGCTTCATTAAGTTAACATAACATAAAAAGGAAATTGAGGTGATATGAAATATGAAACAGTAGATACAGCTGGGTGGTGGTGGTGCATGCTTTTAATCCCAGCACTTGGGAAGCAGAGGCAAGTGATCTTTGTGAGTTCGAGGCCAGCCTGATCTACAGAGCGAGATCCAGGAAAAGCACAAAGCTACACAGAGAAACCCTGTCTCGAAAAACCAAAAAAAAAAAAAAAAAAAAAAAAAAAAGAAAAAAAAAAAAAAAAGAAAGAAAGAAACAGTAGATACAAAATGAAAATGGAGGACAAGAATGAAGCTTGGTTGTCTAACTTGTGAAAGGGTCAGGTTCAATCTCCAGCACTAAAGAAAAGAAAGAAAAGGAGAGAGAGAGAGAGAGAGAGAGAGAGAGAGAGAGAGAGAGAGAGAGAGAGAGAGAAGAATGAAGAGGATGGAGATGGGGTGGGGAGAGTTGATATGAGGAGGAGACCAAGAGTTAAAGCAAGGCAAAAAAAAAGAAAGGAAGGAGGAGAGGGAAGGTAAGAGAGGGAAGGAAGAAATTGACAAAAGAAGAAAGGGAGGGAGAGGGGGAGGGAGGGAAGAAGGAAGGAAGGAAGGAAGGAAGGAAGGGAGGGAGGAAGGGAGGGAGGGAGGGAGGGAGGGGAAAGATTGAGGAAGTCAGTGGTCACTAGAATTGCTTGGATTACCCAGATGTGTGGGTCTGCAGTAGCTCTGACACACAGCAAGAATATTATTGGCTACAGCCATCTTGGGATTTACTTTCACAATAATTTGTGCCTAAGACATATAAGAAGATAGCTGAAACATACTTCAGAAATCAGTGAGCACAATCAAAATGGGACAATGGGAAATCACAGGATTTAGCCCAGTACTCACACTTCAGTCCTAAACAATGAAATGAGAGGAGGGAGCTGGAAGAAAGAGGAAGAGAAGGAAGAAGAGGAGCAAGGGGAATGGAGGAAGGAAATAAAGAAGGGGAAAAAAGAAAAAAGTTTATATATATATATAAAGTTTATATATATATATATTAGCAATCATAAATTTAAACCAATATATTGGTTTAAATTTATGATTGCTAATTGCTAACAATTGCTAACCGCAGATTATCGCATGGAGTGAGTTAACTGACCAGGGCTAGAACCTTGAACATGTGATTGTACAGTTACATAAGCGCCAACTTTAGAAGAGCTCCATTGGATTTAATATTCCACTATCATCTAGAAAGTCTCAATGTCTTTTGAACCAAGATATGCGAATTTTCCTTTTTCACTGGTCCCAGGAAATCCCATGTCTTATGCTGGGCTTGACCCTCCACAATTGGTTTCTCCACATCCTGACTGAGGAAAGGATTCCTCCCCCATTTAGTGTCATAGTGACAATGTCATGCATTACTTTTGGAATGTTCTCATGAGATCAGTGAATATTTTCCCTAAATAAGGAGTAATCTTGTTTTCTCCTTTAATCTATTTCTGGAGGTAAATGGAATTCTGCTTCTTTAGAAAGACCTATAATATTCAGAATTTTATCCCCCCTCCCCCGACACACACACACCAGTTTGTTTCCAAACCTGGATAGCCCAAATGTTGCAGCATAAAACTACCTTCAATAAAAGCTGTTTGTGGCTGGCTCTGAAACAAAAAATAGAATAAAATCTATCCTGTGTTTATAGCTGGTACTGGGCTTCATGTGGCCATAATGTCTGATACAATTTCTGAGAATTTCAAGAGGACCCTGAATTTCAAACAAGGCCTTATGAATAATAAACACTAAGCTTCACCCCTCCACCCTAGGTCTTCTCTAGACAAGCAATCCCTTAAGTGGACAATGTCCTCCTTCAGTAAATCTTGCTAAGCTGTGGGGAAAATGTGAGTTGGTACTATGGAAAAATAATGTCATTCATTTTCCTTACACTCTCCATGCTCAGCACATTGTTTTTAAAGAATGTGAGTCCTTCAGCTTTAGAGACAGTCTCTTGACTTCACTTCCGACTGCAGAGACTTTAATAAATATCTTTTGTTGTTTGATTTTTCTGCTTCCAAAAACATATCTTATTGATTGACAAAATGCTTCGATATTATTCTTGTACAATTACATTCTTACATAGAGTGGGACAAAACATTGCATAAGCTAGGAGTAATTTATAACAAAATAAATAATAAAAATTGTAAGCACAAATGCTAGAGTTACAGAAATCAGCAACCATGTCTGGATTAAGGTGTGAGCTATCCATAAATAGAGCATTGAAAACCTATCAGTGGTCAAGTCCTCAGAAAGTAATGACCCTCCCTCCAATAGTTTCTCAGTAACAAGTAGGTGTCCTAGAGTCTATCTTTTCCCATCTATGTTCTAACTTTGTCTGACTTGATCTTGTATAGGTCTTATGCAGGTAGCCATAGCAATTGTGATTGTAATGTCACAACCAGAAGACAATATTTAACAGCAGTCCTCACTATCTTTCAGCTTACATTATTTTGTCCTCTTCTATGATACTTCTTGAAACATGATGTCCCATTCACAGTTGAGCATTCAGTCTCTTATTCTCAGCACTTTGACCAATTAACATCTTGAGTAAATCTATAAAGAAGGCAAGACAAAAGCTCTCCCATAAAACAAAGTACAAAGTTAAACATGAGAATTTATTTGATCAGTTTAAGGAATGCTATATAGCTTATAATAAGGGAACTAGGAAGTTATTGCAAATAAGTTTGCAGAAATGCCCAATGACCGTGTCCTGAAAGTAGACTCAAGTATTGCTTTTCTTCTGTAATTCACATAAACAATGAAATCTTTACCAATAGTTTTTGAAAGCATGTGCTTGTTTGTTTCCAGGTTCTCCCTGAAGTCTTCCATGCATATATATGATTTACCCTATAATTGTCACATAGGTATAGAAATGTATATTGTGGTCAACTATATGAATGAAAAAAAGAACATGCTTGTTAAATATCTTTGATATGGCAGGTCTCTTCCAGGAAAAAAAAATCAATGTTTTTTAATCATCAAATTATCAAAAAATAAATCACATATATGGAACCTAAGGTCTACAAGGGTAGAGACTACACAAGACCACATAGGAAGTTGATGGAACATTTGCATTCTGAACAGTGGTCCAATGATATTTCCTCTGTACTTGGATCTGTGCAATCATGATGTCTCACAGTTCTCTCACCAGGATCAAGGAATTATAATCATAGGGTTTCACTGCTGAGAACTTGGGACTAGAGAGGACTTCATAAGAATGACTGAGACCTCTTTCATAACTCTCTTTATACTCCAAAGACCATTACCACCTTCATGGAAGTGCCTACACGCATGTACTTTTCTAATGTTCACATCTCTTTGGACAATCTTATCCTGTTTACCATATAAACTAAACATTTTCAAGGATCCAAATACATATAAGTTTATCAAAGGTTTAGACATGTTTCTTCCCTCTTGAGATTTATGCCTAGGTATACTCAGGGTTTCTAGGCTTTGGTAATTCCTTGGGGGAAAAGATAGCTTATTTTAGCTACAGTTTGGGGACAACATGACCGGAAAACAGTGTTTAGTTAATAACACAAACCTTCCCATTGATGTTTCAGTTTTGTATGGCGTAAATGCAAAGAATTTCATGTAAGATACTGAAAAATAAGACTTACATCTTTTACATGGCTATCTTTTTTTATGGGTTTTAGAGAACCCGAGTCTTTATTAGCACTTGACTGTTTCAGATAGCCTAACTACAAACACAGTTCACATTACTTTCATAAAAACATGGGTAATATCTACTGTGTACTGGAAAGGAGTTTGCTACTAATTATTTCATAATATTATCCTTGGCCCTGATCCTTTCACTCCTATTATTTATTCACTGATCTACTATAACACCCTTAAATTTTTGCTATTTAAATCAACAAAGGAGTTTATAGTTTGGATGAATATTACTTAATTGCCACATTTGTTGAAGTTCTACATGAGTTTTAAACTCCCTTGAGGATGGTGAAAACAATCTGAATGGGAGGTAATTTCAAGAAAATAGTTTTTAAATTCTGAGTCAATAAATTTCAAGCACTTTTAATTGAGTGGGAATTAATTATGTGATTATTATTTCCTCTACTTCATAATGAGTTTTGGAATGTCTGGAGTAAGTATAGCATTTTGTGAGAACAACTTTAGCACAAAGTGTTATAGGACCATGGGGAAGTTCTCCATTCAAGTTGGGACAGGGAGAGGAGAAAAGATACATGATTGGCAGATCCTCCTGAAAGAAGTGATGCCTTAAAAAGAACAGAAAGGAAGGAGGGAGTGAGAAGGGGTGACAGAGGGAAGGAGAAAGGGAGAGGGGAAGAAGGGAAAGAGGGAAGAAAAGAAGGCAGTGTCCCTTATATATGATTAAAATGGTACTTTCTGTATTACCAAAAATTAATAATAAAAATAAAAACAAAAAAACAAACAAATGAAAAAAATATGTTTTAGAAGCAGGTAGTTATCAAGCAGAGAGAAACTTTTGAACAGAAACCTGATGCTGTTAGACACAAAGATGTTTTTAAGGTTCCCCAAGGCTAGCCAACTGTATGAGACAGAAGGTAGGTTCTAGCCTCAAGAGAAGATATTGGCTAATTACCTCATATTTCAAAAGCAACTTAACTTCTTACTTCAAATTATTGGTTTTCTACCCCATTGTGAACTCCTTGTTCTGCATGTTTAGACTACATACCAAGACTTTATTGGTGTTCAAAGTTCTTAGAAACATTCCAATTATTCCAAGTAAAATTCCTCACCACAGGTGGCAGACAGGACCACCCTCTCTCTGTTAACAAGATTCCTCCAAGCTTGTTATGGAATGAAAAAATTATGGAAGGCCTCTGGCCTTCTAATGGGATGGGTCCTACATTTTGTTATTTGAAAAATTCTTTTAACTAAAATTAAATTGACCCAAGTGGAACATTTAAACATACAGAGCATCCTCTCATTCTGTTTTCTTCTCTACTACATCTTCAAATTATTCTTGGTGTAGTCACTGAAAGACAATTTAGGTTCTTGTGGTAATAAATACATGATGTAATGACTGAACAACCTGAACTGTAAGCATTCCATTTGAGTTCTAATTCTCTGTAAGTAAACTTGAGGGGCCTGGAGGTGAGCTGTTCAGCTTTAAATAAACAGTTGCCTAGGTTTGAGTTTCCTTCTCTGTTCAGTGAACCGGGTCAGCCTGGCTGGCCTTTCAGATTCTGCCCACCCCAATATTTAATATTGTGTTTTTATAAATTGCTGGCATAAAGGTTAAGTTTGTTGCAAAGTGTTTTCAAAACCTAAGTACCATTCAGGAGTATAATCTGAGAAGACATAATTTCCCAAGCCGTAGCTTGTTAATGGTTTCTGTAAGGTTCCCAACCACCCCTGGTTCTTTCAGAGAAATCACTGCCTGTTCCCATTTCTTGAAGCACTTCTTTTGCATCTAATGAGGGTCCCTATTCTTTCCCTTAAATGATTTCCCATGTTGACTCCTACATCAAAACAAAGCCTCAAAAAAGCATCCCTCCACTGCTGTGGAGTGAAAACCATTTTGAACCTGACTATTAATATTTCAACACTCTAAAACAATTCTTCAATGCCACAAGAACAATTTGCCACAATTCCTATTTCCTTCCATCTGAGGAGAAGTGTTCAAAAAATGCACAAGGACGAAGATAAAAAAAAAAATGAAACTTACTTCTCCTTTAGGATGGCTAAAGACTGGAAATTCTTACTCTTCTCTCATCTTTAAACCTGTCAGGACCTTTTATTTTCTCCAGCAAGCTAGGTGTTAACAGTGTTGACAGATCTTCATTCTTGAGCTAGACCATCACCCTTTTGAGGATAGATGATGGAACACACAAAATACACTCAGTTTAATCCAGTGTCATAGTAGTTTCTCAATTAATATCATGGATTAAAAACTTCACTAATGACCAAATAATGTGAGCTATTCGGTCAGAGTCCAAACTACTAAGTGAAGTAATTTAAAATATTTTTTTATTTCCAGAGAAATATTTGTACCTCCTTCCTTATATGACTCCTAGAATATCAAATAAAGTAAATATTTTCCTCCTAACTACTTAGAACGTGATGTAACTGAATGTCTAAATAAGCTCTTATTTATTCCTCATCTAGTGAGGAACTCCAACTCTTCAATTTAAATCCATTTTTCTTTTCATCAGTTCCTCCTGAGTGGTTATGAATAGTAGTCCCCCACTAAAGTTATTTTACAGGGAGATTTAAGCCCTTCAGTAGTCTCCCTGTGGAGGTATGAAAATGGAAGGAAATAGAGAAACACACAGCAGATGAGATAACCCATGCAAGGCTCCTATTCACCTACAACACCAAGTCAGATTTTTCTATGGACTGCTCCAGCCTGCTGAAGCTTAAGGATTTCCTGAGGAGGAGTCTGTTCATTGTTCCCATGGAGCCATTCAGTTACTCATTTGTGTATTCATTTATTCAGGATGTCTCCCAGCATTGGAAAACAGGCCAGGCCTGAAAGAATGATCTCACTCTGTCTGTGAATGGGATCTGGCAGGAACATCTTCCAGGGACTGTAGTTACAAGGCCTGGGAAGCAGCAAATCAGAGGTTTATTGGCCATAGAGTCCTTCTAAGGGATCGGCTGTCCTTGTAAAGCAAACTTCTGGATCATCTGTCTGTCTGTCTGTCTGTCTGTCCGTCTGTCTGTCTGTCCCGAACTTCCTCTATCTCACTCCCAGTGTTCGTTTTCTATTCCAGAAATGTATAGCAACTTGGAGTCCAACTTATTTGAACCAGGCCAAGCAATTTCACAAAACATCAATCCAATCAAAGCCCTGAAAGGGCCCATGGTTCACTGATTCAGACGTGTGAGCCCTGAAATGCCATGCCTAGAACAAAGGACACAGGATGGTCAAGTGAGAGAGCACAACAAAACTCTCTGGGTAAACTTGATCAAATGATCAAAGCAATCTTCAGTTCGCTTATCAGAAAACCGGAGCAGATAGTATACCTCACAGGATGGTTGATGTCATTAAGTGCAGACTATAAGTAGCACTTCTGTTTGGTGCTATGCTCTGTCCTGATTATAATTTCCAATTGAATCATCCAATAAATCATTTAACAGATGAGTATCACAACTGAAATGTGATATTGTTATATCACACCCTCCTCATCACTTTGATATTAAATTACCCTTATGCTTTCTTCTCTATATGTTTAGCCAGTTCCCCCTTTTCTATATTCAGTGAAAAGAACATGTGTCATGCTTATTCATTAAGACACTTCGGCTTGTCATCTGTATTCAACACAGGATTCTGTTATTGACATCTTAGTGACTCTCCTAGCTGAAGTCACATCGTCTATTTGTCAAAAAATTTCAAATTCAAAGGCTATCTGAAACTTTCCCCTTTCCCCTCAACTCCACCAGCTGAGGCTCGTAAACACTAAGACCATAGAGGGCATAGATACATGGACACTCTTTCTGTTGTGTGGAAAACAAGGATGTGTGGGGGTGCTGGAGGGTGCTAGGAGAATCAGATGACATCTAGAATGCTTACTGCAGTTTATAGGGTTTCCATGTCTGTTTATTCCAGCTGCTCTTCCTCCAGGTTTTGTCCCTTAGTCAGCAAAGTTCTGAACAGCACCAGCATTAGGCTTTCCTCTGCTGCTTTACACAGTAGAAGAGCAGGGAGACTCACTATCTATGAACCTACATGTATGTTAGGTAGCTGTAGCTAGAGTTTTCCTGCCTTGCCCAAAGTCAAGACAAATCTTTGTCACCTGCCAGTCCCACAGTCGCTCAGACCCAACCAAGTAAACACAGAGACTTATTTTGCTTACAAACTGTATGGCCATGGCAGTCTTCTTATATCTTAAATTAGTCCATTTCTATAAATCTATACCTTGCCACGTGGCTCGTGGCTTACTGGTACTTTACATCTTCCTTGTCCTGGCAGCTGCTGCAGGCAGTGACTCCTTCTGCCTTCCTGTTCTCTTATTTATCCTCTCTGTTAGTCCCGTCTATACTTCCTGCCTAGCCACGGCCAATCAGGTTTTATTTATTGACCAATCAGAGCAACTTGACATACAGACCATCCTCCAGCACAGCCAAGTGCAGATCATCTCAGACACCTGTACTCAGGCCCATGGTCCTAATCATCCTCTATGCGGACCTGCTGGGTAAAGCCATGAGGAACCCAAGAACGGGCTCCCACAGGACATACAGAACATCCCACAGCAGGTAGCATCTAGGAACCTGCCAGAGGAGGTGGACTTCTGGCTAAGTTCCTCAGGCAAAAGAAGACTGAAGATACTACCGACCACTCATGATGTTTTGTTCATGTCCAAGGACAGTCCTTAGCCACTCATGATTCTTTAACGAAGGTTTTATCTTCCACAGAGTGTGGACCATTAGCTCATAGGGCTCTTAGTACCTTCACTTAAGAAGCCAACCTTGTCCAGTCCCACATAGGCTCCACATCCATTGGTCCAACTTTCATGAGTTCCCACTAGTTTGGTTCAGTTGTCTCTATACGTTTCCCCATCATGATCCTGATGCACTTGCCCCATAGAATTCCTCTTCTCTCTCTTTGATTGGACTCCTGGAACTCTGCCTGGTGCTTGGCTGTCAATCTCTGCATATGCTTCCATCAGCCATTGGAGACAACTGTGTAGCTTAATCTTCTTGGGGGGCCCCCTGGTGGTAGTATCAGAAACCATCCCTGGTGCTGGAGCAGGCTTTGTAGAGCCCACTACCTATGATGGGACACATCATGTAGCCTTGAGGCAGTGGGGAAGGGCTTGGACTTACCTCTACTGGATGTGCCTCTCCATGGGAGGACTTGCTTTCTATTGGGGGGAAGTGGGGGTGGGTTGGGAGGGGGAGGCTGGGGGGACGGGAAGAAGGAAGAGAAAGATCTTTGGTGTATAAGATGAGTGAAAAAATTTCTTAATAAAAAATAAAAAGTAAAAAGATTTAAAAATAATTTAAAAAAGAAACCAATCTTATACCTTTGTATTCTCATTTGATGCATCCACTCTTGAGGTCTCACTGGGAGGGTGAAGCAGTAGAGAACATATATGAATACTGTGCTAATTCTGAGGCCCTTGACAAGGACCATATGTTAAGTCAATTAAACCCAGACAAGCTAGGGTAGGTGTATGTTATTTCTGATATTGAAATGCTGTTTATACTTTTCCCCTTTTATGGTGTTATTATTCATCAACTTTTTCCATGTATGATGTCTGAGTAAATTGTGATTACAATCTAACCATCTTAGGCAGTTTCTAATGTATGCTGAGGGGAAGCCATTTTCATCCCTGTAGAGCTGAAGTTCTGGTATCCTTCACAGCGTGTCTATGAATAGCACCACCTCCCATAGGTGGTGCTAAGATTGCAGCAACAGAGCTGTGATTGACATCATGTGGCCCAAGAGCAAATGTATCATTAAAGAGCTGCCAAACTTGGGACATAGAAATCTCTTATAAGCCTTAAGAGACCCTGTAAATAGCATTACTCTCCTTTACTATTTGTTCTTTGGGAAATATATGTTAATTGGTCTCCAGTACATAATTCCCTCTGTAAATGAATACAGGAATTAATGATAATAGATAATTTAAAGAAACATAAAGTAGTCAATTATTCTGTTATTGTGCTAGATGTTTGTAAGCACAATCTAATTTAATTTTATGAATATATATAAGGGTATATTGCATTCTTGAAACAGGCTTAAAGAAATTAAACTCTTTGCAGTATCAGGGCCCATATCTGTCAAACTACATATATATATCGGATCCCATATGTAGTGCTTCTACTGTTAACAAGAATATGATATAAAAGAAGGGTTTTCTCAAAGATCTCAGCTTTTTCAGAGCTCTTGAACTAGTAGCTCCTTACAAAAAACAAGTCAGGGAAGTCAGGGATTGGCTGCTTTCCAGATGAATACTCAGACAAGATGCATCTCTATTGTTTGAAGCAGACCCATCCCTTGGGCAAAGTCCAGAAGCTTAATCTAAGATATTTTTCAACAATTGGTCCCCAATGATGATGAAGTATATCTCACCTGTCAAAAAAATATCCTGCCATTGCCCACCCCTGATCCCCAGTTTACTCATGAGGGTAGGGGGATGGAGGATGAGAATGTAAGGGAACAGGATGGTTGAGCCAGAATAGGGATGGAGTAGGAGAGCAATGAAAGAGATACCTTGATAGAGGGAGACATCACGGGGATAAGGAGAAATTGGGTGCTAGGGAAGTTCCCAGGAATCCACAAGGATGACCTCAGCTTAGACTACTAGCAATAGTGGAGAGGGGGCCTGGACTGGCTTACCCAGGAATCAGATCAGTGACTACCCTGTCATCAAAGAGCCTTTCTCCAGTAACTGATGGAAGCAGACACAGAGACCCACAGTCAAACACCAGGCTGAGCTCCAGGAGTCCAGTTGAAGAGAGAGAAGAGGGATTCTAAGAGCAAGGGGCATCAAGATCATCATGGGGAAATCTACAGAGACAACCAAACCAAACTAGTGGGAACTCATGAACTTTAGACCAACAGCCATGGAGCCTCCATGGGACTGGACTAGACCCTCTGCATAAGTAAGACAATTGTGTAGCTTGATCTGCTTAAGGGGCCCCCTGACAGTAGGATCAGGATCCATTGCTGGTGCATGATCTGGCTTTTTGGAGCCCACTACCTATTGTGGGACACCTTGCACAGCATTGAGGCGGGGGGGGGGGGGGGTTGGACATGTCTCTACTGAATACACCAGGCTCTGCTCCCCATGGGAGGCCTTACTTTCTTGTAGGAGGAATGGAGGGTAGGTTGGGGGTGAGGCTTGAGGGGCAGGAGGAGGGAAGAGGGAGTTGTGTGATTGGTATGTAAAATGAATAAAATTTTCTTAATTAAAAAATCCATATTACACACAAAAAATACATCCAGCCACAAGGAGCTTTAGATGTTGTCTCCAAAACTTGACATAAGGATCTATCCAAGTAAATGTAGCATCAGTGGCTGCTCTGATGAGAAGCCAAGGCTAGGAAGGGATGCTCCTAAGCCAGCCAGCCTCCTTGGGGATGCATTCCTCCTGACCAGTCATTTGAGGAAGTACTCTGCTAGGCTCCTTTTCTGAGATCTTAAATCATCTGAATTTTGTCCTTATTATACAATTTATAATCTTATCAAAACCCATAAGGCTCAAATTTTAGAAATGAGACTACTAACTTGAACCTGTTCTGTTTGTGTATTTCACGATTTTTGTGATTGTCTTTTGTGGTTCTCAGCCAAGCCCTGCATAAATTTAACCCATTAACATTTCATCATGGGTGGAGAGAGAAGTCCTCTTTCTAGAGGGGCTGTTAGCAACTCATGGCTCTTGGGGGATGGTGTGTCATTTTCTTTTGTGTTGTAATCACTGGTAAGTTACCCTTCCTACACTAAATAAACTCCCACACAAACATCTGAAAGCAACTCTTACTAAACTCAGTGAGCTACAATAGGACATAAGGGTAGAAAGAACACTTCCTAAAAGGAAGGATTACAGCTGGGGGCTGGGCTGATGATGGGTGGGAGTGACAGTGGAGTTTATTCTGTAAGTTTGTGAAACTGTCAATATTTTAAAAAATAAAATTTCAAATTTGTGTAAGTAACTGTGATTCTGGAGGCCCACTCTTAAGAATATTAAATCATACTCTTGGTTCCTTTCATTTTATACTTTAAACACAGCACCTTGGTGTTATAATCAAAAGTATCCATTTGAAACTCTGAAAAAGACTCATTAGTTGGAGCAGCTCACTGGGTAATTCTAATCCACCTATTGAAAGTAAATGATTCCAAAGAGTTTATATGCAGCATAGATTTTTAATTAGGATTTTCAAAGCCATTATGTTATGGACTTCATTAGCAATAAGGAAGAACAAGTGGTTGCTTATTGGCTGAGAACCTACAGAAGATGGACCAGAAAGCAAATGCTAGATTCTGTGTGCAGAAGAGCAATGCCAAAGAGAAATCATGCCATTCCTGTGCCTTGCATAGTTCCTATTCCTGCTGCTCCTCTTACAAATAATTACTGTTAAACATTCTTTTATTTGCCACTAGGGTTATTTAATGCACCTCTAAGTACACCTACATTCACACATGTATCCTAGGCCTACCTCTCATTTTTATCAACTAAACTCACTTGAAAATATTTCTGCAAAAGTTCAAGATATTTTTTTCATTGCTTTATACCAGGTTATCAAATTGATATACTGCAGCCTGTATGGTAGATTTGAAATTGAATTTAGTTATTTTCTATTGCAAAACAAGGGAAAAATTAATAACCATGGATAAGCATCACATTGCCACACATCTAAGCACATCAGAGAGATCTATCTCTGTTCTATGAATCAGAAGGTGTTCACTTGAAGACCTGTAAGAAATAATAACACAGAGAGATCTGAGAATGAGAAAACCAACAGAATCAGAAAACCCAGGACTCCAGCATTCAATACAAAATGCACGCAAATGGGGGACTTTTTTTTAAGAAAGACACTAAATTTGGGGGAAAATGCTGACTTTTCCATAGATACACTGGAAAAACACTAAAGGGGTACCTCAACTCAATATTTGAAGACCAAGAAAGTACTTTTGTGGCAATTTGTCATTTTTGGTTTCAAGAACTTATGGAAATCTCTACAAGTAATTAATTTACTACTGAAACAATGAAACAGACCTTTAAACAATGATATCTGTCAAAGAATAGATATTTTAACAATAGTTTGGAATAACTCTAGGAAAATGGACAGTTTGCAACCCTCACCTACCCACGGCATTTTGAGTAGTTGCTGTCATATTATAAATCTAGAGAAATGGCTTAGTGGGCAAAGTATACAGATATGAAGACCTAAGTCCAGATCCCCAGAACTGAGTGTGTAAGTCAGCATCAGACCTTGTAGAATGAATCCTCTCTCTCTCTCTCTCTCTCTCTCTCTCTCTCTCTCTCTCTCTCTCTCTCTCTCCATATGTATATATGAATGACTTAGAGGCTGCACTCCAGCTAATCCAACCATGCTAGCTCTGAATAAAAAGTCCAAAAATCCAGTAGTTTCTCAGTTCACAAGGCTGGATGTCTTGGTTGTTCTTCTGTAAATGCTGGAATCCCAAAGAAGCAGGCCCCAATGCTAGTGAAGGAATGGATATGCTAGCAATTTGAGGGCATGCAGACAACAAGCAAAACTTTCCTTCTTCCATGTCCTTATATATAATTTTCTAGCAGAAGGTGTGGCCCAGATTAAAGGTATATTTTCCTGCCTTAAAAGTAAGATCAAAGTGAGTGATTTCCTAAATCAAAGGTCTGGACTAGAAGTGGATTCACCCACTTCCAATCAAGCAAAGATAATCTCTTACAGGTGTGCCCTCCATTTCTGGATTCTAATTCATTCCAAATGTAGTCAAGTTGACAATCAAGAATAGTCACTACACTACATGAAAAAATACAAAGCTGGGCTCACCTGTGCTGCCAGCTCTGGGCAAGCAGAGACAGGAGCAACCCTGGAGCTTGTTTACTAGGCAGTCTAGTCAACCAGTAAACTCTGGGTTCAGTGAGAGGCTTTGGCTCAGAAACCTAAGTTGGAGAACAATAAGACATCTGATGTCAACCTCTGGTCTCCACATGTGCACATGTGTACACACACAGAGTCATGCAAACACACACATCCATATATGTATACATACATACAAAAATAATACAGATTTTATAGTTACATTATAACATTCAAAATGTCTAATTTTGACAGCATGAACAGGAGTCTGCAGGGTGAACAAAAAAAAAAAAAAGCAGATACAGCTAGTTTCCTGGAAGAATATAAAAAAGAAATCTACAGAAAACCTACAAAATTCTGAACTTTAAATTGGGTTATTTATGTATTGCTCTATGCAGCTATCTCCACTGGAGTAAATTCTGTGAGTTATGGCCTTATGTTCTTACATTTTCATCTAAAAAAAAAAAAAACACTAATAACAAACTTCCTCAACTATCATTGCTCTAAATTTGCATCATTTTCTCACTCATTTAAAAAAAACTTTATTTTTAAGTTTTTAATATATGTGTATGTGTGTTTTTCTGTGTGAGTGAATGCCAAGTATGTGTGAGCATCCACAGAGGAAAGAAAAGAGTATCAAATTCCTTACATTTAGAGTTACAGGTATTTGTAAGCTACCCAATGTGGCTGCAAGGAATTGAACTTGGCTCCTGGGAAGAGCAGAAAGTGCCCTTTAGCCAATGAGCCACATCTCTAGCCTTTCAATTTTGTTTTGGAGTACAGTTTTATAAGAAATATAGTTATTTTTTGAAAGGTGCTATGGTTTAAATATCTATCCAAACTTCATGCTGAAATGGAATTGTCTCTTTCATAGGACTGAGATATGGAACCCAGGCTTGGATAGATGATGGCTCAGTGAGGAACTGAAGCCACCCATCATCAAGCAAGGGTGTGGATGAGTGTCTGGAAGCCAGCACCTACATAAAAGTCAGTGGGCATGGTGGCCTGCCTGCAATCACAGTACATGAAAAGCAGAGGTAGGATCCCCAAATCTAGCCAAGTCTGTGAACCTTAGGTTCAGCTAGAAGGGCATGGAGGAAGACACTGAAATCAACCTTTGGCCTCCACACACATACACAAAGTTGCACACATAGCTGCACATACATATGAACATGTATATTCAGATGCAGTCAGTTCATACAATATTAACTGTTACAGTAAATTAGTACAATTTAAATTAGCAATACAAAATGAAAAAAAAAAATACAAAAATACTCCAAACTAAAGCTAATACGCAGTCATTGTGTGCTCTGAATTCCAGTATATTTGCTTAAAAGGAGAAATTGTTAAAAGACAGGTTTGGTTTTTTTTTTTTAAACAAATTGATACCATTTATCCTGAAAAAGGTTATATACAACTTCTCTAAATTGCCATGCTAAGATATCAAAGCCATCTAAGAAATTCAAGTAGCCTTATGGAAGGTTAGTTGGAGGATGTTTTTATGTTTTTTTGTTTGTTTGTTTGTTTGTTTTGTTTTTCCTACCTTTATTACCATCATACAAAGTGGTCTATGTTCAAAGAAGCACTGGGTATATTATGCCAGGATCACTATAGGATTCAATGTTCCTTCAGTGTCGCTTATATTTGGAGTGTAGTCAGATCACTAAAACCAGAACTTGGGATGGTTCTTGCTGCTCAACAAGGTCAGCCACTTGGAGAATAAAAGCTTAGCATCCTGCCCCAGCTCCATCCTTCCAGTGCTTATTTCATAAACACAATTATTGTCTCTCTGGGTTTATGTCTTTACCAGAGGCATAAAATTACCATTTCCCAATTTTTGTTGACAGGAGCATTTTAATATAATGGGTGTAAAACCAAGGCTTTCATGTGTCCTGATATTCTTCTCTATATTGCTCCCCCTTTCCCTACCCCAGCAAATGCACCTCTTTATTTTATTGGCTTCTGCAGTTACTCCAGGATAGATACTCACATCTGAAGATTTGGAGCTACCAGCATAAGATGAGAGAAAATGTGACATTGTCTTTAGGGTCTGGGTTACCTTACTCTCAAAAATAAAAGGCAGCCCCCCCAAAAAACAAAGCTTCCCATTCAGGTATATAAGGATTTTAACTTACAAGCTCAATGCTAACTTCATGATTTTAATTGAATTGATGTTATCTTCTATTTTTTATACCCTATACATAAATAAACATCCCAAATCTCTGAAAATATTTTGTCACATGTATTATACTCAAATCTCTTCCCCACCCAAACTCCAATTATTCACTTATTTTCAAGTAAAATTCCAGATAACATGGGAATCTAGGACTCTAACCCAGAGCGTGGCAAAGAGATTTTCATAGTTCTTTGAAATGAGGGGACAAGCATATTCTTTAATACATGCAATGATGTACTTAAATTTTCTTAGTATTGCATGTGAAATTTTAAAGAACTCATAGAATAGCACAAGAAATAAAACTGCTGGATGCTTACGAGTCTTTTGCTTGCTATTGAGCCCCTGGGACAAGACTTACTCTATAAAATTAAATTAATAGTCTCCTTCTTGGAAGTCAGTTAAATAGTAACATTCCTGAAAAGACTAATCTTTAGCATGGGGTGACATTTTAGACAAATGAAGTAAACAAATTCCTTCTCTTTTTGAAAATGAAGTTCCTATAAATACCCACCAGCCTAATTCTCAATTAACATTTAAGAATAATGTTTAATCCAAAACTCAAAAGTAAGTGTAGAGGATCCAGATGAGACCATGTCCCCAGGACACACTAAAACACAAGTTGTATTTTGTGTCAGTACTAGTAAAGAATGCTAATCAGGGAGGTTTAGGTCCAGAAATACCTGGAGTTGATGTGCAGACAGGGAGAGCACAGTGGTATGGAGCCAGCTCTCTTGGTTTGTTAAACCCATGCTTCAAATTGTTCATAGATTGACTTCTGTCCTAAGGGTAGGGACAGGATTTCTGGTGAGGAATAAATAAGTCCCTTGATTCTACGTTTCTCTGAACACTATAGAGATACACTCTGTTGATTGCTTCTGGAAGGACCTGAGGAATAGACTTTCTCATTTCAAACCAAAGTCTAGGGTAGAGATGGACTAGGAGAGAACCCACATTTTGTTAATATGTCAATATCAAGGCTAAAATTGTGACAATCATTTGAAATTTCTTCTTATTTTTTTTCTGAAACATCAATGATATCTGGTCAAAAATCATCATTGACTATCTATCCCTTCATGGGCTATTAATCACATTTCTGTCTCTCCAGCCCTAGCATAGTAAGCTGCCCTAACTCATACAGAATTAAAACTCAGCACTTTACCACAGTGTTCCAACTGCTTTCTCACCAGGGCCAAGCCACTGCGCCTTTGGCTTTGTTCTTCCTTTGGCCTGGATGACAGTGTTGGATAAAATCCTTTAAAGACCAACTCAGACTCTGCATCTGGTTTCCCATAGCTGTTTGGGTTAAATGGGCTATTATCTTTAATGGCTGGGTGATATTTTCCTTCAGCAAATAATCATATATTTCTTTTCCTTCTTCCCAAATTATGGTCCCTGAGACTCTAAAAGTTATATTTTATTCAATTGGTAACCTCTATAGTCACTACCCTAAGAGTTCTCTAGATGTTGTGTGAATTTGATCTGTCATTATTCAAAAGCATATTTAAGTTAGAAAGAAATTAATATTGAAGCCCAGGTCTTCTGAGTTGTAATCTCTATGTTTCAAGGATTTGAACTTCCCTTTTGATTATTCAGGCTTTAGCCCCAATGCACCATACTAGCAGGACACACTTTCACATACGGCGAAGAATGAAATCATCCTCATTTATCCTTCATCGTTGGGAGGTCTCACATCTAACAATCTCAAATGGAAACTCCAGTCTCCCATCTGGGGGGCCATCTGGTATTTTGAAATCTATAAATATCCATGTCAATCCAAACTTATTCTAGGTTCCACACAAATTCTACCCTAGCTTTCCTATATAATCCCATCCATCCAGTTCTCAGAAGAGTCCTCATGTAGCAACAATTGTTTCAGCCACCACTGCCAACATCTGCTCTTTAATCACACCCAGCTGTCACAAAGAGGAAAGAAATATTCAAGGAAGGACAACGTAAGTCTCTGCACTCACATCCCATCTCTATGATTCAAATGTTCTAGCGTCAAAACTTGCATGATTTACTCACTTTTCAGAGGTAAGTGAGGCATTGTCAGTAATCACTGACTGTAAGAATTTCGGTAGTTTCTGACGAAAACACTATTTGACTTGCCTAAGAAAATTGAGAGGTAGTAACTTCTTCCACTAGTCACAACACTGATGTTTGAACTCTCTGGACTATGTAACTGTAAGAAAGATTCAAAGCTATTTAGAAGGGGTCTTGAGGCTCTCATGTCCATACTGGGGCCTCTTGGCACACCAAGAGAAAGTTTTTTCCATTATTCAATATGCAGTTTCACAGAATGACTTCTGAGAATATGACTATATGCAATGCTAGAAGATACATTTAAAAAAGGTGCTAAATATATTTTTGAAACATCAGGTTAAACCAATTATAGCCTACTCTGTTGCCACTTCTCAGCTGGATAAGACCTTTATTAAGATAATATATGTGTAATTGTCCCAGGGAGGAAATCATGTGGTGTATTTGACCACTAAATTGTTTTTCTATTGAGCCTTCAGTAGAACTAATGGTAACTGGAATACATTAAATATACAAAGAACAACTAAAATCAAACAAATGAGCAAAAACCAAACAACCTCCTAATGAACCCCAGCTACACTTTTCTTTACTCTCAGAAACCTGTGTAATCACCTCTCTCTCTCGCTCTCTCTCTCTCTCTCTCTCTCACACACACACACACACACACACACTTCTTCATGTTTCATTTTCATTTGGTTTGTTTCTCTGGTAATTTATCTTTAATCTACTACCTTCTAACTTCTTTCTTTTCAAAGGACTTCATGTCCAATATTGTTTCCAGGTGTTGTTTTGAGTTAGGAGGTCTAGGTCATCAAATTCAAATAAATATAAAATTACATCTTTGCCTGGAAACACCCTGAGGCCTGGGGAAAGGTCTCTACTTCAAGTCACTTTCAACACACTTTTTAGTGTAAAGGGAAAAATTAGCCTCAAAGTTGTTGTAAGGCTGGAAGTTAAAGTCCCAATTATTCAGGATTCTTGTTCAAAATAAAGCAGATCCTCATTATAAGTCCTATTTACAATATTGCTATTGTTATGTCAAAGTTAGGATTTGCAACTGAAACACAACCGACATGACTTTCAGATTGCATACCACAAAAATGTAAAAGGATTTGTTAGTTCTACTTTAAGTCATGGGGCACAATCAAAAGCATTTCTATTGTTCTCTGTCTTTAATAAAAACTAGTCTGATTGTTGTGATTTAATTCTGAGTTCTTGTGAGGGGCTGTGGGCATATTGATCACCTTGAGCAGCCAAAGCATGGGCCTTGCCATTTCACTCCTGATCCATACATCCCGTACGAATCCATATGTTGTGTAATTGTATGGTCCTTAGCTCAGACACCATGATCTGAACCATAGAAGAAGCACATCACAACGTCAAAAACATAGATGTAGTAGTAGGGCCATCTCATGTCTAAACATCACGTCTTATTCAAAATCAACCAGAATTCAAACGGACTGGGAGACTAAGTGAACTAAGAACCATGGGCCACAAGACAGTTCAGCTGGAGGATTTGAAATGACCCTTTCTGACACTGAGATCTTTTAAAAGTTGGATCTTTTAAACTGATTCCAACATACATCTAGCTACTTTGTTGCTGGACTTACAAGAAATTCTTTACCAGTTTTTACCTTTTCCAAACGGAAGGCGTACAGAGGAATAAAGGCCGATCACTTTTTCCAGCACCAATTTGCCACTCAGAGAATTATTAAAGACTGACAAGCAAAAACCATGAAGCATAATTAAGATTTCTCAAGACACTGAAGTGAGTGACAGACTCTGGTTCACTTGGTTCCTGTCAGGATTTGGCAGCCAGAAGACTGAAAGTAAAACTTCAAGGACCTTGATTGATGACTTTCTGTGATTCTGAAAGTGCTAAAAGTTCATGCAAATATAAACAGTGACAAAAGAAAGCAAAACAAACAAACAACCTTCATCTCTAGGTATCTGTCAGAGCCCTGGTAAGCTAGTCGCTAAACTGCAATGGTAAACCGAGCGATTCAGACGATAGAAGAGAGGAAGTGTTTTGTAAATGGCGAAGTGCTGCACGTATGTGATTACTGTGTATATGACTGGTTGTGATCTGGAAGATTTCAGGCAATAGAGACTTGAGCCAAGAAGGCAGCCCCGGCCTTACTCCTGGCCCCTGCCTATCCCATTTTCACATTCTCACATTGGGGCTCAGACTGAAGGGAATGTGCCCTGGAGATTGGTGGTTTCCATCAGAACACAGGCTCCACGTTCCACGGAGGGATTCCCAGCCTCAGCACATGTTGGCTCCATCTCTGCAATCCCCTGGCGCTACTCTCCCCCAAATTGCTATCAGGCCCCAGAGGACAGCTTCGTGCAATGTGTTGTTTTGTCCCTGCTGTTGCTACAACAATTCAAACAAGATTCCAGTTTCCAGTTCTCTGAAATGGAGACATCTGCATGCAATTTTGAAAACCCTTGTCAGGGTCCTCTTTTTTGTTGTTTTGATTGGCTCTCCCTGACTTGTAAGCAGAATCCCCAAAGAAGTTCAAAAAGAAAAGACCCCGCAAGGCAAACAAGTGCTTTCCATAAGGACAGACTGTTTATGCATTCACGTCTCCTATGGAATGAAGAACCTGAATTTGAGAATAACAAATTCATCTCCCCTAGCCCCAAAGAGAGAGTGCTGAAATCAAGAGGCCCCTTGAACCTCGCAACCCTTACTCACACTCACACGGGGTGTAGAGGAGACAAGTCTCTCACAGCATTGAGCTTCCAGAAGTCCCTAGTTTGAGATTAGCCTGCTGAGAGAGGAAACAGGAACCCTGGTGTTTACTCTTCACTGCAATTTTACTTTCACTATTCAGAGTAAGAATGTGTGCTTTACCTCTTTCACCTGTCAAAAGAGTAGGAGAGATGTCCACAACTTCTTTCAATCCTAAAATATTTCTATGCATGAAGATGACCCAGAGCAGTGTTCCCCGACACCTGTGTGCCCTGGGCATCAGACGACATACACTGTCCTCTTCATCAGTTTGAGATACCTGTTTACTGAACTATACTGAAGTCAATCAATCATACACCACTGCTCATACTATCCTGCCAGGAGGCTCTTAGGCCTTCCACTACAATCAAACATCTTCCTCTGAACAGTTCCACTCCTCATCTTAATATGATGCTGCTAATTTGTGACAAGTTGATTGTGTTATTTTTTTTTTTTTTGGTTTTTCGAGACAGGGTTTCTCTGTGTAGCTTTGCGCCTTTTCTGGAACTCACTTGGTAGCCCAGGCTGGCCTCGAACTCACAGAGATCCACCTGCCTCTGCCTCCCAAGTGCTGGGATTAAAGGCGTGCGCCACCACCGCCCGGCATGATTGTGTTATTTTTAAAATGGAGTAAAATGTATAGGTTGCAATAGTGTATAACCAGACTTTGTTTAGGCAGCCTCAGAGCTTTCTAGTTCCTTCCTCTTAACAGTCTTTCAGATTTATGGTCTCATTCCTAGATAGGTACATTTTCATCATAGTTATTACTTAAACCTTATGACTTATAATAGTTAATATATTAGTTTTCTATTGCCACTGTAACAAATGACCAGACACTTATTAACTCTAAAATTGCAAAATTGTTATCTTACAGTTTGAGAGCTCAGACATCTGAAATGGGTTTTACTAAGCTAAAATCAATATATTGGCAGGAGCAGTGCTCCTTGGGGAATCTGTAGGAGAGATCTAATTTTGTAGCCCTTTTCCGGTTTCTATGTGCTGCCCATATTTCTTGACTTGTGACATTTTCCTCCACTATCAAACCCAGCCACATACATATTCATGTGCTTTTTCTCTCCTCTAGTTCTTCTTCCCTCTCCCTGTGACTTTTCTCTTTTGCTTTCTCCTCCTCCCCATCTTCTTCTTCCACATTCTTTTCCACCCCAACCTCTGCTTCTCCCCACCCCTTCTCTCTTTTCTCTCCCTTCCTCTCCATCCTCACTTTTTATGATCATGTCTCCTTTTCTAATTTCGACACTCTTACTTTTGTACCTCAATCTTCTTAGGTCACACCATTCTTACCAGGATTATCTTCTAACCAGCTCAGTGAGATCACATATGCCAAGTCCCCCTTATTAGGGAAGACTCATTTTTCTCAAGTTCAAGACTGCAAACATGGGTATCTTTAAATGAATTGAATCCTCTCAGCACAACTACCAACACAGAATGACATTAGCTGTCACCATTTCAGTGTGCCTTGCCTTGCCTAGCTGTCTACCTCACCAGCCCGCAGACTTGCCTCTGGGGTCTAATTATTTTAATTTCTGCTGAGATGAACAATAAGACACAGCTACTGCCTCTCTAGCCACAACAGTGTGTAGGCCTGACCTCTTCTAGCTCAGGTTCCTGTCCTAAGTATCTGCCTTCCAGGTATTAAAAATTAAGTTGCCCTGTGGTAGTCCATTTGAGGGCAATGAAGATACAGCATCTCCATGTGAGTATGTATGTGCCTCATGAAAAAGGACACAGGAGCAAGCACCATGCTCATTCTTCCTGGTCCAGTACAGACAGACAGTTTAACTTTTGGGAGTTTTCTTACTTCTGGGGACTGGTCTAATATGATACCTGTAAATAAAAGAACAGTAAAATAACCAGCATTAACTGAGTTCTCACTTTATGTCAAAGATTTTTGCCAGCATGGCAGAATATATTATCCTAGCTATGTATCATATCCATCCTATTTTATTTATAGTATTATAGTATTCATTTTTTTGTATATAGTAAAACAAAGTTCCAAATGAAATGACCTACTAAGTTCAGATAGCTAGCAAATGACTCCTCACAATTTCCAAAGTTTTCACAAAATTGATTGTCCCAGGATTTAGTTCATGGATTTCTTCTTTATGGATAGATCCCCTTGGGTGATGGTAAAACCAACTAAGAGTTTTAAAAGGTATTTGTATAGTAAATGTCCATAAGCTTTCACCTCTGGCCTGAGACTTTCTAAGAAACTTCAGTCTGGCAGATTCAACCACCCATGCATCACCTCTATTTTAAGGTCAAACAGACCTTATATCTAAAACCCTATTATTTCTATTAGACCCTACTCCCACCACGTTTCCCCAAGTGTTTTGCATCTCAGACAATGTCAGCATCATTCGGCAGTCACCTTTTTCTCCCTGTAAACTACTCATCAGCAAATTCTGTCTTCTATATTGTCAGACCAAATATAGAACACAGGTGCTTTCCACCATCTGAACATACCCTAAAGGGACCCAATAAAAATAAAATATGAGAAATATATTCAATAATATTTTAACAGATCTAGGAAACACTTATTTAAACAATATCAGCAATTATTTAAGCAAAAAATTAAGTCATTTCAACATGTGATTGGTACAAATTAAATATTAGGAAGATTTTTTTACGTATTATTTTCTAAGAAGGTTTTTTAAAAATGTGTACTGTTTAATTTTTAATTGTGTATATGTGTGTGGTAGTGCATGCTATGCAATTGAGTGCCTGTGCCCTCAGGGGATCTCCTGGAGCTGGAGTTACAGGCAGTTGTGAGCTACCTGACTCACTGAAACCCAAACTCAGGTCCTCTAGAAGAGCATTGCATGCTCTTAACTGCAGATCCATCTCTCCAACGCCTCTTTTCCACAGTTGAACCTGCAACTCATTATAACTTCAACAGGCCATGTTTTAAATGATCTGTTATTATAGTTGGCTAGTTCTCTATAATGATGGACTGGGTGGGTCCAAGGTCTCAGTCCTCCTAGAACTCCGAAGTGCTCTCCTAACAAGCCCCGGAGCTCCTTACCTTGTGTCACAGAGTCTGAATGGTTGCTGAAAAATGTAAATCATATCATGCTGTTCTCTGGTCCCATATATCTCCAGTTTTCCAATCATCTATAAATTAAAACTGAATTCTTTCCATGTCTTGGTACCTAATCACTTCCTGGACACAGCTGCCTACCTCTCCTGCTTGCTAGGCTCCAATCTAGTGTACATACTGATGCTCCTCCCAGAAACCTTGGATGTCTTTGCTGGTCTTGGCTCACCTAAAGCCTCTGCAAGCCAATTCCTCTAACAGTGATCCCAGTACCTTCTTTACAGGATTTCCCTGGATATTGTCTAGGGGAGTTGACTTTCTTGCCAGTTCCCTGAGGTGTGTAACAAGCTCTGGGGTGAAAAGATCACACTGAAAACAGCAATTTGCCTGAATTCTCATTCTTTCCTATCTGTCTCCTACAGATGTAACCAACCGTCTTATTAAATAAGAAACACAGAAGCAATGCAAAAGAGAAAGCCGAGAGGTCAGAGCTCAGAGCTAAAATCTCACCCTTCTGCCTGCGGTGTCCCAGCTTCCCGAATGAGGGCTCTATTTCCTGTCTGTTCGTCTATTTAAAGTATTTTGTTCTGCCTTCTCATTGGTTGTAAACCTAAACACGTGACTGCCTCGTCACTGTCTGAATGTACAGCCCCCTAGGTCTTAAAGGCATATGTCTCCAATGCTGGCTATATCCCTGAACAGACAGATATCTATGGGATTAAAGGCGTGTGCCACCACCGCCACACTCTTGCTATGGCTCTAATAGCTCTGACCCCTGGGCAACTTTATTTATTAACATACAATCAAAATCACATTTCAGTACAAGTAGATTACCACCACAGTCTCCCTTACTTTACAGGTTCCCTGTATGAGCAATTCTTTAATGAATTCCTTATAAGGGTGTGTAAGCAACCCAACCACCAACTATAACCTACCAGGCCTTCTATGCTCTGTTGTTGTTTTTATGCTTATTTGTCTGTTTCTGTTTTCGTTTGATGGTAATTAGGACTGAGCACAGGGACTAAGGCATGCAAGATGAAGCTAGGGCTGCCTGCTGGCCTGCATCCCCAGCACTGTATTTTTATGTTTTATCTTGAGACAAGGGCCTCACTAAGCTTCACAACCTTGAACTTGCAATGATCCTTCTATCTCAGCCTCCCTAACAGCTGGGGTTACATCCTTGTGACACTAGAACCAATTTGATTTGCCTTTGCAATTGCTACTTTTCCTTCTAAAGCTTCTGTTACTGGTTGCTTAGATCTCTGTTGACGTATCACTGCCTCAAAAAAGCCTTCTCTCAAACATGTAACTGTATCTCCTTCTTCTGTCCCCAAACTTACTTCCCAACAAAGTAATTATCACCATCTGATTCCATAGAGGCTGAGTATCCCTTTACCAAAGTGATTGGGACAAGTAGGAATTTGGATATTGAGGTTTTCAGATTTTTAAACATCTATATGTGTACTGAGATATTCTAGGGATAGAACCAACCTCTCATCTAAACCCAAAGGCCATTTTTGTTCATTTTATACCTTGTATTAAGAGCTTGAGTAATTTCATATTTATAATGTGCCTGTGTTTTGACTAAAGCCCATAACATGAGGTCAGGTGTTGAATTGTGTTTTCAGGTAACACTCAAAATGCTTTGATTTCGCCATGCAGTGGTGGTGCATGCCTTTAATTCCAGCACTAGGGAGGCAGAGCCAGGCAGATCTCTGTAAGTTCGAGGCCAGCCTGGTCTACAGAGCGAGACCCAGGACAGGCACCAAAACTACATGGAGAAACCCTGTCTTGAAAAACCAAAACAAGGGGAAAAAAATCTTTGATTTTTGTGGAGTCTTTCAAATTCCAGATTTTCAGATCAAGAACATGAAACCTGTGCTTCATAGGTGGGTTTTATTGTTGTTGTTTTATTAGTGGTATTGTTTGTTTTTGCATTAGAATATAAGCTTCAAATTGAAAGTGACTTTGACCCTATACCTCCAATCCTGTATGAGAGCAAAAACACTCATGAGTATTGTTATGAAAATAAAAAAATACCTTAAAGAATAAACTGATAGAGTCATAGCAAAGTAATGTAATCCAAGAGTGTGTGCACTATGTGTTTAAAAACTCTGATCTGATAAGGATGCTTAAAGTTAGGACTGAGCACCCGTGTGCACATATGCTTTGTTGTGAGCAGCTGGCACCATCCCTCCACATGCCAAGAATGGTGCGTCCTGCATCTGTAATAAACAATGGCTCTGTATTTAAGGGCAGCAGCAGCAAGAGCAGAAACAAACAGTATTGCCCTTAGAGACCCTCCCAGCTTCCGGAACAGTAGAAGCCTCTTTTTCCAAGCAGAGATGATTCCAAGCAATAATTCAACAGTGTTAACCAGTGTCACGTTGGATACACATAGATGGAAAAAGTGAGATAAACACAAAACACTTAGGACTTCCTGGCACAGATGATGCCCTCTGTTCCCAGTAGCTGTAATTATCAGTGATTAATTGCTCCTGGATATTTTGCTAAACTTGGTTGCATCAATGTAAAGGAATGAGATGTGGTGGGGAACATAATGGAAGACTCTGCGGGGTGATAAAACACATACTACCACATTTCTAGGACCTTATGTCCCGACCAGTCACCACTATAACCTACACAGAAGGGATGAGAACTAACAATAACAAAGAACATATGATTTCCCAGGAGAAAAGGAATTATCATTTCTATGGCTCTAGTAACATTACTGCTTCGTAAATTTTACTGGTCGTTTGTAATCTGCTAGAAAGTACTCATACATTCTTCCAGTGCCCCAGCCAATATTGCTTTTGGAATCGAGATTGTTGGCAGATGTGAAGAGACGACTGAAATAGCTTAGAAATGAGTGGCCTGCACTAATTAGTCAACCTTTTCCTGTTGCAGGGAGCCAGGGAAGGTAGCGTGCACCCTGCCAGTAAATGTCAATCTGCCTGGAAGTCACTAGATTCACCAAAGAAATGCAATCAAATGAGAAACTGATGGTGGCATTATGATAGTGAATATTAATATCAAAACCACACGGAATACAGCAAGTGCATTGACATTTTTTCAGAGATGAAAATCAACCATTTTCCTGTTCTACCAAGAAATTGTACTTAAGCCACTGCCTAGGAAGAATGATAAAATGAGCTACTCCAGGATCATTCTGTTATCTTATCACTGCTGGCTGTAAAAGTGACCATGAGCATAATGAAGTGAAAGTGGCCTGTGACAATACAGAAAATTATCATACTGTCCTTGTTGTCAGGAGGCTGAAATGGAAATTAAATGCCTAAAATTAAGGTGTGTGCTGAGCCAAGATCCTACTATAGGCTCTTGAGGATAATCTGTGTTCTTCTCATGTTTAACTTCTGGGGAATGTTCTCATTTTTTGGCCCAAGTGCCTCCCTGTCTTCAAGCTCAGCAGCAGAGATCTTCAGATTCTTGTGTCTTGACTCTGGTATGTCTCATCTCTTTCACTATCTCTGAAACCCTCTCACAAAGGCTTCTGTGGTTATATCGGGACTTATCAGGTGATCTGCAGTGATCTATTCCATCAGAAATCCTCAATTTTAATCAATTCTGCACAGTCCTTTCTGCCTAATAAGGTAGCCCAATCACAGATGACAGGGATGAGGTCCTGCATACATTTGAAACTATTACTCTGTTGATTGCCCTCCTGACCATGATACCTCCCTTGTTCTTTCATGATTTTCTGTCTGTGGAATTTCAATTTCCAGGTCACAAAGAAGACTTACTCAAACATCATGTTAGGATATTGAACCAACTTTTACTCTGGTTTTCATCTGTAATGGACTTTGTCCTTGAAAGGTATCAGAGACCTTTTCATGAATTTTTGTTTAAGAAAACTCAAATTTCATTCTGGAACTATCAGTGCATGCCTATAATCCCAGAACTTGGTAGGGACACACAAGAGAATAAGAAGTTCAAAATGAGTCAGCTACGCTGGTACACATCTTTAATCCTGGTACTAGAAAAGCAGAAGCAGGTGGATCTCTAAGTTCAATACCAGCCTGGTCTACAGAGCAAGTTCTAGGACAGCCAGGAATACACAGAAAAAAAAAACCTGTCTCATCTCAGCAATAAACATGGCCCACAGAATCAGCTAAACAGGACCTATAAAGGCTCACAGAGACTGAAGCGACAAATACAGACCCTGTATGGGTCTGATCTAGGTCCTCTGCATATACCTTTTGGTTGCATATCTTAGTGTTCTTGTGGGACTCCCAACAAAGGGAGTGGGTCTTTGACCTTTTGTCTGTGCATAGGATCTTTTTCCTCCTAATGTGTTGCCTCGTCCTTGATATGAGCTTTTGTGCCTAGTCTTGTAGTATCTTGATAAACCATGTTTGATTGGTATCCCTGAAAGGCTTGCTCTTTTTTAGTTGATCTAGGGGAGAGGGCAGGTAAGGGGAAACACTGGAAGGAGTGAAGGGAGGGGAAACTTCAGTCAGGATGTAATGTGTGAGAGAAGAATAAAAGTTTTAAAAAAAGAAGTCAATATTATCCTCAATTGTATTGTGAGTTTAGAACAAGTTTGGAACTGAGCTAACTGAGGCCCTGTATATGCAATGCATATATGTGTATAAACACACACACCACACACACACACACACACACACACACACACACACACACACACACAATGTATATCTTGTCTCAATTCATCTTCAAACCATTTTCAGCAATCTTCCTTCTCTTCTATCTGTACTTCTCATTTCAAAGTAGAAACCGATTTTAGCGGCTTGAACCTTTTCTCTTGTCCATATCACATTTATATTCTCTTAAAAAAATCCCCACTCACAAGGGCTGGAGAGGTGACTGGGCATTTAAGAGCACTTGCTGCTCTTCCAGAAGACTTGAATTGAGATCCCAGTGTCCACATCCACATCCATTAGCTCACACCTGCCTGTAACTCCAACTCCAGGGGATTCAATGCCCTCTTCTTACCTCTTGGGCACTACCATATATGTGCCATCCAGACATACAAGCCTACACATAAAATAAAACATAAATAAATATTTTTTAAAAGATCTCTAGTCACCTCACACAAGTAGACATGCCAATATAGATAGGAGAAAATTTCAAAAGAATGCATGCATCCCTAGATGAAGAGCTACAGGTCAGATGGCTGCTTATGTTTGGTGAATCAATTTTCTCAAGGGACAAGTCCCTTGATTTCTTTTCCAATTCTAAGTGGTCAGCCTTATCTCCATGTAAAGAAGGACAACACTAATTTGACTCAGAAATTGTATGTGTATATATTCATATATGCATATGTATCAATAACAATTATAGAAGAGGTCATGAATTTGAGAGTCAGTGGTCAGGAGAGGGAGGAGTAGAAATGATGTAAATATAGTGTATTAATGTATGAAATTCTCAAAAATTTTAAGTTAAATATAAAGATGAAAGTAAAGAAAGAAAGAAGATGGCCAAAAACAAAAGAAAGGAAAAATATAAAAAGTAATTAAAAGGTTTTTATGGAATGGTTAGAGAGGGAAACCTTCTGAAAGAGCACAGAATGAAGAGAAAAAATACAGTTCTCTGCACGCTGGCTCATTTCTGCATTATAAAAATCTGGACTTTAAAACAAATAAACAACAATAAAAATTTGTCTATTGGAGAATTTCCTCCTTAGACTTAAGAATAAAATCTGTGTTTCACAAATGTCCATTTCTATTTTCATTTGACCTTTCCATCACAAGGAGCATTAAAAAAAGATCTTATATAAACTTTTGAAAGCACTGTTGTGTGACATGAAATCTCTGTGCTTACTCAGGAGATGTGGGTCAGAGTTTTGCCTATGGGTATGAATAAGGAAAAACAGGGCAGGCTAAAGTTTTAGTTTCATTAAATTGACAAGCAGGAGTTATTTCGTGGAAAGTGTACCCAGAACCATAACACATAACCCATGTGCCCTGCAGGTAATTATGTGAACAGGGACTGATGAGAGCTATCAGGTAAGTGTCCTGAAAGACAAGGGTTCAAATGAAGTCTTGAGAAGTTACCAACAAGTTCCAGTGAAAGAGTATATGAATAACACAGGAATAGAAAGATAGAAGAGATCTTAGCATGGCATGCAGCTTTGCCCAAGTTCTTAAATGCAAAAGAACCAAAAAGTGTATCATTAATAAGACTTTCTCTATGTTGGAAATAAAACATTTCTCATTTTCTCTTTGCCAGTCAGGTAGTCTTAGAACTCAGCTCTTTCCCTCTGTAGTTTTACTGCTTATTTCCTCTTCGCAGTTTTATCTTCCCAAGATTAGAAAAAAAATCAGTGTTGCTTATGCTCTCCAGTATGACAGGGTGGCTCATGGTATTGATGCTGCATAGATTGATTGAGATGTGACAGTGAGGAGGAGTCATTGCACCCTCTTCCTTATTGCATGAGGACAAGAACACAGACTTTTAATTTCCTACCATTAAGGATCCAGCCAGCTTTCATCCTACCCTTAGGATTTGTCATCTCTTATATTATAGGACAGGAAGGATGGACTCTTAGGATTTCACATACTTTTGCCAAAATGTTTTCTCCAATACAAAAATAATGTAAAAAGATGAATATCACAAATGCATACATGAATCCCTTCCCTGTCAACCATTCTACCCTAATCTATGTTTTCTGAGTTCAGTGAATGTTTATTTCTATTGTTAAGATATTTCCTATCTTCTGATCAAGATTTATGAACATCCACATCCCACAGGTATAGTGAAATCAATTATTGACTGAGTCATTTAGAACCCATTGCAGTTTTAACCCTGACTATGAACATAGACATTAGTTATGGACTTTGTTTTCTTTAGGGACAAAACATATGCCCCTCTCTGCTGAGGAGTACTCCATTGTGTATATGTGAAAAACAAGGTCAGCATGAAATTTGCAGGCAAATGGATGGGACTAGAAAATATCATCTGAATGAGGTAACTCAGACCCAGAAGGACAAACATGGTATGTACTCACTCATAAGTAGATACTAGATATAAAGCAAAGAACAAGCAGACTGCAACCCACAGAACTAGGGAGGCTACATAGCAGGGTGGACCCTAGGATGATTGTGGCTTAAAATAAGTTTTGGTTTTACTCAATCACTGGGCAAGATTCAGTGAAACATTTCACTATTAGGATAAGAATTTGTACTGTATCAAGCTGATGATAGAAAAAAACTAAAATAAATATGAAAAAAGGTATGCCCCTCAAAGTGCTTGTATATCAAAAAAGGGATAGTTCTCATAAAGAAAGGGACATGTATTCATTTTATTGACACATTGATAAAGTACCTGGTTGATGTCTAAAATAAGAAAAGGGGTTGCTTTTCTTCTAGCATGCATAATATATAAGAAATAAATTAGACAACAACACATGAAAACACAGTATGTCAGAAATGTATTCACAAGAGAATGTAGTTAAAGGGATTATTCACAGTAAAGATTTGAGAGAGCAAGGCATAGCATTCTGAAGAAAAGAAGCTGATAAGAAAATGAAAGAATTACAGCCAGGTGGTAGTGGTGTTTGCCTTTAATCCCAGCACTTGGGAGGCAGAGGCATGTGGATCTCTGTGAGTTCCAGGCCAGCCTGGTCTACAAAGTGAGTTTCATGATATCTAGAACTGTTATACAGAGAAACTGTCTCAGAAAAATAAAAGATACAAATAGAGTAAAGAGTGGCAGTTACTCATGAAATGCCAATAGTTAACATTTTGGATTTCAGATGTGAAAGGGTTCTGAACGTAAGAGACAGGATAAGACCATGAAAACTGTTGCAATCTGCCTGTGGTGTTTCAATTTCATTCTGTAGATGATGGAAACCACTGAAAACTTTGTGCAATACATTTCTAGAGTCATATTTACTAGAGAAGCAGTGTGGTCAAGCAGTACATGCTACACTGAAGAATGCAGGAAACTAGAGGGCTGGAGCCAAGAGAAGTCCAAACTCACATAATAGTTCAGACTGTGGTTGTTAACAGTGAGAAGAAGCTGAGTATACTATACAAAAATGGAAGAAAAGGTGACTGGACATGCAGCTAAATTGTTCGTAGGGTCTGGGAGAATGGAGGATATTAAGGCAAGGCCAAACTCTTAAGTATGAATGCACAGAAACATGGGTCCCACCAACTATGCAAGAGGCCATAGAAGGAACATTTCACTAAAGACATCTACTCCTCTCTTATAAACTGGCTTTATAAGTGGTTTATATGCCTGGACATATCCCACAGTTATTGAACGTCTGGGTCTCCATAAAGAATCCCTATGTAGGAGGTAAGCACCCCCCTTGAAGCCTGCAATGTTTAAATGGATGGAAGTACTCAAAATGTCTGGAAAATATTTCATCATTAGAAGTGACCTAACCGTGAAAGTGTCTGTTTGGAACCCGCCCCAGTTCTCAAACTTCTTTAAGGCTTTTCCCCTCAAGAGGAAAGTGAAGTAAGCAATGCTAACTTTTCTCCCCCACGGGGTCAGGAATTTTGTGAGAAGCAATGCTGGGAAGAGCTAATTCATCTAAGAAATGGAGACTAGGCAGAGATGGCAGCAATCCATGGAAGAGGGCTCCTGAAACTAGAAGTACACAGAAATGGCTTGATGGATCAGAGCTTTCCACTGGCCTAATAATATGCATTGCCCTGATTGATGACCCTGATACAGACAAGGGGGAGGGAAGAGGCTAGTCAATTGAAAGGATACAGTTTTAGCATTCCCTTTGGGCCTATGAATTCATTTCCAAATGAAAAATATTCAAATCCCAGAGCAAAGCCACAGATTCAATATGAACCTCCCTAAGATCATCTTGTGACAGTTAATGTTGAAGTCTAGGAGGCATGAGGAGGCTTGCACAAGAACAAACAAAAATTAGAAGGTCACAACTGATTTACTCACATGATAGAGAAAAATTTAAAGAACTTGAACTCACATGAAAAGGAGTATTTGTAAATGAATATCATGTGTTCAGTTGTTCTATTAAAGGATTCATCCAAAACGCATGGTTTCAATGAGTTAAGTCAGTTCTACTATAATACAATTTGGGAGAAATAAATGTTTCTTGATTTATTATTTTGCCTTTATTATAAACTAAACTACTCAAATATGGCATCACAGCTTTGGAGCACTCGGTATTATCATTATTACCATAATGGACAATGATTTCATGCTTTATTACATGGCAAACATGGTGTTAAAAATTTGATCCCCATTATCCTGCATAAACCACACAGTCATTTTATGAGGCTCACATTATTATTACTTCTGCTTATAGGAAAGTAAAAGTTATAAAGAAATAATTAATTCAATGCCACAGAGAAGGTAAATGGAAGTACCTTAAATCCTATGAACTTTAAGAGTTAAGAGAGAGCTTTATGGACATCTCTGCTTGGCCTCACCATACTTTTCAGCAATAGGACATTCATCCTATTGCCGCTCAGATGCACTCAGGAACTGTGTTTCATAACCAACAGAGACTATCTTCATTTCACACATCTGTAACTACTTTTCCTTATAATGAAGTGGAACTCCATAGCCTTGTAATTTTTGATCATTAGTCCTGGTCATATGCTTGTAAGACCTTGACAATGGTTCAAATGTCTCATTTATCTTAGAGTCATTCAGCTATGGGAAAACAGTCATAACTCTCCAATATTTCATTTCCTTCATTTGTTCTTCACATAGTCTGACTCTTAACTCCTATTTTTTTGTTATTTTTCTCAGAAATAGTGTCATAAACAATCAATCTTATTCTATAAAATATAAATTCTAGAGGTAAAGGAACATTCCTGGATAAAGACACAGTATGGCTTCTAAAGTGAATTCATTTCATAAAGAAAAGAATATGAAGGGAGAATCTGGGCTAAATATTAACCTTATCATTTCCCTAGCTAAGTCCTGCACTCTCCTTTAATTTGGTCCTCAATTCTTAGCTGAGATGTGATATTGTGCTCATGGTTTATTCATGAAGATAAATAAGACATACAGAAGAATGCCACTGTATCTCTGGAAGTAACAAACTTTCAAAATGATTATTTTAAATTATTGATAAAATATTTACGCCTGCAGGAGGATAGAATAGGAAATTTTTCTGCCAATAAGCATAACATAAACCTTTAAAAATTATACATATAAAACATATTAGAAGGCACAGAAATTTGGAAAGAGGATTATCACCTATAGACTTTGAGACAATAATAGACAACAATGTGGTTGATTCCTGAGTGTGTCCTGCCTCAAATGTTCCAGAAGACTTGGAAAAAAAAGAAGCACCAATCCAGGAATACCAGTAGAAAAAGACTTAAATAAATAAATAAATAATTCCTCCAGTAAGGTTCTCTTTTAGTAATCAAAAGACCAGGAAAGAGACAATTTACCAAGACATGAAAAATTTAGTCAATAACTACCCAATCACATCCACACTGAACCCCACAAATGTTATGTGAGGAACAGGTTAGACTACTGGGTGTACAATGGCAATCAGCAGGTGGCCAAAAGGAGAAAACAGAGGTGTCAGCATCATCTGTTTTCTGAGGATCAAAAACTAGGAAAATTTGTCACCAGTAGACATCTCCTAAATAAAACAGTGAAAGGAAGTTCCCTAAACATTCAAAGGCAGACAGAGGGGTGAGGGCAGGGCAGCCATGGAACTTCGATGCTACGCTTTGATATACAGTTTATCCCTAAAGACTCATGTATTGACCTCCAGTTCCCAGAATGTGAATCTAATTGTAGACACACATGGAATGCCAGCACTTGAGAGGAGAGGCAGTGAAACTGGTGCTTTGAGGCCATCTTCAGCTATATAATGATTTCAAGGAGAGCCTAGCCACAGGGTACTTATATAAAAGCCAGGAAAAAAGAGAAATAAATTACAAAGTTACATCAAATTGTGTGTGTGCATGTGTTCATTCCTGTGTGCGTGCGTGCGTGCGTGCGTGCGTGTGTGTGTGTGTGTGTGTGTGTGTGTGTGAATGCACTGGTGCATGCCTGTGCTCACACATATGTGGAGGCCAAAGTAGGACTTCAGGCTCCCTCCTCCATCACTTTCCACCTCATTGCCCTGAGATAGTGGCTTTATTAACGAGAAATAAAGTGAGCTGTGGAACCAAGAAAAATCACCAGAGATGGGATTGTATCATGAAGAAAAGCATCAACCCACCAAGAGGACACAGCATCTGAAACATGTGAGCATCAAAAATAGAGCTGAAAAGTGTATAGTGGCAGTAAGTAATGAGGAAATAAGAAAATTCACTTCCATAACTTAAGACTTCCACTCACTTTTTATAACAGCTGATAGAAAAAGGTAGGCAGAAAATGAAGAATATAGAAAAATTTGTAGTATTAAACAATAAAATCTAACGAAAATTCAAAGAACATCCCACTTAACAACAGCACAATGTACAGTATTTCCAAGTGTCCATGGATTAAAAATCATTTTTATCCTGGGACAAAAATCAGCCTCAGAAAGCTTAGCCATTCTTCCCCCACAATAGAGTCAAACTAGACTAACAGTAGCAATGAGAACAAGGAGGAAGTCTCTGTGGTGATATTTTAATTGTGCTGAAATGTGATTTTATTTGTATGTTAATAAATAAAGTTTGCCTGGAGATCAGTGGTCCTTAGCTGAGAGCCAGGAATAGAAGTCAGGTGGTGGTAGCCCATGCCCTTAATCCAATCACATGGCAGACAGAGTCTCTGTGTGGTCAAGGACACAACTAAGTGTGTATCCATGTGAGTCTTTAATCTCAGTATCAACCATAGAGACCAGGAGGTCTGTATAGACAGGCAGTGACAAGGAAGTCATGTGGCTAGGCTTAGAGCCAATGAGAAGGCAGAACAGGAAAGCAATAAAACTCAAGACACACAGGAAGAAAGTCTCTCTCTCTCTCTCTCTCTCTCTCTCTCTCTCTCTCTCTCTCTCTCTCAGGGGAAGGATGACAGTGAGTGGTAAGCTAAAGGGAGTCATGGCTCTTGCTTTGATCTCTTAGACTTTAACTCTGTATTTGGCTCTGTGTTTCTTATTTAATAAGACCATTTAGAATTTTGTCTGCAAATCTCTGTTTTTGTGGAGACTAAATAACATGCATATGGGTGCACAAAATGACAAACTCATCTTATAGAAATAAAAATATATTTAAGTGAAAATTTCAAGATTCTATACTGAAATTGGCAGAACAAGGCTAAATCAACCAGAGGAAATTTAAAACATTACATGTTTAATTAGAAAAGAGGAAATCACTCTAAGCCCAGGGCAAGCCAAAGTAAGCAAAAAACAATTAAGAACAAAAATTAATGAAGATGAAAACAGGAAAAGCAAAAACAAAATATCAAATGTTTTAAAGGCTGATTCTTTGTAAAGAACCACAAAATTGGCAAGCCTACAGAAAGGTTAATAAAGACGGGATAAAGAGGATATCCATGAAGGAAATGGGATATCACTACCGAATATGTAGACATAAAAACAATAAATAGAGAAGGCTTCAAAAACCCTAGATACACAAGTATGATAACTGGACACAATGAAAATACTTCCTTGAAAAATATTAATAATTACATAATTTAAGACTGAGAGTTTGTATAGGCCTATAGCTACTCAGAAGTTTGAATTCATAATTTATTATTTTTCTATTTTTTTTATTCATTTTACATACCAACAACAGATCCCCCTCTCATCCCTCCTCCCATTCCCCCTACCTTCCCCTCCACCCTTTATCCACTCCTCCAACAGGATAAGTTCTCCCATGAGGGGACAGCTAAGCCTGGTATATTCAGTTGAGGCAAGACTAAGTCCCTCCCTGCTTGTTCGGGTATGAGCAAGGTGTCTGACCATAGGTAATAGGATCCAAAAAGCCGACTCATGCACTATGGATAAATCCTGATCACATTGCCAGGGGCCCCTCAAACAAACCCAGCTACACAACTGTCTCATGAAAGCAGAAGGTCTAGTCCAGTCCCAAGCAGGTTCCACAGCTGTCGGTCTAAAGTTCATGAATTCCTTTGAGCTTGGTTCAGTTGTTTCTGTAGATTTCCCCGTCATGATCTTGACCCCTCTTGTTCATGTAATCCCTCTTCCCTCTCTTCTACTGGACTCTGGGAGCTCAGCCTGGTGCATAGTTGTAGATCTCTTCATCTGCTTCCATTAGTTACTGGATGAAGGCTCTATGATGACAGTGTATTCACTAATTTGATTACCAGTGTAGGCCAGTTTAGCCACCCTCACCACTGTTGCTGGTAGTCTAATTTGGGGTCAATCCAATTCAAGACTAAAAAGCAAACACACTCTTAATACATGTTGCCATATGGATGCTCTTAAATTATGCCAAATTATAAAATTACTACTCCAAAGGATTCTATAGAATATTGTTCCTTTTACAAAATTGCTTTAAATGACACAGTTAGAGAAGTGACCATAGATTCAGTGGTTACCCAAGGTGAAGGAGTGGGTAGGGGCAGAAGTGAAGTCAGCTCCAGTGATGCTGGGGGTGACGGCAGAGCTCTGTAGTTTCACTATGTCAGTATCTTATCTGTGATCTTGCCTATAGTTTTTCCAGATGTGACCACTTGAAGAAACTGGGTAAAGGGTAGATAGATGGCATTCTCCATTTCATCTAACAGCTCTACATGACCACTACTATTATCTCAAAACAAAAAGTAAAATTAAATTGCACCAGTGCAAATAGAGCACATCACAATTCTTTGTAATTCTGTACTCTACATATCCTATATTCAGTGTTTATCTTAAAGAGTTGTTTCCCACAGTGATCTACAGGATGCTTCTAACTTTTATGTAAGAGCAGGCATCCATCACCATGGCCACTTAGGAAATGTTAGTTTAAAGATCTTCTTTGTAAGAATTATTAGGTTCTTTATTATGCTTATCTGTCTTCTGGTTCTTCAAGTGATGAGTGTGATAAATACAGTTCTTTATAATTTCTTGATGCTGAGCCTAAAGTTTCATAGAATTTGCTTCAGGAAAGGCTTGTGTCCCCAGAACATGATGTTTAATGTTCTATATTAAATGATATGCAAGTAAGGAATAGTAAGGAAAAGCAGAAACCAAAAAGGAATAAAATAGATTTGGGGGGTGAGGACTGAGGACATAGGAATGATCAGAGAACCTACAATGGGGGTGCATGTGGGGAGGACCATCAAGTGGCCAGATCATAAAGGTGCTAGAATGGGAAGCTAGAAAGTTGAATTTCTCCCAACACTTGGGAGGCAGAGGCAGGCAGATCTCTGTGAGTTCGAGGCCAGCCTGGGTGAGTTCCAGGAAAGGCACAAAGCTACACAGAAAAAAAAAAGTTGAATTTCATTCCATAATTGGCAAAATCTCTACCCAGCTCTGTTCTTTTACTCTACAAACAAGGACACTGAAAGAGGACTAACTGATGAGACTACTTAGGTTGATGGCCAATGTTTCAAAACTGATCCTAATGTAAGATTATAGCTCAAATATGGATAAATTAACAACATCACTGCATATATTTTCAGTATCCTGAATCATGGACCAGTTACCATGAAGTCCTTTTTCAAAGCACCTGATTATTTATTTCAGATGGAGCAACAGGCCCAGAATCACATTAGCAAAACAGAATTCAGGCCTCCTCCTGTCTTCCAGCACAAACCTCATTGAGGTCTTTGTCCAGACATCAGAAGGGGTTTCTTAGTCTGCATTTAAGCATAACCTAGAAAGATGGAGTCTTCCACTTGAGCTTTTTGGAAGAGGAGTAACCCTGGGAATCAGTGAAAATCCTCCACACTGATTAAAATTACCCTAAGGCTTCAGGATAGCTTAGGAAAGCTTTTCATCATACAACCTCAAAAGAACTCAATAAACAGCTCCTGTTTCCAACCTGTATTTTGAGAACAAAAGAGCTAATCTATCAGGAGAGAAGAAGGAAGAAGACTGGCAGTTGGGGCTGTTTTCCTGTGGTTTCTGTATTAAATAATCTGGTTTGAATTGTTGTAAAATACGAAAACAAATGGCATTCAGTCGTGAATCTTAACCCACAATATCAGTTTTTGAGAATGTTGTTTTGCCTTACTACTCAATGGAGCATCACTTTGAGTAACTGGATCTCATTATTGAAGTCCCCAAAAGGGAAATGTCACATGATTTGCTACTTACAATCACAAGTTATTTTATTTCTCTAAGACCAGTCATAATATGTCAAGATTTCAAACAACAGATTTTAAGCCTAAAATCATTGCACCCTGGCCCATCACATGAAGACTTTCATTTTCTAACATCTTCAGCACCAGAGACTGTAAGTGACTTCAACCAAAATTGTATGTAGAGATATAGGAGAGGTTCTGTGAATGAGTTTCCAGCAGGAAGTAATACCCTTGGGCTGATATTCCTTATTCAATGTTATCATAAATGTTTGAAAGACAAATATTGGGAATTAAAAATGAGTTCCAGCCATGTAACTGGTGCCACAAGATTTCAAGAATATCGAAAAGCTGTGTACACACTATACAGCTTGACAGCCCTGTCACTGCATAGGTGATTGTTCCAACACTCCAATGCTGTATGTTTCCATTCATCAGTTTAGCAATGATTCTATTTATACAGGTTACCTTAACCACTTGAAATCATTATTGGTTATCAAATAAAGGCAAACATGTCAGCTAGTAAATCACCATGAAGATACTGAGACTGTATTATTAAAATGTCTGTTGTTATAGAGACTTGTCGATGTTTAATAATCCAGCTCCTTACCTGTCTCAGTTTTCATATGATTTCCCATATGTGACTACTGATTTGTATACTCTACTTGGGTAATGCAGTGTGAGTGAAGTTTTTTAGAGGCAGGGTTTTTTTTTGTGTGTGTGTGTTTTGTCAATAGTTCTGGTGGTAGAAAATACAGCTTTGGCCTGCTTCAAACAAAGCAGTTTGTATGTATTGCAGAATGAATCACATGCTAGGGAGGAGTGAACTAATGGAAGCCATTCTGTCCTCTTCATGCCTTGGATGGTAAATGTCTTGAAAAAGGGACAGCATATCTGTGGTCTTTGTACTCCTTGCCACTAGCATAGCTTTAGTGATCCAAAATAGTATTGTCTTGGATAAAGTATGCTTGCTATTTCATATTTATTTTCCACAGAGTTGGACTCTGTGCTGATTCTATGGGACACATTCACCAATGCACTGATGAAAACTCACAGGTAGCCACAAAACTCCTCACCTTCAGAGACTGTGTCATTTGAAAGCCAATAGATATGTCATTCATCTCTCCTGTCTTCATAGGTGCCTAACGCACAATACTAAAATGTCACAGCTTAGAAGACAGGGCAGGGCAAAGGACAAGAGAAGCTTTGTTCATATGGCTCACTACCCTCCTCAAAGCTTGTTCCCACAATCTCTGTACCCCTTAAAGCTAAGGCTACTCAGGGTCCCACTCACACCACTCTCCCCAGCATCTGTAAACATGGAGCTTCATTAGTATATGGTATACTTATTCCTAAGCTCTGTCTGCTGGAGTGCCCCCCCTTCTGCAGAATGCAGCACAGATTGTCTCTCTGTAAACTGGTCCCTCAAAGAGTTAGGTAGACATCTCCCCTCTGTGTTTATGATTTTCAACGTGACACTTCATAGTTCTTGACCCACAGCTTTGTAAGCTACTCTTTGGTGAAATCATGAGAACTTTGTTTTTTGGTCTAACAGCGACTTTCATAAAAGGTTATTGGAAAACAATTCACCTAAGAAACAGAAGTAAGTGTGCAAGGCAAGGAGAAATAAAAAATAAAATAAGAGAAATTAGTTTACCAAATGTCTTAATTTTATACATTGTTTCTTCAATATGGGAAATAATGATACCTATTCATCAGCAAGCTCCTTGAATTAAAAAATATATTTAAACTTTACTTATTAGCAAATTTCAAATTATGAATTTTAAAACCTTATGAATATGTTAACTACTGCAAGGTAGAAACTAGAGAACCAAAAGGAAAACATACATTTGTTTATATGTCTAAAAATTAGAGAGTTTTTTCTTTTATGAGTTTTATCTGTTTATTTTATTTTTTACATGTTTCAAGAAATTATGAAACCATCCAAAGAAATCATAAATTTCACAGTAGTTTACATTTATTTTCAATTCCCCACTTTCTACAGCTAATGTTAATATACTATGTCAATAATCTGAAAGACACAAGCACACACCATGTGTCACATTTCCACCCCTCATTACAGATAGACATGGACCATCTTCCTCAATACAGTACTCTAGGGGGAACACTTGACGACTGTATAAAATATTCAGATAGGCCTACTTGAAGAAAATCTGACTGTTCTGACTGAAGAGAGATATAGATGTCAGTTATTAACACTACCGAAGAGAAACACACGGCTCCTTTCTAGTTTAAAAGAAGCCGAGCGTTCTCAGCTCTAGTTCATTGGGCATTCCTGGATCTCGTGAAGGAGGGAATGGTAGACCATGCCTGAGAGAGAGAGCGCACTACGTAGTGACAGTCGATAAGATATACGCCGGCTAATAACAAAACCTCTATAGAGAGAAGTACAAGAGCGTAGAGCGAGAGAGAGCGAAAGATACAGATCATCAGAGAATAAGTCTCGCGCGGCGCGCGACTGCGAACATGATGTATCTATATACTTAGGCACTGATGCAGTAGCAGAGATAAAAAGATCCCACAGTAGATACAGTTTAGAACAGACTTTCAGAGAGTGGAAATTATATATGGCAGGTGCATAAGAATATGACTTACATGTTATTCTATAATCTTCACACAAAAGCTATTGAAAACAAGATGATATTACTAGCAAGGTTCTTAAACAGAGACATGAAATTGCTAGTTATGAAAATGAGAATCTTCATCTTAATTCAAGTTCGAACACATGTCTAAGCACAAGATAAGTTGATTATCAGAATGATAAGCAGTCAGCAGAAATTACAAATGATTCTTAGTTAAATAGCATCTACTCCTGCCTCCATCGTGCAGAGAAATGTTATTGTAAAGTAATTACTACAGCAAATAGAAAATTCAATTTATTTTGTTGAGAACCTAGGTGGCAGCACCACCTGACCAAGCCATCCGAAAGCAGATGATAATAAAAAGATATTTTGGACCCTTTGTAATTCAAAGCTGAAAAACAAGAAATAGAACAAAGGAGGTGATGCTTCTGAGTGAACTGGAGAGATTTCTCAAAGACTCAAGGCATCTATGAAAACAATAAAAGCTGCTGCAAACACTTGCTTGTGATTGGTCATGAGTAAGTCAGGATCATTTCTCTTGCTGAGCAATCCATGCATTTCAGGAAAAAGTAAGGGTAGGGTTTCACACACAATGGAGAGAAGCCTATGGTTTATCTGGTCAGGTGGAAGCATCCTTTGTCCCTGCATAAGCGGAGGAAACTTGAAAAATTGCCTGCACCCCAATATCATAGGAAAGAAAACAAGCTTTCTCCTGTATAACCACTGAAGGTGAGGGGTGCTTTGTGAGTATATTGTAATCATAGTCTTGTCTAGCCTAGCTGGCTTATTTAGGTAATTATTGGAAAATTAAATAAGAAACTACTTGTCAAATATTGGGGAACCTATATTGTATTTTCAATGCTAATTTATAACAAATATCAATGAAAAGTTTTCTGGCATTGAGGTTTTCATTCACAAATACCTTCATACATGCTAAAGAACTTTTTCCTTTCAATAAAGGATTGTGCCACATTTAAGAACAAAGTATCTATAATGGTATGCTAAGAAAGAATATGGTTGTTTTGCTTTTTTTAATCCAACAAACTTGCGCACAAATCTCAGCTCTATCATCTACTGGCTTGTGACATTAGGTAAATTAACCAAATTTTCTAAGCTCCATATTTGTCATCTGTAAAATTTTGTTGGTAATAGTTTGGAAAGGGCAGAACTGACAGGATCATATTGAGACTGAAATAAAAATGAGGTGTAATAGATAGTAATCGTATCATAGTTGTATAGGCCAAAAAGCTGGCAAAAAAAAAAAAAAAAGGAAAAATTGAGAAAACAAATAAAAAACACTTACAAATATTGTCAAAGATCCCAAACATAACAAACATAAGTTACAGCCTTAAAAAAATAACATCCAATTAAAATTAAATATTCGGTGGCCGCTTTAACTCAGAGTACATGATAAAATAGTTGTTTGCTCTTACTCTATGGAAAGGAAAAGGGGAAAGGGGGGGAGCAAGAATCAGACAGTAGCATGTCCTGAGCCAACTTAAATGAAAGTTTGAGAGGATGTAATTGCCTTACCATTGGTTTTCGATTAGCCAACTCCAATGTTGACATTGCCTGGTTAAGAACTACAGACTCTAAAACCTGAATTATATTTGGGCAATTAAAAGAGCTTAGCTGAGTGATGTGAGTAAAAGGTTGTCTTCTTGGGCCAACTTTTGCTGTCATCAATCATAAACAGACATAAACCCAGAAAGGAGATCTTGTAGAAAATATTTATGTCGGTTACTATGCACTTGGGTTTTGTGGGATGTGTGTATTTTTCCAACAGTTAATAGCATAGTAGTCAGTGTGCACAGGTTAGCTTTTGACTGTTTTGCTTTCTAGTTTCTTCTCTTTTTTCCTTATAATGAATGACTTGTGCTCATATATTTTGCCTACTTTAACCTCAATTTCAGTTACACAAAATATCTAACATTCAATTGATTAATTATTTGATTTAGTAACCCCTGTTTTACAATTTTGGCTCCAGATTTCAAAGGAAAAAATAATTTATCTCCAGTTATCTTAGAAATGATGACTAGAGGGGCTGGGGAGGTACCCAGTGAGTAAGTGCTTGCTGTACAAGCAGGGGGACCTGAGGTAGATCCTTGAGATACACAATAAAAGCTGTGTGCTTTGGCAGGCATCTGTAACTGAGTGTAGAGACAGAAGGACGCCCAGAGAATTCTGGTAAGCTAGTCTGAATAAAACAGTGATGTCCAGGTTCAGTGAAAGTGTCTGCTCAAAAATTTAGGATAGAAAGTGCAAAAATGTAAATTAGGATCTAGTTTCTACAATATTTTACAAGAGCAGTTTCCCTTATGAAGAAAATGACAGTCACCCTGTGTGACATTGTCTGTAGGTTTCCAAAAACAGATTTCTTCATGCTCGTATCTCTCACCTGGAAAGTGGTTGTATATTAAAGGAGTTATTGATGGCCATACATCCTGCTTCCCATCCTTTCCCATATTATCTGCCTGGGAATCAGGGAACCTGGCTGCAGGCTTAAGCTATGAACCCCCCCCCCCACCATTCTCAGAAAGGTATAAAAAGAGACTCAACTTTCACCAGATTGACTCTGATTTTGCTCTCCAGAGAGACCCAACCATGTTGTCTCTCTCTGACGCTAGAACATGAGCTCAACTATGGAGCCCAGCCATCTGTCTGTTCATGGCATTAATATCTCTTCTAGTAAACTTCTTTCCTCCAGGAATCTATCTCTATGTTCCTCTTGAACACTTCCCAGAAACCGTTCAGATAGCAAGAGATAAGTGCCTGACAGCTCCCGCTGTTCTTTAAAACTTCATGCACAAGCACACACACACACACACACACACACACACACACACACACGCACATGCACACGCACACGCGTGCACACACACACGCGCGCGCGCGCACACGCGTATACACGCACATGCACACAAACAGGCATGTGCATGCATGTACAGAATAAGAAAAAGAAAACTTGGAAGACTTCATAGTTCTTTTTATAAATGGGAGAATCTGATACCCATTTTATGCAATCCAGAGCCATGGATTGCTAAGTCTAAAACTAATGCAAATCCTAAGATTTTGGTGACCTCGTTTTCAGTCACAAATTGTACATCTCCTAAAAGGTAAAACATATTTCAAACACATATCTAGAGCAATATGAGGGGCATTCTTAGCTTGATCTACTCTTCTAAATAAAATCGTTTCTGTCAGCCATAGATCTCAGAACTTTTCAGTATTATACCTTTCCTAAGACAAATGCAACTCCTTTGGTCTTTCCGGGCTGTCACCTTATAGTATGGCTTTGCTCATGAAATCTCATAAGAACTTATTAGATGGAGAAAAAAGAACATTTATATGGGAGGAAAGAAAAGCCACAAATTCCAAGTGTTTGAGCAAACTTTACTAACTTTGATTTTGGTCTGCTCCAGTGCCTATAATAGTCCTATTTATATGGCCTTATTCATTTATGAAACTTGCCACCACTCAGTGAGGGAGCAGTAGGTACAATCAAGCCGAACAGGAAATGCTCACAAATTTCTACAAACTTACAGTTAAGAAGGTAGTTTGTTTCATAGCCTTTAATACGGCACCAAAGGAAAAGAAAATGTAAACAAGGACGGTCATAAATTCAATAACCTTGGGAAGTAATGGCATTGATGTTAATGGGGAAAGGAAGGGAAGCAGATAAGGCTTCCTCAACTAGGGAGATGATCTGTAAGCCAGGCCTTGTTTGAATGAGAAGCAGCAGAAAAGGGACTGTGAACTGAAGGGCTGCATCATCGTAAAACTCCATTTGGCATATTACAAATATTTCTGGTACTCTTTACTGGACCCCAGGGTCATAATAAGCACATGATTTTTGATTGACAGGGTCTACTGGTACATATGAGCCATTAGAGAAAGATTAATTTAATACAATAGCTGGAAATGAAGGAAAACAGTCAGTTAAGGAAGTTTACAAGGCCTTGGGCAATTGCTTATCCTGCTGACTCTGGCTCAGGCTAGGGGCCAGTCTTGGCCAGCTCTATTGGTCTTCCCTCTACTAGTCTGACTTCAGGCTTGGGCCATTTTGCTAATGACTCCCCTCACTAAGCTTTTTTGTCTTCCTCTTCACAGAAACTAGATGACCCTTTATAGTTTGAAATCCTCTGGAAGCCCTTTGCTCTAATATTCAGTGACATCAAAAGTCTTGCATCTCCCTCCCCTCCAGCCACCCCATCCAAAAATGAGAAAACCTTAATATAAAATCTTGATGTGCTTGAAGATAGAGGTAGGTGCTTGGTGTGTCTATCTGTCTGTGTCTGTATCGTGTTTCTCTCTGTCTCTGTCTCTGTCTCTCTCTCTCTCTCTCTGTGTGTGAGAGAGAGAGAAAGAGAGAGAGAGAGAGAGAGAGAGAGAGAGAGAGAGAGAGAGAGAGGAGGTAAAAGTAAAAATCTTTGAACAACAATAAAAAATACCATTACAGACCATTTTTTTTTTTTTGCCTCACATAATATATCCTGATTACGCCGGGCAATGGTGGCGCACGCCTTTAATCCCAGCACTCAGGAGGCAGAGCCAGGCGGATCTTTGTGAGTTCGAGGCCAACCTGGGCTACCAAGTGAGTTCCAGGAAAGGCACAAAGCTACACAGAGAAACCCTGTCTCGAAAAACCAATATATATATATATATATATATATATATATATATATATATCCTGATTACAGTTTTCTCTCCCTCTACTCCTACCAGTCCATCCCACCTCCCTTCTCATCTGGATCCACCCCTTTTCTCAGCCATCATCCTAGAAGCTTCCTTCTGCAGCAGATGAGAACAAATACAGAGACCCACAGATATACATTATGCAGAATACTCATCTTTAAATGGGACATCTCCATCAAATCCCTCCCCTCAGGGCTCAGGGAATCCTGTGGAAGAGGTGCATAGGAAAAAAGAAATAATAAGAAAAAGAAAACATGGAAGACTTCATAGTTCTTTTTATAAATGGGAGAATCTGATACCCATTTTATGCAAAAACAGGTTTGTAAGGGACAATAGTAAGATAAGATAAAACAAGAGCTAACACATCAGAATGGGACAAACCAAACAAAAAGAAAGGAAGGAGCCCAAGAAAAGGCACAAAAATAGACATAGACAAAGAAGCCCACTCCTTTCTTATACTCAGGGATCCCATAAAAGCAGTAAACTGGAAGCACCAATATATAAACAAAGAACCTGTGTGGTAAAAGAGATAAGAAATATATAAAGTTAAATAAAAATAAAACATAAGATAATTTTAAAAGAGGAAATATCCTCAATCAATGTTAGAAGACAAAGGACCTACCAAGATTGGGTTCGTTTCTATTGGCCGTCTACTGCTGGGCATCTCCTGCTGGGCACACAGCCTATCTTTAAGAGCAGTTTGTTTCCACAGTGAGACTCCTTTGGTGAAACTAAATTTTTATTTCAAGTGGGTACTAACTGGAGATTGCTTCTGGGTTAGTGGTGAGGGCACGTGTCCACTTCATATGGTACAGACCCATGGATGCTGCCTCAGTCAGTGTGAGCTCATACATGATTTGACTTTGTTGATTTAAAGGGCCTTGTTTTCTCCATGTTCTCCATCTCTTCTGACTCTTACACTCTTTCTGGCACCTCTTCCACAAGATTCCCTGATCCCTGAGGGGAGGGATTTGATGGAGACGTCCCATTTAAAGATGAATATTTTGCATAATGTATATCTGTGGGTCTCTGTATTTGGTCTCATCTGCTGCAGAAGGAACCTTCTAGGATGATGGGTGAACAAGGCACTGATCTATGGGTACAGTAGAATGTCATTAGGAATCATTTTATCGATACTTTTCGTCTTTTTAGAACAGTAGTATTTGGTCTTACTTTAGGTCCGTGGGCTATCTAGTTTCAGGTTCTTGGTTATGCCAGCAGTGTCAAAGTAGGGAAAGGAAGGAAAGAAGTGCTGACACAGGGAATATAGACAGAGACGGCTAAAATCAAGGGCCATTTGAGGGTAGTATGGAAGGCTAATACAGTAGAATCTTCCTAAAATATATACATATTGAAAGTAAGCTAAATGAAATGGACAAATAATGGGAGACAGAGTCCCAACTGAATATCTCCTGTCACCAAATAAAGCTCCTAATGCCAGGATTGGACTATATCTAACTGAGTTGTTGTCCCTTTGGATTCCAAGGTAATCCCCAAACAACCCACACTATTGCCAAGACTATAAGTTGCTCTCTACAGACTGAGGGCAAGGTCCCATTGGCTGAGACAATACATGCACAACTCATTGAACACTGAGAAGGTAAGCTGGTGCCTACATAGAGCCTTCACCCTTACATTCTAGCATCTTTGGTATAGGAAAGTACTCTACATGCTACCAAAGAAAAACATAAACACCAGACCAGCCACAAACTCTTATCTATAATGGTGTCCTGCCTGCAAGGTAATCTAGTGCAATGGTCCCAAAGATTGTGGGAGTAACCAAGTAATATCTCATTTGAATTAATGTCCACTACACAAGATGGAACTCATACCCAATATTCATTGCAATGGTTGACTCATTTGTTTAAAAGGAAATCTACAAAGCCCGAATTTTTTTAAGTAAAACAATATGGTCAAATAAGACAATTTGGTACACCAAGAGGATAACAGCTCAATGGATAGTTTGACTGAAAAACTAGATGTTGGACTCAACTGAGCAAATGAACAATTCGCCTAGTAGCCAAGGATGTGAAAGCATATCCAAACAATTTCAGAAAAAGATTTAAGAACATCTGTTCATTTGGACTAATGTAGACAAAATATCACTGACTAAATGCTTTGATATCTTTTAATCCTAGCTGAAATTCTTAGGGGAAAAACACTATAATAATATCCATGGATTTATTAAGCTTTGGATGGTCGACAAAATTATGTCTCTACATATTTATTCATAAATTATTATGCCTCTCCTATGATCCAACTTCAAATTTAGTTATCTTTGGTTTCTTGTTTTGCTTTATTTGTCTTTAAATAAAAGCAAAGGGACCATAACAACAATAAAGAGGGGCTGAGGGAGCAGAAAGAGGAGTGGGAAGAGTGGGGCACTGCCAGCTAGAAGATTAGATTGTTTCAGACCTAACACAGCATGGCCACATGCAATCTCTGATTCTCTAGACTGAATATGAGGTACTTACAGACTCACTTTTAGAAGGAAGAAAAAAATATATAGAATAAGTAAGACATTTAGGAGTCTTTCAGCTATAAGTAGGAAGCAAAGCAAGAACAACCAAATATCAATGGTTAAAACAATAAAGGAGGAAATTATGATAAACATAGAGGTGAAGAGCATGAAATCTAAGGCCAAAGAGAGAACACAGCATTATGGATATTCAGAAAGTATTGACTCATCTCCTGCTCACTACCTCATTTATACTCTCCCTTTCTTCCCTAAAACTTATATGTGAGGTTTCAGTACTTGGGAGAGGATCTGCCTTTCTCTTGTCTACTTTGTAAATCCCCATGAAGGTTCCCCAATGATGCTCATCAGATCTTCAGCCCCGATTCAGTCATCACTGAACTCTGACTAAGTCACCAATGCTGAAATTCTTAAAGTGGCTGGAGAAGAAATCGACAGTTGAGCAGGGAGCTTGCAATTTAACTACTTGGAGTCTGTTTACAGGATTTTACCCAACTGTGTCTGGCTCTGAAGTCCAAAGAACCTTTGTGACCTTTGTGACCACAGTGCTTGGGAATTAGAAAACTATATTTTTCCCTCTTCATAGAGTGAATATATGGACTGCTATATTAAGGAAACCCTACTCAGATCCCAGGTATTATATTTATTTACCTTTTTATGAAAAAATTTAGTGTTAAGAATAGAACTTGTAGCCTTTTACATGCCACTGAACTCCCTATCCAGACATTGAGATTCCACTTCACAATTAATGTGCTGGGAAACAGGATGCTTACATCTAAAGTTATGGTGATCAATCATGCTTATAGAGCCCTTACTATTGGCCAGGCACTCTCTCTAGTGCTATGCAAGTATTAATTCAATTGATGATCCCAAGGACTCTGATGTTCTGTGATGTATTAATATATGACAACACTCACACTTTAGATGTGAAGAAACAAACATAGCAAGGGGACCAGAGGATACCAGCCCTTTGTATATTATGAATCCTTTCTTGGGAATATAGAAAATAATGAGTGATTATAAGACAAAGTGAAGGGATCCTTAATGTCATTTATCTTTTCTTTCCCCATTCTCCTTGTCAGTTATGTTCCCCTGATAATTTATCCAACTGGAAGTAGTCAGCCCTAAACACATGTTGTTTTGAGCAATGCCAAGTGGCATACATATATCTATATATCTGTATATTTATATGTATGTATGTGTGTATATATATATGTATATTTATATGTATGTATATGTGTGTGTGTATACAATGAAAATTACAGAAGAAGGGATCACAAATTGGAAAGAAATTGGGAAGGTAAAGGTACTTGCGAGGTTAAAAAATGGAAGAAGAGAGAGGTAGGTAGAAACTAAGCAAAGAAACAGTTGTCATGTATGAGAGAACTCATGCGGGTACTATAAACCTAGCCAACTTGCCATAGCTGGAGAGGTCATAGATACTAGAGAAGAACCTGCTACTATCATTTTTATAAATCAATATACCTTCTAGATGGATACTAAATACTAAGTCTAGCTTCCATATGCTCATAAAAAGATTATTTTTATAGCAGATGGTGACTACTGCAGAGATCCATTTCCTGTCAAAATTACAGAAATGAGTATATAAGAGCCCCAATTAGTACATCTACAACACAAACCACACACCTAAGGCTCAGAGAACATGGAAGGAGAGGAAAAAAGAGTCATTTTGAGTTGGGATGCCCAAGTTGTCTGCAGTGAGAATATTCTCTAGATTTTTCGACATTACAGGGATGATGTACCCATGAAATCTCAATGACATATTTTCTAAACAAGACTACCACAATGACAACTTCAGTTGACATGCTACCTGGGATGGGACAAATGTCACAAGGTCCTGCCCCTACATAAAATAAGTATAGGCAGTAAGTGGCTGCTGAGGGATGGATAATCAGTTTTCTCATTCAAGATTTTATAATGAATTTAGTGGTGGTGAAGATACAGTCCTGGGTATTTAACTTAAACTGGAAGTCATCCCCACAGACCTTACAAACAAGTGCTCTGGGATCAGTGGCAGACAAAGGACTCTGGCTTAGACAAATGACTGGGATTGGGAAAGATTTGTTTTGACTTAAATGAGCAAGAATAGACTTGTAAACTTCCACTTTCTCCCTCTTAAATAAAATACTGACTTTCTTAACTACAGTTTCAAATTGGAAAAACACTCATTCAAATTCAATTAAGATCATATGTTTCAGTTTTTCCTCTTTTTATAGTCCTTAAAATTTCATTCAGATGTGTTAACTTGGCAATCAGAGGAAAATAAAATTGTGGGAAGATTTATTTTTTAATTATTTCTAAATGAAAAAATTTTAAATGAAACAGTTTAAGGATAAAGACAGAACTGTTGCTGCTTTGAAAAAGTGAGCCCTGTTATCATTCTTCCTGTGCATTTTCAGACAATAACTTGTTGGTATCAAAAAATCTAAAGTTTCAAAATGATCTTAGATTGAAGGCTTGAAATAGTTTGAGCCATTAGAGCAGTGGTTCTCAAACTTCTTAATGCTGTGACCCTTTAATACAGTTCCTCACGTTATGGTGAGCCCCAACTATAAAACTATTTCATTGGTACTTCATAACTCAAATTTTGTTACTGTTACAAACCATATTGTAAATATCTGATATGCAATCCCTCTGGAGGTCACAACCCACAGGTTGAGAAGCATTGCCTTAAACAGAAACTGAGATTATTACCAGAGGCGTACATTAATAGCTCTGCAAAATGGGCTGAAGACCTATTTGAGTATCTGTTACTCTTGAGTTTAAACAGTTTCCTAGTGGTTAGAATTTGGCAAAACTCTAAGGTATTTTGTTCTTTGCCTAAGGAAATGACATTTCCTAATGGTCTGTAAAGTATCTGTCACCTACATCAGATTTAGTCCTTCAATTACAGTACAGACCCAACTCAGTCTTTGAAATAAAATTGCATGTTCACAATAGCAAGTTGTTTTTCTTCACTAGGCCTTGGTTGGGCTGGGCACGGATAAGGACTTTTCATCTTCCATGGTTATTTGCATTTGTGGCACTTCATCTCACTGAATTTAACTTGAATCTTCATTTACTGCTTTCAAAGATTCTACTCTGATATTGCCTGGGAATGCATTATCTTAATGGAAGCAGAAGACTGACAGTCACAAAAGGAACAGTCTAACTAAAGGTGGTAGATACTGCCAAATCTCTTGAAATGCATCATAAAATGTTCAAATCTGGGAGAAGGTGTTGGGGTTTAATCAGGCTCTGAACTGTTTTATCTGTCAGAGGCCGCCAGATGAACTTCAAGAACAGCTTATTAACTTCTAGTGATGAATGCTTAAGTGAGGCACATGACAGGAAGTGCAGATAAAGCCCCAAGAGACTTTCAGACAATACAAAATTCTAATGTCTGAAGAGGCAAAATAAGTCAATCTGATGAACATCACTCATGCAAAATAACATGCCAATCTCATGTCATACTCAGTTTCATGTCATAATCAACACTGAAGAAAAGTGGAAATTCTCCTTTAGATTCTTGAAAGTTATATCGGCTTATTGAAAGGTTTTAAAACATCTTAAAAACAAGAAACACTTAGACATTTTATCATTCCAAACATACATGAAACTAGAGCTTCCCCCTCTCAACCTCATGACCTCTCCCTCATCCACATACATGTAAATTAGTTACCATTATTTATCAGTAATGCCTCCTACATGCTGCTTGTGGTAGTTTGAATGTAATCGGCCCTCATTATCTCATAGGGAGTGGCACCATTAGGAGACATGGCTTTGTTGGTGTGGGTGTGGCCTTGTGGAGGAAGTGTATCTCTGTGGGGGCCACATTTGAGGTTTTTGATCCTCAGGATAGTGCCCAGTGTGTCAGTTGACTTCCTGTTGACTGCAAGATGTGGGACTCTCTACTACTCTTCCAGTACCACATCTGCCTGCCTTCCACCAAGCTCCCTGACATCATGATAATGGACTGAAACTCTGAAACTGTAAGCAAGCCCCTTAATTAAATGTTTTCTTTGTAACGGTTTCTGAGGTCAAGATGTCTCCTTACAGCAATAGAAATCCTAACTAAAACCAGGGAGTGGGGTGTTCTTGAGATAGGCCTGTCCATGTTTTTTTTTGTTTGGAATAATATGGACTTTGAGAGCTTGGGTTAGGAAAGCAGTAGAATGCAAATTTTGAGGAGAAAAAAGAAACCAGGAAGTGGAATAGAGCTGAGTCCTGTGTTCAAGAAGATAAATGGATTAAGAAATGGAATAAAGGGAATGGTGACCTTGGGGCAAGATCCCACCCAGCTAAGTTTCCAACTTGTAGAAAGAAACTAAAGAAAAGTTTAGAACTGAGTATGGTGGGGCACACTTTCAGTCCCAGTACTGGGAAGGCAGAGGCTAATGGATCTCTAAGTATGAGGCCAGCCTGGTCTAAAGGTCCAGATTAAGGGCATCTAAGCTTAGGCAGTAAAAGACAGAAAGCTGATGAGAATGTAATTGAATGAGAGGATCATACTTTAGCCCCAGTAAGTAGCAGAACTTGGAAGCTTCAGCTCCACGGTTCTGACTTTAGCTTTAAGGATAGAAGAAATGGGTTATGGAATTTACCTCCATGCCTAAAGAAAGCTGCTGAGGCCAGCCAGGTATGTGTCAAGGGTGTCTCTGAATGGAAGCCTAGTAGAGAGGCCATTATGTGAAGCTGTGAAGTTGAAGCCTGGATTGCCTTGGAAAACCCAAGAAGGTAGAGATACTGGAGTTGTGGGATATCTGCTGAGGGAGAGCTGCTAGTAGGGAGTGGAACAAGCCCAAGAGAAAGAAGTGTGTGGCAATCAACAAAGCTGAATGGTGTTGGTGATCTGAAGAGTGCTTTAACATCAGATATGGAGGTGCAGAGTTTGGGGTTTGGCCAGTTGGTTTTCAGTCTTGCTTTGGTCTATTATTTCCTCACTATGCTCCCTTCCCTATGTTTTGGAATGGTAATGTATATCTTGTGCCATTATATGTTGAAAGTATGTGATCTGAGTTTTTCTTATTTTGATTATGATTTTATAGGGGATTATATTTACGAGATTATATGAATCTCAGAAGAGACTTTGAATTTTGGACTTTTAAACATTCTTGAGACTATGATAGACTATGGAGACTTTTGAAGTTGGACTAAATGCATTTTTCATTAGGATACTGTTACAAGCTTATGGGAGGCAGGGAGTAGAAGTGGCAGTTTGAGGGTAATCTGTCCCCATAATCTCACAAGAAATGGTACTAATGGGATGTGTGGCTTTTCACCACCTTGTTGGAGGACGTGTGTTACTGTGGGGGTGGGTTTTGAGGTTTCCCATGCTCAGAACACCACCCAGTGTCTCTGTTGACTTCCTTTTGCCTAAAAGACATAGGAATCTCAGCTACTCCTCCAGCACCATGTCAGCCTGCATGGTGCTGTGCTCCATGTCATGATAATAATGGACTGAGCCTCAGAAACTGTAACCTGTAGTTGGAAGCTTTCTCTGGGTCCCACCAAACCCCTGCAGTCCTGCGGCCCATTTATAAAATAATCATTGAGAGGCTTAATATTATTTATAATTGCTTGGCCATTAGCTCAGGCTTATTCCTGACTAGCTCTTATACTTAAATTAACTCATTACTCTTATTTATGTTTAGCCATATGGCTTGGCACCTTTTCTCAGTTCTTCCTTGTCATCTTGCTTCCTCTGTGCCTGGCTGGTGACTCCGCTCAACCTTCCTCTTCCCAGAATTCTCTTTGTCTGTTTATCCCGCCTATACTTCCTATGGGGCTACTGACCAATCAGCATTTTATTTATCAACCAATCAGAGCAACACACATTCACAGCATACAGAACGACATTCCACAGCAGTAACCAAGTCAGTCTGATTAAATGTTTTCTTTGTAAGAGTTGCCATAGTCATGGTGTCTCTTCACAGCAATAGAAACCCTAGGATACTACCCCAAAGAGTAGATTATTAGGAGAAATTTACCCAGTTCTCCTCATTCTTGTATGTGATAAGATCAGAGATACAGTCAAAATAACAACAGGTAAATTCAGAAGATGATGCCAATTGTTACTGTTTGTTCTGTCACCATAAGCTCATGCCTTCTCCTCCTCTAATCTGATTTCTCTATTTGATCAATAACTAGGTTGTACAAAGTTCTTTGAAATCCCCTTTAGTGCCCCCATCTCTCGGTGTCTGTGATGAAGACTATCAGATGGGCCATTGACAATCAATTCTATTCAAACACTCACTTTCTTTAGTACCCAAGTATGCCAAGCCCTCTTCTGTATGTATAGTTGCACTGTCCCTTTGTCTCCATCCTGCCTACCTCCTTCCATGTCTCCATTTGCTTATTATTTTACTATTGTTTCATTATCACCCAAAATGTCACTTCCTTTGGGAGTATTTATAATCCCTTAATCACAAGTTCTAAACTAGGTGGTCTCTTTATAACCCCTCATAATGTCTCACACTGTTTTACTACATAATATGATCAACATTCTGAGGTCATTGCATTCTTCCTGCTATATCACACATTAAATTTCACCCCCTGGGATATTTTAACAGCTGGTTCACTATTTCACATGGTCTGAGAATTCTAGGCCTCTCAAGAGCTTTGCTCAATAGGATAGCCCAGGGTAAAGTCTACAATACGATCTGTGACTGGAGACTATGGAGTGTTTGCCTGTTTGGAATAACTGTGGATGACATGAGCTTTTAGTCTCAGCAATCCACACATGAGCAAAACAAATGTCCACCAGTTTATTAGGTACACAAATGCTGAGTGGCTAGGACTTGCTTCTAAGATGATTTCCAGTTACCCAAGAACCATCCAAAATTATTCCAGAGTGTTCATCTGCAGTCAGATGACTAAGAATTTCCTTTCACTGATCCAAATCCCCTCTCATGATCATATTGAATCACTGTTGCTGTGGCCTGGGGAATGAATGTCTCTTGTCTACAATCACCAAATATACCTTCCTTTAAAATGGTAAATGAAGTTAATATCCTGGTCATCTTTGATATTAAAATTATGAGGGCAGATAAAGATACAAGTCTAAGATTGGGCACATTTTTGGCATGTATGAGACTGTAGGTTTTAATTCTCAGCGCTGAAAAACATCAATAATAATACTTTAAAAGTTGAAGCAAATAAAAGCATAAGAAAACATATATGAAAGTCACTAAATTGTGAGCCAATTTCTTTAGCACTATAATGCTTTATTTTATTAGTATAAAGATAATGATAAAATTTATGACCAATTTTATGAGTCCACTGTGAGTGAGGCACTATACATATTAGTGGCTAATTTTCAATTCTGTGTGTAGGGATTATTGTTCCCACTGCATGGATGAAGAGATAGAGACTACAATTACCTTAATGATAATTTTTTTTTGTTTGTTTTGTTTTTGTTTTTGTTTTTCGAGACAGGGTTTCTCTGTGTAGCTTTGTGCCTTTCCTGGGACTCACTTGGTAGCCCAGGCTGGCCTCGAACTCACAGAGATCTGCCTGGCTCTGCCTTCCGAGTGCTGGGATTAAAGGCGTGCGCCACCACCGCCCGGCCAACCTTAATGATAATTTTAAAGTGACATGGCTATTAATGTCATATCTGGCTTTGAAAATCTGAGGTTTTGGGTACTCCTCATTGGTAGAGAGCCTGTCTAACATGCACAAGATTCTGGTTTAAATCCCTTGTGGCACCAAAGAGAAGGAGAAATCACATGTCAGATTATGAATCTTGTCTTCTTCCCAAGCATCCAGGATACATCACATTTAGGGACAAGAGTAGCTATCATTCAGAGCATCCATAAAGAAAAGCAATTTGGAAGTGCCTGCCCTTGGTCTGTAGTAGAGTGAAGTGGAGAACTGCCTCTAAATGAGGTTCTGCTTAGCATACATCCATTTGTGACAGGTCAGTGCCCATCCTGTTCTTGACCCCTGAAGTACCCTCCCATTTCCACCCAGATAGTTCATCCCATGAACCATTCTAGGAGCTGATGAACCTCTGGACCTTCTATGAGAAAAAGTAGAGGTTGAAGCCTGACTCCACTACTTCTCATTCTAATGAGCAGATAGATGACTGTAAAGCAAATGTATCTCACAAGGATGGAGGAGAATCCATGTGGGTGAAATCTTGTTGGTGAGAAAATCCTCAAAATAGTAAATGTGCTAAGCATCATCAACACCTTCAAAGCAGCATTCAGTAAAACCTTGAGACAAAAATAACTCCATGTGAGCCCTGAGGAAGTGAGGTGCTCATTCATTTATCTCCTATTTAGCCTCAAGGCCTCAAGCAGAAGAGTAACTAGAGTGATGGATCCCTAACTCTGTGTGACATCACAGCCCCCAACTGCCCAACCTGGGTGGCAATGACTTTTCATTGCTCTGAAAAACCTCACTGTTTATCACTCATAATTGAATTGAGAATATGCTAGATGAGTTAGTTTTGTTTTAATTATTGCATTTGCATATAAATGTTAATATAATCACTTATTAAACACTTATTCTGTGCTAGGTGAATTACACCTTACAGACATTCTCAGGTTAAGTTTTTCAACTGTGTCACATCTTGTTATTATACAATAATTCTCCTCATTTTCACAAGTGAGTAAATCAATCCTTAGAGATCACAGACCCTTTGTCCACTGTGTCAGGAATCCTATTCATAGATATGGATCTGAACACAGAGCTTCCAAAAGCCCAGCACTCCTTGGTATTATAGTGGTACCACAGTTTAGTGACTGTGCTGAACATTGTCTTTCATGTTGGAAAATATACTTTAATTAAGAATGGTTTTTTTAGTGTCAGTGGGGTGCCTAACCAAAAATGGGACATCTATATCATAGCCCCCACCAAGCTTTGGGGACTATTATCAAAGAGGTGTAAAAAAAATTGTAAGAACCAGAGGTCAGAGAGGACTAGAGCAAAACCATGTCTTCTCAACATGATGCCAGGACCACTACACTTATGAACTCATAGCGGTGTTTACCTATATAAGATCTACACAATATCAAGCCATCTGTTGTTCTAGCATGGAGGGGAAGGATTTAAAAATCCCTACCTCTAGCTGAGTGACTATTAACAGTTGATGGTTTCTGGGTGGGAGAGTTAGTTTTTTTCAAGGTGATCCCTAGTAGGTTGACACATTCCAGTGGATGGCCCCACACCCATGAGTATATTGGCAACACAAGTTGAAAACAGTGGTTTATGAAAATACAAAGAGGATATGAAGTTGAGAAGGGGTAGAGAGGTGAAGGGTGAATATAGAAGATATTAGGGGAGGAGTGAATGGGTTAATATGGCCAAAATACTTTGTATAAAATTCTAGTAGAATTAATAAAACTAATATATATTTTTAAAAGAATGCTATGGCCAAAATTCTTTGTATAAAATTCTAGCAGAATTAATAAAACTATTGTATTTTAAAAAGAATGCTTTCCCATGAAAAATAGAGACTTGCATGTAGTTGCTGTTGGATGTTCTGTATGCTGTGAATGTATTGCTCTGATTGGCTGATAAATAAAATGCTGATTGGCCAGTAGTCTGGCAGGAAGTATAGGCAGGACAAGCAGAGAAGAGAATTCTGGGAAGTGGAAGGCTGAATCAGGAGACCCTGCCAGCCGCAGCTGCCATGAGATAAGATGTAAGGATACCAGTAAGCCATGAGTCATGTGGCAAGTTATAGATTTATAGAAATGGGTTAATTTAAGATATAAGAACTAGATAGCAAGAAGCCTGCCATGGCCATACAGTTTATAAGTAATATAAGTCTCTGTGTGTTTACTTGGCTGCAGGACTGGCCGGTGAGAGAGATTTGTCTTGACCATAGGCCAGGCAGGACCAGGAAAACTTCAGCTATATGTAGTAGTAGCCAAATAGTCTTAGATTTGTCACTGCAAAAGAGAACTAATAAGGAATCCTACTTCCTGAGGTAGTGTGACTGGATTAGCATGTTTGCCACACAAACATTCAATCTTGAATGACAATTACTGTATTGTCTCATTGAATGAATGCTATTCTGCAGTGTTTCCCTTCCTCCTGGGAGGCACAGTAACCTCAAATAGAAGGTTAGCCCTGACATTTCCTTTGTCTACTTGCTCAGAAAAAGATCTATACTAGATCTGTAGCCCATACAGAGTGTAAAAGGGAATGGTATGAGTTCAGGAGATCTGCTTGGGTCCAAATTACAAGATAACTGTTGGGGAACTACACCAATGGCCAAATATAAATGAACTGTTACATGTGAGCAGCTTTCCTCACTTTAACTAAAAAAAAAATAAAGGAACATGGGCTTTAAAGTCAATTTGAGTTAAAGACCCAAATAATGCCATCTGTAATCCCATCTATTAGAAGAATGAAGCAGGAGGAATCTAAGTTCAAGGCCACCCTAGATTATTATATAGTGAGTTCCAGGACAGCCTGGGTTGTACAATATGACACTGTTTAATATATCATCAACTTTAAAACAATAAAATAATAAAACCATAAATATGGTAATCACTTTATTTAAAATTATTCAACAAGTGCTAATTAAACATGTCCTGTATGTCAAGAAAGGAAATACCATGTTCACTCACCTTGTGAACGCATGAAATCCAACAAATACTACAAGCTTCAGTCTCCTCCTTTATTAGATGGGCTGGGTCTCCATTAAGCTCATGGTGTTGTATAATTTATAGGAAACAGCATATTGGAGATTATTAAGACAGCACCCAATGATGGAGGCACCATTGGCCTCTGTAGAATATATGTGTACTATTTCCTCCACTGATGCTCATAGAAGTTCAAGACCTCCACTTTTTTGGAAGCTGAACAGATATATTCAAAGTGCCCTGCAGTTCTTTCATCCAGCCCTTCTAGGCAATGTCAAATATTTATCAAAAAAAGGCTTAGGATGCCTAAGAATTGTTGGATACCCAGAAGCTGCAGAAATGAACATTATCCCAGTGGTCTCTAAGTCTCCCAATCAGTGAATTCTGAAGCACCAGAAGTTTCTGGGCCTGCAGGAACTGAATGGAGTCAGGAAGCCTGCCAGCTGTGGCCTCATCCCTAGGAAAGTTCTTCTAGTCCTTGCCGCCAATGCAGATGTTTGTCTTATTATTCATGTGTATAGTGTCTTCCCCAAAAAGCCATTGGCTTTCCAAGGCTGGTATAGTTAGGCAAGCACTGGAAACCCAAAAATCCAGACTGGCAATAAAACAATCTGGCATGTAGTCAGGAGCCTGCTGGGTTCATCAGTGCACATCAGTTCTGGGCAAACCAAGAATGGCCTCCTTGGACTGGAAACCTGGGAATCAGTCTCTCAATCACTGCTTGGAAGCTGGACACCAGTCTAAGATACTGTACAAGTAGCAGGAAGGGACGTGGCTAAGTTGGTTCATGCTGTCATAACAAAATTCTAGATGACTGAAATAGCAAGCAGGAGTCCTCTCACAGTTCTAGGGAGGAGAGGTCTAAGATGCAGAATGACTAGTTTTCGCTGAGGCCTTTCTTTAGAAATTACTGATGACCACGGTTTAGCAGATCTTTACTAGAGGGAGAGAAAGGCTTCTCTTTTTGTAAGAGTACCAGTCTCATAATAAGGATACTACCTTCATGATCTCTCAACTGAAATACCTCCCAGAAGCCTCATCCTCAAATACTATCACAGTGGAAGTTGAGGAATCTGAACATTGTGAGGAACACAATCAGTCATGAGTAAAAAACAAACATTTGATTGTGTCTGGAGTCTTGTCAGTTTTATTGATAACAATAAAGAGGATTGATGTCAATTCAGGAAACACACAGAAGAAAAATCAGAATGGCAGAAATTCAATGTGTCAGTACAAACATTTAGTATTTTTATTATAATTTTAGGGTATGAGTAGACATTGTTATAATGTCAATTTAACATAATTTGAATAATCATTGCAAATGATTAATGTTCTCATTTAGTAACTAGCACACCGAAGTCTAGCCGTAATGAACAAGCCTTCTGGAAATATTTAAATGGGGTAAGGAGAACATTTTGTATAGTCTGCATTCAGACTAGAAGCCATATAACACTGCTATGCAAAAATGACCTTTTATGATCAAATAAATCAAACCCCGAAATGCACCATTATACCACGGACCCTTAAACATTTGATTATGACTTGAAGACCCATTTGAAAAATTAGTGTATCTATAATTATTTTAATAGTTTAGCCTTTTAACCTTTGTACTGTAGATATGTTTGATTTACTACCATCATTACAGTGTAAGGGTGTTTTAGGTTTTGACAATATACTTACTTTTACCGGGTAATTTTATTCTTCCCCATGTTTTCATGCTACTAATTAAGATCTAAGTCCATCTGCCTGAAGGAAGCATAACTGTCATGGATGTCTAGTGGTGATGACTTCTCTCAGCTTTGTCTTAGAAAGCCTTTGCTTTCTTTATTATTGTGAGGCAATGTGACTGAACATAGGATTCTTGGCTGGGATTCCTTTCTTTCAAGAATTTGAATACTTATTCTATAATGTGTACATATATAGAAAAATCACAGAATATCTCAAAAATGCATCAACTATTACTTGTCAGCTAAAAATAAAAAGGACTCATTTGATTAGTTTTGTAAAGTTCATTGAAAATTCTGAATGTAAGAGGATTAGCAATTTGTACCCTACAATTATAATAAAATAAGCAATGTTTGTACTAACTGGCCACATTAAATGCTTACCATTCCGACTTTTCCTCTTTGGAGTTTCCTAATTTGTGAGCAAATTTGTAAAGTGTTTGTCTTTACATATGATTTCTGGAAGTTTAGAGCTATGGGCTTAGGTAATACCATAGTCAGTTCTCAGTAATTACTCATTGAACTACAAGATGAATTAATGAATTAACAAATAGCGAGGCATATTTTATTTGGAGGTAAAGATTTGCATATGCATGTCTTTTTATACTTAATTATCCTCATTCCCCTCCCCCCCTGCTTCTGAGGCAGGGTCTCTGCTCTGAGACTTCTAGACACACCTTGATACATCAGCTGCACTGTAGCAAACTCTGCTAGGTTGACTTTAAAGCTGTTCTTCATGTCTCACTCTTTATTCCAGGCTGAAGAGACATTGGAGACCCAGGTGCTGTACTCATGGTGATAAGAAAGGTGGAAGACAGCAAGGAAAAGATGCCAGACACATTTCTCACCTCATTTGCCTCATGCCACTAACATCCCCCTGAAAGGATGTGGATTTGAAATGCCTCCCATAGACTCATATGTTTGAATTCTTTTTTTTTTTTTTCCTGAGATAGGGTTTCTCTGTGTAGTTTTGGTGCCTGTCTTGGATCTTGCTCTGTAGACCAGGCTGGCTTTGAACTCACAGAGATCCACCTGGCTCTGCCACCCGAGTGCTAGGCTTAAAGGCATATGCCACTACTGCCAGGCCATGTTTGAACTCTTAATATCCAGCTAATGGCACTACTTGGGAAGATTGCAAAACCTTTAGGGGATGGAACCCCACGAGAGGAAGTGATTCATGGAGGGTGGGTCTTGAAGCTTTATAGATAGGTCTATTTCTTGTTTATTCTATTTCCTAAGTATGGACAAAGCAATGGAGCCTTTTGCCCATTTACCATGGCTTTCCTACCTGCTTCAATGTCTTCTCAACCAAAATGACCTCTGCAATGTCTGAACTACAAGCCAAAATAACATAACGTCTTTCTCTCTTAAGTTACTGTAGTCAGAAGTTTACAAAAGAAAATGAAGACAGGTGACAAGTCAACATCTACCTTTAATGTTGGGGTGGGGAATTTGCTCCACCTTTGAACAGAGGCTTTGTGTGAATGGCTAATATTATTAGAGCATAAAAAAAAAATAACAATTCAGCTTAACAGACACTTTCCTTCAATATTCAGGAAATCTTGTTTTCTTACTTCTCAGAATCATTTCTTCTTTACCAAGCCTCCTTCTCTAGGCCAGTTCGATCTTTAAATATCACCTGCAGTGACTGTTACAATGCATAAGAAGTTCAGTATTCCCTTGGTCATTTCCTTTATACCTGTCTGTGAAGAACATCTGTCAGAACTCTCTTTACTTAAAATAGAAACCAATAAGTGAGTTCTCTTTTTCTGTCTTCATACTTAATTGCTTCTAAACTTTCAACTGTCCTTTATGGTGGAAGAGTGATGGCTACACACATTGTTTTAAACTTGTCCTTCCAAATATATCGCAGCACCACAACTTTACTGTCTTTTTTTTTTCTTTTTGCTTCCAGTATTTTATGCTATGAATCTAGCTATTTAATTCACATTCTACTTTCCATGTCATTCTTCCATAAAACTTCTTCTAAGCAAATATGTGAACTCAGAAGAGCATGCTTTACTAAATCTGAAATTCAGAAAGCAGGAACTCAGTAGGAAAACAGGAATGGGAGAGTACTCTCACTGGGTGGGATGCTTCCAATTAAATCCTGCTTCCTTTTTAATGGCACTAAAGGAAGGAATGTTTATGTGAAGGAAATAATACCTGGCCTTAACTGAGTACTCTGATGGATGCTTGTGAGTGGGAATACCAGAGTCTCACCTCTGAATTCACAGATAGGCAGAGATAGCGTTCAGAAACACAAACATTCACTCATTCCTTTGCTTACTCACTTGGCAAGTCATTACCTAGTCATCATACTGCAAACAATAGGATAAATAGTATACCTTATCATCATTACGACCTTTGAGCTCTGATGAGAGAAGCCATTTTAAAAAAATATATAGTGTATATTTAAGAAAACGTGAGTAGCTGGTCTCTTTCTAGATATTTTTGTAGCTAACTATGTGCCCCCTTTTCTTTTCTGTTTGTTATTGCTGTTGCTTTGCCGCAAAATACGTGTGGGATTTGAGATACAGACATATATTATGCTTTGGTCAAGACAAGCAACTGTGGTAGTTGAATGTAATTAGTCCCATAACTTAGGAGGTATGGCCTTGTTGGAGTAGGTAGGCTTTGTTGGAGGAAGTGTGTCACTATGTGGGTGGGCTTTGAGGTTTCCTATGCTCAGAATGCTGCCCAGTGTCTCAGTCGATTTCCTGTTGCCTGCAACATACAGGACTCTCAACTACTCCTCTACCACCACATCTGCCTGCAGGCTGCCATGTCCTCCTGTGATGACAATGGACTGAACCTCTAAACTGTAAGTGAGACACTCCAACTAAATGTTTTCTTGTAAGAGTTGCTGTGTTCATGGTGTCTCTTCACAGAAATAAGAATCCTTAACTAAGATAAGAACTGAGAGGCTGGGAGGTGGTGGTGGTGCACGCCTTTAATCCCAGCACTTGGGAGGCAGAGGCAGGAGGATCTCTGTGAGTTCGAGGCCAGCCTGGGCTACCAAGTGAGTTCCAGGAAAGGCACAAAGCTACATAGAGAAACCCTGTCCCAAAAAACCAAAAAAAAAAAAAAAAAAGAACTGAGAACATGAGTCTTCCCTGGTTTCCTAGAAGTCTAACCTTAAAGCTTGGGTATGGAGCAAGGTATGATATCAAGTGCCTATTATCTCAATATTTTGATGCTAGAAGCAGGATAATCACAGTAAGTTTCTAGACCTACCTTGTCTACATACAGAGTGCCAGGCCAGTCCAACATGATTCTCTGTCAATGAAAAAAAAAAATCTCAAATTTTGAGTGTGCTTACCAAATCTACCCCAATGGAAAACTGTAGACTAGAGATCCTCAGATGCAGCTATTTTTTACTTGATACAGTAAAAGATTCTGACATGCTTTTAAAACTAAAAAATCCTTAATTTACTCTAGTATCTTGTCTGAGATTTCCCAGACACTAAGGATTTCTTTTTCATTTATTTTCACATTTTCCCAGAATTCTGGTATAAGCATGGTTTGGGGTGTTTCCATGCAGGACATGAAGAGGAGACCATCACAGCTAAGAGCTGGGTTTTGAAAGACATGTTGACAGGAATGGAGAAGGGTTTCTGATAAAGCAAACTATAGGCAAACAAGTAATAAACTAATGAGCCAAAGAAGCAATCAGAGGAAGGAAGAGGAAATCTGAAAGACTGAATTGGTGAGAAAACTTGGATGAATATTTTCAATTGTTGAAGCCTGTTTAAAACTTTGGCTTGTTATTTAAAAGTGTTTGGAGTCCCGAGACCATGATAGGAAGGAAGAAATGTTGAATTGGGGCCTAGGGTTTATATTAAGAACGCTCATGTAGGCAAATTCCATCCTCTGAGCCTTTTTTTCTCCCTTGTTAAGATGAAATATTACCCAGATTCAGGCTCTTCTACCATGGTCAATATTGATATTCTCATCCACCTGGCACTAGCCAAGGCCACAAAAAAGTGCTCCTTAGGAACTGAAGTAGGAAGGCTGTGGTATATCAACTGTGAAGCCTCAAGAAAATCACTGTGAATGAGCAATAAGCACAGGTGCTTTCCCTGAAGAAGACAACCAATCCTAGAAATCTGTACTGAAATGATTTCTCTAGAACAGTGCTTCTCAACCTGTGGGTTGCAATCCCTTTGAGGGGTGGAACGACCCTGTCACAAGGGTCACATATCAGATATTTACACTATGACTCATAACCATAGCAAAACTATAATTATGAAGTAGCAATGAAAATAATTTTGTGGTTTGGGGACACCACACCATGGGGAACTGTATTAAAGTGTCTCAGCATTGAGAAGGTTGAGAACTACTGCTCTAGAGTATCTCTGGAAATGCCTAAGGATTCACATTCTTACCTCCAAACTTCTGCAGGGGCAGAAAGAGGGCAAGACTATGTGATGCCAAGTACGTAAAGACCATTCCAGTTAGTTAATGGAATTTGCAGTTTGAGAAGAAATTTTTTGTAATAAGTATTTCCAGGGACCAAAGTCCATTGTTTCCACTCACACAGATGGTCTTAGGTCAGTGAAATACAGAAAGGACACTCAACCAAGGCTTCCAAACTCTGTGGCAATGAAGTTCCAGAGTTAGAGTCCATCAAAGAGTCCACAAAGATCACCAACTGTATCTGCCAATGAAACATTGGAGCAAAAGGAAGCAGATCTGCCAGAGATTCGGTACAGGCAAGTGAGAAAACACTGTGCTTATGAGCACTGACAGTGAATACTTCTACACGCTGAACTTTGGATGTCTGACCTGGTTCAGCTAAAGTGCTCTGCCAGTGAAAGCCTCTTCCACCTGGCTTCCCTAAAGTGTTAGGGCAGCTGCTGCTGCTGACAATGAGCTTTTAATCACTGTCAGCAAACGCCACTGGATAGTTCACAGTTCTGGCTCTAATGGCATCCCCACCCTGTGCAGTCTTGGGCAAGAATACTTCCTTCTGTGAGCTATAATTTTCTCACCATTAAAAGTTGGGCATTGAGATAACACGAATGCTTTGGGAATACTGAAAAAGTCAGCTTTTCTTTACGTGGCTGCAGAGTTCCTCCAGACACACTGTGTGTATTTGTCTATGCAAGTATTGCCACAGTATGCAAGTATGCTCACACACATTTGTATGGTAACTTTACAAAGAACTTAACTAAGACTCAAAGATAAGTATTTTCTGGATTAAGTTGTGTAAATATTGACCATATTGTAAGGTATGGGAGACAGAATCAAGTCTTCTCTTAAAAGGTATTGAATTGGGGAAAGACAGTCTAAAAACTAAAGTGCACTGTAGAATGGTGATATTTTATTTGTACTGAAATGTGATTTTATTTGTATGTTAATAAATAAAGTTGCCTGGGAGTCAGAGCTAATAGCAATCCATAGCAGAAGTCTGGCAGTGGTAGCACACACCTTTAATCCCGATCACATGACAGACAGATCTCTGTGTGTTCAAGGATACCATCAGTATGGAGACACATGCCTTTAATCTCAATACCAACCATAGAAGAGCAGATAGATGGGCAGTGACAAGGAGTTCATGTGGTTGGGTTTACAACCAATGAGAAGGCAGAACAGAAAGTCTAAAAAGACACAGGAATGAGGTCTCTTGCGGAGAGAAGGACAGGAGCAACAGTGAAGGGTAAGGTTTTTAGCGCTTAGCTATAACTCTGACCTCTTGGGCTTTCATTTCTGCATTGGCTCTGTGTTTCTTATTTAACAAGACGGTTACATCTACACTGTAGTGAGAGCAGCCAAAGCGTAAGTATAATTACATGGGAGAGAACAGGCAAGGAAGGGTTGGGGTAGAGACTCCTCTAGCCGGTGGGGAGGTAGAGAATGGAGGGGATGGGTGGTCAGTATGAAAAATTTGCCTTATTAAGGGTTATGGATTATTTTAACATAGTGAGTATGTGTGAAGGCAGAAGGCATGCATAAGGTATGGCACTGAAAGTAAACATACACATAGCAGACAGGGCAGGATAATAAGTATTCACCCAACTAATTCAGCACATCAGGTATAAAACAGATACAAGTGAAAGTGACTACTCAGGGCTTAGACAAATGTCTTCTGCGAACTCATCCATGCCTCACATATACATCCTTATTCCCATTGCATTTTATTTAAAATCTCATTATAAAATTGTTATTCAGCTATGTAAAGCTTTCAATAAATAAAATAAAATAATAAGCAACCATACAATCACTTAAAAAACAAACATCAAGAGCAGAACTGAAGAGCATTGTGCCTGAGCATACATTCTGTGACAGGATCATAGCTATTATATTTTCAGGAAAGAGGCATGAAATTAGAAATTTATTTTATTAATTTATTTTGCAAAATACAACTGTCACATGGACTGGGATATGAATGTCCCTGAGCTTTGGACATTCCTTTCCAGTACCAAGCGTCAGGGTGTACCACATCATAGTGAAATGCCAATTTGTCAGCTAATAGTGACAAATTCCGAGAAGTCTGAACAATTTATTCCTTCCAGGGGCCAGTTTCCCCATGAAATGTCAAATTGTAGTCAGATGTTTCCTTGGGAAATCTGGCCTCAAATGAATCAAAACTTTAATAGCACAAACTTAACCTGATCCATCCATCCATCCTTTCCTTCCTTCCCTTCTTCTTTGCCAGATAAAATGTAGAATACCTAGTTTATTTTGCTTTCTGATAGCATTTAAAAATTAGTATATATATGGTTTTCTTGGAAGAATATTTGCAAGCACATCAATGGGGACCCAGGTCCCCATCATCCTAGGTTAGCAGCATGGCTTAAATATGGTTTTCTAGAGACTTAGGACCAAGAACAATGCTATTAGAACCCTGATCTCCAACAGCAGAGTGTATAGTGGCATACTAGTCTTTGTCAGTGTTTTATATGCTTAATCATTCACCTGTGACCAAGGGGAGAATTCTCCTCAATTCCAGTGGCCTCCTCTGCAGCAGGAAAAGGATGCAGCTCTAGAGACCTGAACACAAATGGATGATAGGGAAGTCAGAGTTGTATATGTGTGCTTTAACATATAAAATAAGGGTTTTTCCACATTAGGCAAGAGAGACAATAAATGAGACTGTATATTTCTCCCCAGAAGAGCAGAAAAGTATGAGATAGGAGTTTCTTGATCATACTTTGAGGTTATTATTTTCTACTTTGTTTTTTAGTTCCTTCATTGCATATAAAGGAGTTTTGTTATAACCAAAATAGAAATAAACAATTAGTTCCACCATGTCTATTTACAATTATACTTTGAATATTATCTATATCTGGTTATTTGTATCCAATAAGGAGACTATGGGAAAGGAAATAAAGGGAAAATACCTAACTTCACAGAAGGAAAAGCAAAAGGAAAAACACCTCATCCCCCCCCCAAAAAAAAAATCCTCAAGGTTAATAACACCTGCAAGAGAATATGTTGACATATTCTGACATAGTATGCTTCCCCAAATCTATAACCTCAGTCTAACCTTGATACAAACATTGGACAAACACAAAGGGAATGACATTCTTCAAATGTCTGACCTCAGGTCCTCTGTACAAGTATGTGGGTATGAAATAAAAGCAAGGACAGTGTCACAATCCAAGTGGAACTCAGCAGACATGAAAATGAATGTAAGTGCATTCACAACAAAAAAAGACAAGTGTGAAAACCAATAAAATCTGAACAAAATCTGTAGTTTAGTCAATAACACTAACCCGATACTAGCTTCCTGTTGTGACAAATATTGTACAGTAACGCAAGGTGTTAGCAATAAAAAATCCCAATTGGATTAGACATAGCAGCACAACCTTTAATTCCAGCCATCAAGAGACAGAGGCAAGCAGATCTCATAGTTTGAAGCCAGCCTGGTCTACATTACATGGTAAATCTGAAGCCAGACGGGGATACCTAGATCCTGTTTCAAAAACAAATAAAATGAAAAATAAAAAGTAAGAAATTTAGGAAACTACTTACTGCTTTTTTGCCCAACTGTTCCATAAGCGTAAAGCTTTTCTAAAATTAAAAAGTAAAGTATTACCCGCTGTACTGCCAGCTGACCTAGCTGAATTCCCCTCTGATTCTAATCTTGTTATACAGTGAAATCACAGTGTCTAGAGACAAGAACTTCTTTAGTAGACTGGTTTAAAACCAGTAGTATCCCAGATGGCTGTCACAGTGACCACAAGGTAACTTCCAACTTCATTATAATTTCCTTTTTTTTTTTTCATTTAAAAAAATTTTTTAGCTTTGAAACTAAATTTTTTTTTTCTATTTTGTTCTTTTTTATTAAGGAATTTTTTATTCATTGTACATATCAACCACAGATCCCCCTCTCTTCCTTCCTCCAGCCCCTCCAGGCTTCCCCCCACCCCCAAACCCACCCCCCATTCCTTCCTCCTATAGGTAAGGCCTCCCATGAGGAGTCAGCAGAGCCTGGTACATTAGGTAGAGACAGGTCTAAGCCCCTCCCCCTGCATCATGGCTGTGCAAGGTGTCCTCCATAGATAGTGGGCACCAAATAGCCAGCTCATGCACCAGGGATGGATCCTGATCCTATTGCCATGGGGATCATGCTATACAACTGTCTCACTTATGCAAAAGTCCTAGTCCAGTCCCATGGAGGCTCCACAGCTGTTGGTCTAAAGTTCATGAGTTAGCATTAGTTTGGTTTGGTTGTCTCTGTAGGTTCCCCATGGGATGCCCCTTGCTCATAGAATCTCTCTTCTCACTCTTTGACTGGACTCCTGGAGCTCAAGTTACACACTTATTAATTGCCATAACCGGAAGCACTAGGCCTTTGTAAAGGGAGGTAAAGAGGGAAATGTCAGAGCTCTAGAAAACAAAGATATGACTACCCAGCTCATTAGTACCCTGATTTTTCATTTCTTTTACCCAATATCAATTACTTCCCTACCTGAGATGGACTTAGAATTTGATCTGTGTACCTAGACTCCAGTTCTCCAGTCTCTGGTTTGCAAATAATCATGAGCTATGTTTGCCTTTCAGTGTTAGGTCTCAAAGAAACCTGGGACAAATGGCGGAGGTGCCTATTAACATATCAAAGTGGACACTGGCTGACAGGCTCTCAGCTTCCTAAAAACCTGTTACAGAGTCATCCCACCTGGCATACCCTACCTGCAGATCCCAAAGTTCTCCAGTCCCTGAGCTTCACTTCTCTTCCCCCAGCTTCTCTTTCCTGTCTAACTAGCCATTTTAGCTCCAAACTTTCTTGGTTCTCTTGGCTCATGCTTCCTCTTGTGTACTTCTTCTTTCCTCTCTTCTCTTTATCTCTCACTTCCTACCCCCTCTCCTCTCATGGCCTCATTCAGTCCACTGGCCATGTTCAGTCTGGAACCTTACAGATGCCTGTGGCTGTTTTCTCCTTCATATCTACAATATAACCTTCTCCTCAGCCATACCTAGAAGCAGTCATGTCCTCATTTTTCATTCATTGAGATTCTTCTGTGAATTCTTCCTGAATTCACAACACTGACTAAAGGAACTTTTTATGGGGGACTCTTTCCTACTAAAGGAGTCTCTTCCCTATTTCTATCCCCCCAAATTTGTGGAGAAGCAAGACTGTGCAGTAAGTTATCTAAGCATGAGAGTGAGCTAAAAGATAGAGAGGGGTAGAGCAGAGTTTTATTTCGGAGATATGATTGACAATCCAAAGATGTCCTTCTGACATGAGAAGAAAGGCTTCTTCCAGCGGCACAAGATCAAGGTCTATAAACAAAAGTCACCCACTGGTCAAGGTTTAACCCAATGACTAAGTGTCCCAGCCACACACACCAGATGTGTGCATGTCCCAAGTTCTGACAGATTTCCAATCCTCTAATTCCCGTGGAGAACAAAATCTGTTTTTCAAGTCTCAGAAGCTCTCTTCTTGAGCTCCTTGTTTAGCTGACTTATAAATGTTTGGGTTTTCGTTTGCATCAAATAAATTGTTTCCACCAGTGAGCTGATGATTCAGTCTGGGTGGGAAGCCCCTGCTGTCTTGGGGCCATGTTCTTGCTAATTTGTAATGCTGTACTTTCTGCCTTAGCAATCCCTTTCTTTATCCCATGCTTAACAGGAGTTTCATCTTTAGTTGCTAAAAGATTGGGTCGAACTAAAACATATGTCTTATTCTTTAATGTAACATGGTGTTGATGGATAACTATAGACAGAGACCAAGAAAGTAGGCATCTACTAGTGTGGACAGTAGTGCTGTAATGGAAACATATGCCTTGCTTTCCTCAAGGACAAGGATCATGTTTTCAAGGAGTATGAAGGTTATTGCAGTGACATTCAGTGACTACTAGATAGAAAGATGAGCAATTCATGACCAGCACTTACAAAACATTTTAAAATAGATCAACTAGCCAAAGTTAGAGCAGAATGTCATCTCCTATTCCCTCCTAACCTTTTTGTTTGTTTGTTTGTTTGTTTGTTTGTTTTTTGAGACAGGGTTTCTCTGTGTAGCTTTGCACCTTTCTTGGAACTCGATTTGTAGACCAGGCTGGCCTCGAACTCACAGAGATCTGCCTGCCTCTGCCTCCTGAGTGCTGTGATTAAAGGCATGTGCCACCACCGGCCAGCTTCCCTCCTAACCTTATTCTGTGAGATTTGTGTGACTCTTCTATCTTATCACTGAGGTTGCCAAGAATTGAAGCACCAGTTCAATATCAGAAGCAGGAGGAACAGTCACTAAATACTGGGCTTAAGGCAGGACAGAAGGAGCCCGGATGACAAGGCAAATAACAGGTCATACTTGAGCATACCTTTATCTGCTCAATCTCTTTTTGTCTTGCAACCATTTGTGTAGAGCAGTAGTTCTCAGCCTGTGGGTCACACCCTTTGAGGGATCAAATGACCCTTTAGCAGGGGTTGCCTAAGACCATCAGAAAACACAGATGTTCATATTTCGATTCATGACAGTGGCAAAATTATAGTTAAGAGGTAGCAACAAAAATAATTTTATGATTGAGGGTCACCACCACATGAGGAACTGTATTATAGGGTCCTAGCATTAGGAAGGTTGAGACTAACTGGTACAAAGAGAAAGGAAGAGAAGACTAATCTCTGATTAAGTTGGATCCAATCATGCATAAGCTGAGCTGTATATTGTCAATGACTTTTTTAATTCTATGAACTAAATGTTATCATTTTGTGAATTCTATTTCCATTTTAATGGCTCAGAGGTTAAGAGTACCAACTGCTCTTCTAGAGGTCTTGAGTTCAATTCCCAGCACCCACATGGTGGCTCACAACCATCTGTAATGAGATCTGGTGCCCTCTTCTGTATACATAATAAATAAATAAATCTTTAAAAAAAAACTTCTTAATTAGATGGAACTAGATGCAGCACCCTCCAAATATCTGGGAAGACTAATAGACTCTGTCATTTTTGACATGTGGGTTATTTTAAAATGAAGGAAACTAAGATACAGCAGATAAAATAAAAACTATGACATTGCCCTTAGTAGGCTAAAACAAGGATACTAGTGTGGTCAGCTACCTCTCTGCACCAGGAACCACAGTAGCCTCTTGAGAAATTTTCAGACTTTTATCACCATGGAACATAGAGGACACTTGAAGTATCTGCATTATAAACGTTACTCCTACCTTTTATCTTAATTGTCTCATTATCTTATACCATTCCACAACTTGTCACCAACAAGACTCAGAGTTCTTTTCTTTTGTGCTCATTTCTTTCTGGATTTATTGTTCTTTGCCAGTATGATAGATTAAGACTAAGAGTAACCATCCTTTGTGTTTTTACATAACTCAGTAATCTCATCTTTGAATGCAATGTATGTATACATTTGATTTTTGCCAGTCTAATTTTCAGGAGCCCACTCAATGAACCTAAACTGTGTAAAGAAACAAAAATTGCTTTTTGTGGTCTGTGATGGAGGTGGTTCCAAAAAAAAAAAAATGCTGCTTTCCAAACTGACTCTGCTGAGTAGCACTATATAAGTTCTCCTTTAGTCTTCTCGGGACATTTTGAAGTAAAATAGATCTTATCACAGATGAGGATCTTGAGGACAGAAAAGTTAAACAGCTGCGAAATGTTACAAAGTAACAAAGCTGGCTCACACCGCTTAGAATTTGCACCCCCATTCCACCGCCTTGAGAACTGTTTCAGTCCATGTCTGTTGGGTGGGATCTTTTTATGAGCTTAGACAGTCGCCTGGTCTGCAGATTAGAACCACTCACGGCTCTGTTCTTGGCTCCATGCAATACCAGCATCAAACTCAAGTCACTAGCTCTGACTGCTAACACTCCACTGTACTGTGGCATTGCTGTCTGTCTTCCCACTCTGTCCTCTGCTCTGCAGCCAGACACTAGTAGCTTTACTCCTAATTTTGTAGTGTGATTCTGTTTATTTATTTTGTTTTACTGTGAGGTCTTCAAGGACAAGAATTTGGTTTATTTTTTCTCACTGGAAAAAAAATGTCTATTGCTTAACGATGCCTGACATGTGACCCCTCTGTATTTCCACTTATCCTTCCATTTCTAAACATCCCTGTAGACTAAAATGAATCAAATACTTATGTCTAGATGACACCTTCACCTACAACTTTGATTTTAATATCTATCAATTTTTATAGCAAAAATCATATCCGATATCCAAATTGGACTTATTGAAAATTGAATTGTTCATTGTCCATTCTTCTTTTTTTTGGGGGGGTGCTATAAAAGAATACTAGATACTATAAAATGTATTAAGAAAGTAAAGTTATTTCTCCAAATTTTGGAGCCTTGGAAGTTCAAGGTTAGCGTCTGGTGAGAATCCTGAATAATGTATAACTCTAAGAGAATTCTGAAATGAAAGCCAGCAGGAGAAGACTGAACCAACTTCTATAGCAAACTCACCCACCCAAAGCAAACATATGCCCAATCACAGGTTCTCAGTTCACGGTAACCCCATATTATCAGGTGCCCAGATCATTCTGAGTTTAGTATCTTCTTCCAACTGCTTGCAATCAGCTAACTTTGATGTGTTTCACTGAAACTTCTGAAGATAGCCAGTGCCTCTAATAAAATCTAGTCAGTACTACACTTCCTATTCAGCATCCCATTTAGAACCCTGCTTCTGGTTTTGCCTTCGTTTTAGCCCTAGGACATACTAAACTAGAGAATTCTGCTCACTTCAGTCTCTGCTCAGAAAAAAAAAAATCCTGTAGCTTCTCTTCTGATTTGAATAAATGTAAAGCACATGACCATTCCAAAATTCAGCATCTCTGACTGCAGTTCCTCTCAAGACCCAGAGTATCCTTGATGTCATTCAGTCACCTTTGACATTCCTCCATCTCCAGCCTCACTTTTGTCTAAGATGTTCTTCTTCTGAATGTCCACATGGCTTCTTTCCTCACCTCCTTTCTTACCCAGATGTCACCTACTTAAGGAGGCTTTCTCTAAATATTTCTAAATAGGAGATTGTATCTAAAACCACCACTTGCTCTATCAAGGAAGAATCCTTTGTCTTAAAAAATAAAGTAGCATTTTTTTCCTGCTTGGTTTCCAGTATCTATGATTAAGAAATATTTATCAGTTAAAACCTGTATGACAAATGTCGGATGAATATGTATGTATACTATACATAACATCACTGATGGCTCTCATAATCCTAAAAATGTTTCAAATCCGTCGGAACATGAAGTTCTTCCAAAATCTCACCCTTGACCATGTTTAATTTCCTCTCTGGGCAGTTGCCTCATTACCAGTACACCACAGGCACAGTCACAGCCACAACCACACTCTATATTCCTGACATGCCAAAACAACTGCTAGTGTGAACACAAGGCTCTGTCTGTCTGCACTGCCCATCTAGGACACTTCCTCTGCACATCGCAGATTTCCTTTTCCTCTTCATTCTGAGAGTTCACAAGAACTGTCCTCTCATCTGATTCCTTCCAATATGGAAATTAACTTGTGCTTTGAGGAAACTGCCACATTATTTTATGTGATTTCTGAATCTGAAAAGTCTTCACAGGACCCTGATGTCACTGGAGGTAGAACACATACTTTCATAGCCTCAGGTATTTCCAAGCCTGACAATGGCCAGATTTGTCTGCTTCTTGTTAACAATAATTTTTCATAATGAAGTATTGTATGCGTTGTACCCAAGTTAGAATCTCCCAGCTTTCCAATTTCAAACCCTGAGGAGAGTTTGTTTGTTTTGTTTTTTAATGAGTATTTCTACTCTTCTAAGTGAAAAAAGGGGAAAAGAGAGAGAGAGAGAGAAAGAAAGAAAGAAAGAAAGAAAGAAAGGAAGAAAGAAAGAAAGAAAGAAAGAAAGAAAAAAAAGAGTATAAGTAACAAAATTATAAGCTTGCATATGTATCTGTCAGCTCTGGTTGAAAACCTGAGTGACCAAATCATTATATCACTTTAATATAGACTGTAATATATACAAGAATCCTATCCATAGTCATGGTTTTATTTAGAAGAACTGTAAGAATAAACATGAAAAAAATTTTAAGTTGACACAGCCTCATGAATAGAAGTTAGGCAAGATGCAAATCCTATTAACTGATGTGGTTAGATAAGGCCTTGAGAAGTGATTATTTTATATTTTTGGAATGAATTCTTCTTGTCCCTGGCCTCACTTCTCTTCTCAAAGCCTTTGATCTGTGATCACCCCTAGTTTGGCACACTGGACAACCATCTCAGATCACACACAGATGAGGAAGTACACGTGAGGTCTATGCACGTGGAGGTGATAGAGATGGTGATGTTCTCTGACTTCCTGGGGTGAGGAAATGGCTTTCCCTGGTAAGGTCTGTGCTGGCCGCTGATGTTGCATCAATCAAAGAGAATTGGCAGCAGAGGAAGATGTCAAGAAGACAAAGAGTATTAAGAAAGATGCAGCCTCAGCTCTGAAAATCCTATCAGTTAGCCCGTCAGTCACCACCTTTTTTCTGTTTTAGTTTTTTTTGAACACCGCATTGTTTCAGGGGGCAGATAAACACTGAAATAACTGAATGTGATCCCAGGGAATAGCTCTTGGACCTGTGCCTTTACCAGTTTCTCCAGATCTTGGGTTTACCCATATCAGTCTTTGAGACTCACGCTTACGGCTGGGACATCCTAACACGTGGGTCTAAAACTTTCTCCCAGCTCACATTTCCAGCCCTTGCTTCCAAGAAGTTGGTGATGTGTTGAAATGTCTCTTGTGGGATGTCTGTTTACAATTTATTCTTAGAAATGCATGAAAAATCATTCTGTTACACTGAAGATGCAAGGACCAGGCCTGATCCACACAATTGTCCTCTGATCATGGTTTTACATTTTCCAATAATCTACCAGGCTGGGCTGACTCCCCAGGGGAGACCTTGCCTTGGAGGAGGTGGGAATAGGGGGTGTTTTGGGGGGAAGGCTGGGGGGTGGAAGGAGAGAGGACAGGAGAATTCATGGCTTATTTGTAAAATTAAATTAATTATAAAATAAAAATATTTTTAAATAAATAAATTTTCCAATATGGTGTTCCCTTGTGTTTTGAGGATATTTTCATAACACCAAGATCCCATAAGTCCTTGGATTCTTAAAGTCATTCCACTTCTGTGATGTATTTCCCATATACTTGTATTGGAGAATATGAAGTCAACCATTTCTATAAAATTATATATTGATTTGGGAATAAAAGCTAACTAATTAATTGAGGCTATTAGATATCAGACAAATATTTGCCCTCTTGTCCTTTCCTGTAGAGAGTTAGATATTCTAAACCATATGTAAGCCTAATGCTCCAAAGCAATCCATTCTTCTTAATTTCCTTCTATATTCAAGTAATTTAATCCAAGCCCTGATATTGATTAAACATGATGACTGTCCTCTGTCTTTTGCATTTCTGAGAACTCAGCAGAATTAAAGAACACCACAGGTCTACATCTCAAACTAAGAACCTCTAGCCCATGGTTCTACATCAACAAGTGCATTTTGATTGTGGTCCTCATCTTATTCTGTGTCAGCATTCCTGGTTCCTCTTTTACCACCTAATGTGTAACTATCTTTTCTACCAATCCACTCTTCTGATTGACTTTCTCATTACCTCCTGAGGAAATAACCCACATAATTCATAAATACATTTCTTTAACTGTCACTGTGCTGAGACATTTATTAAATTATTCAACCTATTACATTTTACCAAGGTTTGAGCATGTTAAGAGGATAAGAACATGTGAAAAGAAATCATTGGGTTGATTCCAAATCTGGCTCCTATTGTTTGGGACTATAAAGTCAAACCATTTATATAAAGTTATATAGGACTAAAAACAAGCTCAATTAACTGTGGCTGTTAGATATTAGACAGCTTTTTTCTTTCAAGATTTATTGTGGATATACTCCCCTACCAGCTTGTTTCTTTCTTTATTTTCTTCCTTCCTTCCTTCTTCTTCTTCTTTTTCTTCTCTTCTTCTTCTCTCTCTCTCTCTCTCTCTCTCTCTCTCTCTCTCACACACACACACACACACACACTTTTGCTGTTCTCTCTCTCTCTCTCTCTCTCTCTCTCTCTCTCTCTCTCTCTTCTCTCTCTCTCTCTCTTTAGTTTTTTGAGAAAGGATTTCTCTGTGTAGCTTTGTGCCTTCTGGAACTCACTTTGTAGACCAGGCTAGCCTCAAACTCACAGAGATCCACCTGCCTCTGCCTCCCGAGTGCTGTGATTAAAGGCACGTGCCACCACCTCCCAGCTTATTTTCTTTCTCAGTGAGCCTTTTTATGAATCAAAGACCTCAGCTTTCACTTCGTTAACTCCACAGAAGAATGACAAACCCAAACTCCATTATCATGATCATCATCCTTGAGAGAAACATAATGCTTGGTTTGTTTGAGAGCCTTACATTCTAGGCTAAAGATAAACCCTTCACTTTCTTCTAAACTATCCTCCAAACATACGTCAGACCCTTCTCTCTGCCCTGCCACACTTTGTCTGCCTTGCCTCTGCCTCTCCACTTCTTTCCCCGCCTCTCCCTATCCTTCCTTCAAACTTGTGATTCTGTCTTAGCTTCCCAAGTGTTGGGACATCACAGGCATTATGACCACCACATCAAAGTAAATAAAAACTTTTCTACATCTCTGAGGGCTAAAAAGATGTAATCAAAATAGCCCATCTAAGAAGTGAGCAGTTTCATACTTTTCCCCAGACAGTGTCTAATAAAAGGCATTTTGTCAGTATGTGGAAGCTGCATGCATCCCTTCCTCTCTGTCTTCCTGTCTTCCTCCCTCACTCCCTCCCTTACTTCCTTTCTTCCTCTCCACTTGTTTCCCTCCCTTCCTATCTCTCATGCTAGGACCAGCCCAGGGGCTCTTGGAAGCTAGGCACATAATCTATCTATGATCTACATCTCTTTACACATATTTTAAGGGTGACTTTGAAAAAGGATAAGGTGTGAAAAGCATTCTTCATCCATTGTCAGTATAAGGTGGGTTTTGTGACCCTAAGAACAAACAGGCTTATAAAGCTGGCTGTTTGAATTGGGAGGCTAGATGAGTTTACGGTAAGACAAAGGCAAGCCACAGTTTGAGGAGGCACCCAGACAAAAAGCTAAGCCCTTTTGGCAGTCACAGTAAGTGCAAGTGTGACAAGAAGGCAGCCCACAGAGTCCTGGGGTCTCAGAGGAGTAATGCCGTATCTTACACAGCAACTAATGCATTTGAGAGCCCCAGCTTAGTGGCTGAACTGTGATTAAACCAGTTGAGTTTTAACACTTGGAAACTCAGGAATCATCACCACTAAAATGTATGTCCTGCCTCCTAAAATTGCCAGAGATTGCTTGTGTTCAAAGTAACTATTATGAAGCAACCTCAAGCTGAAAACCTATGACAAAATATCTTGTTTAAGTGTCTATAGAGAGGCATGCTATCAGAAATGAAGAAATGAAGGCAGCTGAAAATGAAGCATGCCTGGGCCTTTACATGATGAAACAGTTGAAGTATAACTTACTTGTGTCATGCCACACATACACAACGTTGTGCATTTTCTATAAAGCAAATAATATTTAAAATCTATTATCAACTATTTTTACAGTATCATTTGGACCCAAAGTATTATCTATTAACTGTAACATAGAATAAAAGGTAAGAATGTTTGTGCAGCAGAAATTATTTAAATGTAAATCTGTCATTCCTTGAACAAATTATCCTCCTCCTTGAACAACAGCTTTCAAAGGGATTAAATAGAGGCAATTATAATAACAAAAAGTGCTTCTAAATTACTTCTTATGTCATAAACCCATGATAAATATCAGTTGCTATTACTGCAAAGTAAAATTTAGAAAATTCTGAAAGTTTTGAAGAAAGACATTAAAATATACATCACTAAATATCCAAGGCTAGCTATAATTAAAAGCTTAATATATCTTCACCGTGTACATGTCTATATCTCCATTCTAGAGACATGAATTGATTTAGTAGCTAATGCAGAGACTTTTTTATTTCTGTGTTGTTATTACTGGTTTTTTTGTGTGCTTTTGAAGCAGAATCTCACTATGTAGCACAAGCTAGATTCAAACCCATGCTTCTACTATCTCTATCTCCCAAGTCTTGGGGTAATAGACATATGCTAGAAACATTTTTGAAATACCTCTTAACTTGACTACATATTTATTAAATTTATTATAAATAAACATGTACCTATGCCATCATTTTAACAACTGAATTTTGTTCCATTGATAGTAATGATAATATTTTACTAATTTCTTACTTGTGATTTTTACACTTTTTCTTTACTATTATTATTATTTATTTATTTTGAAACAGGGTCTCTCTATGAAGCCTTGGCTTTCCTGGAACTCACTATGAAGATCAGGCTGGCCTGTATCTCACAGAGTCCACCTGCCTCTGCCTTGGGAGCACTGGATTTAAATGTTTGTGCCACCATGCCCAGCCTACTATTATTTTTTTATATCATACACAATCACATAATATGTGCATTCTTTACCCTCAGACCTATAGTTCACAGTAGTGATTCTCCCTGATCAATTGGTATGTTCCTTTACACATTTTTTATTGCTCAAGAATTTCATAGATGTCTATGTGTTTTAATCAAATCTGCCTCTCATTCCCTCCCTTATCTCCCCCACTACTATTCATTTTCAGTTACATGAATCCCTCTCCTCTCTTTAAATCCATTGAGTAAACTTGGTGTTGTCTGTGTGTTCACAAGTGTAGACCATCTGTTGGAGCATGGGTGGCATCTCAGAGACCACATCCCTATAAAACACTGACTTTTTCTTCCCCACTATCCATCAGTTGGGATAGTAGCATAGAGGAGAGGGTATGGACATTGTAATGGACAGTTTTATGTCAACATGACAGAAGACAGAGTCATCTGAGAGGACAGAACCTCAAATGAGATAATTATTCCATAAGATTGGGCTATAGCCAAGACCATTGGGCATTTTCTTAATTAGCAATGATGTCAGAGTTTCTAGCTCATTGCGGGTGGTGCCATCCCTGGGCTGGTGGTCCTGGATTCTATAAAAAAGCAGGCTGAGAAAGCCAGGGGGAGCAAGCTAGCACCCTTATATGATGTTTGTATCAGCTCCTGCCTCCAGATTCCTACCCTGCTTGAGTTCTGTCCTGACCTCTTCCAATGATGAACAGTAATGTGGAAGTATAAGCCAAACAAATCCTTACCTTCCCAACTTGTTTTTTGTTATGGTGTGTCAACATAGCAATAGTAAACCTCACTAAGACTGACATGGAAAACTTACACAAAATATCTTTGAAAGAGCCATATGGAAGCCTCCTACTGCAGAAACTTCCTAAAACATATGCATATGCAAAAGGAGCTTAAATGGAGTTTCCCTAGAACAGAAAAAAAAAAAAAATACGTATCCAGACACCACAGGCTATCAAATGAAAAGTCCAGTGCCAGCTCTGAGCCATCTCTTTTTTACATTGTTGGTTAGTGGGGTCCTCTAGAACCCCCTAAACATCGTAGACTTATTACCATTGCTCTTGAGTCCCTGAAGAACTTGATGGCCAGGCCCTATTACTGAAGATACCATGTATTGACACTATGCATTCTTGCCATGTTTTTTTTTGTGTGTGAGTTTAAAATATTTAGAGTTCTTTCACACAAACATCAGCTACTCAGGAAAAAGTAAACCATATGTGTTATTGTCAACATTCTTTCCACTTGACTTTCCAATTTAATCTATATGCTCATCATGAACATCATTCAACATTACTAATTATGATTAATTCTCTAAAAAAGTCTCATAAGTTCATACAAAAAATGCCACTATTGCCTCCTAGGATCCAGTTAAGTGTTATTTACCTACGTACTCCTGATTTACCCATGAAGACTAATACTACACATCAAATTTATATCTTAGTTGATGGAAAGGCTTTACAAATAGCCAATAGCTAACCAGTGAATGAATACATGTTAATTGTGTCAATTATTTCATTTATAATTAATGTATATTTGTTATACGTGACTTAGTACTCAGAAGGAATGTAAAATCAAAACAAGGCCTGTTTTTATCTTTTGCATTCTTCAAGTAATTTCCTAATCATTCACCACTAACACTTTTAAATGCATGGGTCTATATTGAGAGCTTCTTTTGATGATTCCCTTTCATTTTTTGGGCATTGGTGTTTTGTTTGCATGTATGTCTATATGAGAGTGTCAGATTACCTTGAACAGGAGTTAAAAACAGTTGTGAGCTGCCGTGTTGGTGCTGGGAATTGAATCCCGGTCCTATGGAAGAGTAGCCAATGCTCTTAAACTTTGAGCCATCTCTTCAGCTCCAAGTAGAGCTATTTTATGTGTTTCATCTTTCAATGTTTTTATCTATCCATCCATGTTATGCACACACACACACACACACACACACACACACACACACACACATATATATATATATATATATATCACTGTTGCTTACTTTTACTTGTTTGCTTTGTCTCTTGTTTGCATACAGAAGGAAAAAGTATGGAACAGCAGAAGTTGGAACCTGGAGAGAGAGGCACACCTAACTGTATCAAGCACTGATGATAAGAGGGTCATCAGGGCACAAGCTTTGTTACAGCTTCACCTTACAGAGATTATAAACATGAAGATAAGCAAGAATTCTGTTTACATTCCTGTTGGCTGCAAATTCACCAGACCACATGATATAAAACAGAATCAAATAGAAATAAGCTGGGAGAGATACTACATAACTTTCTATAGGAAACAGCTTTTCTATGCAATGGAGTCTCACAGCTCCTAGCTGTCTACAGATCCAGTAGCCCTTTGAAATATTTCAAAGGAAACTTAATAGTAACCTCTTATGGAAAAAGTCTTTTGTAATAAATGACAGCTTCCTCTAAAACTGTCCCCTTTAGTATTGAAAACTTAACTAAATTTTGTAAGAAAAAGACTCATTGGGGTAACCCATGCAAGCTGATCGGTTAAATAGAAAATCCTGAACCAAACTGCTTTAAGTTTTCTGTTGGATTAACTTTAAGTTTTCTGTGGGCTATTGTGGTAGAAGTATGAGTGTGTGTGTGTGTGTGTGTGTGTGTGTGTGTGTGTGTGTATGTGTGTGTGTGTATTGTCTACTTTGCTTTTCCCTTTTTTCCTCCTCTATTCTCAAGCTGTCGAGTCTTCTATTGACATGCTCACTGTCTCTGAAAAACGCTGTTCCTTTTCCAAGTCACGTATCTTTAGTCTGCTTAAAGATGAAGAAAATAGCAAATAAGAAAGCTTGTTAAATAATGCAGCTTAAATAAAATTTTATGTGTCCCAGGAAAACAGCCAGAGAGAACATGCCTTCATTCATTTAATTCTATCCACAGATAGTCACTGATAGTCCTTTGTGCAAAACCTTGGGATGATCCATGGGCTACAGCTTGTCACAGACAATAATGCAGTGAGGTTTAGGGGCTGTTGCTGTTAAAACGTCTGTTTCTGTTTTCAGTAACATTTTAAAATGTCTGCATATATAGCTAAATTTTGAGTGGTAAACAAAAGAAACTTTTGACCTCTGAAGATTTAATTAATTATTCAAGAGCGGTGTCCATTGATGTGTGGATCTCTGTCTCTGAAAACATCAGCGCTTATAGCCTTCTGTTTTGATCTTGCCTTCAAAGAAAGTAAGCCTGGAGTTTTTATTCTCATCTTAGAACACAGTATAAAAAGACTCATAAACTGACAATCACTTAAAATCCTTCAAAATATTATCTCAGAAGGGCTTTCCACTTAAGTCAAAGCCCTTACCTCTCAAGCCTTGGTCAGAGCAGGGTAGGGTTGGAGTTACAGGAACTGAGGAGATGCCTTGGTGGGTGGAGTGCTTGCCTTGCAAATAGGAGAACCTGAGTGCAGATTCTGAGTTCTCAATGAAAACTGGCTAGACAAAGCTGCCAGCCTGTAACCCCAGCATTAGAAGTAGGAGACAGAGAATCCCCATGGAAAGCTGATTGAGCTACAGGCTCAACATATTCGGCTTCAGTCAGTAATATAGAGACAGACTCCTAGCAAAAGTGGAGAGAGGGCCTGAACTGGCTTTCACCTGTTATCAGATAAATGACTACCTTAATTGTTATCATAGAACCTTCATTCAGTAAGTGATGGAAGGAGACACAGAGATCCACAGCCAACCACTGGGTAGAACTCTCAGAGTCCAGTCAAAGAGAGAGAGGAGGGATTATATGAGCAAGGGGGGTCAAGATCATGATGAGGAAATCTACAGAGACAACTGAACCAAGCTAGTGGACTGGCAGCTGGGGAACCTGCATGGGACTGAACTAGGCCCTCTAAATGTGGATGACAGTTGTGTGACTTGGGCAGTTTGTGGGTCCCCTGGCCGTCGGACTGCGATCTATCCCTAGTGCATGAACTGGCTTTTTGGAACCCACTCCCTATGAAGGGACACCTTGCTCAGCCTCAATACAGTGGGAAGGGGCTTGGTCCTGCCTCAACTTGATATGCTAGGATTTGTTGACTCCCCATGGGAGACCTTATCCTCTCTGAGGAGTGGACTCGGGACAAGGTAGGAAGAAGGTGGGGGGGCGTGAATGAGAGGAGTAGAGGGAAGGGAAACTGTGGTTGGTATGTAAAATGAAAAAAAACCTTTTAAATAAAAAAAGAAAGAGAGAAAAACACACCATAAAAATAGACAGACAGACAGAATGAGGAATATGTCCCATGTCAGCCTCTGATATCCATATCACACATCTAATCAAATGCACATGCATCTGCACACTTGTGCACTCACATATGCGCGCGCACGCGCGCACGCACACACACACACACACACACACACACACACACACATGAAGGGCTGCAACCACTTGTATATACAGAAGCAAAAATTTTAAAAAGGAATGAGCATTTCGATGCTTGAGATTCTATATTAGAAGGGCACTGACCCAGGAGCCAGGAAATCTGGAGTCTAGTCAGAAATATTCAAGGAATGAATGTATCAACAGGCAGCTCTGGATTCCAGTTCAATCTCTCTTCCTACATAAAATGAAGATAATGTATCTATCTCAGAACATAAAAAAGGACAATACATTTTGAAACAAGATTGAGCCCACCAATATCATATCCTGTGATAGAGAGTGGTGAAGTTTAGGAGATGTCATTCCACTCTGGGGATCTATAGAGAGCTGTTGGTTACTAGAGAAGAGAGAGACATTTTCTTTTGTTATGTAGCCATTGGCAAGGTGCCTATGCACCTGTAAATAATTCTTCACCCATGGGAGTAGAGAACAAACCCAACAAAAATCATTGAGTCACCAAAAAAAAAAAAAAAAAAGCAGGTTATGAAAGTAGAAGAGAATCTAGCTGGGACCACGAAGAGGATCAGTAAGAATGATGGGGACAAGAAAAGGTGATGGAGAGATTGTGTTAGTAGTGAATATGACCCAAATATCTTCTATACCTATATAAAATGTCATCATGAGAACCATTATTACATACAGTTATTACACAATAATAAAAAGAGTACTACTGTGGTTGGAAATGGCAAAGGTATCAGTATCCTTCTAGGTCTAGAGCAAACTGAAGAAGAGCTAATATAATGTTTTAGGACACTGATTTTTATGTGATATTATAATGGGAGACACATGTCATTACAGATTTGTCCAAATCAGCAAAATAGACTCAGCGGGATGGTGAGGGATAATGATGTGTCCATGTAGGTTTATCAGCTGCAACAAATGTAGTACTCTAGTGAAGGTTGCTAAGAATGGAAGACATTTTGCAGCTGGGGGCTGGTCGCAGGGTATATGTGGAAAGTCTCTGTACCTCCCCTCAATTTTGCTGGGAAGATAAATTTACTCTAAAAATTTTGAATTTAGCACTTTTTAAAATGCTACTATTAAAAAATCTATTATCAAGCTTTTCTCTAGTCATAGATCTTACAGGACACAGACCCTTTTCTCTCTTCCTTACAGTAGAAGCCAACCTGGGAGCTTGCAGACATCCCTTGTAGAATGTGTTAGTTAAAGTCCAAATATAATAAGAACATGAGGAAAGTGTGGAGGTTGTCTCTCTGGGCCACCAGTCACAGTGTTTTTCAACAGGTAGGCCAGTCAAGAATACCAGTTCCAGGAAAAGCCATAATCATTCAAAGCCTGCCTGCAAACCTTCATGTGCAGCTTCCTTGCCGACTACAGGCTAGCCTTAGGTCAAACTCAGGGAGGAACACCAGCTACACCCAGCCTCCCCACAAGAATTTCAATGATGCATACTAAATACTAACAGATGTGAGCTTTCTCCCCCTGCACAGTCTGAGGCCAGACAACAGCTCCCCTGGATGGGGGTCCTCTTTCAGAATTTCAAGCAGTAAGCCCCCAGCAGAGTGGGATCACATGCCACAGCCTTCACTTCAAATATGTATGTGTAATTGAGATGTGAGACTGGTTAAGAGGATTAGAGGAGACAAATCCAGATAGTTTCCTAGCCCTGACATCTAAATATGTTGCTTTTGTAGCTTTAAATTCTGTATCTCTAAAAAGAGGCTAACTTTTGAAAGAGTCAATAAAATAATCTAAGCTGCTGGTTCAGAACAGGATGATAGCCTTGTATACATTAGTGTTTTGTCCTACATAGCAGACCCCACAACTTCTTTGAGGCACGTGCCTTCTGGGGACTTTACTGCAAGGAGCACACAGAGACAGGAAAAAGAAATGACTTTTTTGTTTCATTTTGTTTTGTTGTGATGCTTGTTGTTGCACTGTCTCTGTTAGCAGTATGCTGTCATATCTCCTTTTTCCTTCTAGCTTCCTGTTCCTGGTTCACATACCATCCCTACTCCTTCATGGTAGAACTGGCTCAAGGGTCTAAAGTGAGGACAATGGAGACTGTTTTTTTTTTCCCTTCTACTGGGTCCCAGTTAGGATAAAGAGCAACAAACAGGAGAAAGCCATGTGATTCTGCCTTTTGGGAAACTGGCTCTCTTTTCTCAGCTGAACCACTGAAGAAGTCTTTGAAATTAATTCAGATCTGGCCTATAGGAAGAAGGACTCCTTGCCAATGAATATTGGGAGAATTTAGTAGATACTGGAATAGCATGTTTGATGTGTTACAGATTTAGAAATGAAGCAGACAATACTCTGGATTGGAGACATTTAGTAGTACTAAAATAATCAGAGCAGTAACTATTTAAATGCATTTTGTCCATAATAATGTCATCAGTGTGTTACAAGAAGCTCTAATATTTAAGGATACTTGCAGCAGCTATGACAGCATGCACAAAATTTGAACAAGATCAAGCCATCCCAAATCCTAGAATGTCTGTCAAGGGTGTGTATCTCAAAAGGCAACACCTCTATCAGAGAAGCTATTGGCCATTTATGGTTTCTGGGAAAGCAGCCAGTTTCCTGCAGAGATGCTTCCTCTGGCAGGTTGCTCACATTCCAATGGATAGCCTTGTACCTACTCACATACTGAAAGGAATAATTGAATTTCAGTGAGTTAAAACAAGAGAGCATGAAATTAGAAGGAAAATAAAGTTGTGGAGGAAAAATGACAGGTGCTGTAGGTGAAGGAGGACAGAGTGGATTTCATCAAAACACATTATATTCATATATGAAACTCAATAAATATAAGAAAAAGAAAGAAAAATATGAGCAAATCAGATCTACACCTGGTTCTCAGTGAGTCCTTAAACCTTGTTGCTGCAGTATTTGATGTGAATGGTCTGTATCAATTTAATTTGGGTCAGTTCTACAGCATAACTACACCACTGTTGTGTCTGGAATAAGACAGTAGCAGTGCCACTCTCAGTTTCATGTGTTTGAACACATGATTCCCATATTGTGACACTGTTTTTGAGGGTTGTGGAACCTTTAGGAAGTGACCTTGCTGGAAGAAATGGGTCACTTGGGAATGCCCTTAAAGTTTTATACTTCCCCACTTTTCAGATCTCTGATTTCTGACTGTAAACCCTATGTGACTGGTGCCTTAGACTTTTGCTGCTATGTTATTTTCTTCATTATGGACTGCCAAACTGTATGTGATATAAACCTTTCCTCTATGAAGTTGCTATAACAAGAAATGTAACAAGTGCATACTTTTTTCCCACTTACCTGAGAAAACATTCTATTAATAGTGTAGCAAGTGATTGCCATCTCTTTGAGTCTATTCACCCCTGTTACAGAGGAATATAATACTGACCTCTTTTCAACTTACTTTGCCACCGTGTAGAGGTGATTCTGTAGAGACTAATGATATTCTGTTATTTTATATAGACCTAGGGTAACAGATCTAGTATAAGGAAATACATTGTAAAGAGACACTTGTGTCTCAATATGACCATGAGACAAGTGAAATAATGAACTCCAAAGAAATGGGAATGTCTCCAGTAACCTTATTTGGGTAAACAAAAAAGGCAAAAGCCAAAGGGAGACTTTGTCTCCTGGAAAGAGATTTCAACTTGTCAGACCACCTTATAGGATGAGACTAAAATCCAAATAATGGTCACTGGTGGACAGGACCACATCTTGACTGGGACTGCTGTGATGTGCATAGCCTGAGGCCTCTATTCAAATTTTACTCTCACTTCAGGGTCCTAAAGGTAGGATGGACATTGGATCTTTTTGTCTATCTTCCAAATGTAGTCAATATAAACAATCTACTTGTTCTGCTTTCCAATGTTAATGTGACTCTTTTGATGAGCTTATTGAGGATGGGTAGCTGATCCTAGCTTGGTACATAGCTTATGACCTCCAAATTTGGTATAGCTAGCACATAACACACATAGTAATTTCCCTTTCCCATGCCCAAGGCTGTCTGAGGACAATTATGCAAGTTTCTTTGGGAATAGTTCATCTTCTAATCTTAGGCCACGGATGACACATGTTTGGTGAAACATCACAGCACTGGTAGAAGATAAAAGGAAAAGATCCCTTCCTTTTTGAGTCGTTAAAGATTTTCAGCAATTGATGTAGTGAATGATGACATAATTTTCAAAGAATTTCCATAAATTCTAATAATTCCATGATGTTGTAAAAACCTTTATGTCTTTTCAGAAAGAAAGGAAACGTGTTTGTTTCCATGTCTGCTGTTGTGAGACTCGTCTCTTGTCTTCCACATCCTCTGTAACAATGCCTTAGAGATCCTGGGCCTCCTGGGCCATAGATGCATGCTGGGATGTTGGAGAGGCTAATACTGTGTGAATGTGATTTCAGGATCTGCTAAGGATATGGGAGAAGAGGTATGATTCATCTGTCTTTTTCTCTTCTTCCTTTGGAAAAGAAAATAGTAAGTGAATCTGAACAATGCCTACGAACAAGGCCTAAAGAAACAGCTATACTGGGGATTTTCCACTGCTCTTAGTTCTTTTCCACATTTTTAAAGTCTGTGCAAGCCAGAGCATAATGTGATTGGCCTAGAGGAAGTGGCCATATTGAATCTTACATCTACTTCCTCTACGTGGGATCTTCAGGGTTGCTCCAGGAGGGAAAGAGTTTATAAGATTACATGTCTGACTTTAGAGTAAGGTGTCAAAGTTTTTGTGTTCCCATTCATAGAAGGTATCAAAAGTCTTTGTGTTTACCCAAGGCAAACTCAATAGGTTTCATGAAGATTTTTTTTCTTTTTTTTTTTTTCTTTCTGCTATGATCCAAATGACTTTGGATTTTTTTCTTCTACCATCAAGTGTTTCAAACTAATGTCAACCCAGTGGAAACAAACAAACAAAATTAAATCATGATGTAACACAAATTGCTAAATGATCTTATTACTAAATTAAAAAAACCCAGAGCCAGATATTGGGGTGAAAGCTGAAAGATCAGAGAAATAGAACAAGCCACAGCCAACCTCACCTTGCCAATTCCTCAGACGATTCTGTTTCCACAAATCCTCAGACTGAAAGCCTCTGAGTCCTCACCCCTGAGGCTCTCAGTTAAACTGCTGCTTAGTTCCTGTCTCCTCACACCTTATATACTGTTCTCCACTCAGTCATGTCACTACCTGGGATTAAAGGCATGTGCCACTACTGCCTGACTCTGTTCCCAGTGTGGCCTTGAACTCACAGAGATCCAGACAGAACTCTGCCTCCCAAGTGATAGAATTAAGGTGTGCCACCACTGTCTGTCCTCTATGTCTAATCTAGTGGCTGGCTCTGTCCTCTGATTCCGGAGATAAGTTTATTAGAGTATACAATATATTGGGGTACACAATATAGCACCACATCATACTACTACTATGCTCAAAATTCAGCAATTGGTCTATGGTTCTTTCAAAGTAACAGCTAATATGATCATAATTACCTATAGGGCCCTACATGACTTGATACCATTACTTTACTAGCCTCAGCATATTCTACAGCCATCTTCATTCATTCCTGTCTTTCAACCATGCCAGGCTCCATGGGGCCTTCCCCATATTGTTTTGTTGACAATACAAACAAAATTAATCTTATCTAAATAATTTTGCTGAACCTCCTTAATAATAACTTGAATGTAAGGTGCTTCATTAAAGGATTCATATGTTAAAGTACCTAAATGTTAGTGCTGTTGAGATACAATTGGATATTAAAGGTTGGTTGGTCCATTAATGTGTTCATACTATGTGAGATGTCAAGAGGTGGGGCCTGATTAGAGGAATAAATCACTAGTGTGTACCTTTGAAGGATGTCTAATGTCTGTGTATCTTCCTTTCTCTGCTTCCTAGCTACTATATAGAAGGCATCTCTGCTCCATTAGAACCACCCTGGCATTGTGGTCTGCCATACTATAGACCAAGAAACATAAAACCAAATTTCATTTTAGAAGAACGGAGCCTCTTAATCAGTGAACTTGAATCATCTAAATATCCCCAATCAAGTTTCTCTCCAGTATTTTGTGACAATAAACAAACAAACAAACAAACAAACAAACAAAATCCTTACCAAAGTTCTCATTCAAGCCCCAACTAACCTCTACAATAAGAAAGCCTACCACAATCATCTTAGTTAAAATCTGCATTGCTCTTCTACTTAGAAATTCTAATTCCGTTTACTCTGCACACCCTTCTAAGTAACTTGGTACCTTTTTACATAGTGTCATGGTTATTATCTATGGTCATGCCCACTGTTCTAGTTAATGAGCCCTAAGTAAGAAGCTGACATGTGGGGAAGATATTTTTTCTACCCTGGCTGCAAAGGCAAGGATTCCTGTTCCTTTTGTTCTGTTGTATAGCCATTTGCCAATAACAGTGCCTCTAACATAATAGTACCTCAGTTCATATTTGCTACAGCAATGAATTACTGAGTGAGAGTGACAGAATAGAATCAATCGACCAGTGCAAAGGCCAAGAAACTGTCCATATTTCAAGCCAGGCACACTGTGTATATAAAAATAGTGGATCTTACTTAACTGAATCACTTTGATCTGCAATGATCCAATTTTCTCCTCTGCAAAAAAGGAGAGATTTTCTCCATATGCACTGAATTTATTTCTCAAGCTCACTATGATTATTGAATACTGAGTAAGAGTCTTTATAAAAGGAATAACTTAGCAATATCCAGTAAATAGGGTGTGTTTACTTTGTTTCTTATACAGTGACCATGTGTTTCTCTGATCTTATTCCTGAATGAGAATTTTTAAGAATATACTAGACATTCCTCCGAGGACCTGGTCCATTTAATGCATGACTGGTACTTAGCATACGACTCAGGTTGCAACCAGTGTTCCCATAAAGAAAGTCCTACAGAAGGTCTGATGCCTCTTAATGAGACACTGAAGGCAGTTAGAGACATAAAAGGCAAGCACATCTGTCACTGCATCTGTTGGAACTTTTTCTAGAAGAAACAATCTTCCCTGTAGTCAGTCACACAGAAAAAGAACTCCCAGGTTGTGACAAGTCTCTGCACAGTCAACTTGACTCCCATGCCAGTGCTTGTCTAGTAATAAAATATTGTCTAATAATAAAAAGTGGTATTCTTCTATGCCTTGTTTGGGCTAAACATCCTTAGCTTTCTTCATGGTTAGCTGTCAGATAGGCTCTGGCAAGTTACAGTGAAGGCTATAACTTTCTTTTGCTTTATGTATTGTCTGTCTGTATGCTCTTTAAAGGAGAACAAACCTACTCAAACATTACCCTGGAACCTGAGTGTCACCCCTTCACTGCAGACCTGACTTCTAATGGGAAGGATATTGGTGATAAGTATGCCACTGCCTACTTGTTATGATTAGACAGAGTCATTCATAATTGAGCAGATATAGGTTATATGTAGCTATTTAATACTGAATGACTGCCGTAAAAAGCTCAAAAAATATATTTCAAAGAAGGACTTTCTTTCTTTGAATAGTTGTACTACTCTTTTAATGTGGAAAAACATTATCATTATCATGAAAAAGCCAAAGTAAACCACATCCTGTCTGAGTGCATGTTTATGAACCTGAAACTAGAAAAGTTTCCTGAGTACCCCCACCATTCCAAATTCCCATTTTCACTATGATGTTATCTAACCTGTGTTCATCTTTTTCAACCCCATTAATAAGCATTCTCCTCTCTTACAAGCTGGCCTTATTAGGAAGCATTAAGAACTCTTAATGGAAGTCTCACAATGGGATTTACAGAGACTATTTTTAAACCATGGATTCTAAACTGTTAATCAAATAGGAAAGTTGGAATTTTGCCCCAATGGCAGAAGTAAGATAAATATGGGCAATGTGGTTGGGAAATTGCTTCTGTGAGTAAGGTCCACCCTGAGGTGCTTCTAGATGCTCCAAAGATCTGGGAGAATCCTCAGAGTAAGACTCCCTAAAAAAATCAGTGTCTCCATCAGTCAGTGCTCATTCCTGCTTTCTCCTTGGAAGCCTGAGCTTGTCATTGAATGTCCCAAGGGGGTTATCAGTGAACAAACTGTTTCAGGGGGTTTCCTAATTAAAACAGTGAGTCTAGGCAACAGTGAGTGATTTGCTTAAGGACATGCTCCCATTTCCTCTTATCTTCAGCTTCCTGTTTTCCCAAAATGATCCGGTGTCTGAGAACTAACAGATTGATGCTACCCGCAGTACTGTCCTACTTCATGAACCTCACATCCTCTGTCTGTGCTTGTGACCCTAGAATACCTTATGACAGCTCCCATGTACTGTGAAATGTCCTATACTTGAGAGTTACTAAAAAGCATCAGGCAATTCCCACATGCCTTATGAAGTAGAGCTGGTAACTACTATCTAACACAGGCAGAAGCTGAGAACCAAAGACTTAGAAGCATATCAGAGACTGCACAGCTAGGGAGTGATAAAAATTGCCTGCTAAATATTGAACTGTTTATTTTTTTCTTATCTCTTCTCCATGATTTTTCTTATCAGCTATTTCATTAATTCTTGGAACTAATGATGGACACTGAATGTCACAACAGGTGTTACCTTGAGGAATTACTTCCTCCCTGAATCTGTCTCCCTATTGGAAAAATAACATGTGGGATTTAAACTGTCCAAGTTCCAATATCCTTAAATCCTAAGGATTTAAATGACAGTGATGGTGAAACACACTAATTAGTAAACTCCCACATACCTAAGGTTACTAAACCTACTGAGGACAACCAGCTGGTCATTTTACATGGCCTAGAAGGAATGGAGACTGGAGAATCTCAGCCCAGAAGGCAAGAGAAAAATGGCAAGATTCAAGGTTTGGTAATTTTTTTTAACCAAAAGTAATTCTTCATTGTATTGGGACAAATGGATGGAATTTGGGTACCTTTAATTCCTATTCTGTCTCTGTCATTAGGTTGTTGAATGATCTTGGTGAAGATAGCAAAACCCTACATCTTCCTATTGATCTCTGTCATCTACTAGTTGATAATATGCATTCATCATCTCATGGTTATTTAGAAGACCAAACATCTCCCCTAGGCATGGCTTAGCACTAAGCAGCCCACTAAGGCTTGAGCATGCAAATTTTATTACTAGTCAATAAAACCCTTTCCTTTTAGCCATAGAGTATCCACCTCTCATAGACATAGTTCTTGACCAATGCTTTAGTTGAAAAGGGTGGAAGATGATTAACTTTTCCACTGATGATTGGTGGCTTTAAAGAAGATGAGAATTGTTCATTTGCTTTCTTGAGCCAGCAATATGGAAGAAATGGTGGCCATTAAAAGCTTTCATTTTGTTCTTCAGCAGTGGTCTTTCAACACTTAATTTGCTCTTGAGTTTCTCTATTCTAGACTGAACATTGTTTGAAAGTTCCAATTAAATTTACTACTTTCTCATGTCTTGAAGCAGATTTGTTTTTGGATAACCTTGAATAAGAATGAGAAACAAAGACATATTCAAAAGCCCTGTCTTACTTCCCAGAGCAATGAACCTAATGGGACAGTAAGCTTCACTTTTATTTGAGTCCACGTCTCTAGGCACAGAAGAAACAGACACCCAGAAATGTGTTTCCCACCATGCTTTGCTCCAAGGTCATACCCTCTCTGTTATTAGTCATCCTTAACTCATAAGATCAAAACTAAAGTTACATAAAAGCTAAAAATAGTCTATTTGTCACCCAGAAAGCACAAATAAAATGTAGCCCCATAGAAAAATGAGCTAAGACAAGCACGTCTTTCTCTTAGAGATAATTTTCTCTGATGTTTTGCAAGTCACCATGTATGTGCTGGTACAAATCCTCCCTGACCCTGAGAGCCAAGCTCTGCCCTTCATTCCTCCTTTATGAGCCCAATGGCTCTGTACTCACAGTAAAATGTGGCTGTGAGTTCTTTGTGAAAACTCAGTCTAGCTTCTTGAGTTGGGCATGTGCCATGAGTCTCAGTGTGCCAACACTGGCAACAGTCCTGAACCCCATTTCCACCCACAAGGCACCTCCTTTAGCTGTCCTTGTGTACTGCCTACTCACGGCTGGTGTCATCTCTCACCTTTTGTTCCTAACAGGGAAGGTCTTCTCAGATGACTTCCGAAGTAACAGAAAGATGAAGTCTTGCTTCTGGATGATTGATGTTCTCAAAAGATAAAACTTGGTCCTGGTCTACCTTTTCAAAAGATTCCTTCAGCTTGTCTTTACACTGGATCTATAACTTATGCCTAAATTCTAAATATTGGTGTTTTATCCTTTATATTATTCAATAGTATAGTACATATCCTAACAATATTAACAAAAACATTTGAACAAAACAGTTTCAACATTAACAACAGATTTATGCTATATTAATAATTCATATACATACTGATAAGACTACCAAAAAATCCATGAGAAATAATCATACTTGTTATCTTCTGAAAACTTACTCTGTATCAGATACTTTGCCATGAAATATGATTGTGTCAACTCTCAATTACTGTGTGCGGATAATGTAATCTCCATTTTCACAGGAAAGGACCAATGTTCCAAAATCTGGGATTCCTTGCCTATGCCACATGGCTAGTAAGAACCAGAGTCAAGATGAATGTCCAATTCTAGTTGTTAAACTCATGCATTTCACTACTTTGTCTTTACACCCATGTGAAGCGGTAAATCATACAGATGACCAAAGTAGAGTTTGGCTCTCTGTTTTGACAAAAGAATAAATATAATGAAAGATTTGAGTTAAACCCATAGCCTCCATTTCTGTTGTAGTAGGCTATGCACTTTCTACTTTTACCACTATATACTGAGAATGTCCTGTTTTCAAAAGTCTTGGCTGAATGGACCACCATCATATACATATGGCTCCATGATTTTTCAGTCTGCTGGTTGCCTGGAAAAAAAAGCTATGAAAGGAAGGAAGAAAGAAAATTAGGAAGGAACAAAGGAATGCGTCAAATTTATTCACAATAGTAGTTAATAAAACTTTGAAGTGCACACATTATGCCCAGAATCCTGCATATGTATTCTAATCCTCTAGCCTTAATGAAAATGAAAAAGATTGTGTCTTTCAAGAGGCAAATCAGGTCCTTTAGTTTACCTGGAAATCATATGGTAAAGACAGAATTCAGACTTAGAGCAAGATGCTTTTTTTTTGCCACACTATTGCATGGGCTCACAGGCACCAGGTGACAGTCTACAGAGTGTACTTTGCTATGCACACTAAGGCAGCAATTAGCACAATGTCCAATGGCTGTTTTTTTTTTCTTCTTTCAAACCATTCACACTTATCTTACTATTCTGCCTCTTTAATAACATATATAAGTACATGATCTGTACTTGTCTAAATATCAAGTCTTAGTCCCTCCCACCTCACCCACTTTTTCTATTCTACCATCTACCTATAATGGACTTCTGAATAATTTTCATTCCCAGTTTATTGTCAAATGATTTCTCTTCTTGGAGTACCTCTCCCTGTCTACTCACATGGACCTTCCTTATCTGTTTTTAAGATAGTCCTTAGAGTCACCTCATCCTGGAGTATTCCCTGGTATTGTTTCCCTAGCTTTGCTACGGTACCATTCTTGAGTACTTCCTTCACAACCTGAGTGTCTCTCGATAGACCTCTCACTATACTGTGCAGTGCCTATGAGAGTGTGTGTTGCCAGGTGCAACACATCGGAGAGCAGGTAGAGAAGTGGGTGAGCCACCTCACCTGTGCAGCACAATAAAGCCAATCCTGCAGGTAGAGAAGTGGGTGAGCCAGCTCTGAAGTTGTGAGCAAGGGAGAGCTGTTACCATTACTCATCTGTCCTGTGGCAGCATGGGCAGTGGTTAGATGCCCCCTTCCTCCTTTCCCTGCCCATGAAATCCTACAGCAGGTGGGAGAGCAGCCTCTGCCCCTCATCAGCTGCAGCTCTCAGGAGAGTGGCCCCTAAGCCACTCCTGGGCAACACAGTAGAACTGATCCTAAAGGTGTAGGTGTGGGATATCAGAGCCTGAAGACATGAAAGCAGGAGAACTGGCCCCACCCCTTGCTCATTGCTATAAGAGGTTAAGTTGTCAGGACAATGCAGGAGAGCTCACCCTGGTGGTGAGGATCAGGGAGAGCTGGCAACCCTGTAACTACACAGGCCCAGAACCAGGGTTATGGGTTGGCCCACCCCAACATTCACCCCATATGTGATCTACTGCAGCAGTGAAGGGACTAGTCCTGCAGTCCCAAAACTGCAGGATCTCCATAACACAAGGCAACAACAGGATATCCAAAAGGAGTCTCAGTGAGGGTCCAGCATCGATAGTGTAGCAGAAACCAGAGGCCTTGAATCAGACCGATGACTCTTTGCAATGAATACTTACAAGTAAAGACATATGGATAAAAGGATTTACTGCATGACTCACTCTGTCACACTACAACTTTCATGATGGCATTGATTTTTCCTTCTCTCTTTTTTTTTCTGTTTTCTCTTAAATTTTGTTTTATTTTTGTGTATGTGGGGGGAGGGGCTTATAAGGGCAGAGAGTGGATATGAAGGGATGGGGAAATGAATGGGACAGAGATGTATGATGTGAAAGACACAAAGAATAAATAAAAATAGAAAGAGAGAGAGAGTATGTGTCAGTCTCCACATGAAAGAAGTCTCGGAGAACAGAACCTGTGACATATAGTCTATTACATCCACCACTCAGCACAGTATTTGAGGAATATAACGCATTATAAAGAAAATTTCCCAAATCATGGATGGATGAATGCAGGATTCACTGGCTGAATGGTTGGGAAGAGTGGGTAGAGGAATAATATTTGAGAATTATTGCAGATGCTAAAGCTGAGGCAGTGTACTAAGCCACAACCTCTGACATCCATAAAGACTACAAAGAAGAACTCATAGTAGTTAGCCAGCTGAATTCTGAACGTTGAAGAAAGAAATCCTGGAGGACCAATAAAGAAACAATGACCCCACAGCGTCATCACATCCAACCCCATCTATTTTACATGGGGAAATCCGAGCACAGAGAAAGGGAATGACCAAGAATTGCATTATAGCCAAGTAAAGAACAGAACCAGGTCTCTTGGCTCCCGGCCCATTGTTCTCTACATTTTTTCTAATCTTAGAATTCATGGAATAAAGTGCTGCCCACATTAAATACTCATTCTAATGAGGAGCCTCGGGTTGGAATAGTATTCTCTTAATGAGGGGAAGTTTGTGAAAAGCCAAAGGCAGCAGCTTGGCCAATAAAAAGGAGTAACGAGAGCTGCAGTTAGAGTTATACGGGGGTGATAGGAAGTGCAGCTCATTCCTTAGGGAAGGAATAAGACACAAGAACTTCCCCCAAAATATTCTGCCATATCCCAAGATGAGGACTGGAGATTTAGGTTATCTCTTTGATGTTTTGGGTTAACTTCCTCGTGTGCCTTGACTGTAACACATATTCAACCAACCAAGAGTCAAGAGTATTTGAAAGAAGGGTGCCGGGGTCCAGCCTTGGCATGGGTTCAGGTCCTGAGACAGGGAAAAGGCGTCTGTGCAAAGAAATGAATTGTCTGACCACTAGATAAGTTTCACACAAGTGGCTGGCCCTGAAAAGCTCCAACCGTCTTTATTTATACATCAAAACAAGCACGTTTTTCTATATTAATGAGTCTTTCCCGTCCTCCAATGTTAACCTCCAGCAAAATCAAAATGTCAAATATGTTTTTCCCCAACTTTTACATCAAAACATCTTTAAACCAAAACAATGCTTATAATTTTGCTAGCTTGGCTGAGTATCGAGTCAGGTACATCCTGTCTTTAAAAAAATAAAAGGTGATTGACATAGGCACAGATATTCAAGAACAACAGTCCCATTCAAAACATATTTACAGAAATAGGGGTGATTTGACTATAATCCTGTCAGTACTGAATCAGAATAGCTTCCAGGGTCTGAAGTGATAGCAGGCATCCCCAGACAAGAAACTGAGAAGCATCAGCTCACAAATAATTTTAGAGGAAAATATTCAAGAAAAATGGTGTTTCCAGGAATGATCACACCTGTTTCATGTGTGATTGACAAAATGACACTGAAACCCACAAGAGTCATCAATACTACAAGAGAGAAGAGAACATGCAGGCCTCATGGTCCCAGCAGTATTCTGTGCTGCCCAAAGTCCACTAGTCTTTGCCGAGTGAGACTGTCCCTGTGGGCTTTTGCCTAATCTGGTCTGAAATTGGGCTGTACGCTCCCAACAAAAGGAAGATAGTTTATTGGAATAATTATTGACAAACAAGCAGGAGGACTTGAATTTAGATTCCCAACTCACATGTATTCCCAATGCTGGGCATGTAGAGACAGGAGGAGCCCTGGGCTTGTTGGCTGACCAGTAAAGTCAAATGGATGAGCTCTAAGTTCAGTGAAAAGCCTGTATCAAAAAATAATAAGGTAGAGAGGGATTAATGAAGATAACTCATATTGATTTCTGGCCTCCACATATGCATACATATACATGGGTATCTACACACACACATACACAAAAATGTGTACACACACACACACATGCAAAACATTGTGTCTATAGTAAAAGTGCGACAAACTTTTATCTTGTAAGTTTATCAAAACTGTATATGACATTTTCATTTACTAGAAATGATATAATCTACAGATGGTTGAAAATATACAGGAGGATGTATGAAATTCATATGCAAAAAGGATATAAAGAAATGTGTACATCATAGGTTTTGATATCAACAGGAAGAACTACAGTCAGGGTCTCCTAAGTGAGGGTCTTCTCCCTAAGTGAGGATAATAGAGAATTTCATGTCTGTATAAAAGAGTATGTGAAGTTAATAAGAAATCTTTGATAGCAGAAATGCAAAGATTTGAGATTCAAAATAGTCTCTGAAGTACATGTCTGGTAACACCGAGATCATTTTATAATCCAGACTAAGGTCTCTAGGCTCTTACCCAAGGGACTTTACACTCAAAATATTTATTCTAGGACATACTGTTCTCGACGTCTTGTGTATTTTAAATAAATAATTGAGACTCATCTCCTGGAGATGATGTTACATCTATGCCATTTTGCTCTTTAATTCTTCATATTTTTCTCTTAGAGTACCATGTCATTAGTTCCCAGAAGACCCTTAATGATCTAACTATGGCATCTACTTTCCTTCCTTGTCAGATTGCACATACAGTTGCCTCATTCTGCCAAATATATATATATATAGCCTATGGGTATTTTTATTTGCCCTTTCCTTTACCTAACATATTCTGGAACCTAACTACCCCTAATGATAGCAGTTTTTCACCTTGTACATCAAAGGTTAAATATCATGTCCTCCCAACAGATGCTTTCTGTGGCAGCCCTTGTTAAAGCACCTCTCTGCTGTCAGCAGTAGTGTGTATTATTTTCCTCGTCATGTTGACAAAACACATGACAAAGCAACTTAAAGCAAAACTGGTTTGTCTGGGCTTACTGTGCACAGAATGCAGTCCTTCAGAGTTGAAAAGGCATGGTTATGAAAGCAGCTTGGTCTACAGCAACAACAAGGAGGTGGAAAAAGGGGAATGTTAGTGATCCACTGCTTGCCTCTTCATTTTCATTATTGTTCAGTCCAGGACCTCTACTCTTAGGATGATGAATGCTGTTGTCCATATTCAAGATGGGTTTTCCTACCTTAGTGAATCCTTTCTGGAAATGCCCTCACAGACATACCCAAAGAAGGGCTACAATGATGCCTTAGGTACCTCTTAATCCAGTTGAATTGACAATACAAATGAACTACCTTATCCCTAATAAGTTATCCCTCTATGTAGTTCTTCAATAATATTACTTCTTACTTGAATTCACTGTACTTTTCCTCTCCCTGATCGCTGATTCTGTCCTTTAAGGCAGGGTCATATCCTAGACGAAGAGTCTTGACATTCTTACTCACAATGAAATACTGGTACTGAGAACACTACTTGCCACCTGAAAATAATTTATAATATTTCATTAGTTAATAAAGTAACAAGCTAATAGAATAGAAGCTGCTTGGTTGTCTACTACCTGCAAAGCATTATAATGCATATTCTGGAGAACAAAGACATTAATTAGTCCCAGCATCTACTAAGAGGAATTTTTACACACTTGAGAAGGTAGTTCTGGTTTTTGTCCATAAGCAAATGTGACCCATTGCAAGTAAAACATGGCTGAAGTCATATGAGAAGGACAGATAAAATGATGCAAAGGATTCTGCATTAGTGAATACTTCTAAAGAGGGTCTGGGAGATAGGTAGTGTTTTCACAAAGACAGGAAGAAGGTAGGGGTGAGTGTTGGCCTATGTGTTTGAGAAGAACAAGAGCATTGTTCACTGTTTTGTCTCTAGAGCTGAGCAGCCTAACTGGCATATGGCAGGACGTTGATAAATGTATGTTGAATGAACACATATATAGATGAACACAATTCAGTAGAGAAATATATCTGAAGTATGGCTGTATCCTTAATGAGAAAGCCAGTCCCATATTCCTGTCATGCATCACTTGTTATAAGGCTCTTTTCATTTCTACAGAAGCAAAGAAACACCCTCTTTCTATATACTTGCACCCACTCAGGTTCTAGAAGTATTGCTTTGGTAATAAATTATCATTAAAGAAAAAACAATGATACTCATGTATCTGTGAATTCTCTAGGGCTTTTGCAGTCATTTCAAAACTTAGGTTTATTCCTCTATAGATTTTCCCTCACTGAACACTTCCTGTAAATGTGATCACATAAGTTGACATTATTTTATGTCAAAACTTTGTACCTTTTTATTATACGAAGGGATATTTTTGAGCATGGTTAAATAATCTACTTTGGAATTAAAATATCTTTCCTTGACTTAATTCTCCTATGTCTCATTCCTTCCTCTACTAAATGAGATGTCATGTACATACTTGACAGAGGTAATGAACAAAATGCTTGATAAGTAGCATATGCTCCATAGGCCATAGCTGCTCTTATTATCTTAACACTGGTCAGCAAGGCCAGGGCACAGAAATCTCAAAAGCAACTCCACAGAAGTCTTTAATCTTTATAGCAGTCACATTAGAATGCAGGAAGTGTCTCCATGCACATATCAGCAGAAGGACACTTGTGTGAATTCCAGGGCTCTGTGTTCCAGTTTTTCTTTGAAGAACAGACAAATGTGAGCAACCATCGTATTCACTACTGATTTACTGTCAAACACATGATTCTGGACTCTGGGTGTATATGAATGAAAGGAGGGGGTGTTTTTCTCTTTTATTAGAAATTAAAGAAAACCTTGACTATAAAAACCAAATGAAAAGGACAGGGGACTGGTATTCCCATTAAGCAAGGATAGTAGTGTATTCATGTCTGACTATGGCATATCCATTAACAGAAAAGTTTGAAAAGCACATACTCATATTAAAACTTTAGTGGAAATAAAGGCGTATTATTCTGAAGGAAGCAATTTTTTCCTCATTTCAAGCTAAGGAAAGAAAACATATAGTTTCTGATGCAGAGTCAAATAACCAAGAGTCCAGTGCTGGCCCTAGATTCAGTCCCTGGAGCTGTCAACTCAGAATAAATCATTTCTCCTCTCAAATTCACATAGCTGTTCAAAGGAGGAGTTTGTCCTCAGAAGGCTTCCCCAATGTCAAGCTTTATTTCTGTGCCTATGAGGTTCTAAATGTAGAACAAAAATGGATGTACAAGGACTAAGGGTTGCTAACTTTCCTACAATAGCCCATTGAAGTTTATGGACCATAGGTAGGTGTTGGGCAAAGCTCATATCCTATAAAACAGATCATTTATAGTTCCTATACTTTAAAATACAGATGAGAAATCATACACCAAGGTGACTCTCCTCTATTTCTCGTGTCTTGTAACATATGCTCATATTGATCATACTCACTTGATTATATATTATCTATAACAACCCTTAAATACTTGCTTTTTCTTCTTTTACAAAATATGGGTTTGTTGATGTAGCTGAAATTTTCTTTGGTCATGCTCAGCTCCCAAGGCCTTGCAGTCCAACAGCCATTCAGACCCAAGTAAACACAGATGCTTATATTATTTTTAAACTATGGTCATCGCAGGCTTCTTTCTAGCTGGTCCTTATATCTAAAGTTAATACATTTCTATAAATCTATGCTTTGCCACATGGCTTGTGGCTTACTGGTACTTTACATCTTGCTTCTTCTGGCAGCAGCTAGCAGTGTCTGCTCTGCTCTGCCTTTCTCCTTCCTCCTCTCTAGTTAGAATGTCCCACCTAACCTTATTCTGCCTCACCATTGGCCAAAGAGCTTTATTTATCAACCAAACAGAGCAACACATATTCACAGCATATAGAACAACATCCTCATCATTTCCACTTTTCTTTCTATTTAAAAGGAAGATTTTAACTTCAATATAGTAAAATTACATATAACAAAACAGTTATCAAGTAAGAATTATAGTTATATCTAGTCTATTTTATTTGGCAAAATTAAAGAAGATATCTTATCTATCCTGTATTTGTGAGTCTAAGGTTTCATATATACCTTATCTCTTATCATAACCAAGGAAAACCATAATTATAACTATCTAGTTCTCAACTACATCAAAGACCCCAGAAGGATATTATATTACCTAAGTAAACATGAAGTACATTGTAAGCAACTTCCAAAAATCTAGAATGACAGAGACAGTTGGCTGTCTGGACAGTCACCCAAAGTTCTTCTGCAATATTGGGGCATCCATTCTTTAGCCTACAGGCCTAGAGTCTTTCAGTCACTTCTCTTTGTGTCATGTAGAATGTCTGGCAGTTCCTTCTGTGAAGCAGGACCACCTCATCTTGCAAAGTTCAGTGGTCACCTTTCTATGGTGATACAGTTGATACAACATTTTGTCAAGCAGTCCAGGCAAGAACAGTTTCTTGTCCAAATGACTATTTTTGCCAAGAAGATAAACTCCATGTGGAATGCCTTTGATGCCCATCCTCCTCTCTGAAGTAAATTGGTGCTGCCAGAAGAAGACGTGTCTCAGCTTTCAATAAGAGAAAAATAGGTCCTGAGAGTTATTAAGATATGCAACCAAGGATATAAAGCTAATAGAACATGAATTAAAATATAGAAATGTGTGGTCTGGTACAAGTCTTCTGTTACAAATGAAAAAACAATACAGAAATAAAATGGGCTGGAGTGGGTAGCCATTCCAGCTTTGATCTGGAAGTTCTAACCCCCATCAAGGCTTTGGTAACTGTCACACCTACAAGGCGGGGCCGAGAGAGGACCCTGAAGACCCGAGATCCAGATGGGCCAGCTCTCTTGGTTCCTGGACCCTGGACGCTGGAGGTAGACCAAGCAGAGTTCTCCAGAGAACACTGCCGGACTGTGCTATACCTTTCCCAGACCCTGTAAACTATCCCTTCACTTGTAAGTTACCCCACAAAATAAACCTCCCTTTTAACTACATGGAGTGGCCATAATAATTTCACCAATAATGGGTGAGAGGAATTGCATAGAATTGCTTGTGACAAGAGGCAGGTGATTGTCTCTCTGACTCCATGACCAATGTTTCTGCCATCACATTTACTATTCCATCTGCTAAGTCATGTGAGATTTATGAACCTAGCTTTTGCCTTTTGGCTATCTATCATCAGTATGACCATCAGTAGCAACTTCTAGGCCTTTAGATAGGAGAAGATAGGATAATATCACCTACTTCATTTTCCAGAACTCTTGTCACAACAGTTATTTGTGGAATATTCCTTTACACTATGTGACTCTATGTCACTGTGATTGGTTTAATAAAGAATCTGACTAGCCAAAAGCTGGACACGAAAATGTTAGGCAGGAGAATCAGACTAAAGATACTGGGAAGAAGAAAAGTGGAGTCAGAGGAGTCACCAGCCAGACACAAAATGAGGTAGCAATCCATGAGCCACGTGGCAGCACATATATTAATATAAATGGGTTAATTTAAATTGTGAGAGCTAGTTAGTAATAAGCCTGAACTATTTGCCAAAGATTTATAATTAATATAAAGCCTCTGAGGGGTTATTTGGGAATTGGCTGGTGAGAAAGAAAAATCCAACAACAGTACTTTGATATAATGATACTAAATATTTACCAAAAACACGTGGTATTGTGGGAAATTACTTTATCATGTTGCATGGATGATTTTATTCTATCTCTCACACCATCTTGCTTGTTAGGTAATATAGTTATGTCTATTATATAAACTGTCTAAAATGAGGACAGAGAGATTCAGAATTTCAGTGATGCTTCCATTACTTATATCCAAAAGTAGCTGTGAACTTAAGAGAATATAAACATGTTCTGAGACCAGATAGGTTAGTGTTTTGCACAGAAGAACATGGCATCACACTGAACCTAGTTAGAAATGCAGAATCATGGGCCTTTTGAGGTTTGGTCTGTATTGTGTCAAGGTCCACAGGTGCTTTTTTTGCACATGGAAGTTTGAAAATCTCTGCACTAAATCAACTTGTTCTCTTCTTTGTTGATTGCATAAGAACAGGACATAATGAATGATTGCTTTCTGGACTGCACAAGAGACAAACTATTTAGACTAATTTTGTGCTCAAAGAAAAGGATCAAAGTATCCATCACTAAAAATTAGACTAAGTCCAAAACTGGGCACTCTCTTCTCTAGAGTCTACACTGATGTTACTGCCCTCAAAGGTCCTAAACCCCCTCACTAACAGTGCCTAAGATCTATATTTCACTCTCCACTGCAGGGTAAATACAGAAGCAAATGCTTCAGGGATGAGTAATACAGCTGTTAACTGTCCTGGGCTTTGCTTGTGACGCACCCAATGTGTGTTTTTAGACAAGAGGCAGAGAGGAAATTGTGATCTGTTCAGTAACTTGTGAATTATTATTTCCCAAAAGTCTGAGCCTTTCCCAGATCCAATAACATAAAAAAAGTTATAAACTTGAGACCATAGTTACAAACTTTTGCCCTGGAAAACGCCTCTGACTTTCTACATATCTCCAGGGAGGGTAAAAGCTATATGGACTCATTCAAGGTAGGACCATTTTGTGCTTGTTTATCATGTGTTTAGGTTATTTTTGTTTTTGTTTTTGTTTTGCTTCTTGTTTTTTTTTTCCAGGCAGGGTTTCTCTGTGTAACAACCCTGGCTATTCTGGAACTCACTCTGTAGACCAGGCTGGCCTTGAACTCACAGAGATACACCTGCCTATGCCTCCCAATGCTGAGTCATGAATTGAACCAATCTGAGGAGACAGAAATCTGAGCAAGTGTCTTACTGTCATATCAGTTGGAAAGTCCTCTTGGGTCTTGTGCTGGTGTCCTAGACCCTCAGTATTCTAGGTCCTTAGATGACAATAATTCTGTAAGTCCCAGACCTTAATGATGTTTTCCTTCACTATACTGAATTGCTCACAAAGCAAGTAGTCTGGTTGTTTTCAGTCATGAGAGTAACAAAACTCTGTGAATTTACAAATTCTCAGACCTGATTCCCAAATAGTCATTCTAATAGACCTAGGAATATCCCCCAGAAATCATAGATTTGGAGAAGTTTCTAAGGGACTTTTAACCCTGGTGGGTTATAAGCCATAACTGGATCTCTCTCTTCAACAGTTTTCAGCTACTTGACAACTAACATATATTCCATTTCTTGAACCATTATGTATCTTCAAAACATGGTAGCTCAAATTAGAAGTGAATTGTTTGCACTGAACATCAGATTTATGGTATGCTGTCTCATGATGGAACCTCGAGGATATGGAGCAATTAATAGAGGAGAAAAGATTACAAAGAGGCATGCCTAAGGCCTGAAAAGTTTTGCCCTGGCCTGGTGGGGACTTGAGTTAAATTTATCCATTTAAGACTCATATATTGAGAATATAATGTCCTGTTCTTTTGTAAGAGACTTTGCCTAATGCCTATTATTAAAACAGCAGCAGATTCTTCTCAGCCTGTTTCTCCTTGACTTGTCATCATTAACAACCTTCTCTGGATTCTTTAGAACTTGCAATGGTAGCTGTGATTGCTCACTGCTGACAACAGTATTAACTTCTTCAAGATCTATGGTCATCAGATCCTGCTTGTTTTGATATGACCATGTTGCACAGTCATGTAATTGTGTAAATGTAGATCACAGATCAAAAGGATATGCTATCATTCATTCCAAAGTGGTTTAACTGCTTCATATTTCTTCCTGTCTTTCCTACATCCCAGCTCCCTTCTGTACTAACAAAAATTAAAACACTGGAAGGATTCATTTTGCTATGTCTATGTCAAGATTCAAGATGAAGTATTCATTTATAGTTATTTCAGTAGTTCAAATCCACTAATGCATGCTGTGTCAGTAGCTTTCAGATCCTGTGATAATTGCAGTAAAATAAAAATAAAAAATAATTTTATTAATAATATTAGTAGAGACTCAATTATTTAGTATAAAAATATGTTAACATTCTTTCACATTATGGGACAAAATTTGTACAACAATTCAAGTGAGTTATATATCCTGCTAAGAATTTGAAATTTAGGTAACTACCACAAATTAATAGACAAAGTCAACGTCTACTAGAGAATAAGTTTTAATATTTTTTTCACCACTTGCTGACCTCCTCCAGAGAAAATGGATATTATATCAGAATCTCTCATAGGGAGGTCAGGCTCCTGTGGTAACTGATAGAAGTGTAATTCACTAGTACATCCCTCTTTACTACACAACAGTGACCATAAATCCCATTGGCCTAGTGGATTTCACACAATCACAATGTGAATAAACCATGTAAGCTTATTAACTTTTAGTCCCCATTTACAAAATTTGACTCAGGTTGCCAAGGATAATGCTGAGCAGTTAATGGATGGATATACTCTAACAGTTTCCTCTCCTTTTTTGTCCCTATAAGTCTATTCTGGCTGAATATCCCTCACAGCTCTGTTATGCAGTATGTGACTAAGTCCTTTTCTGGAAAGACTTGATATTTTCTGATCTTGATTTCTCTAATACTGGATAAAGTTCTGATAAGATTAAGAAGATAATAATAATGATAACAATAATAATAATGAGGAGGAGGAGAAGGTGGAGGAGAAAGGAAGAAGAAATGAGGAAGAAGAGAAGGAAGAGGAGAGGGGAAAGAGGAGAAGAGTATAGGAAGATAATGAGGAGGAAGAAAGTGAGGAGGATAAGGAGTAGAAAGGAGAGGAGAAGAGGTGGGAGGAGGAATAGGAGGTGAAAATTTCAAGAACAACAAAAAAAGGATATTAGGGCTGGAGACATAGCTCAGTAGTAAAATGCTTGCCTAACATGCATAAAGAATTGGGTTTGGCTCCCAGTATAGCAAAGAAATAAAGGAATACTATACACAGGAGAAAATGATTCTATGGCAGTCCTGAAAAAATTCTAAAGTACTTGCTATGCCATATTTGTTTAGAAATTCATAGCCACTAAAAGAACACATTCAACTATCTGAAAAGTTGATGTTTCTAAAAACAGAAGGTTAAGGGTTTCAGAGACTCCTATTGGATGAGTAAAATTATTGTTAGTGAAGGAAGAGAATGTAAGGGATTATACAGTGGCGTGAGATACAAGCTTTAATAGAAAGATATAAGAAAAGTTATAACTTACTCATTGTTTATTAAGGTTACCTGTGCAGTCTTTAATCATTATGGTGACAGGTTCTCAGAGCAAGATTTCTCAAGTCTCTTGTAATTCTATCCCTAGAAATTGCAACTCTTTCCAGTACAACTTTGACCTGCTTGTCTCTTTAATCAAGGAGTCTGTGTAGTTGACAAATTTACCAGCTGTGAGTAGATCATACCTAATGAATAGGAGGTGACAGCTAACTCTATTCCAGACACTGCCTCAAGCCATGTAGCTACAGAGAACATGCTTCTACCAGAAAACTCCGCAGCTGAAATGTCATTATCATTAACTATGACTTATAAATTTCAGTGACAGCCATTCATAGTAAAGGCGACAATTCAGTTTCCTTGAGAAAATGTGAGTTCTTTAGAGAAGGCATGCAGATGCCCTTGGCATCCTCCCCTTCCTCTCAGCCATCCTTTGGAAGACTACATATACATAAGAAAATATGAAAGTGGGTCAATCCTTGCATTCAGCCTTGAGAATTCATTGATGAACTATGCATTTCTTACTTTAGGAGAAATTCTTCCTTATTTGAGAAAACAAATATATAGATAGGAAACTTGATGAATCACTGTTTTCTTATTGAAATTTTGTTCACTATAGACATGACACATATATTTCAGCTTATGTTTGTACCAAAGCATTTTTTATTATCATAATTCATGGATGAACATGCACAATGTAAATCAGAGAGCCAGTATCTCAACAAGAGTGAGTTTATTTACTCACTCTAATGTGCATACCTCTACTCACTTTCCATATTAAACATAGTAGAAAAAAAGACCTTTCTATAACCTAAGCATTCTGTTTGTACCTGCCAAATTTATGGGTTTTAACTACTCTAGAGACATGATCAGATATACTTTCTGATTCTGTACTTAAGCTAATCCAAGTAAGCCAATTGAGCCCAACATGTAGCTGAACATTGTATTGTCTGAGTAAGACACAGGGGCATCACTTTCCTTTTCCCTAATGTTGTAGTTACCAGCAATCTTGCAGTTATTGCTTACTGCACAGTCTGGGTCTTAAGATTAGAAAGATAATGAAGATGCCGTGATAGAGAGATCTTACTGGCTTGAAATGAACATTAGCCTGGTAGAAACCTGAGATTCTGGGTTGTTGATTATGGCATGTTGGTCACTATGCCTTCCTGGTTGGTCAATGGAATAGCTTTAATTATTTTTACATTAAAATATCACTATCTGTATTAGCATAATTAAATATCATAGTTTATGACACTCACACCCCACTAAGATAAGGGATTTGATGGTTATTTTGTTCACTAATATATTTCCCCATGTGAGGATCAGCAAATGGCTTATTGTAGAATTAAGTAAGTCCTTGAAGATTAAACACAGAACAAAGCTACATCATTCCAGTGACACATGATGGTACAAAGCTACGTCCCGGGTGTTATTAGAACACAGGGTCGAGTAGCTCATTACAGTCAGTACTGCTGTCTTTCCTTTGAGTGACCCCCGTGACTAGTGAGTGCATCTGTGTGGGAGCTGGGTCTATAATTGTTGAACTGTTACAACAGAGCCTCTGCTGTGGTTCCCACAACCAAGTGTCTCACCATGCACATATGCACTGGTGATTCTTTCATGCTCCTGGAGGTGAGGCCTTTAACTATCACCCTGAACGTTTTAGTCATGGTTAGTTATTGCCAGTTAGTTATGGCCAGTGACTCAGTTTGCCTTGTCCAGTTCCTCTATTTTTATAAGATCATTCATACTCCTTTCTGTATGGATGGATTTACATTCCATTCAGGCATGTCTAGGATGCTTGTCCTAACTGACCCAGCCTAGCGTCACAACAAAGGAGCTCTTTCTGTCTCCTGTCACTGTCAGTGTTCTCTGTTGTTGGTTGTTTATTATTCTTTACTCTTTGGGGGACCTGCCACCTAGCTCCCAAATAAATACACACACAGAGGTTTATTCTTTCTTATGAATACCTGGCCTTAGCTTGGCTTGTTTCTACCCAGCTTTCCTTAACTTAAATTATCCCATATACCCTTTGCCTTTGGGATTTTATCTTCCTCTATTTCTGTATATCTTTTCTTTCCTTCTTATTCTATGTCTGGCTGTGTCTCTCTTCCTTTTCTCATTTCTCAATCTCTTTTCTCTCTCTTTTTCTCCTTCTATTTATTTGCTCTGCTTGCCAGCCCTGCCTATCCTTTCTCTTGCCTTGCTATTGGCTACTCAGCTCTTTATTGAACCAATCAGATGTTTTAGACAGGCAACATAACACAGCTTCACAGAGTTAAACAAATGCAACATAAAAGAATGCAACACATCTTTGCATCATTAAACTAATGTTCCACAGCATAAACAAATATAACACATCTTAAAATAATATTTCACAATAATTCTCCTCAGTTGCAGCCTCCAGAGCCCCTGTCAGAGTGTTTTCCTTTAGACACAGATTCTCTCCAAACTATCCTTTACACATTTGAAATAATGCTGAGTCCATTTCTCTAAAGTGTATTTTCTTTTAATGCCTACCCATTTGTTCTTCCACTGATTTCAAGAGCACAAAATTCCACATCAAAACTCACACCTTTTTTCTCCTGAACTCCTCCTGTTTTGCTATCCTCATCACTTCTTAAGCTTTCTTCTGTCCTGACTGCTACTCTCATCAAAAGCAAAGACATTGTCGTAGCTAAGGTTACTGTTGTTGTAATGAAATACCGTGACCAACAGCAACATGGAGAGGAAAGGGCTTATTTTGCTCACAATTAAATATAACAATTCAGCATCAAAAGTAGTAAGGGCAAGAACTCAATCAGGAAAAGAACCTGGAGGCAGGAGTTGATGCACAGGCCATGAAGGAGTGTTGCTTACTGGATGGTTCTCAGGGCTTGTTCAGCCTGCTTTCTTATAGAACACAGGATTACCAGCCCAGAGGTGTCCCTACTCACAATTACTGGGCCTCTCCCACATATCACTATTGAGATACTTACAGGATTGGGTACAGCTCAATCTTAAGGAGACATTTTCTTAATTGAGGTTCCCTCCTCTCAGATGACTTTAGCTTATGCCAAGTTGACATGAAACTATGCAGCACCAACATCAAATATCATGCTACAGTCATTTCTGTGCCAGTTAAAGTTCTCTAATAACACAAAAGTTACACACACACACACACACACACACACACACACACACACACACGTTTGAACACAGCCAAACACACACACACATACATATACATGTACACACCACATATACTTATGCATACATGTACACAAACACACCACATATACATATGCATTCACACATACATACATACACACACACCATATACATGCAACTTTTAAAGAGAAGTTTACTCCTCCCAGCTAGAGGGGGTAAGGACCCTGATGTGTACAGAGCAAGTAAGCAGACTGAATGCTCAGGCAAGTTTTCTCCATTGCTGAAGTAATTTTTCTCCATTACTGTCTTGAGGCAGAATTTGCTCTTTCCTGAGACACCTTACAGCCTTCAGCTGATCAGATAAGACAAAAATTGCCGAGAGTGATGTCTCTTTCTCATAATTGAAGTAAGAGATTGCAAACATTAATCAAGACTACAAACATATTCACAGTAACGTCTCCATGACTAAACTCGGCAATATAGCCTAGTCAAATAGGTGCATAAAATTAATCGTCACAATTTGTTGTGAATTAAATGATTGTACCCCTTTAAAATTCATATATGGGAAATAGCACCCATAGCATGTTGATAATAAAAGGCAAGGCCTTTGAGTGGTCACTAGGGCAGGAGAGGAAAGGTTTCATCCCAGAAATGAATACCCTGTTAAGAAGATGCAAGAGAGCTTGCTGTTTCACTCAGTTACATCCTGTAATGAGGACACAGCAGGAAAGTCGTCTTCGAACCCTAAGCAAGCCTTTACCAGACAGCACATTTTCTGGTACCTTGATTTTAGACCTGACAGTCCTCAGAACTATAGGAATAAATATTTTAGTCATGCAGACAATGATGACTGGGTATAAAAGCCAGATATGGTTAATCCACATTTCTAAGTTCTTTAATATCTAGTACACATTAGTAAACAACGGTTACACTTCCCCTGAAGTGTTCAGATGATGGTCTCAGTCTTTTCACAACAGTGCTGTTGGCAACCATTATCAGTGGGTCAAACTCAACACCCCTCTGATGTATACTTCTAAAGGCAACCCAACCACACCTCTTTCCCATCATTACCTAAGATTCTTTATGCAAAGAGTGTGTTCCACAAAATATTATTCTGATAAGATTATTTATGAAAAGAGATTTTTTTTATCAGAAAGATTTGTTAGAAAAACTTAGTGTGATGCTTATACCTCTAATTCTGAATAAGAAAACCTGTTACCACCCCAAAAAAAATTTATTAAAATTGGCACATGATCTCTCCTCTCAAACTCTTTATATATATATATGTATGTATATGCATATATATATGTATGTATATGTATATATATATATGTATATGTATATAGTATATATATGTGTGTGTATATATAGTATATATATGCATGTATATATATAATAACTTGATTTAATTTTACATATTAGCCATGGATTCCCCTGTCCTCCCTCCTCCTGCCCCCCTGCCCCCACCCCCTGTCCCACACCTCCCTGCCCTCCCCCAGCCCACCCCCATTCCCATCTCCTACAGGGCAAGGACTTCCCTGGGGATTCAGCTCAACCTGGTAGATTCAGTCCAGGCAGGTTCAGTCCCTCCTCCCAGGCTGAGCAAAGTGTCCCTGCAAAGGCTCCTGATTCCAAACAGCCAGCTCATGGCCAAACATCCTAACTGTTGTGCTAGAAATCTTATTCAATGACTGAAGGAACTGGATACAGAGATCCACAGCCAGGCCCCAGATCGAGCTCCAGGAGTCCTATCGGCGAGAAAGAGGAGGGATGATATGAATGAGAATTGTTGAGATCAAGATTGGAAAAAGCACAGGGACAAATAGCCAAACTAGTAGAAACACATGATCTATAAACCAATAGCTGAGGAGCCCCCAGCTGGATCAGGCCCTCTGGATAAGTGAGACAGTTTATTAGCTTGAATTGTTTGGGAGGCACCCAGGCAGTGGGACCGGGTACTCTCAAACTCTTAAAGAAAAGAACACTTCTGTCCAAACAGCTACAATTTGAAAAGTTAAGTTATCAAAATTTTATTTATTTCATTTGATGCAAACCATTCTGAACATTTTTTAACCAACATTCAGGAATGCAGAGTTTAGGAAATGATTGTCACATAAGGCCATGCCATATCTCCTATCACTATCTTTCTGAAACAGCGTTCTTTGAATCAAATTGTTGATTGAATGTTACCTATGCTATCTTCACCCTGTGATCCACTGACTTGTTTTGGTTAATTCCATTCTGTAATACGTATGTCAACATTTGCAATGGCAGAAGCAATAATCTGTGAGCTATGATGCTTTTTTTTTTTTCCTTTCCCAGGCATACAGGAAGAAGTCATTTCCCAGCCTCTTTTTCAGTTGTCCTGGGATCATGTTGCTGTCCACTGGGAAGAGAGTTAAGTTAGCCACTTCTGGCCTGAGTCATGATCTTTCACTTAAATCTCTATTATGTTCCTCTTCTTGGTGCAAATGTTAGCAGCAAGTAACACAAGAAAACACAATGTTGAAACTTGATCACTATAGAGAATGAGGAAAAAAAATATTATCATGATAAAGCCACTGATATTCTGGACCTGTGTGACATAGCAGTTAATATAAATTACTGACTATTACATTCTCCATTGAAGCATAATCTTACCAACCATCTCTTTATCTGATTCCTGCATTTTGAATCAATCATACCATTCACCGTTCTCCACTTCTCATTAAAATGATTTACAGCATTGTTGTGTCTCTGAACTTGGACTTTGAGCTCTTGAGAAGCAAAGTCATAACTACTTTATCTATGAATCTACATACTTCATTGTGAGAGGCTGCTATTTGGTACACCAATGTTTGCTCAATAAAATACACCATCATTGGCTTTCATATTCTAATTGAAAACTTTATCATGATAAGATAAAGCTGTGAGACTTATCATTATGGGTTTTAGGACTTGCAGACCAAGGGCAGGTGCTCTCTTTTGACTATTTTTATTTTTCAGCTCAAACTGACTCATGGTTATCCCTATACAATTCTCTGGCACTCCCCTTTAAAATATTATTTATTCTTTGAGAATTTCATAATGTATACAATGTGTTTGATAATATCAAAACCTCCACTATTTTCGACTTCTTCTAAATACCCAACACTGTCACATCCCCCTCTCAAATTTAGACGTTCGATTCATAGTCCAGCTATTTGATCAGTGCTGTCCCTGTGTGTGTGAGTGTGTGTGTGTGTGTGTGTGTGTGTGTGTGTGTGTGTAGAACCATATACACTGGAACACCAGTAACTTAACAGAGGCTTCTTCCCTGAAGAAACTGACTCTGTCCAACAGCCTTCCACTGGCTAAGCACCTCAGTTACCAGCAGAGCTTCATGAGCTGCACCCTCCATCTATTCTGGATTTTTGACTGGTTTAATTCAGTGTAGACAGGTTATGGCTATGACAAGTGTTTTCTGATTGCTGTGTTGGAATTCATGGCTGGTACAGTAAACCTGGCTGAGATTGCACAGCTAGGGTAATCATAGACCCTTGGGGAGAACTTACTGCAATTGTGTTTTTCTTAACAGACATGATGCTTCTTAACATAAGAATTTTGACTAAAGGAGATGTTGGAATGAAATAAGTGGCTGAATCCCAATTCTCTCACTTGTTCCTCTTTGAGTTTGGAAAAATAACGTTATACTCCTGAGCTTCAGTTTCCTTACCTTTGCATCAAGATTAATTCCAACCTCATGGGCCCCCCTTGTAAATTAATTGAGCCCAGTAGACGGACTGGCACATTAGTAAGAGCTCAGGAAATAGCAGCTGCTGATGCCTGGGCCTGGAGAAGCTGTGGCCATGACATGTCAGCAGGGGCCATCCTGCCCAGGAATGCTTGTCAGAGCCCTAAAGGAAACTGGATAGCTTTTAAATATCATTTTAATCAAGCCTGCTGAGAGATGGGCTACAAAGGAGAAGCTTAGTTGTTTTATTGAGGAATTAGAGATGGAGTGCCACAAAAAGCCTTCTTTTTTAAAAAAAAAAAAAAGTAGAAATTAGTTATTGATGCTACCAAGCAGTTTGTTTGTGGCAGTTTGTGGCCATAAAGACCTGTGGCCACACGATGAGGCTTGTGCAAAAAATGCAAATAAAAATTTTCTTTCTTCATTGGTCTTGATGGATCAAAACATACACATTGATGGAGCATCCTGCTTCAGACTAAGATAATACAGTATTGAGGAAAGTCTCTTTCTCAGTGGAAAAATGACCCATCTGAGTAAATCTACTAAACTTTTTTTTTTTTTTTTTTTTTTTTTTTTTTTTTATTTCTAACTTTACAGTGTCGAATACAGAATGTGCCTCTGAGTGCTGATTAATGTATAACGGCTACTAAACTTTTATACAAACATGTAAGTAAGGGAAGTCCCAGGGTGGCTATATGAAATGTAAGGTAGTGATGTACTGCTGTAGTGATCATCCCTCATTTCGAAGGCACTATGGAGAGAAGTATGAAACTGAGACTTAATGTGCTTGGTGATTGTGACAGAAAATGTGTTAAAGAAACCTGGTTTTAGGTAAAAAATAAAGCCTGTCACGGCTCTCAATCATGCAATCTACTAGCCCTCTTTGCATTATATTCAGCATCACATTTAGATATTCCTTTTTATAGATTTCTAGGGATTGTGGGAATAAGTAAAATGGTTACACATGAGGTAGAATTAAGAGATTTTTGTCTAAGAAGGAACATTTAGTCTAGGAGGAAAATAATGTTAACATTTGGTTTAGTTCTCCATTAAAAGGCAATTGCCTCATTTAAACCAACCGAATGAAACAGAGATGATAGTTTTATTGAATGTTCTGGTGCCCATCGAAGTTGCTATTCCTCGTTTCCTACATAAGCACAGAGCACAGTAGCAAGGATTCTGACACAAACCCCACAGTTCTTGCTTTCTCTGGTCAGTAAGAGCCGGCATTGTGTAGACACTATATTAAGTAGTTTATAAACTCTACTTCACTTCTTACCACAGCCTGAAAGAATTATAGATTGTTATTCTTTTTCACTGCTTAGGGATGCATGTTTGTGAGTTTTCCATCACTAAAATCAAATACCAAAGGTAATTAACTTATTAAAGTTCAACAGTTACTACTGGAAGAGAAATGTCAGCAACAGTCTTAACCAGCTATGAATCTGTAACCTATAATAAAAACTGGCTTGAAAAGACAAGTCCACTTGTGCAATAGCAGTAGAAAATATTTTCTGATGGTATTCAAAGCCCCTCTCCATAAGTCAGAACTCATGCCTGGTATCACTAACTGAGCCAAGAACTGATGGTTATGTAGGTCATGTGCACTAGGGGAAATCCTACATCTGTGAAGTATTAAACTGTTCTCTACATACTTATTCTTATATCATATATTAGTGTTTCTCTCAACCGTCATCAGAGAAGCTTCTTTTTTTGCAATATATGGCTATTAATGCAGGGACCTAGAACAAAACAATATGCAGGAAGGAAAAGAAACTGAAGTATAGTCAATCCTAAACAAGATGTCTGTATCACACCTCTTCCTCTCAGTGATCATGGTGGAAGAGGGAGTAGAATGTCTAAGAGTCAGGGGTAGGTAATAGACAAATATTTTTTTTGGGGGGGGGCATTAGAGGACTGTTGCCTGTGTGACCTCACTGACATTGTGCCTGGATGCAGAAGGCCTGCACAAGATCAAGCAGAGTAGACAGTGAGAGAAGTCATGAAGTCCCTTCCTTAACTGAGGAGCTGTTGAGCGTTGATGGCTGTCAGGGGCAAGATTCAGTTTTCTTCAGAGATATATCCTCTGGAGTGCTCACCTATGATCCCACATATGCTGCTAGACCTATTTGACTACAAATAAAAGTAGATTTTAAAAAAGGTCATATGAAATTGGGACAAAGAGGTGGGGTGGAGAATAGAGAAGGAATTGTAGGGAAAGAAATGGGTGATGGAATTGAACAAAAAATAGATTGTTTACATGTAAAAAATAAAATTGAATAAAATGCTGTGAGTCTCAAACCATAATTGTACTATTGTTTTACACCAGATGTTAAGAGCTCAAACTAGAGTGTAATCTGTCTAGAGAAGAAGCACACAGTGATCTGTACATGGACTTTCAAAAGACCATATGAATAGGCTTGATGGAGGGATGGGCATGATAAGACAGCAAGCTTACTAAGGCAGAGGTACTCAAACAGAAGCTTAATGGAGCATGCCCAGGGTATTCTGTAGTGGGCATTGTATGTTATCTAAAATGGTGCAAGTTTTCTGTAATGTTGAGCATGATGATTTGAGTGAGAGTGACCTCATAGGTTCATATGTTTGCATGGTTGGTCCCAGTTAGTAAAACTATTTGCGATGGCTTAGGAGGTGTGACCTTGTTGGAGGAGCTTAAGGTTTTCAAAGCTTACCTTGTTGCTTTGAGGTTTTAAAAGCCCATGCTAAGTCCAATTTCTCTCTCTCTCTCTCTCTCTCTCTCTCTCTCTCTCTCTCTCTCTCTCTCTCTCTCTCTCCTCCCCCTCTGTGTGTGTGTGTGTGTGTCTGTCTGTCTGTCTGTCTGTCTGTCACCTATGGATCAGGAAGTAAAGCTCTCAGCTACTGCTCCATTGCCATGCCTGTTTGCTTCCCACCATGGTGATCATGGACTACCCTCTGAAACTACAAGCAAGTCCCCAATTAAATGATTTTTTTCCAAGAGTTGCCTTGCTTGTGGTGTCTCCTTATCGCAACCGAAGAGTGACTAAGCCACTACTAAGCACTCACCTTCTTATGAGATGAGTGATGCTCTCCTCTGTCTTTATGTGTCCACACAAAAAAAGAACACACTCTGCAAAAGGAACCAAAATGCTGTGATTTCTCCTTTCCCCCAAGTATTCATCCCATATGTTTGATCTGTGCAACCTAGAAAGTTACTATTCTTTTGATTTACATCACAAAAAGAAGTTTCAATCAACTCCTGTAAAAGATATTTACAAATGGAGATCAACGAGGGAGAAAATATTTGCTTAAATGGTTAAAGAAAGAACAACAAGGCCAGGGTTTAGAGTGGAAGCTAAGGATAACACTGAGAAGATGAAGACAGAAAAAGACTACTTCATCTTCTGCCTGGGGCCACCATCTTACTTGTAAAAAAAATCTCTAAGGAAATGTTTTCTGATATAAATCATAACCTTGAAAGGCAGTCTGAGGGAGCAAGAAAATTCCGTACAGGTAGGCATTCAAGCACATTCCAAACGAACAGACCTGTACTCACAGTACAAGTGAGAGAAAAATAATAAATAGCAAATATATTGCCTGAAAATGCAGAAACCCACCTTAGACACAAGGGAAAGAACCAGCCTTTCATCTTCTTTTACATGTGGATTCATAAATACCTGTCTGTGAAAGGCCATCAAAGTACAAAAATAAGGGATTGGAAATAAATTCCTGGAGCCTGAGGGAAAAGATGCTGACTGAGCATCCTGGAGCCTGAGCAGAAGCTGTTTTTGTGTTTGTTTCTTTGATTGATTATGTTTTTGTAAAACAGGGGCCAAATCAAAGGTAGCCCTTAGAGGCTGGCTCATGAGAAGGCACAATTGATTTACAGAGTCTTAGAGGAGAGTAGAAACTTAGGTCTGAAAGCTCAGGCCCTATAAATGAGAATATTTCTCAAGAGAAACTCGGGGGTTATAAGTTCTCTTTCCTAGTGAACTAATTTCTGTATGTGAAGTAGTTTCAAATGAGGGATTGACTGTCAAGTTAGCATGATGATATCATGGACCACATTTATATCTAAGACCTCAAAGATAGAACATCACACAGAAACAAAACCAAACATAACAGGCTTTGGTTGTAATTCTTCCTTTACTTCCTTGGCCAAGGTGGTTCTCCTTTCTGAAGCACCTGTATCATTTACAAATGCTAAGTAGTCCAAACTTTATTTTCTTGTGAGTTTGACTAAGATACTATAAATAGCAGTCAATCCTTAATCCTTAACGTATGTGAAAGTCCAGTAAATGTGGAGAGTTTTAACATTGCTTTTGTAAAACAGGTTATGCAAATTTATATTTATTTTTGGAAGAATTTTTCTCTTTCAGATCTTAAAATCTTCCTCATGTAGACTATTGGCTGGATTAGCTTAACTGAAAATAATCAGAATACAGGACATGACTCAGTTGGCATAATGTGTCCTGTGCTGTGCAAGAATGAGACCCTGAGTTCAGATGCCGGGCACATGTACAAAGAAACTGGGGGTCTACAATCCTAGTGCTGGCTGTGAAGATCAGAGACAGATCTGCTGTCTAGATTGCTGGGTAGTCATATATATAATTAGTAAGTACCAGGTTCAGTGAGAGACACTGCCTCAGCAAGTAAGATGTGATGGAGGATGTACTTAGCATCAAGGACTGACCTCCACACCTACACACATGTATATACATACCTATGCCCACTGCACACACATGAAATAGGTACACACATATGCTATATATACATAGGCATGCACACCCACATCCAAAAATATACTACACACACACACACACACACACACACACACACACACACAACCATAATGTAAGGGTCATTAACCAGTGGCTGTCATGAATCACATATCTATTTTTGGGCAATTCAGGGATAGAATATACTGAAATACTTTCATGAATCATGACTATGGATGTTAAAGCTTCCAGGAGACACTGTTTTAGTCACCCCCACAGCTGAACTAACTTTTCTTAAGAGAAGCTCCAGTATGTCAAACCTTCTACATACCTGAGAGTCAGAAACTCAAGGCATGCTAGTGACCCAAACAAAACTAAAAATAAAATTCCATTTGAGAGGCCATCATAAGCCCTCTTCACTAGGTTTATGAAAATGCACCATATTTCATGTTGTCCTTCATTTGGGAAATTTGAGTTTAGTGAGAAAAAACAGCTTAGGCTAGGCATACAATCTCTTCTGGAGCTGGTTTGAGCTTCCCAAAACCCTTACAGAGCTTCTGAGTAGTCTATCTCTTTGTAAGGTCTTTCGGGGCCTTGATAGAAAAAAGCAGTGCTCTTATCCCTGTGGCCCTTCTGTTCTCAGTAACTGCTTTGTTCCTTGGGGACTCACTGTCTGCTCACTGACCTCATGCAGAGAAGTATTCTTTATCAGTGCCATAGAACAGACTCTATGCAGAGATGAGAAAGCACTGTGCTTCTCCTTAAGGCTTCCATAACCTAGATCAGTGCAACGTGATGTGAGGATTTGGGATGTTGGTGCCTGGTGTCTGAGTGTTAGCCCAGCATATATGAGTCTCTGGGTTCAATCCCCAGGTGAAGAAAACAAAACATATGGTATAAATACCAACACATAATTTTTGATTAAGCAAACTCACTTTAAAAAGATAAAAAAAAAATGATGATATGTGTATAATAATATTCAACAGTGTACATTTTAATTCTAAAACGTGATGACAGCAATATCATTGATGAAACATTCTAAACTATTTTAATACTAGAGTTTTCAAATATAGTGCACTTTTAAAAATACATTCCCAGCACTTCTCCATCAGGATGTGTTTCAAGCGCTCCATAGCCACATGTTGCTAATGATCACCACATTGGAAATTCTAAGTCCACGTAGAAAAACAAGCAGTAAGCTAAGTAAGTAGACAAGGGTTCACCAGAGAATAAACAATAAGTAAAAAGTAAGTAAACACACAAATGCAGAAAATTGCTAGGCATACAGAGCACTTGAGATGGAAATTACAGGTCCCTCACTCAGTACTGGGTGTGCGAGCATGCACATGCCTGTTAGCATCTCCTTTTAGTTACCTGGGCCTGTAAAGTAGAATACTGTGAGAGACAACTTCATCAGAAAAATAGTTTCCATACTCCCATTGCCATAATTCTTAATAACATTTGTATTTAAGATGTAATTCACATATCATAAAATTCACACTTCCCTAAGATTTTGATGCTTAAGCCAAGTTCTGAAAGGTGATTTCCTTATTTGAACATCTGGAGTAATGGTTCCAAGCTGAAGGACATTTTGAAAAGAAATGTGACTAATTAAAGGAAGTCATAAAAATTAATAGTCTCTCTCTCTCTCTCTCTCTCTCTCTCTCTCTCTCTCTCTCTCTCTCTCTCTGTGTGTGTGTGTGTGTGTGTTGTGTGTGTGTGTGTGTGTGTGTTAGTAAATTGGGGTTTCAGGAGAATCAGCAGATGAGAGCCAAGGAAGCCCTGTGGTCTTCCAGACCCCAGAGATTTTATTATCAAGGCAATGGAAGAACTGCAAATGTAGTCAGAGAAGCTCAAGATCACCATATATGGAACTAGAAAAGTGAAGCTGAGGGACCCTTATCACTAACAGCTTAGTTTCTTTTGAGGACAAGCTTGCTACTTGGTCTGTCTTGTATTTCCACATATCCTGTATCTTGGTATTGTAGCAAACAGTATGCTCCCTGCTAAGGGCAGCGGTCATTTGTTATGGTTTTTTGATCAGTGTTCTTGGTCACTCTAATTCCTTTAGATGCTCTTCAGCTGTAATCTGCACTGTGACCAGAACAAGAAAGCTTTAATTCATACCATCTTCTGATGACAAAAGACAAGCAAGTTTGTAATTTAATAATTGCGGTCAAACCTGACCTTTGCAAGCAACAACAAACATCTTGTATCCTGAAATTTAGTCTCAGAACGTGCCAGGAACATTGGATAATATGATACCTTGATTCTGCACATAAAGTCCTGGACACGCAATTTCAAACTGTGTATCCCCAGTGTTTTCCTAAAAGATAATTGTGGAGTTCTTCCTTCAGATGCTAAGATAATTAAAATGATGTCTCACAAAAGGCTGTGGCTTGTCAAGCTGGGCCCAATATGTTGGGAACTAACTTCATAAAATGATGAATTATAGGAACAATAAGTTGGACCCGCCAGATGGAAGTCATCGCCTGATGCTTTTACCATTGTGGTAGTGTTGCCTAAAGGAAAAAATGTAGAGAGATGATTGTGGAAAATTTATGCCAGAGTCAAGCTCAAACCCCAGCCTCTGATAAACGGAAATACAAGAAGTCTCTTGGATACTCAGGCACGTAAACAATAGTGTTAACATGCTACCACTGACACGCATCCCTAATCCATATGTGTGTGTCTCTGGCAGTCTTGCCTCATCCGTATTACTGCTTAAAATAATCATAAGAATTAGCTAAGTTGTTTGTGTAAACTCTTGAATGGCTTGATACTAATCAGGACTAGTGGAAACTGTTTTGGTTTGACTCCCGTTGCTGAAGAGAACCAGGAAGCAAGGAAGGGTTTTCATGCTGGTTTTCTGTTTATAGACATAAGGCACTTTCTCCCCACAGCATCATTTTCTCTATCTGTGAACTAAAACACCAGCCACATTTGAATATTCTTCTAAGATCTGAGAGGTGATCAGCTATGCGTGGGCCATATCACCCAAGCATGCTGAGCCCAGATGATCTTGTCTAGTAGATAAGGGATTTGTTCTTAAAGTAAATGTTGACTGGACTCACAAGACATTGCTTAGAACCTAAAGGATTATTTAAAGTTTAGATAATCCCTGAGTCTAATCATTATTACTATTATGAGCCCAGACTCTCTATTTCTAGAAAGAGGCTTCAGTGTGCACTTTCAACTTTCCTACAAAAAGTTCCCATTGAGGAACTGATTGTTTACCATTGTACATTATGCACTTCAGGTAAAATGAACAGAGTAGTAGAGCACTTGCCTAACAAACATGTGACATAGGATTGACCTCCAATACTACAAAAAGGGGAATAAAAACACTAATAAAGTCTGGAGACATAGTTTAGTTAGTATAAAGATTGCCTAGCAAATCTAGGATCTAGCACTGTAGTATTGTGTTAATTAAAATAAGAACCAACTTTCTTACAGGTAACAGTGGCCATCTCAGCTTTGGAAGCAGGTCTTGGTTGTTGTATACTAATTAGGGGAACTTTCTAACCCTGTGATTGGCTTAGATTGGGCAATGGGACCTAGTGATTGCCATTGAAATGTGAGGATCATGAAGGCATCAAGGAAGAAATTTTTCTTTTGCTTTAGAAATTCATTAAAATAGAATAGGGACTTGGTGGCAATAGAGGATGTTAGTGGAGGTATGGAAAGAATAGAAGAGACTGGGAAAATGAGTGTGACCAAAGGAGGGTGGTCATTGTCAAAGAATAATAAATACATAAAATAATAAATATAAATACATATACAAAAAATAAATAAATAATAAAGAATAATTTTTAAAAAGTCAGTCAGGATAAGACTTTGCCACTGTTTGTGAGTGAGGTCCAGCATATCTTGCCCATCATCTTATATTTATCTCATGTTCTATTAATTAGATGGTAACAGAAGAATAGAAAACAAACCAAAAAGACCAAACAAGATGTTGGTGATAATGTTGATCTATTAGAATGACTTGTAGGGAAAGTTTTCCCTGTATTTAAATATTTTAAAGGAGCCATAAATTTCCCTTGGTTATCTAAACTTACTTGTGTTATATAAAACAGAGTCCAATATGCCACGTCATACTTGAGCATTTGTTCCTGCTCTTCAAACTACAAGGGCCAAAGGGTCTTCTCTCTTGGGAACTAAATTTCTTGGACAGATTCCAAAAGGCCCAGCAAAAATCTTAGAATACTTATAAGGTAAGTAGTCAATAAATATAATTACTCTAGTAGAATTGTAGAGTAGAAGCGAAATTATATGATGCCTTCTCACATCATCCATTCTGAACATCTCAGTTGAAGGCTGGGGATTACACTGGGATATTATGAACGCCATCTTCCAGGCAAATAAACTGAGTATCTAAGAAGTGAAAACCCACAATCTGCTCAGCCTAAGGCTTATATTGAATACATCTTGTCCCATTGTCGTCCACCCTGGAGGACTTAAAAATCCTCTGCATATCTTGGGGTTGCCATAGATCTATATGATTTAATCTACTCCCTAGTATTCATACTCCTCTCTCTGGTTTTGCTCTTGACTCCTTATATCCCCATTTTCTTACATGCTGAGAGTATTGTAACATACAGAGGACCACTTTGCTTGCTGTTAAAGCTCCCACACAATACATGGAGTGAATAATTTATTTAGCTATATCATATGATCACCTTACTTAATTGATATTCTAATTTAAAATTAACTAATGATTTCTCACTAAATGATTTCTCATTTGGAGTACTTTGATAGATCCATTTGGTCTTTCAGCAAAGATGTATGCTCATTCAAATTCCTCAGACAACCCTCAAGACTGCCAAGAGTTGCCTTTTGTTTGATTTTTCCAACCTTGAATCTTTTTACACCCAACTTTATATGCTATACTTTACTCATTTGCTTCCACTTCCTGTACATTCCTGTATATCCCATGCTCTTGTTTATCCACAGGGCTGTGAAATCTGGGTGAGGCACATCATTCATCCATTTATTTATTTAAAATTATTATTATTTATATAAAATTATTATTATTATTTATATAAAGGCACATATTTAATCTTTTCAGGGTCTGACCTTAATAGTCTTCATTAAATTCTGCTTGGGGGACCAGACTTATATGATCCAACCCTGTTCCTGTGCTCTCATCCTATTTGCTGTAATTTATTGAAACTCTCTGACATTTTATCTACTCTTCCACTGAAGGATAATGATCAGACAGTAGGGAGTAAAATTTACTCATGTCTAAATCCTAAGTACTTAGCAGAGCATTTAGTATACAGTGTAAGCTAAATAAACATCTTGTTAATGGATAAGACATGTTCTTTGAGTAGGTGAGACTGGAGTTGGGAAGAAGAGAAGATGATATTGAGAGTCACTATGCTTTCCTGTCACAAAGGCTAGAAGGATATCAAAAGACAATGAGTTTCAAAAGCTCTCAGACTTCATTTAAACCAAACTGAAATTGACTTCCTAGGAAATCACTCTCAAGCATAAGCTCAAGAAGAAGGTGTATACTATGGAAAATCAATGTCTCTGATCAAACTCCACATCAGTGAGAGACATGGAAATGGAAAAGGAAAAGAAAAAAACAAACAATCTTTTGGGAGACAGATTGGAAATGAGCAGAGCTTTCCCAAATTCCCAGAAGTATTATAGTTTTTAAAGACCTCTACTGGAAATAACACGTTCCAAACCTATTTATTTAGGGAAAGCTACACATTCAACAGCACATCCAACTCTACCTATGCTGTCAAATCTCATTTTCTTCTGACTTCATTGAACTGAGTCAGCAAAATTGAATTGAGCACCTGCATGTTCAAGTTCCAACAGCACCAGCTCTTCCCTTGTGTTAGACACTAAATGGGTGCTCATTTTTTCCCTCATATTTCCCTTAGAGCAATGTTTGAAGTAAATGTTAGTATTTTTCTCATTTTATTGATTAAAAACTTAAGGCCGGGAGATTCTGAACCTAGAGCCTGTCCTTCCCACCCACATGCTACCTCCTGCCCTTGTCGTACATACTACGTCATTTAGCTGCTCTAGCAAGTGGTCCCTTTGTGGTCTTTATAAAAATGAAAATAAAAATGCCAATGTCATTAATTCTGACAACAGTTTATAAGAATATAGCTACAAATAGGCACACAGCATCTTTTCTTTTCCTCTGCTTTGATTTCCTCTCCTAATTCCGTGTTTAGCACATGACAGGCACACCTTGCACCTTTCTTGAACCAGTAGGGAATATTTCACTATTCCATCCTCTTTGCTTTCCTTCCAGTAAACCCTACTTTGCTTATTCTCTAGTTCTATATGGTATCTCATCATGTAAGTGTATAGGTCAGGGTTTTATATAGAAAAAAAAGAAATCTCGGAGGGGTTACTCTGAAATATACTTTCAGAGAGAAATATAAAGGAATCAGAGATATTACTTACAATTTTACAGAAAGTTATGGTTTTCAGTGCCACATATGAGATACCTCTCCTCCAGTTGTTGGTCAGGAGTATTTCTGATACTCCAAAACAATACAGTCTATTGTCATTGCATTTGGTTGGTTATCAAAACTTGATGGTAAGACACTACTGCTGATGAAATCAAATACTTTGATCACCGGACATAAAACAAAACAAAAAATCTAAGTTGCTATTGACCAGGAATCTTCTGCCCAGCTAACTAGCTTTCATAATACCAGAAGATAATTTTAAGGCACCTAGGGTTCAAAGATATCAGCAGTCTTAGCCAGCTGTGAGCCCTGTAAGCAACAGTAAAGACTGGCATTGCAAAATATGATAATGGGTGAAATAGTGAAACAAATGTTATGAGAGTAACCAACCACTTACTGATGAGATGTAAGGCCCTCGCTACAGGGTTAAACATATGCCTCGTGTTGGGAATCCTGCCAATTATGCATGATTGGGGAGCTCACAGGCTCCAAGGATAAACCTACTAATTTTATTTTTCTAAGTGGACATCATATCAAACTGCTCTCTAGATTCATATCATTCTACCAGTAGATTAGCAAGGCTCTCAAACCTCATCACAGATGTTTTTATTTAGGATAGTGATTGATGCAGACACTCCAAACTGGCAAAATGAAGTATGTAAGTGTCTATAGAATACTCAGCCATAAATGTGATATCAGTGTTACACCACTTCCCTGTAAGGCTTAGTGACCATTGTGGAAGAGGATGCAGAAAGACAGCAAGAGCCAGAGGTTGGGGGCAATTGGAGCAAAACAGTATCTTCTGGATATGACAGGACCACTGCATTCATGAAGTCAAGCAGCCTTGATTCTTCTGCACAACACGTATATAAGGTCAAAACATAAATTTTCTATCATGACTAGTGGAAAAGCTTATGAGTCCCAACCCATATCTGAAGAGCTATAGACAGTTGATGCCTTCTAAGAGAGGGAGAGTCAATTTTCTTTAAGGATGTGGTTCCTGTTAGGTCAACCATGCTCCAGGGGATGGGACCCCATCCATAGAACAGAAACAGTACAAAGTGAACCCAGTGAGTTAAATTAAAAACAAAAAAGACATGAAGTTAAAAGGGAGTAGAGAAATGGTGGGGTATATGGGAGTAGATAAGAGAAGTAGGATGAATATTATCAAAATGCATTGCATATATGTGTGAAATTCTTAAAATTTAATAAAATATTTAATTTTTTAAAGATGTGTTTGAAGACATCTAAAGAACTATAAGAATCTTTCTCTTTTTTCATTAGAAATTAAAAATACAGGTGCAATTTCTTCTTCTTTATCATCATTATCTTCTCTTTCTTTAAAAAAAAAAAAGCTGGATGGCCTCAAACTTGTGGAAATCATAATCTTCCTGTGACAGCTTACCCATTCCTGGAATTCAGATATGCATCAACTAATCTGGCTATAGTTCTAAGAAAGAAGAAAAGGGGAGTGGAGGATGCAAGCACAGAAAAAAAGAATGAAAATAAGAAAGTTCATGAGTGCTGTTCTCAAAATGCAAAATTCTTCGAAGCCAAACTTACCTCTGAGAGGCTGTGTTTGCCAGGAATTCCTCCAACCACTATCGTCTTCCTACAGGGACTAGAGCTGGACTCCTGTAGTCAAGAGCCTTTTAGTAGGAAAAAGAAAAATACAATTCATTTCTGTTGTTTTAAAAAAAGGTTCCTCTTTGAAATGAGAGGCATTATAAACAGTGGTTTAGTCTCCACTTTTGTTATCAAGCTAATACATCAGGCCTGACAAGAAAGGAAAGAGTTTCACAATCAGGTAAGTAATGGAGCAACGTTATCTATCCAGAGCCATGACTGTCTGCTGCACTGGTGAGTTTAAAGCCATGTTGGCAAGAAGATTCCAGAAAGGCATTCTTTGAATCCCAGATGAATTTTCTGTTCTGAGGAAGGGTGCTTCTCCCCATGGTACAGTCAATGGAGATAAAGGTAAATCCTGATAGGAGAGAGAGAGAGAGAGAGAGAGAGAGAGAGAGAGAGAGAGAGAGAGAGAGAGAGAGAGAGAGAGAGAGAGAACACACTCTTTGAGGATGTTTTATCCAGTGGGTCATAGCAATACTTGAGGATGTAGCTCCTTCCATGTTCCAGCAAAGAAAGTTAGAGAAATAGCATGTGTTATATTATTGACAGTGCTCTGTGCTAGATACTCTATCTATACAATGAACTTATACTAAAGACCCACTAGAAAAATGTCTTTTACTCAATTAACAGAACACTAAATCCAAGGATAGACTTACAATCTCCTTAGTAACTATAAGATTGGCTATGACCAAAAGCCAACAGGGTCAAAAAACATACCCTCCCCTACTTGCTTGATTTATGCCAAGGAGAAGATGAAAGACTCAAGAATCTGTATCAAAGAAGAGAATCTATAGAATATATAGACTTTTAATGGCAAGGTCATAAGGACACAGTTTATAGAGGTGGGTCTCCACCCTGACTTCATCACCAACATAATATACCATGCTAGTTAAGCACTGGATATCCCTGGGCTTCAGTTACACAAAGAGAAAATGAAGGAGCTGAATTTTCATTATACCTACAGGTACCGTGGTACATGGTTGTGGAGGTTATAGGATGATTTTTAGCAGTTGGTTCTCTTTCAACCATGTTGGTGCCAGGGAACAAGCTCAGGTCATCAGGCTCAGCAGCAAGTGTTTTTGCCCACTGGGCATCTTATAGACCCTAGATAATTCTTAATAATATGTGTTTGTATGATGAAATATAATCATGTGTTTGGTATGATGAAATCTGAATGACATTGAGTGCTAATGTTGTATAGTACACCTGGAAAAACTTAAAAATATGTATATATTTATTTTGCACATATGTATGTGTGCCTCGCTCTATGTATGTGCACCAAATATATGAAGGTGCCCACAGAGTCCTGAAGAGGTTATTACATCTTCTGAAACTGGAGTTGTATGTATTTGTAAACCACCACCCAACCCATATGGGTACTGAAAACTGAACCCAAATCCTCTGCAAGAACAGCCAGTGCTCATAACTTAGTCATCTCTATAGCTCTATACAAGAAATGTTTTAGGAAATCAAGTCTTTGCTGGACCACTTTCTGACCTCATTTTTCTCATCTGTAAAATAACATTTATGACTCTGATCTCACATGCTATCAGACTAAATCAGAAGACACTAATAAATGCTTGTGAAAGTGTCTAGCAAGAAATAGGCACCCGATAAAGGTTAGTGAAATGGGACACATGGGGAGATGATAAAATCAAAGTGCATTTGGCATGATGCCAGACATGAAAAGCCTTTTCAAAGCTGGGTCATGAAAAAAACAACGGATTCTTTAAAGAGTGTTGAAGATAGATTCTTCTCAGTGCTTCACAGTGTGGCCACTGTCTACAGAGAGGGCATGATACTATGTATCCTCTTTCCACAGCATCCCTTCTTGTCAAGCACCCTCACCTGTGCCTCACTTTCAGCTCAGTATGGGGTATGACTTTCAGACCGATTATGGGGAGTTTCATTTTTGCCTTCATATATCTCATTTTAAAGTAGAGATTAGAGCTTGAATGTTATTATATACTGAAAAGGCCATGGGTTTGTTAGACTTTGTTCTCATTTCTGCTCACATTCTTCAATACAGAAGCACACACTGTGTCACAGTGTTATTACACAGTGAAGGTTCATGTTCAAAGCAGTTCCAACTGTGCTTGGCCATCAGCATTTGGTTGTTAGCACCTCTGGGAAAGAGTTCAAACTCCTCAGTTAAAGCATAAACACCACTTCATGATTTAGCTTCATCTACCTCTTTAGCATCCCTTGAGATTGAGTCTGTGTTCCAGGCCCATCAATACATTTCCTATTATATTTTATGAGTCTTTTCTTATCTACGTGTTAACGTTTCTCTATTTGTATTTATACGTCTCTCTCTAACACCTGAAAAACATCTTCTTCTTACTGTCGGGAAGCCCACTAAGTCAGTTCTCCTCCAGAAAACATTTCCTGACACCTATTCTCCAGTAAAATGTCATCAGACCATCTATCTGCCTAGGGTCTCCTGTTTCCAGTATCTGATAGTTGACAGTACTTTTCCCCATATGACTATGAGCTTCTTGAAAGCAGTGGCCAGGGGTGACTTTTCTCCGTATACAGAAAGATGGGTGTAAAGACCAAAACAGAGGATCTAATTAGTTTACTAGGTACCTATTATATACCTAAGACTATTCAGGCATAGATAAATGACAGAAAACCAGTCCAGATATAAGCTTGCAGCTAGTTATTAACCAATAAATCATAAAAAATACCTATTTGAATCAACATGTTTCAAGAAGAGATGTACATTTATGATGCAGAATGCAGCACAAAATGGTAGTGTAAGAAATCACTATGCAGGCACCCCAAAGGGAGAGGGTATAAATCAACAAGGCTTCCAGATGCCTCCCACATTATGTTCCCCGCATTCACACACTGAGACATCCAATTTCTCCATCAACATGACAGGCAGATAATTCATACCTCAGTGCATGGTTTGTGTGTGTGTGTGGTGGGGGGTGAAATTACATTTGATATACCCTGTACAGTCCTTGACACAAGTTCCTGCCTGGCAAAATGCTGATGTTCAGAATCATTCACCTCATGCCTCCAATTACATTACTGATAATAATAGGAGACAGATAACATGGATGCTTAAGAAGGAACCACAAACTAAGATGAACTGCTCAATATTCCCTCCAAGCTACTAGAATCTGTCCCTATCTATAAATCTATCCATCTGTCTATCTATCCATCAATCTATTCATCCATCTATCTACCTCCATATGTATATATATATACATATATATATGTATATATATGTGTGTATATATATGTGTGTGTGTGTATATATATATATGAGAGAGAGAGAGAGAGAGAATGAGGGAGAGATCTTCCTCTCTCCTTACTCACATGTTCAGTTTGAAGGTTATTATTCAGAAGACTTGGATTTCAGATTTTCATTCTGTTGTTACTGTACAGACAAATCCAGAAGTTGAATTTACAATGAATAATCATATTGGATTTTATACTTTATTCTTTCTTTTCTCTTCTTCCTTTCCCTATCTCTCCCTTTATTTCTATCTTCCTTTTTTCCTTTTTTCTTCCTTGATATTTCCTAGTTAGTACTATACTCAACAATACCACCATGCACCAGGTGGTGGACTATACATTGAGAATACAGAGATGATTAATCTAACCATGCCCTGGTCTTCATGGAGCTCACAAACACATGAGGAAATATACATTAGCCAGAGCCACAGAATTACAATGAGTACAACAATAATGATGAAATTTGGTTATCTAGGGAAATGTGTAATGAGAATCTGTACTAATTTGGGAAATCTGTGAAATTACGTATCAAGTGTATCTTAAAGAAAGGTGATAGCTAAAAGGAGGAGTGGGAGCAAACCTTTCTAGGATAAAAGAAGAATATTAGAAAACAGCGTTAAGAGGTTAAGAGGTAAATGGCTTGTCAGAGGAGCTAAGGTAGTCAGCATTGCTTGATCATGGATACTGAAGACTTACAGACAGCTCAAAGACTAGGGAGGGAGATAGGGACCTAATTATGACCAAGCCTACTAGGGCACATTAGACAACTTGAACTGTATCCTAAGAGCAATGAAAACAACATGAAGCCGAGTTTCCTCCTCCTCTTCATAGGCATGTTTTTATTTCTCCAAAAGCCATAGCAATTATTCAGAGAAACCATTTCCTTCTTTTTCCTCTCCTCACCCACTCATGCCTGAAATGACCCACCCTAGATTTTTCCCCACAGCCTCCACTAACAGGCTTGATTGTAAGGCATCCAAGCTTGGAAAATTGCCCTTGAAGCCTGGGGCGACAGCTATCATTGCCCACCACATAGCTGACCCAAATATGAATCAGCTAGGAATTACTAGGTGAAGCCCAGGCCCTGGCTGTGTCCCACTCTACAGTCACTGTGGGAGAACTGGTCCACAGAAAGCAATCATGCCTGCCCATCCAGGAACATCTGAATCAATGGCCTCATTCACAGGTCTGCCCATGTCTCCATGGTCTCCTTGTATTCAGAAATATATATATATATTTCCAGATATCCATTTATGTAGCTGTCAGTGGACAGCCATGAAATGGGTGGAGGAAGTGGAAATTATCTTCCTTTCTGCAAATTTATGGAAAGCAAATAGTCACTCTCTTCTCTCCCAGTGCTAAATATAGCCAGTAATAGATTGTCTTTTTAAAACTTGCAATAGGCATAGGGCTGTTAGGGCTTGTTTTTGTTTTGATTCGTTTCCTACAGAAAGAACAGTAAAGGCACAGAAGACAGGCAGATCTGGTGTAATCATTGAATAGACATTCAAAAGCCAATTCTTTAGAGCTGTGCCTCAAACCATACATGCAAGGGATGGCTGGCATAGACACAGTACTCACACAGACATGGTCATGGTCAGCACATTCTTTGCCAGGCAACTAGCCCCACCACAAAGTACATTCCTTTATCCCGTCTCCTAACACAGCAAGTCCATTTTTTGTATGCTTTCAGACTCTGGACTCAATCCTTCCAGACATGACAGTTTTCCTTAGATTGGTAGTACAAAAATACAATGTTTATACAGACCAGTAATTTGTATGTATGTTTCTGTACTTTGTCATATATGTGTACACATGAATGTGCAGTTGTGAATGTAAATGTGTGCACATGCTTGTGAGGGCCAGAGGTAGACATTGTGCGTCTTTATTAACAGCTCTCCACTTTATTTGCTTTTTTAAGTCTTTTTTTAATGTATACTTTGAAAATTTCATACATTCAGTACACTTGACAATGTACCTGCATTATCCTCTTTTATTGTCTTCCCTTCCCACGGAAGACTTTCTTCTTCATAAGTTCTAATCCTACTTTGTCTTTTGTGTGTGTCTCATTGCATGCAATTAGGGTGTTTGCATGACCATGGGTAGGAGTCCATTTACTTGAAAATGGTGACTTCCCAGTGGCTCCACCACTGAAGAATACAGGCCCCACCCCCACCCCCCACCCCCACACACACTATAACTGCCTTTAGCTCCTCTGGAAGGGGCATACTTTGTTTGTTTGAAATAGAATTTCTCAAGCTGGAGTTCACTGTGTAAGCTAATCTAGCTGGTCAGTGATCTTCCTGTCTTTATCCCACCAGCACTGAGATCAGAGACTTGCCAAGCCTGACTTTTTAGTGTGGGTTTTGGGAGGAAGTGGTTAAACTTCTCATGATTGTATGAAAAGCACTTTACTGGCTGAGCTGTATCCCAAGCCTCAAGATCAGTAATTTCAATCCAATTCTAAGATGGCTCATCATCAAGATTACTGACAATTTCAGCCAGTACTATTGTTGCTTGAGGTTGCCCTATACTCTGAGAGACGTTTGTTATCATCCAGTTCATCTCCTAGATGCCAGCTACATCTCCCTCCTCTCCTCATACTCAAAAGCTGTGATGACTAAACATGTCTGAAGACATTGCTAAATACCTGCAGGGACCAGAATGGCTCCAGGTCACTGGTCTGTTTTAATCCTAAAAGTGGCAGCACTATGTTTAGCCCCTCATATAAAGAGAGGACCACTACTCAGCTACACACTGTTGGAACATTGGTGGATATTGCTCCAGATTTCAAATTCTAATAAATGCAGTAATTGGAACAATCCATTCATTATTTTCTACATCAGAGACTTTATTGTTGCATTTATTTTTATATTCTTTTTCACCTAGAGGGCAATGTAGTACAGTAGTGAATAAGGAAGAAACACAGTTTGAATCTCACCTCTGCAACTCAAAAGCTAAATATTACAGCAAGCAATTTAAAAAACTTCATCATTAAACCTGAGAGGAACAAAGGCTATACTTGAATGTTTTATTGAGAGTTGAATCAGGGAGGAAAATACTTACAGGCCTAAAATGTAGATAATATTTTGTAAATGCATTGACTAGGATTATTACTGCTAATGAATTGTTCAGCTGTCTCCCTCCCTGTTTCTAAGTTTAGTCTACATTCCAAGTCCCTCATTATTCCCCTATTCACATGTCCTCTTAAAATGTAACAATCTTCACAATGAAAATGTGAAGAAGTTATTTTATCATTAATATATTCCTTCTATATGTCCAAATGTGTAAGAAACTGCTCATCTTGAATGCCACTGGAATGTCAAAATGCAAATGAATCCAATTATATCAACATTAAATCAGAGAAAAAATTACTAAGGGCAAGGTAGAGTACTAAATTGCTTGAGTATTTTAACTAAGGCCATCATTCTTAAAATAGCAAAACATAGCAAAGTCCTCATGAGGCTGAAACAGGACTCAACACAGTCATAGCAATTTCATATGATCATTGCAATTTGGATTGTCTACAGAATCCAGACTGGGGAAGGGTTTATTATGAAATCATCAGTTCAGTCAATGAACTTTCACCACAAAAGCTAAATTGTGTGTAGATGTTTAAATTAACTAGAACATGGTGGAGACATTGTCTAGTCTCATAATAGAAAAGGCATCAGGGAAGCTGCATTCCAGTGGTATCATTAGGGGAAAGTTAGATGATGATGAATGTTTCAATCATTGTGATCAGAGCCTTTATTGTGAAAATCTTTCTATCACTCCCCCCTTAGAATGTGTGAAATAGAGTTGTAGTTAAAAAGTAATAGTTTAGGGATGGTTTATTTTCAACCAAACCTAAACTCTCCCACTGACTAGCCACGTGGTGTTTGTTAGGGAGGTCATCTGTCTTGGTTATAATCTCCAAATGGGTCTTTTGGGGACAGTGACTGGTAAAACTAACTTGCTTAATTCTTGTGAAGCATTTGGCATAGTATAATGAATGAAGAAAGCACTCCATAATAGGCAGCAGTGATTCAAAGTGCATTAGAAGATAGCCCTGCATAGGCAAGCCTGGACAAGGAAAACAGATGGAATTCAAACCCTCTCGTTCCATAAAAAGTCCCTTACAACAGAAAAAGAAAAAGAAAACCCATGAAAGTACAACTATCATGTTGAAAATGGGAGTTATGGTGGTGGCTTAGTGGAAAAAGTGCCTGGCATGCAAGCATGAAGACCTAAATCTGGACACCTACCATTCATATAAAGGCTATGCATAGCAGCACAGTGCTATGCATATACATATACAGCCCCAGTGCTGGGGAAATGGAGAGTGAGAGGTAGACTGGTGCCTGGTACTTGCCATCATGTGGATTCAAAAGGACTAACTCAGATTACTAGACTTAGCAACAAGTATCCACTGATCCATCTCATCAGCTCCTGGCTATGATTTCTTGATGGCTAATACTGCTAAGGCACAGTGGCACTTCCTCCTTTATTCTCTTTCCACTCATTTTATACATCCTTCTTTACCTTGGTAGATTCCCATGCACTTCACTCTAATGCTCCCCATCCAGCTGCTTCCCTAGTGTGTTGTCTGTGATACCCAAGAGTCTGTAAACTTGGTTCCACCACTTGTACCTTCATAAATTTTGTGCAAATTTTATCAAAAACATCACATGTCTTTATCCATATAATTAGTCCCTATCCTTATGCTACCTCTCGGAGAAGGTGATTTAAAATATAAAGACTTATTTTAATTTTTATTGACTTTTTTGATGCTGGAGAATTCATATATTTTTTTAAATTTTATTTTATTTTACAATACCATTCAGTTCTACATATCAGTCACAGGTTCCCCTATTCTCCCCCTCCCCCCCTCCCCTTACCCCCAGCTTACCCCCCATTCCCACCTCCTCCAGGGCAAATCCTCCTCCGAGGACTGCGATCAACCTGGTAGACTCAGTCCAGGCAAGTCCAGTCCCTTCCTCCCAGACTGAGCCAAGTGTCCCTGCATAAGCTCCAGGTTTCAAACAGCCAACTCATGCAATGAGCACAGGACTTGGTCCCACTGCTTAGTTGCCTCCCAAACTGATCAAGCCAATCAACTGTCTCACCTATTCAGCTGGGGACCCCTCAGCCTTTGGTTCATAGTTCATGTGTTTCCATTCATTTGGCTATTTTTTTTCAACAATTGAGTAGAACCGAAATTTATTATAAGCACAGTCGTCCTAGGGACCTCCATACTCTCTATATAGCCTCTATGGTTCTATGGGCTGTGGTCTGATTGTTCTTTATTTTATATCTAGAATCCACTTATGAGTGAGTACATACCATGACTGTCTTTCTGGGTTTGGGTTACCTCACTCAGGATGATTTTTTCTAGTTCCATCCATTTGCCTGCAAATTTCATGCTTTCATTGTTTTTCTCTGCTGAGTAGTACTCCATTGTGTATATGTACCACATTTTTTCCATCCATTCTTCCGTTGATGGGCATCTAGGTTGTTTCCAGGTTCTGGCTATTACAAATAGTGCTGCTATGAACATAGCTGAGCATGTATCTTTATGGTATGAATCAGCATTCCTTGGGTATATGCCCAAGAGTGGGATGGCTGGGTCTTGAGGTAGTTCGATTCCTAATTTTCTGAGAAACTGCCATACTGATTTCCACAGTGGTTGTACAAGTTTACATTCCCACCAACAGTGGAGGAGTGTTCCCTTTGCTCCACATCCTCTCCAACATTGGCTGTCATGGTGTTTTTGATGGTAGCCAATTTGAGAGGATAGATACCATGTAAGGTGGTATCTCAGAGTCGTTTTGATTTGCATTTCTCTGATGATTAAGGATGTTGAGCATTTCTTTAAATGTCTTTCAGCCATTTGTAGTTCTTGTTTTGTGAATTCTCTATTTAGCTCTTTAGCCCATTTTTTAATTGGACTGTTCAGTATTTTGATGTCTAGTTTCTTGAGTTCTTTATATACTGTGGAGATCAATCCTCTGTCAGATGTGGGGTTGGTGAAGATCTTTTCCCATTCTGTTGGCTGTCTTTTTGTCTTACTGACTGTGTCTTTTGCCCCGCAAAAGCTTCTCAATTTCGAGAGGTCCCATTTATTAATTGTTGTGCTCAGGGTCTGTGCTGTTGGTGTTTTATTTAGGAAATGGTCTCCGGTGCCAATGCGTTCAAGAGTGCTTCCACTTTCTTTTCTATTAAGTTTAGTGTAACTGGATTTATGTTCAGGTCTTTGATCCACTTGGACTTGAGTTTTGTGCATGGTGACAGATATGGATCTATTTGTAATCTTTTACATATTGACATCCAGTTATGCCAGCACCATTTATTGAAGATACTTTCTTTTTTCCATTGTATAGTTTTGGCTCCTTTGTCAAAAACCAGGTGTTCATATGTGCATGGATTAATGTCAGGGTCTTCAATTTGATTCCATTGGTCCGCATGTCGGTTTTTATACCAGTACCAAGCTGTTTTATTACTATAGCTCTATAGTAGAGTTTGAGGTCAGGGATGGTGATGCCTCCAAAGGTTGCTTTATCATATAGGATTCTTTTAGCTATCCTGGGTCTTTTGTTTTTCCATATGAAGTTGAGTATTTTTCTTTCCAAGTCTGTGAAGAATTGTGTTGGGATTTTGATGGGGATTGCAATGAATCTGTAGATTGCTTTTGGTAAGATTGCCATTTTTACTATGTTAATCCTACCTATCCATGAGCATGGGAGATCCTTCCATTTTCTGATATCTTCTTCAATTTCTTTCTTTAGATATTTAAAGTTCTTATCAAAAAGGTCCTTCACTTGTTTAGTTAGTGTTATCCCAAGGTATTTTATATTATTTTGGCTATTGTAAAGGGTGATGTTTCTCTGACTTCTTTCTCAGCCCTTTTATCATTTGTGTATAGGAGGGCTACTGATTTTTTTGAGTTGATCTTGTATCCTGCCACTTTACTGAAGAAGTTTATTAGCTGTAGGAGTTCCCTGGTAGAGTTTTTGGGGTCACTTATGTATACTATCATATCATCTGCAAATAGTGAAAGTTTGACTTCTTCTTGCCAATTTGTATCCCTTTGATCTCCTTTTGTTGTCTTATTGCTCTAGCTAGAACTTCTAGTACTATATTGAATAAATATGGGGAGAGTGGACAGCCTTGTCTTGTTCCTGAATTTAGTGGTATCGCTTTGAGTTTCTCTCCATTTAATTTGATGTTTGCTATTGGCTTGTATAAATTGCTTTTATTATGTTTAGAAATGTTCCTTGTATTCCTGATCTTTCTAAGACCTTTATCATGAAGGGGTGTTGGATTTTGTCAAAGGCTTTTTCAGCATCTAAGGAGATGATCATGTGGTTTTTTTCTTTCAGTTTGTTTATATGGTGTATTACATTGACTGATTTTCGTATGTTGAATCATCCTTGCATCCCTGGGATGAATCCTACTTGGTCGTGATGGATGATTGTTTTGATGTATTCTTGGATTCAGTTTGCCAATATTTTGTTGGGTATCTTTGCATCAATGTTCATGAGGGAGATTGGTCTGTAGTTCTTTTTCTTTGTTGCATCTTTGTGTGGTTTGGGTATCAGGGTAATTGTAGCCTCATAAAAAGAGTCTGGTAGTGTTCCTTCTGTTTCTATTGTGTGGAATACTTTGGAGAGTATTGGTATTAGTTCTTCTTTGAAAGTCTGGTAGAATTCTGCACTGAAACCATCTGGTCCTGGGCTTTTTTTGGTTGGGAGACTTTTGATGACTGTTTCTATTTCTTTAGGGGTTATTGGTCTATTTAAATGGTTTATCTGGTCTTGATTTAATTTTGGTATGTGGTATTTATCCAGAAAATTGTCCATTTCTTCCTGGTTTTCCATTTTTGTGGAGTACAGGTTTTTGAAGTCTGATCTGATGATTCTCTGGATTTCCTCGTTGTCTGTTGTTATGTCTCCCTTTTCATTTCTGATTTTGTGAATTTGGGTGCTCTCTCTTTGCCTTTTGTTTAATTTGGCTAGGGGTTTGTTTATTGACTTTAATATAAAGTAGAACCCAACATGAAACTAAAGAAGTTCCTACATTCTTTACAAATGTTTCTTTATAAAATGAAGTTTTACTTAATCAATTACCTTCTAAATTTAGCATGGAGACAATATGAAACACTGAAATCGTTGACTTTTTATGTATGTTTCAGTCACAGATAATCTTAGGATCCTTTCTTTTTCCAATTTCCTGTTCATTGTCAAGTTTTACAGTATCTCTTCTATTAAGTACTAATAACATGGTCATTAGCCTTACTTACATATTTTTAAAGAGTCAGTGTTCACATCCAGTTCTTTCAGGAATGGCTTCAAATCCAAATCCTAAGTTCTTGATTCCATTTCTTCTTGGGTTGATTCATTTGTCCATTGCCTGCTGCCCTTATTCTGAGGAAGATTTTGATTTTGATTTTTCATTCTGTAGATTGGATCTCAACTTTTTAAAAAGATGTAAGTGTATTGTTGTTATATTTTTAGAACAATCTGTGCTGAGTATAAAATTAATGGGTGCAATAACTTTTACAGATTATAGACATTGCTTGTCTATCTTCCACCCTTCCATGTTGCTTTGAGGAAATAGGACATGAACTTGAATGTATTATCTTAAATACTTCATAATGGGAGTGATGCCAGCCAGAGAACTTAATACGGGTAGTTAGAATGCTTTTTCATGTGCACCCCCCACCAAAAAGGTTTATAACAAAGAAATCCTTTTCTAAGACTGTAGTGTGCAAGGGAGGATATGCAGCAGACATGTGACAGACACACAGTAGCCTTAGCAAGAAGGGAATTAGCCATGGTACTTACCATCCCATGCCATTTACCATCCCATCTCTATAGTAGAGATTAACAATGAACAAATTTAAAAATTAATCCACTGAGCACAAAGAGATATTTGCAGAGACATAAAAAAAAAGACCTGACCATGATGGAATTGTTTCCTTAGCTAAATACTAAAAGATTTTATTTCAATTTGTATACAGTGCCCACGAGGCCAGTCTCCCATGCATCTCAAGCCTCTCAGATGAACATGAGATAGTGAAAAGTTGAAAGTCACCACATCCATGATCTCTTTGTCATTTCTGGAAGCTGTCTCCTATGGAAGACATGTGTCACCTTCTTCTGGACTTCACTTCTCTTTGGTGATATTTTGTTTGTGGTCTAACAAAATAAAGCTTGCCTGAAGATCAGAGTGCAGAGCCAAGTCACTAGTTAGCCATAGAGGCCAGGCAGTGGTGGTACACACCTTTAATCCCAGCACTTGGGAGGCAGAGGCAGACAGATCTCCGTGAGTTCAAGGCCACCCTGGGCTACACAAGACTGATCCAATCTAAAAGAGACATAGAGCCAGGCAGTAGTGGCACACACCTTTAATACCAGTACTTAGGATCTCACACCTTTAATCCTAGCACTAGGGAGGTAGAAACAGGAAGTGATAAGACTGGGCAGAGAGAGGAATATAAGGTGGGAGGAGACTGGAGCTCAGCTCTCTTTCAGGCTGAGGATGTCGTAGAAGTAAGAACTAGTGGCTGGCTGCTCTACTTCTCTGATCTTTCAACTTTCACCCTGATATCTGACTCTGGGTTTTTATTATTTAGACCAATTAGAATTCGTGCTACACCTCTCTACAGTAAGAACTTTGCACATGGCTTTCGCTTAGGATTCTTTGTCATTTATCGAATCATTCTCACCTTCTGTGATCATTTAATATTTTACTAGAAGTTTTCATCACCTTTGTGCGCAATATTTTCATGCAAGGGCAACCAAGGTGACTAATGCCCTTAAGATCTGGGAAGACTGGGAAATACTCCCTCCACTCCTACCCCGTAACGTAAATTCTTTTTTGCTTGGGCTTTTATTTCTTTGTTAGTCAATGGTTTTGCTTTAAGTCTGTGTTCCATTCTTAACTAATTATATATATATATATGACAAAGTACTGCTGAATGATGCAGAAACAAAGCTTCCTGGAAAGCTCTCTGAAGTTCTTTGAAGAAGTAATCATATTGATTTGGGGGTTGTTTTCCAAAACACATTCACCAAGTTTAACATTTCCATTTCTGCGAGCATGTGCCCATTCCTTCTGTTTTGAGAATTTGGAAGATTGGTTTGGCTCTCCCACAGACTCACATGTCAGAAGCCTTTTGATTTATGAACCAGTAAATGCCATCTTCAGTCTTCACTTTCCTCTTTTCCAGACATAAAATAGTCAGACTAGGTGGAGAGAATGAACTTGATTGGTTAAACTGCAAAAAAAAATCACAAATGGCATTAAACAGATCATGCCTCTGGACCAGTGGTTTCCATCTGCATTATCTCACTCTTTTCCTAGAACTGCTAGCAGCCTTAGATTCTCCTTTTTGAACTGATGTGCTGTGTTGCTGAATACTCATTTCAGACTTGTGTTGCTGAATACTCATTTCAGACTTGTGGAACACCATGAAACTCTGTACTCAGTCCAGATCGATTGAGTTTTGGCATCATTTCCATAAGACAGCTGCACCATAGGAGGTAGAAATACATCCTAGTTAGTGGTATAGGATGGTAGCCATTTCTATTTGGGCTTAAAAAGTCAGACTCCATTTCTCCTGTGTGTGTGTGTGTGTGTGTGTGTGTGTGTGTGTGTGTGTGTGTGTGTGTTGTTTTCTCTTTTATTTTTTTCTTTTGGTCATTTTTGGAAGACTTATAGAAAAGAATGTCTCATCTGTAAGTGAGTTTGTAAACCAAACTATCTTCTTAGAATGCTCACAAATCCTCATGTTAAGAATCACTCACAGTGTCCACTTAGTTTCTGTTGTTCTGCTTCCAACTTCAGTAAGCCAGAATGAGCATGCTTACTGATGTACCTGTGACAACAGAATACGGAAGCCTGGACATGCTACCAGTTGTTCTGGACTAATCAGCCTTGTTAAGAATCACTGCTCACTCAACCTCCTATAATGCAAGATAACCATTTTAAAAGATACCTTTTCTCACATTTAAACTAAAGCATTCAAGAGGAAAAAATAGTTCAGTAGTTAGTTCATCGTGGTGGCCTCTTTTGTGCTTGTTCTGTTCCTGGTGCAATCCCCTTGACCATGTCACATGGAGACTGATGAAGCCTCTCCAGTGTTGTAGCACAGCACCTGGTGAGCAGTACTGTTCAAGAGTTAGGAAATCAATTTGAATCATTTAAGGCACTAGTTGTGCAAAGCAAGCTCTGTTTTTATAAGCTAAACTCCATCTTTTCCCACAAAATGCCCTTCATTCCTGTTATTTCCCACTACAAATTCTCTTTCTGAGATGCACAAGGCAGCATAATCTGCTTTGCTGTGTTCATTCAGGCAACACCAAGTAGCAATGAGTATACACCAAACTGAAAAAAAATCCACTAAGTGTGATTAGAAATGTCTCGAAATAAGAAGTGACTTGGGTGTGGTGAAATAGTTTCCTTAACCAAAAGTTAAAGGCTTTTCATTCCCATCTTGATACAAAACTCAGGAAACCAGTCTCTTATTCAGTACAGGCTTGAAGTGAAATTGAAATATTAAGTGAAAAGTTTAAAGTCACTGCACTCAGGATCATTATCCCATTTCTGGAGGTCTCCTGTGGAAAGCATGTGTCACTTTTTTTAAAAAAAAAAATCATCTCTCGTATTTTTTCCTTCTTCGAGACTCTGCTATAAGACTTAGGCAGGGTACTTCTACACCCTGAGGGATGGAGCCTTCTATTTTGGGGACTACATACTTCAAAAGATCTAATACTGATGTCAACTGGAAATTTTGTAACACAGAGTGACTCAAGATCAAGAAAGACAGTTTGCACTTGGCTAGGCATTAGGACAACCAATACTTAAGTGCTTGTGTACAAAAAGACCTGGTACAAACTTCAAGTCTGCACTCTGTCACTTGCTAGCCATATTTCCTAAGACAAACTGCTTAACCTCTAAGACCTCATATTTTTAATGTAATGCAGAACTAATAAACTTATTTCATATAATTTGTCATGCAAGGCATTAACGTAGTGTCTACTGCAGAAAACAAATACTCAATACATGCCTACTAGTATGTACAGAATTTCAATCTCTCTCCCCTCCCCTCCCCTCCCCTCCCATTCCTCCTCCTCTTCTCACTCCATACCATGCTCTCTGTATCTTTTAGCCACCTCTGTGTAGTTGGTATTTGTGAATATTGCTTTGCAGAATCATATGATAAAACAAAACACAGAGATATCACATTACCTATCCAAGGAATACAATCAAAGAGCAAGTCAATGGAGTTTGTGTTCAAACCTGAATCTCTGACTCAAAGTATGTGTTCTTACATGCTCTGACTGCTTCATCTCAGAACAGTCCTGTATCAGGCCAATTCAAAGTCCCTGAAATATCCCTACCATGTTTATAATGGGAAATTAACATGATAAATCCCCATACTGGCCAATCAGAGAGATCCTCACAAAATGGCAAACCCATTCCAACCCTTCCCTTCTCTATGTCTCCATACTGAATGAAGAAATTAGCTTCCTCTTTGACATATTTAATCACCCCCTTCACAATCTTCTCTCATATAGAAAGGCAGAATTACATTGAACAGCATTCTGTATTCAGAGGCAGATTTGCTTCTTAGAGTCACTGTGACTTTTCCTCTTAACCCATTTCTGTTCTTTTACAGGAAATGTAAGACTTCATTAATGGACCCTTTAATCACAATGGAGAGGACAAGCAAGGAGAACAGATTTGGGTGTCTAGGAAGAAAAGATGCCAGGAAAAGAGAGACATGTGGAAGGAAGGCAAACTGCCATGGAACAATTTAAGACTTAGCGCGGTTCTGCCATCCTCGGCTGCTAGTTGGCAGTGCCAGCAGCTAGGCTGTCAGCAGTTAGGCAGGCAAAGCCAGGGCCCTCCCTGTCTGTCTCTAAGGCCATTTCCCAACCATTCTACTGTCTTGGCTAGCCAGAGAGGAACTCAAAAGTATACTGCCCTTGCTTGGCTCTGCATCCTCTGTTCCCAAACACTGAGCCATGCCTTGAGCTGACACAGTGTTCCCCTCCACTGAGCTGCTTGCACAATGGGTATGTGACCATCTGTCTCCTGCTCTATTTGCTTTCCTGCAAAGAATCAAAATGATAGCTGTAGGCCAAGCAGCCCATAACTCAAGGCTTGGCTCAGAATTGGTGCATAGCGACTGCTAGTTTGTTTGAGAAGCACATAAGTATGGCGAGAAATCCATAAGCCTCAGAATCATCACCGAATGGAATTGAGGACAAACCCTGCTACTTAGTCATGGTGACACCTTCGGAAGTGATGTCAGTTCCCCAAATGGTGTCACTTCATTATTTACTATTGGAAATAACAGTAATTTGTCTGAGTCAATATTGCTATGTAGATCACATAAAATTACCCAGGAAGAAGAAGAATACAAGCTATAAATTGGTGACCAGTAGAATCCTCTGTTGTTCTACATTAGCCTAATGGCCCTCTGTTGGAGCTGCCATTCTGAATGAAGAACATTTTAGAGACTCTGAGTGCACCACCTCCCAAACGTTACCTTATCCTTTCTATGTGCTTTGAAATAGCTCTTTACACAATTATTGTAATTTCCTACATTCATTCACTCATTTATTTTTCACTCAGAAAATGTTCATCCCTTGTTACTGGCCAGAATCTAAAGTAAATCCTAAAAATTCCATAGTGGGCAAAACTGTAAGAGATTTTGTCACTTGGTACTTATAAATTAATGGGAGAGAAGGCCACTTACAAATCAGCATTCTATTGTTTTATTGAAGAAATAAATGGAAAGTGCAGGAAATTAGGGAGCACATAAGAGAGAATGTGTGTGTGTGTGTGTGTGTGTGTGTGTGTGTGTGTGTGTGTATGTGTGTCCATGGTAGTTGAGTTGAGTGGGGACACAATGCTTCAAAATAATGTGGTCTTTTCTGACAACAAGTCAATGAAACAGCTTAAAGAATGAATGAGAATAAGCAGGTTAAATGTACATCTGTTTAATGTGTCAGTGGAACCATCGGTGAAGGGAAGAAAGATAAACAAAAGTCTCCCTGAAGGACACAGATTTTCAGGAGAATGCCCCAGGGCAGAGAAGAACTTGGCAGCTGCTTGGAGTACAGATTTTTAAAAGACCCCTTTTTTAAGGTCTTAAGTCTGTTTTATTTTCCCCTGGTGGCTCAAATCAACTCTCCCAGTTCTGTGGAGGAAGAAAAGAATGAGAAATAAGAAAAAGAGAACAGAGAAGACAGGAAGAAGCATGGCGATAAGGAGGAATGAAGATGGAGTATTCCTTGTAAGTAGTGAGTATTAATCTTCAGCAAGCCTGCTGTCTCTCATCGGTTCCCTGATTCACAGCAGCCCTATGGCACTCTCCCTCAGACCTCAATGACAGAGTTGTCTCAGCCTCTTAACATTCAGTTCTTTTTGCATCCATTCACTGAATATCTTAAGTCTGGTGCCCAGTCCACTTCCTAGTACTGTTCATTCTGCCTCAGAGCAGACACTGAGCGCCCTGTATATAAGACATTTGTGAGGGGTTCTCCATAGACTCCCACACATCATTCTCTCCAGAAACAAGCTGAGACCAGTGTTTCTGAAATCTGACTCAGATTATGTTCTCTTTGATTAAAGTCATGTAATGGAAATTTGTTGTCATGAACAAAAAAGCCTAAAATCCTTTTCTTTTCAGCAGGATTGACCATTTGATTTTCATGGCTCAGTGCCAATTGTGAAAAATATTTCAAGAGGGAGAGAGCAGAGCATTTAATAAAGCATAAGGTCTTTTTTATTAATTTTTGAAAAACTGTATATGAAATAATGGGCTTAATTTTGACATATATATTTGTATATATGTCATTTTGCTTTGCTCACATTGATCTCCTCATTACTCCTTCTTGTCCCCAATCCCTCCTGGTGGTCCTCTTTTTGTTTTCAAATACTCCCCTTCTGCTTTAATGTTTTAGATAGATAAATAGATAGATAGACAGACAGACAGACATATAAATAGGTAGATAGATAAATTAGATAGAGGAATGGATAGTAGATAGATAGATAGATAGATAGATAGATAGATACTAGATGATAAAGTATGTTTATATATCTATTTATAAATTATATATATAGTGTTATTATATGATACATATAATCTGTATTATCCTAGATTCTACATACAAGAAAAACATACAATACTTGTCTATTATAGTCTGAATTATGTTACTTACCATAATGACCTTCCTCCCATTTTCCTGAAAATAGCATAATTTTGCTCTTTATGGCTGAATAGAAACACACAGGCAAGCACGGGTCTTGTACAAGTGTAGAAATGGCACAGATCATGTGCCCTTTCCAGACTGAGTGACTAGGCCCTGTGTACATTGTTCATCTGCATCCCTCAGTAGCCCAACTACTCTCAGTTACAACCAGTTTTGTATGCTATCATGGCCTTTCTCTGCACAAGCTGCCCCTTCTAAGACCTCTTCCTCTTCTGATGTCAACTAGCTCTTACTTGTTGATATCTGCCTAAGATCCCATTTTCTTTCCATGATACTTACAGACATAGGCTCTGGCTTTGAATTACCACAGTCCTGACCTTTACCCTGCTAATAGAATGTACTGAATTTCATTGACAGTGTTTATTTTTCATTTTCAAAACCAGACCTTGCATTCTGGAATGTCAGAAACAAGATCTTCTGACTCTAAACCATATATAGACCTTAGACTGATGCTTTTCTGGTGTCTATATAAATACTTAATTCTATGAACTATTTGTGTTATATAATATATGCACATAGCCTACCTATTTCTGTGGTTTGGCTAGGTTTTGTTTCTCAGGATCCTAGTGCTGAGTGCTTAATCCTCATGGTGTCAGAATTAAGAGGCAATGGAAGCCAAATCAAAAGTAAAATTTAATGTGAAATAATTATCACAGTGGTTCTCAACATTCCTAATGTTATGACCCTTCAATGTTGTGGTAACCCCCAACTGTAAAATTATTTTCATTGCTACTTCATAAGTGTAATTTTGATACTGTTATAATTGTAATGTAAATACCTGATATGCAGAATATGTGATATGTGACCCCAAAGGGATTGTGATCCACAGGTGGAGAACCACTGAATTGGAGTATTAGAAGTGCTACCCTCAGAAAGGATAAATGTGGTCCTGATGGGACTCTGGTTAATTTGCCCTCTGGTTTCTACTTCTCATCATGTGGTATCTTGCTCCTACCACATCTTCCTCCTGATGCCATGGATGCAAGGTGCTCATACCAAAGACTGAACAGATAAGGCAGACCAGTCTCAGATTTTTAGCCTTCAAGTCAGTGAGCAAACTGAACCTCTTTTCTTTATAGAGTATCTAGTTTCAGGTATTTTACAATAGCAACAAAAAGGAGACAAAGACACATATGAACATAACTGTAGACACCTGCACAAAATCACAGCCAGCAAATGACAGAGATGGCTCTCATGGCTGAATTATTTTAATTCCAAACCCTACATTCTTAGTCAACATACTTTACCCATTCTCAAACTTCAGGCAAGTACATGAACACAAGAAGTGATATATTGAATCATGACCCTAAAAGTGATATTCTAGTGTTTGGGGCTTTATGAATGATACATTATGTGGTAAAATCAAATCTTGCAAATGTGACTGTTAATGATTAGCCCATAAGGAGATGATCCTGGGCTTCCTAGGTCACCCTAAGCACGCGCTCATGCACACACACACACACACACACACACACACACACACACTGATTTTTGCCCTGCATCCACATCTAGCCGATGAACTCCTAGCAGGGACACAGCCACTACAGTTGTGAAATCCCTGAAGGTGGAAGTCACCTGTTTTTTGTTAAATTTTCCCTGGACCCTGGCAATGCTTCTTGAGTATTTGAATAAGTAAAAGAAAAAATAAATCAAAGAAATTTACTATCAGACTTAGTAAAATTTGTGATTTAGTGTTTTTTCCTCCTGTCGTTATGACCCTGGATTCCTGAGTTAGTAGAATATTGATAAAAACGATTTCCCAACAAATGGAAAACATTAGATTATATTAGAGTTATGGGTGGGCTGCCTCACCATGAGCTAAGAATGCTGTAAGAGAGACATTGTCCTCTCTCTCTCTCCTCTCACGAAAGATCTGTAAATAAACTACAAACACAGAATGAGGATTCTTCCCGTGCCCATAACAGGCAAAGATTTTGTGCTTCAGAGAGTCCAATCTGGCTGCTTTCTTCCCTGGCCTCTGTGGCAATTCCATCTTGAACATAAGCAGCATTTGTCTCCTTTCAGCCACCGTGTGTCTCCATCACTGTATGTAATTGAGAGCTAACTCCAGCTTCCTCAGGGAAGAATTACATATGGAAGATTCATGCCTTTGGGATTTGCTGGTCCCAGTTGAAAGGCTCTTGTTAATTTATATGAGGTCATAAATCAGTAGGAAAAGAAACATTGGCTCACAGTCCATGAGAGGAAAAGACATCCTTCAGGACCAAATGAAAACCAGGCCATAAGCCTAAGAATGATTTAAGATCCTGGGCTTCCTTTTCTGTCCCTGGCTGATTTGAATTCCTTGGAACTTCTCTGCTTAGGAAACAGGAAAGGAAGGTTTTGAACTGACCAATGACCATGAAGGACAAGGACACAAAATGTCATTTAACTAGTGATACATCACTTGTAGGGCCTTTTATCCTCAGAAGAATGAAGTCCTTCTATGTATCATTGGTTATAATACTGCCAGTTGGCTATGACCTTTATGGATTCCCAATCTAAGTTCTCTACTTGAAAGAGGTGGATTACTTTCAGATATTATTTGCAACTGGCATCCTTGGCCTTGGCCAAAGTGTTCAGAAGAGTGTTCTTGCCATCTGGAAACAAGGAGTAAATAGGTGGGAATAATCTGTGACTTGTAGGTGGTAGTTATCCATGGTACCCAAATCTCAACATTTGTAATCTCCCTACATTATAAGATATGCACACATCATTACATATAAGACCATATTCAGTGAAATTCCTCTTGGAGGTAAGAAAATGGTTACTTAAAATTTAGTTGTTGGGGAAACTGATTATATCTCTATCACTTGTGATTTGAAGTCAGGGCTCAAATATTTCCTGGTCATCTTTTATTATGTGTTCGAATCTGTTAGATGCTGGGGAGAGAGAGTCCCTTCCCCAAAAGGCTCTAAGCCCAGAGGAAGAGGATGGGCATGTGAATGGGCATTACTAGAAGCAGAAAGCAGTAGGTGTTGTGAAAGGTAACAGATAGAAATGCTACATGGGGCCAGAGATGGCCTGTTCAACTCACTTGGAAAGCAAAGATAAGTTGCAGAAGTTTGAAGGAAGGGTACAACTTTTCCATCCAGATGGGAATAATTTGAGTGGGGTAGAAATTTAACAAAGAAACAGGAAATGCTGTGAAATAAGTTTTTTTTAAAAACATGAATGGTTGTGGAGGAACTGAGGATGTTGGATAAGAAAGTACAAGTTTGGAGAGGGCAACCATTAAGGCTGGAAATGTTAAGAAATATATTTTTTCCTGATGAGTGATTGTCTTAGTTCAGTTAAGTAAAAGGTGAAACAGAGACTATGCCCATGTTTTGGGGACCAAGGAGGACAGGATAGCCTGTTTGCCTGGTTATCAAATTGATTAATGGTACAGGAAATAATTCACATATAAACAAAGAAGTTATGTATGTCAGATTATTTTCAATATTTAATTGTAACATATCTGGTAGATGACCTCATATATAGCCCATAGGAAGACAGTGAAGAAGACGTGTTTGCCTGCATGCAAGCATGAATATATCTAACTAAGGATGCCCCAGTCTATGAAGAAGAACAGAACAGCACAGGGAATGAAAGCTGCTTAAGAGCAAGGATAGGGGAGGATTTGTGGTCTTAATTTCTGTGGACTCTCTACAAGATTCTTATTTCCTGAGTGTGGTGAAACATGGAAATCATGTCACATTTCCTGCTCCAGGGCCTTCCCACAAAGTAGGAGGCAGGGCTATGATTCCCTGGGCACCATCCAGGAGTGATCATAGCATTTGGCACCGTCAAGTCACCCACAGGCTATTGAGAGACATTGAGGGCCAACCCCATGCCTTCAATGACCCATCTTAATGCTCTGATGAGGCCCATTTCCTGTCTGTAAATGGAAGACCCCCAACCTTCACAGGGGTCCCCCATTGCTCTTCTGTGGGAGCCATCCCATCCTGTCCAGTTGATTGATTTCTCCGGATACATCAAGGGTGGTCCTGGGGAAGGGGATCTTGGCAGGGTCTTCCCCCATATTCTTAGCTCATTTGCCACTTTGCCCTTGCCAAGTTTTGCTTCCTGTGCATTTCATCAGTTCATTTCTTAGTCTGTCTCCTTAAGGCACATTCAGAGAATCTGAATGAAGCTTCAATCAGTCCTTGACTTCCCCCAAGAAAGCGTTGTTAGGGAACTCATCTACAAAGGCAGCCTGGGCACTGTCCCAGATCCCAATCTCCCTTTCCTCTCCTTTTCCTTGCCCTCCTCCCCATCAGTCAATTAATTCCTAGCCTGTGTTCCTCTATAACCCCTGCTCTCCTGGTCACTGTACAAGCTCTTGTGTATCCTGAAGAACTATGCCAAGAATCTGCCAATCATAGCCCTTCTCATCTGCTCATTGCAGCTGGGACACTTCACTTTTGTCTAATTATCTCTGGACCTGTAAACAGTTTCATTTTCTAGAGAAGAATATACAAGATTTGGTCTCCAGCTTTCACTATACCAATGGCAGCCCCAGTGAGAAACAGGGATGCTTCTCCTAACAGACACTCTCATCCACCCATTATAAACCCTTCCCTAAGACAAAAGACAGAATGATTTTAAAGGATCTTATTGACAAACACATAAGGCACGCATCACAGTGAATTCACATTCTTAACTTGTTTCCACAGTGTTCTCCAAACTGAACAATTATTAGCAAACATTTTCTAAAACACCAATAAAAGCTTACATTAATTGGTTATTTTGGGAACATTTCCATGTTCTGTATAATAAGCAATCAAAATGGATCTCCACATCTGTAAGGTTATCTCCATCTCATTGTTTTTCCTCTAGACTAGGCCACTATTAGCTTTTAACTGACTCATTATACTTAAAACCAACATGATCTCCCTTGTTTCCACTTTTACAATACTAATTCATTCTGTATTTTGCAGCTAGAGAGACTCACAAAAGAGTTCTATCTCTGGTTTTCCCCTTGGTTCTAGCCTAAACTCAATCTAAAAATTCAAGCTCTGTTCTTGCTTACAAAACAAAGCTTCTCTGACCATGCCCTTCTTTCTCATCTCATCCTTCTCCTTCAGGTCTAACATTACTTTTCCAGTGTTTTGTTGCCCATGGGATTCTCTCCTCAAAGTCCTTGTAGCAGATTTTTTTCTCCATTGGATATTCTCCCTTCTGACTGTTAAAAAATATTTTCATTTTACATGTATGAGTGCTTTGCCTATAAGTATGTCAATGCACCACATGTATACACCTCCTACAGAGGCAGGAAGTGCACTGTATCCCCTGGAACTGGAGTTACAGATAGTTGTTAGCTGTCATGTGGGTGCTGGGAATTGAACCTACATCCTCAAGAAGAGCAACCAGTGTTCGTAACTGCCAAACCATCTCTCCAGCCACCTCTTTTACCCATTTTATGCTTATAAACCCAGGTTTGAATCTCAGATCCTCAGAGAAGTCTTCCTTGGCCCCATAATTTAAAGCATCTGGCATATGCTATTATACTATTATGTTATGTCATATGAAAGTACTGGCATGTAGGCTGAATGTGGTTTAATTAAATGCCCTGAGCTACTGTTTCATGTGAAATATGATATCCTATCCATCAATGTTGTTCACATTACTTTTATATACTGTGTGCCATTGCATTTGGTACACTGTAAGAAAGAAAGGGCAGTTGCTGTTTTTATCACTGATGTGGTCAACACCCACTGTCATCTCAAGAAGCAGCAGCATAAACATCATTCTATGTTACCTTAGAAGATGTAGAAGATGAGGAAGAATTAGGAGAGGCAACCTCAAACCAAGGTTAGAATATGGAAGACAACAGATTTTAGATTAGAGCTTATAATGCTACAAAACTATATTATCTTGGATAAGGTTGTATCCTTTGTTGGATAAGGTTATATCCTTTGGAGACAACACAGAGATTGTATTTTGAAATTAGATGGATAAGAATCAAATACTTCACAAAATATCAAGTTCTACCAATAATTCCAAAGATAAAAGTTTCTGTAAGGTTTAGTTGTCTCTGTAGGTTTCGCCACCATGATCTTGATGTCCCTTGCTCATCCCTTTTCTCTCTCTTCAACTGGACTCCAAGTAAAACAGTTATGTAGCTTGATCTTCTTACGGAGCTCCCAGGCATTAGGATCAGGATCCATGCCTGGTGCATGAGCTGACTTTTTGGAGACCACTACTGTAGGCTCTGATGACTCCCCATTGGAGGCTTACCTTCTTGTAGGAGGGAATGGGGTGTGGGTTGTGGGGTGTGCTGGAGGAGCAGAAGGAGGAAAGAGGTAATTGGTATGTAAAATGAATAAAAAATGTCTTAATAAAAAATGTTTCTGTAAGGCAAAAGGAAAGTAGGGAAGGATTTGAAGTAGCTAATGCCATTCTCTAAGTCATTTATTGCAAGTATGATTTTTATTTTGACTACTCTAGACCAAAGTTAGCTGTTTTGATCATACGTATCTTCAATGTTCATTCCAGTAATTACAAAGATTACAGGACTCAATCCAGAGTCCTTGGATTCCAGACTTATTTATCCTGAGTAATCCTGGTCTGATAAAGCATATGCTGTGGAAAGTCTTCCAAAGATAAAGACTTTGCCATCTATCTATGATTTAACCTGGAATTCATCATATGTTTACAAGGAGATTTGACTTGCTCACACTTCTTCCCTAGACCAATCTTTTCCTTACTTCCTCTTAAGCATGGAATTTCTTCATCTGTGAAATACAAAGTTTGCTTGCCATATCAGAAGACCCAGTGGTCCTAAATATCATTGAACCTATGATAAGGGAAGTCATTACTTATTCTTACATATACCAAGCAGAAGATATGTGAACAATGGAGGGCAAAAGAGATTCTCTATAAGGCCAGTTGTTAAACACAACATAAAAAGTGTCCCCAGAACCTAACAGTTACTCAGAAAGCAAGGAATGATATAAGGAATATATCTCTATAGTCAAGAGGGCTGAATTCAAGCCTAAGTTCTCCTATGCAGTTGCAATAGTTCTCAGAGAAAGTGACTCAACACACCTCTCCTCTTTCATTGACTATTCCATGAAAAAAGAATATCTGCTTCCTGGTTTAGCATAAGTTTTAAATCAGACATTGGTGAGTGTTAATATGAAGCAAAATGATTGGCATAAAATAATTGGCAGTGATGAAACCCTTTGTTCATTCATGCCATCTTATGTGTTGAGTTTTCCATGAGACCTTGCTATATATAAAGTCAACAATGCACCAAATGGAAACAGGAAGATAGGAGTTGGGTACAACCTACAGGGCAGCACTGGAGTCTTCTCCCTGTGTATCCCTTCTCTCCATTTCTGCCTGACTCTGGCTTTAACCCATGTGCCTGCTTCTGAACCACAGGTAGAAGCCACTTTCTTACTGAAAACTTTGCAACAATTGTCAGTCTTTTATGGATAATCCTAAACTGCATCCCATGCATAAAGCTATCTGTGACTAAGTGATCATTTTCTTCCCTCTGACCTCTGAAAATGAGTCAAGGTAGACTAGGTACTGGAATAAAAATATATGCAGCATAATACAACAAAAATGTGTTCATGTCTCCAAGTAATGTGGTAAGCTGGGGGCGAGTAATTGCCCTGGGGAAATCCTTATTTCCTTTGGCCTTGTGTTTTATGCTCCTCCAGATTCTCAGAGTTCTATGTCCTGTAATCTTCAGGGAAAAAAAGATAGCTCAACCACAAGTTTATCTTCTGACCCAGAAAACATACATATAATTTTGTCTCATTTTATTGTCCAAAGATGAAATCAGAATAACATTTTACCTAATATCTAAAAAACCTGGAGAATTAGATATCGATTGGTATTCTCAACCCTTTTCCTTTTCCAACGATACACTAGTTTGGTTCCATGCTCCTTTTTCTTCTCTATACACCATTCAGACCCAAATCCCTGTGAGTTTGCCCCTGCTGCTCTCTGTATTAATGCCTTAGATAAACATCTTATTTTCCTTCAGTGCTTAGCCAACTATTATCTGCTCCTTTTGGAGATCTCATGGCTCACTCATCTGCAGTACATCTAGACTTTTAGTCCTGGTGAGTTTATCTATATGCTTGTCTACTTTGTGAAGTTTTTTAGCTCTCTCTGAGCACAGATCCCTCTACACAGCTAATGTACCACTGTGTTCTCATTATTATGCAGCATACACTCCAGTACTGAGGAGGGTGTTCAATGGGAACAAGTAATAATTTTCAACATACCTCCAAATAGAGGGCTGAGTGTTAAGAGCCAAGTTTAAAATCAAGCCAGACCACCTGCTTTTGAAATGCTATACTATTCCATAACCTTAATCAAATTGCTTTTTGTCTGAATCTCAAGAGCTTCATCTGTAAAGCCAGAAGAATATTAGCTGCTTCTATCATGTGGTCATGAAGAATTCACAAATTAATGAATGTAAAACTTTTGGCATCATGCTTGCCACACACAAGGAATATTCAATAAAACACTGTTTGTATTATCAAATCCTTTTCGGCTGCTTTTGTGTATGGAAAGATAAATGCCTTGCTCTGACCTTGAGAAGCCTTGCAATAGGACAGAGAACCTCACTCTGAGGGCATGTGACCCTCAGGGAGTGACTCAGGCAGTATGAGGCCCTCGTGAGTTCCCATTGCCTTGGAAGGGTTCCTTGATGGAGTTCTGCTGGTGGCAAGGAGAAGCTGACAAATTAAATGATTTAGTCTGCTCAGTAAAGTAAACGTGGCTCCAGGAAGTCAGAAGTAGCTCAGAAGGGAAGCTCCAACTGCCACTGGGTGGAGGGAATTTTCTTTTCCAAACTCAATTTGTTTTCACTTGAACTGCTTTATTTCATCAAAACGCTCTTTGGAACATTGGCCTAAATCCCCAAAAAAAGGTTTTCTCTTTTTATGCTTTCCCCCTTCCTCCTCTCTAATTCCCTAAATGCAAAATAATAATAATAATTAAACATATGGAAATCCAGAGAACACCCACCCCTCCAAAGAAAACAACCCTCTAGGTCAGCACAAGTATGCATGTATGCAAACTCTTGGCAGGAATGTAGGTTTGGATGTAAAGTTGCTAAAAGAAGCAGAGAGGGTATAGTTAAATCATTTCCTAAAATGCTCATGCCATTGATAAATGGCCTTCCCTTCACAAAAACCCTTTATCCAGGTCGGTCTTGGGTGAGGCTCTCCAAACTTCCCCATTTCAGCCTCAGGAGGAAGGAAATATAACTTCATCTACACTGTTCAGAAGGTTTCCCCATCAAGGGTTCCAGTTGCTCTCTATTCTCCACTTACACTTTACTCTCTTCCGATCTTCACCAACATGACCAGGGAGGGGGCCCAAAGCCAGAAAATTTTGGAGGACCTTCCTTATTTATTGCCTGAAATTTTGTTCAAAAGACAATAATAAGACAGAAGACCCTGCTTCCACTGGCCCATGGGGAGCTCTGTGGTGATGTCCTCTCTCCAGATCAGCTCCGAGTCCTCCTGACCATAAACAATGCTGGTTTTAAGGCTCCAGCATGCTGTTTTTCAGAGGAACATTGTAATATCAACAGCAAATACCTACAACGAGAATATTTTTCTTCCCTTTTTTTTTCACTTCTCCTGCCTCCTCACCTTTTTGTGTTTTTGTAAGAATTTGGCAGACTCAATAAATGAAGCAAATTTTTCCACAGAAGGAACATAAGGATTCATTGTAAACCATACACAGGAGTTAACATGACTATAGTGGCCCAATTCACTAGACAGATAATCTCACTTAATTTTTTCCTATATTATTAGGCATTTAATAATTATAAAAAGTAAAATATATCTGGAAAGGATTACCAAAAGAATAAATAACAGTCCATTCTGCTGATATTTTTCTACAATATTGCTCTTCATTGTCATTCTCAAATTGTTCTGTAAAGCTCTTTCTTCAGAAAAATGTAATCCTGAGGCTGAAATGGAGAAGCCTGGAGAGCCTCACCCAGGACTGACCTGGATAAAAAGTTTTTGTTCTTTGCTTAAGGTCTCATAGGTAAAAGAGTCACGTTCTGGCTTCTCAGACCCAACCAGTCCATTCACACCTCAAATTGTGAATATTCTCAGTTCATAGTCTTCCTCTTCAGAATAACAATGAGACCAGCCTCTTGGATTTGACACACACACACATATGCACACACACACACACACACACACACACACACACACACACACACACACACACACGGTCAGTACAGTGTATGCCTTGCAAGCACCAGAACCTGTTTGATCCCCAGAACTTCCTCGCTGCTAGCTTTCCTAGTTCCAGAAAGTGTTATGCAAACTGTCAGAAGAAAAAAATCCATTAACAGTCTTGTCCAGTTGTGAACCTTGAGAGCTATTGTAATGACCACCCAGACACATTATACTATTAGTGCCACAATGGCATATAGGCTATGGTATAGCCAACAGCTTTCCCGTTTGGTCCAAGACCCACTCTACAGGAGGAAACTTTGCCTGATACTGTTAACCTGGCCAAGAAGTTGTGACCAGGGAGGTCATAGACACTAGAGTAAAACCTACTACTATTATTTTGCTAACTGGATATGATATCAAACTACCTTTTAAATAATTATCTTTACACTACAAATTAGTGCACTTTGTAGTCCTCAAAAGATAAGCTTGTTTTCTCCATTAGACAGAGGCTAACACAGATACCTACAACTTCTTAAAGTACAGAGAATAAATGACTGGGGAGTGCTTTGCCCTAGATGGGCTGTTTATGCTGTACACCATCTATCTCCTTTGGGCTCAGGAAGCATCCTGGAAGAGGAGACAGAAAGGTTGTAAGAGGCAGAAGATGAGGAAGACTGCTGACTTGTTGTGTCTTCTAGACATGTCATGTGGGTGACTGCCTGCACAAAATTAGTCCAAGAAATATTCCAGCAAAGATAAGGAAAGGGCTCAAGAGGCTTCATTCCCTAGTTGAGGAGCAGATGGGCAGCTGGGGGATGGAGAGCCAGTTTTCCTCAGTAGTGCGGTTTTTTTTTTTTTTGGTAGGTTGTTCATGATCCAGTAGATGGCCCTATAGCCATGCACATATGAGCAGCACCATATTGTGGGAGTTACTAAAAACAATATGCTAAAAACAATATAATAAAATAAAATAAGTTTGCTCTGGGTGGGAAAGAAGACGCCATGAGCTTGCTAGGAGCCATTAAAACTGAGCAGTGTGGTGATATTTTGTTCCCCAATATATTGTGAACCCTAGTAAACTTATCTGGAATCAGAGAACAAAACAGCCACTAGACAGACATAGAGGCCAGAAAATGGTGGCACACATGCCTTTAATCCTGGCATTCTGGAGGCAGAGATCCATCTGGATCTCTATGAGTTCAAAGCCATACTGGAAATACCCAGGCATGGTGACACATGCCTTTAATCCCAGGAAGTAATGGCAAGAAGCAGAAAGGTATACAAGGCATGACAACCAGGAACTAGAGCCTGTTAAGCTTTTAGACTGTTAGCAGCATTTCAGCTGAGATCTATTCTGATGAGGATTCAGAGGCTTACAGACAGAGGATTCCTAGAAACAGGATCAGCTGAGGAGTTGGCAAGGTGAGGCTATGGCTTGTTCTATTTCTCTGATCATTCAGCGTTCACCCCAATACCTGGCTTTGATTTTATTAATAAGGCCTTTTAAGATTCGTATTACAGAGTAGTTGGAGATACAAATGCAGTTTGCTCTGTGCAGATGAGAAGAAACCATGGGCTGGACTGGCATTGCAGTCAGGCACCATCAGGGTAAGGAAATGTATGGTGGGGTATGGAAGGGAGAGAGAAGCAGAGAGAGGTTCATGTCCTATAAAGAAATGCAGACATGAAGAGACAAAGGCTTCGAAGAACAGGCTCATGTGAGAGGTCTGCTTGCCACCCAGGGACATGGTATTATCCAGTTCTGGGCTGCTGCCAAGGGCCATGTCTAGGTTGGTGGCCCTACCACAGCCTTGGTCTGTTTGGATGTCCATGACCCAAGCTACCACTGAGAGCCACAAAGATGGCTGGGGTCAGGGCCACCACATGTGGCCATGTAGGTATCCAAGGGTCATGCCCCTACAGGGACCATTCCAATTTGAATGGCCTGGGCTGCCCCCTGGGTGGGGCCATAGAGTCATCCAGGATTTATATGTGGCCAGGCACCATGTCTAGCCCTACTGCAGCCAGTGTCTGTGTCAATGACCATGGCACCTTTTACCATCAGGGGCTGTGTGAATGCCCAGGTTCTAGGTCTCCACCTCGGGCCATGTTGGGGCCTGAGGGCCACCCTGCAGCTGTGGTGATAATGATTAGGGCTGCCACCCAGGGCCATGGTAGCATCTGGGTGTAGGATACTTGTAAGGACTATGCCTGTGGTCCTACAGCAGCCATGGTCTGTGATATCATCCAAGGCCTGTATCACCACCAAGGGCCACATGGATGCCTGGGTTCTATGTTAGCACCTATGACCATGCTGGGGACCACACAAATAAAGCTGTTTGGACAAAAGGATGTACTGTATGATTTACTGCAGCTCTCAAAAGGATGTGGTGTGGCTGGTACCAGGAATGTCAGGGTAGCCTTCACTGCTACCAGTGACCACGGTGTCAACCAGGCACAAGCTGCTGCCAGGGGCCATTTCTGGGTCTGTGGCCCTACTGCAGCCAGCGTCTACATCAATGTCAATGGCTCCTATTACCACTGAAGGCTGTGAAGATGCCCAGGATATAGGTGGACACCTGAGGCCATCTTGGGGCCTAAGGGCCATGCTGCCACAAGGACCATGCAGATTGTGATGGTCTGAACTGACTCCCAAGGCCATATTGATGTGCAGGCCTGAGCTGTGGCTGGGGGCCATTTCTGGGTCTATGGCCCTGCTGCAGCAATAGTTTGTGTTGAGGTCCCCTGGCTCCTGTGTCCATAGGGGGCCTTATAACTGCCTGGATTCTGAACAACCACATGAGGCCAGATTGGATTGTTTTTTTTTTTTTTTTTTTTCTTGGACACAGCACTGCTGGGACTCACACTTTTCTGCTTAGGATGCCATCTGGATCTGAGAGGCCTGCACTACCACCTGGGGCCACGGGGTGGTGAGCAAAAAAAATGAAACCAGCTGGATTGTGGGCATTGCTGGTTGCCATGACAGATCACACATTTGGGATCAGGTCTTGGCAGCAGCTGAGATCTATGTGGATGTCCATAGCCTGTATTACCACAAGGACCCATACAAACCATGTGTTGACCCATGTGTTCAAATACAAGAGCCCTACTGAGCTGGCCCCACTCCTCGCCAGCCCAGAGTGACCTGTATCCGCCTCCCTCCACTTCCAGGAGAGCTGCCCTGAACCAGGATAATGGACTGTGATAACGTTGGTCAGGAAAGCTGACCCAGCCCATCACCTGAGAGGAGGGGCCCTGCGGCCAGGACTGACCAGCTCAGTTGCCAGCCAGGCACAGATCTAGTGCTTGGAGTAGGCACACCTTGACATCTACTCCATCTATGACCTGCTTGAGTGTGTGAAGAGACTGGTCCTGAAGAACCATAGCCACAGGATCTCCATGACTAGGGCAACAGCAGGACATCAGAGAGGAATGTCAGTGAGGGTCCAGTAGTGATGGTGTACCAAAGCCAGAGGCCTTGAACCTGACCAAAAACTCGTTACACAATGAGCATTTGTAAGTAAAGCTCTTTGGATAAAAGGGTTTGCGGCATGATACACAGTAGCTCCCAGTGCCACTAAGATGAATGAAGAAGTGATGGAGAAGTGGGAAAGACAAAGAGCAAAGTGTTTCCTTTTTTTAAATTATTGTTTATTTTTACCTTGTTTTATTCTCTTTAGCTTTCCTTTGGAGGGGAGACACTGTAAGAGGGAGGGACTGGGAGAAAAGTGGGATTAGGGTGCGTGATGTGAAATCCCCAAAGAATCAATTAAAAAAAATGAGGCATGGAACTAAACAAGTAGTTTCCAAAAGATAAAAATCAAATAAACAAAATAAAATAAAATAAAAAGACTAAGTTTTGTGGGGAGCCGGAGGAGAGGAGTCCAGGAAAAGTAGAAGGGTAGGACGAAGGGACGATATGATCAAAAAATAGTGTACGAAATTATCAAAGAATAATTGTTTTAAATAGCTAGGTGTGGAGATGTGTGCTTGAAACTGCAGTATTAGGGAGACAAGGACTGTTGTTCTCTGGAACTTGCTGGCCAGCTTCCTTGGTGAGGTACAAACCACCACGGAAAGACCAAGTCTCATAAAGAGGTAGATGACAGCTGAGAAATGACATCTGAGGCTGTTGTTTAACTCCCACATGCAGACACAAATGTGTGTGCATGTACACACACACACACACACACACACACACACACACACACACACACACACACACTGATCCAGTGTAATCAGTTCCAAGTGCCTCATGAATGGTTGTATACCAATCTCTACCAGCATAGAATCTGAATTCTTCTGCATCTGGAAAAGTACAAAATAAACGAGTATGGTGAAAAATCTCTTCTTGACTTCCCTACTGCCTGCCAATCTCACCTTAAAATAAGGTAAGGATTCTGTCTTGTCTGTCCATGACATGTCACAAGAGGATTGTGATAGGCCTGGATTCTCAGAGTTCTGGTCAATGAGGACTATGCAACTACTTAGTTGTATATGTTGGTTATAAATATAGATCATAAATATTGGTTGAGATATTAGCTGGAGTACCCCTGACATCTGAGAGCACCGCAAAATGAGCATCCTGATCTAGCATTCTGCAAATTTCCAGAGCTTCTTGGCTCTTAATATTCTGTTTCTACATGGGTACCTCTGTTCTAGTTACTAAAGAACAAACTTAGACAACTCTTTTTCTTTGAGTCTATAAAAATCTATGTACACACACACACACACACACACACACACACACACACACAAGAAAAGAGAATTCGGAGGAGAGATGTCTATTGCCACCATGGAAACAACTCTCAAATTTGAGGATAGGCAGGCTAGAAATGTTTCCAAGCCACCTTACTACATTTTTATAGCACTAATCTCAACTTCTGCCCATCTTGATTGTTTCATCTTACACTCAGTCCTCATTTGTTCAACTTAAGGAGCAAACATTATAAATAAAATTATTGACCTTCAGCCGGGCAGTGGTGGCGCACGCCTTTAATCCCAGCACTCAGGAGGCAGAGCCAGGTGGATCTCTGTGAGTTCGAGGCCAGCCTGGGCTACCAAGTGAGCTCCAGGAAAGGCGCAAAGCTACACAGAGAAACCCTGTCTTGAAAAACCAAAAAAAAAAAAAAATTATTGACCTTCAGAAAGCTGAGACTCATCCATGGATGTCTGACATCTCTCTGCATCATGTCTTGATATCAGCTGCCTCAGGAGGATTTATTCATTCTCCACTCCTTTCCCCAGAGGCATTCTCCTGGTAGGGAACTGCATCATTAAATAATTAACAATGATGCCTATAGCTCTTAAGACACACTAGGTGCTACTTTAGACATTTTGTGCTCATGGACTATTTTAATCTCTACACCAGCTCTAGCAAGTGAGTATATACCCATTTGCCAGATGAGAGCTGAGGCACAAAGAAATGAAGCATCTTCATCATGATTATGTAGATTGTGATGGTCTTACGATTCACTCTGATCCCAGAGTCTTGCCTGCTAGGGCTTCTATGTACTCATAAGACAGATAAAAAAGATGAAGAGATAGATATGTTGATATGTTCCTCCTCCTAGCTCCCTTTTGAAGTGATTCACTTTTGAAGTGAATCTAGTAATTACAAAAGTGTGAAGTAAAATTTATGTCAAAACTTTGAGGTCCAGAAAAATATAAAAGTTGTAAACAACAAAAGATAAAGTAAGAACTATCCACATTCAAAGTAAAATGAAAGCAGAGCCTAAGAGTATTTTCAGAAACACCAAAGTAGCCCCTACGTAGAATGATCATAAAGAGAATTGACCAGGCTTCAGGCAGTTATGTGCAGGAGTTAAGTCAGGTTCAGGAAAGCAACTGTGTTTTAATAGGTTTAATCTATCTTCCATACTTTCCACAAAAGAACTATGGCCATCAAGCAGGCCACTTCCTTTGGGGCAGATAAAGGATGTCAAGCGGGAAAAGAAATTAACTCTCCATTATATGAAGATTCTGCTGCTGCAAGGGAAGAGCTTCTCATCAGAGCCAAACATTCAGGAAAGTTTCCATATCTACAACATCTTTGTTTCCTGCTTGGAAACCATAGCAGTGCCTGTTCATCTGCACAGTGCTGCCTGTTGTAAGAACCCAACACTCTCATCAGAATGAAACAGACTGAGCAAGCAGGACTGGGATACCCTCAAGATGAAAAGGGGTTATAGTGCTCTCCCTAAGCTCTCCTTCCCAAACACTTCACTCTTGTTAACAAAGGAAAAGAGAAATCATTGTGTATTTTGGATACCAACTGTAGAATAACAGAAGGATTCTGATGCTTGGACTCTGTGGTTTACATTGTCTAAAATTTCATCCTGAAAAGTAAAGATCTCATTCACAGAAAGAGTTCATCTTTTCCATTTAGCAAATGATCCTATTTCACCTTTCCTTACAGACAGATTAGCTGAAAGGCTATCTAATTAAGCACAGGGCTTTCTCTATGAGGGCCAGCATCACATAGTACAATTATAACAAGAGCATTATTCTGTAGTATATATTTACTTTATAGCTACATCATGCTGTTTGATAAGCATAAACCTCAAAACAAACTTGGTTGAAATCTTAGAACACAGTAAAGAAAGTAGAATCCTATTTACACTAGAAGAAACCAAGTTTCAGGGAAGAGCCCACAGGCAGTGTCCAACAGAACCTTGACTCAGCTCAGGTCAGTGTGTCTCTGGAGCTTAACTACTTCACTGTTTGCTCAGGTTGAGACATGGTCACTGACAATGGTAGAGTATGCTAGGAGCTCCCCACCCATCCCTTCAACCAGGCTTTCATGTGAAAGGTTCTCATTACCAAAGTCGTTGTTTTATTAATGTCAGTATCTTTGAGCCAGAAAATCCTCCGTGAACCTTGCCCACTAAAGCCAGGAAGCATCTCACCATGTCACAAAAGGATTGGAATGTATGCCATCCTTGCCTGTAACAGTGATGTCTGATTAAATTTCTTCAGTCCTCATATAGTTTGCACTTATTCCAGGTATTTACCTTTGGATCCTATAGATGTGACCTTTCTGTGTTCCTTCTTAGCACTGATTATCATCTAAAGACCTTTGGTTCTGTTAACATCTCCTCATTAATTAAAGGAAATCCATCAGTTCTAGTTTACTTTCTCTTGTTGTTATAAAACACCAACCAAAGGAAAGTTATGGAGGAAAGAATTTATTTCATCTTATAGTATATAGTCAATTATGAGGGAAAGTCAGAACAGGAACTCAAGACAGGAACCTGGAGGCAGGAACAGAAACAGAGACTCTGAAAGAGGACTTCTTGCTAGCTTGCTTCCAATGGCTTCCTTAACTTTCTTTGTAAAAATAAACCTCAGGACCACCTCCCAGGGATGGCACTGTCCGCAGTGAGATGGGCCCTTCCACATCAATTATTAAACATGAAAATATCTACAAGCCAATTTTATGGAAGCATCTTCTCATTTGAGGTTTTCTTTTCCAAGATGTCCCTAACATGTGTCAAGATGACGAAGATTTACCAGCACACCACCTTTCTACCTGTCAAATATATATAAAATCTTTGGTGACTTCAGCACTGGGTAAACCTTCCATGGTCCTTTTTTTTTTTTTAATCTTTTTTGACCTTTTAATATCCCGTGATTCTCTACCTTTCTCTACATTGGCCATTTTATCTCACTTAAATTAACTCCAATAAATCAGTTTGCAATTCCAGTTTGCAGACTCCTCTATTTCCTCCTCATTTCTCAGAGCATCCTGCTCACACTTTATTATCCAGGTAAGATTTCACTAAGTGTCACACTGATCACTTCTCTACATTTCCTGTATATCTTGTATTATAATTATCTTACTGTAAGTCCTGTATATAACTGCAAACAAAAAAAAATGAACTGAGCTTGTGACCTTCTCAACCTTGTATTTCAAGTGTTAAGTATTTATAGCAGTAGAATAAAAAAAAAACCTTCTGGATTGAAAAAGTCCTTAATTCATGGTCTTCAAGACTTAAATGGAACCCTAACAATGTTCAAGAGTCTCATTATGCTTTTATAGTTGATATTTTCCTCTTTTCTCAGGCCATGCATGTCAACCTGTCTTCTCTTCACTCAAACACATGATTCCACTTCTCCTTCAGCCTTCATTTGACCTTGACTCTCAGGAAATAAAGGAGATCTGGCTCAAAACCCCTTCAACTCCCTGTCATGAAACTCGTATGCACATTTTTATCTTTGCCCATTTCTTCTTCCTCCCCTCTTGATGGAGTATAAGGAATGTGTATTTACCTATTTATATATATTTTTATTATATGTATGTGTATGTTGTGCCTGTGAATAGATATATGGATGCCCACAGAGGCCAGAAAAAGGTGCTGGATCTACTGGAGCTGGAGTTATTGAAGGTTGTAAGCTGCCTAATACTTGTTCTAGGAACTGAACGTGGGTCCTCTGAAAGACCAGCAAATGCTCTTAACCACCAAGCCTTCTCCTGAATAGTTAAGAATATTCTTTATTTCACTAAAATTAGACCTCATGTTCTAGATCCTGTCCCTTTTCTCTTTCTGAAGTATGTCATTACAGCTATGTCCCCCCAGCTATGTCTCCCCCCATTCAGAGTGCCTTCATGTCATTAATATGGTGATATAGACTAGACGGGGTATTGTCTTCTTTCCAAGACCCAGGTCCTTTTCAGACTCACACACTCTTTCTCTTGTTTCACTGAGAAGGTTCTCTAGAAATCTATATGATATATCTCATGCTATCAATTCTTAGAGCTTTCTGTCTGGGTCTCTCGCACCATATACACTGAAGCTACACTTGAAAAACTCACCCCTAACCTCCTTCTTGCCAGGCTGCATGTGTAGTTTTTCAATTTTGCCTCACATGACTTCTCTAGAAGTCAATGTTATTGCTCAAACCTTCTTCTTCCTAGGATTCTGGAACATATTCCTTTTGTTATTCTCCTAGCTGTCTGAATACTCATTCTGTTCCTTGTCTTGGATGGGTCTTGTTGCCAAACTTACTTTCAAAATATTATATATTCCCACTAGCAATATTAGTTTGTTTTTCTCTGTAACTATAGTCATCAGAATGGTGATTCTGGGACATCTCACTGGCTTTAGTTTGCATTTTGATCATGCCTAATTATGCTGAGCACATTTCTGGAAGCTTGTCGAATATGTGGGCTTTTTTAAATTATCTGTGAATTCTTTTTGGCAATTTTACTGCACTATTCATCTGTAAGTTATAAAGGTCCTTTTGTTCTCTAGATACAAATCTTGTCAGCCATATACTGCAAATATTTTCTCACCGTCTGTAGTTTCCTTTCCAATTTTATAATAATATCTTATGTAGAATATATACATTAAAAATTATTTATCAATTTATTTTCTTATGTTAGTCATAACTTTTATATCATGTCTAGGATATTTTCTATTCAGGTAGTAAAGATATTATTCATCAATTTTCTTCTAAAACACCTTATACCTTGTTGAAGTCGGGGCTTCTTCTAAAACTTTTTAACTTTGAATTTCAGCATATAGATCTGTGATAAATTTCTGCTTAATCTTTGTATAATTTATATGAGACTGAGGCTCATTCACTATTTTTCATTGAGTGTTCATGGGTTTGGAAAATCAAAATACAAGAAGAGAATGATATATCAAATTGAAACAGAAAGTAAATATTAACATTCAAGGTGGAGAGAGAAACAAATGAAAGAATGAAGGACGAGTAAAGGAGGTGAGAGGGACAGAAGGAGAAATGAGAGGGGAGCAGGAAGAGAGGTGAGTAAAAGAAAAGAGAAAAGAGAAGGGAAGGTGGGAAGGGAGCAATGGATAAAGGAGGAAGGAAGAGAGAGGGAGAGTGGAAGCAGGTGGAAGAAAGTTGGCCTTTGCTCTTTCTATTCAGAAGGAACCAGCTTTTCAGAGTGCACGGCTCTGGGCATGTGGTTCTTCTTTACATGTAGGGGTCACTTTGAATAACTTTTTTGCGTTTGAAAACTCTTCTTTAGGCTGCTGGTGCAGAGATGAATGTACATAATAAGAATGGTGATTGTGACAGGATTACTGGCTTACTGGCTTTAGAATGGTCCAAAGGTCTCATTCCTTACACAGAAGTCTTATGCTGTCTCATTAGGCTCTCTTGTGGAAGTTGGGTATATGAGCATTTGTGTCTGAGTTAAAGGCTAGATCTTTTAAGCATTTTCCAGAGACTAATTTTCTTAACCAACTTTCACTGTATCTTGTCAAACTCATTCAGCAGAGTATGTTTTAATTTATTTAGTATCAGATTCTTCCTTTTGGGAATGGTAGTAGCAGTATTGACCACATCAAGTTGCTTGAGTGATTCAATAAAATAATATCTTCATATGCCTTGCACAATGCTTGAAAATAATGGAAAATACAAGCATATGTTATTTCTCATTTTTTCTTATTATCATCACAGTCATCATTACAAATGTCAAGGTTATTATACTGAATATAATACTATGGCAGTTATGCATGTGGTGACAGTCATAATTATAATTATAATAAGTTTTATAATAACTTAATAATCCCATTCATTAATCAACTTCTTTCCTCTCTTATTCCTACAGATGCTAACCATATTTATTGACAGATGGCATAGTACTCATGATAATATATCACAATTATTTGCTTAGAATTTACTCTGACTTTATGACTTAACATTAGACAAATCCTTGTTTAAATTTATTGTCAAACACCCCAGCCTAATCACAGTGTATTCATACTAATTTAAAGCTGAATAGATGCACAAATGCATGCTAAGTTTTCCCAAGTATTTTTCCTGCTAATTTACAAATTATACCATTTGTTTGCTAGATTGGTGACTATAGTGAGAATTATAGCATCATGAATACTAGAATGGGACAGAGAGCTCAAACCATTGATATTAATAGCAACATATTCTTACAAATTAATTAAATAGACTCCTTTAAAAGTTATCCAGAAAGGAGGAACAGGGAGCTGAAGAGGTGGCTCAGTGATTAATAGTTCTTCCTGCTCTTAAAAATGACCTAGATTCAGTTCTAGCACTCACACAGCAGCTCACAACAATATAGTATCCAGTACGCCCTCTGTGGGCTCCTGCATGCATACTGTTCACACACACACACACACACACACACAGAAAGAGAGAGAGAGAGAGAGAGAGAGAGAGAGAGAGAGAGAGAGAGAGAGAGAGAGAGAAACAGTTTTTTAAAGTGACCTAGAAAGCCTTAAGTGATGGCTTTCTATACAGATTGCTTACTATGCAAACGTTAAAATCCAAGGTCAGATCCCCAGCACTTGCCTGAAACCTTGAGTGTGATGTATACATCTACAAACTCAGAGATGGTAAGATGCAGACAGGCAGTTCTGTGAAGCTTGATGGCCTGCCAGTTTGTATGTACATGTGCAATTGGATTAAGTGACAGACCCTATCTCAGAAAATAAGGTAGACAGTTATTAAGAAAGACACCTGACATAGACTTCTAGGCTCCATGTACTCATATTCATGTACAACAACCTGCACCCATGCATGTATGTGTACACATACACACAGAGAGGCAGGGGGAGAGATCATCTAAAACTTACCCATCCTCCCAGCACAGCCTCACATCCCCTAGTGTAGCCCACAGAGTTATTTTGGGGAGGCTTGGAGCCTGCCCATGAGTCTTCTCCAAACATTCATTACCAATTCTGGGATGAGCTCATAGGAACTCACCACTGGCCATTAAGTGATTCCCTCAGCATTTTAGATTTGTAACCACCATCCTGATCCATGGAAAAAATTTAATGGAAATTAGATTATGGCTGGAAACATTTGGGCTGCTAGATGAAAGAGAAATTATTGTATTTAATAAATACTCAGTTTTGTGGCTTTCAGCTACAGTCCACGTTTCATCTTCCATCAAAAAAGGGAAAGTATTAAGCTCCTTCAAAATGTCAATGAAGCTAGCCTCAGAGTAAAAGCATAGATCCATGGTCTCTCTAAAATAAAATACAAGACCTCAAGAAAATGCAAGAAAAGAAGTTTTGTTTAAAAAAAAATGCTAAGGTAAATGTTATACAAATCTTACCTTTCATTGCATGCTTAAATTTAGTATTCCATTTTCAAGAAAGACTATTTTACTGGAACTAGTAAGTTTTTTGTAATTTTATAAGTTCTTTGAGAATTTCATACAATGCGATTTGATCATATTCAGTGCCTTCCCCAACTCTTCCCTGATTGACCCCATTATTCACCCACCCAGTTTTGTGTCCAATTTTGTTTGTTTGTTTGTTGGAAATATATCAAAAGTAATTTTTGTTTTGCCCAAATATTCTTGAATGTATGGCCTTTCACAGAAGCATGGTTTACTTAGCAAGGGCTATAGTCTTAGAGAAAACTGATTATTCCACTCCTAGCATCCAATAGCTGCCAATAGTTGGGCTACTAAGAGTACAACTTCATGCCTAACTCCCCTCTCTATGTTCAGATTTGATCTAGCTTGGGCTTGCACAGATCTTGTGCTTGCTATCATAACCAATGTGAGTTCATATATGCTGCTGCCCTGCTTCATCTAGAAGACACTGTTAACTTGTAGTCATTCACCATCTCTGGCTCTTACACTTTTCCTGAGTTCTCTTCTATAATGATCCCTAATCTTTGGAAGGAAAGGATGATACATATGTATGTTTTATTTAATGCTGAGAGTTCTGCAGTTTCCTATTTTCTACACTGTGACCAGTTGTGGGTGTTAAATAGCATTTACAACACATACAAATCTCTCTGATGAAGTCTGAGAAATGAATTAATCTATGGGTAAAATGATGGTAAGTCATTGGGAGTTAGCTTAATGCTATGTCCATCTAGCAAAATAGCAATAGTAGATACTCCCCTAGGGACTATGACCTGTCCAGCCAGAGTAAATAGCATAGAACTTAAATCCAATCAGAAAGTGGTTGGTTACTTCCCTGATGATTTGTCACTTTTGCACCACAGGAAATGTCTTGCCAGACTGATTACTCCTGTAGCTCTCAGGGTTTATATTTGGTTAAGATTGGTGATTGCTTTTATTCTCCAGTACTATGAAGAATTAGTAAAGAAACTGACATCCAATACCTAAATTCAAATCCTGACTTTGATGTTTTCAGTGGATAATGTTGCACCAAAAGACTATACAGAGTACTCTATGTACATGATCATGGATTGGGCACCTCCCCATGAAACATTTAAAAGGGAGTGTAAACATGATAACTACCAAGGGGTTCTTCAGTTTCACAAACATTCTTCATTTTGTTGTTGTTGTTGTTGTTGCTGTTGTATTTTGTTTTTTGTGTAAGTGTAAGTGTGCATGTGAGTATATATGTCTGTCTGAGTATATGTATGTAGGGGTATGGTGTGTATGTGAATGTGGTGTGTGTGTGTGTGTGTGTGTGTGTGTGTGTGTGTGTAAACGTCTGTGTGTACTGTGTGTATGAGTATGCGTGTGTGTATATGTGTGTAATGTGTGTGTGTGATTGTGTATGTGTTATGGTGAGTGTGTAGATGAGTATGTGGTGTGTTGTGTTTGTTTGCTTAACTAGGAATCAATATCAGATCTGAAATATAACTAACAAATCCTCAACTCCATATCCCCAGTCCCTGCACCAAAAATCTAAACTCATTATTCACTTTAATAATGAGTTCTCCAGATACCTATAAAATAAGATTTAATGTTAGCTAATACCATTAAGTAACTTTTTGGAAGAGTCTCTTGTGTGAAACAAAGCAACATTTTATGCAGTTAACTTCTGTAGTCTACTGATTGGGCTAAGTATCAGAAACAAATGTGTGAGATGATAAGAAAACTCTTTGGATTAACGGCCTTGGGATAGAAGTTTAGATTATAAAAAGACAGATTCATACTTGTACAGTACTCTTCCTGACTTGTACTTGTCATAGCAGAAATAAGAAGGAAGAATGGGAACATAATTATTGTAGATTACTTCTCCTGGACATCAAGTTTAATGTATACAAGTATTCATTAAATTCTCCCAGAAATCAGATTGGTCATATTATCAAGTTTCATAGGAAAGGAACACATGGGTGTCAAACTCACCCAGTAAACACATGACACAGAGTACAAAAATCTTCTGTTCAGGTCTGACATTCATATCCTCTCCTTCAATTGCCTTGGGTCTCCTTGCAGAAATAGCATTGCCACCAATGTCCAGGTGATAGAAAAGATTGCAATTTGGAAATTAGAGGATGATTCATAAAAGCATAGCATCCAAACAGAGCTGGAAGGAGAGAGAAAATGTGAAAGCACAATTTAAATTTTTCTTGAGCCGGGCGTGGTGGCACACGCCTTTAATCCCAGCACTCGGGAGGCAGAGGCAGGCGGATCTCTGTGAGTTCGAGGCAGCTGGGCTACAAGTGAGCTCAGGAAAGGCGCAAAGTACACAGAGAAACCTGTTCGAAAAAACAAAAAAACAAAAACAAAACAAAACAAAAAAAATTTTCTGAGCACACTCCCATGGACAAATTCAGGTGAGATCACAGATCTGAACTTTAACCAACAAAAATCTAAACTCGTTGGCTGCATTTGGTTTCCCAAAGATGTTCCAAGAGTGTCAAATAAAAACCATTATTGATGAAGAAGACAGCAGCTTAGTGGCAGATTAATCTGTTAAAAGGAAAGCAGAGAATCCATCACATAAACAAAGTTCTAGTGACCTTCGATTGTTGTCAGTTTTGTGTTTCTCCAGAACTTGCTGTCTTCCCATTTGGACATGCTGGCAGTAACCTCAAGTCTTCAACCGAAGGAAGCAACAGGCCAGACCTCATTAGGCTGTGATTTCAATTACATATCACAAAGGAAAAGAGAGAATTGACAGCAAATAAATTACAGAAACAGAAAAACATTCACCGGTCAGCAAGCAGTTCATCTTTTATGTTTTGTCTTACAGCTAGTCAGCCAAGGAAACTGCAACTCGCTGACAACATTAGACACATTGCCTGTTAGAAAGGACTGGGATAAAGAAGCATCCAAGGCAGTTCATAGCCTCTGGTTCTCTCACTGCAAAAGGCACTAGTGAAGACCTCATGAGTATTGAAGAGTCAAGCACCAGCTTCCTAGTATGGGAGAACAATAGTCCAGGTCTGAAAAACTTATTTCCCTTCTCTTTTTAAAAGTCTTTCTGTTTATGTGACTCTTTTGTTCAACGCAAAAGTAAAGGATGTTCAATAAGTACTAATAGGAATGCCTAGAGCGTTAGGATTCTGGACATAAAAAACTTGGAGAGCTCAGAAAAGGACTGGCCAACAATGCAGATATGACTCTTGGATTGCATGTAGAAAGAAAGGAAAATGAGACATAAGCAAAACAAGACAAACTAAGGAGAATGTTAGGTCACTGGGCAAAACAGAACTGAAATGCATGGAGTACACTAACCAGGACGAAGTGCTGGCTTGGACACTGTGCTGGTACTATAGCTAGAGGCCTGGTATCAGGATCTCCACATCTTTTTTTTTCTTTTATAATTTAATTTAATTTTACATATCAGCCACGGATTTCCTTGTTCTCCCCCTCCCACCCCCATCCCCGCCTTCCCCCCAGCCACCCCCACATTCCCATCTCTTCCAGGGCAAAGACTCCTCTGAGGATTGAGTTCAACCTGGTAGATTCAGTCCAGGCAGATCCAGTCCCCTCCTGCCAGGCTGAGCCAAGTGTCCCTGCATAAGCCCCAGGTTCCAAACAGCCAACTCATGTACTAAGGACAGGACCTGGTCCCAGTGCCTGAATGCCTCCCAAACAGATTAAACTGATCAACTGTCTCACTTATCCAGAGGGCCTGATCCAGTTGGGGGCTCCTCAACTATTGGTTCATAGTTCATGTGTTTCCATTCCTTTGGCTATTTGTCCCTGTGCTTTATCCAACCTTGGGACTACTGGCAATGGTTGAGAGACAGCCCGAACTGACCTACTCTGGTGATAGGATGGCCAAATACCCTAATTGTCGTACTAGAAACCCCATCCAATGACTGAGAGAACTGGATGCAGAGATCCACGGCCAGGCCCCAGGTGGAGCTCCAGGAGTCCAATTGGCGATAAAGAGGAGGGTTTGTATGAGCGAGAATTGTTGGGATCTCCACATCTTGATGAGGGACAATGAATAACCAAATGGCTAAATGTGTTTGGTTTAGAATTAGAGAGGACTGAAATGAAATCACCTTAAGGCACAACTATGCATGTTTCTTAAACCAATTAAGTTCGTTTGTTTTATTCTCTGAGAATAGTACCATCTCTACTATGTAATAGTACCATATGATCTTCATAAATATCATGAAATATAATGTCACACAATGTGGTATTTACTACAGTGGCCAGCAAAACACCAACATAATTAATAATCATTTGCAAGAGGCATGCAGGTCTTTATGTTCACTTGTAAGTACTAGGAAAACCAGGAATGTTAAACACACAGTGTTGTCTCTTCAATAGGAAAGATATACAACTTGTTTTCTGCCCAGAAAGCTGGGAATGGAGGTGGTTAATAGCCTAGTAACCTTTGCTCTTTGTGGCCAGATCACACCTGATCCCTCAGACCCTTATCTTGAGCCTGTTTTCTCAGTTAATCTGTAGAAGCTATCTTTATGGAAGATTTCATTGTTACTTTACAAATACTTTCAATGTAGTCATATCCTAAGTTTAGTTGTGCACATGGTATTGAGTTCATTATCACCAGGAACCTTTTTTTCAAATTGTGCTGTACTTAAATATGTCTAAGATAAAATACTCAGTTCAGACTCTGGAGGTTTGAACCAACACTAGTTATTGATTTATTTTAACTCAAACTACCTTCTTGTCTCTTGCACAGCAACACTCTACTTGCCTTGGTGGTCACAGAAATACCAGCAATAATTAATAAATATTATTGGAGAAGGCTAGATGCTTCCTTAAATTATATGGTGAACAGGTTAAATGGATACTTAGATTTTTTTCCACTTAAGAATTACAGTTGCTTTGCCGGGCGGTAGGAGCACACGCCTTTAATCCCAGCACTCAGGAGGCAGAGCCAGGCAGATCTCCGTGAGTTCGAGGCCAGCCTGGGCTACCAAGTGAGTCCCAGGAAAGGTGTAAAGCTACACAGAGAAACCCTGTCTCAAAAAACCAAAAAAAAAAAAAAAAAAAAAAAAAAAAAAAAAAAAAGAATTACAGTTGCTTCTCTTGGAACACAGCTAGAACCACCAATCATAGACATACACACAGGAGTTCAGATGTACACTGAGGCCACACCACACAAGGGCATTAGGTCTCTGAAACAGGAGTTATAATTGTGGGCCTCCTGACATGGGTGCTGGGAGCCAAACTCATGTCCTCTCCAAAAGCAGTATATGCTCTTAACCACTGAGCATCTCTCAAGCCATTTCTGAAAACATGTTGCTTAAAGAGCAAGTAGCATACATTTAGTCTTCCACTAAAGCTAAAAGAAAATCACAATTGGCTAGGATTTATCACATAAAGTAATGTATGATTCACCAGGAGACTAAAATTATAAGGCATAGAAGTTTAACATGTAAGGAACTAAAGAAACAAATGAATGCCTCAATAGATGAACAAACTTAGGTAGCAAATTCAGATGTATTCATGCTAAAACTCTCACCAAATCAACAATAATAACAAATTCTGCTCCACAATTAGAAATAAAAAGTATACTCAGTGGTCTCGGGAAAGGCTCAAAGACTGTAGAGCTTACTGTGTATGCATGAAGACCCCAGTGCAGATCCCAAGAACCCACATAATAGCTAGGCAAGACAGTATGTGTCTGTAACCTTTAAACTGGTGGGCTAGAATTATGTGGATCTCAAAGTCTCATTAGCTGGAAAGCCAGCCTAGACACAAAAATGAGCTTCAGTGATAGATTATGTCTAAAAAGATAAGGTGGAGAACCTCTGGCCTAAATGTGTGTGTATGCGCACGCGTGTACACACACACACACACACACACACACACACACACACACACACACATACACACAAAAATTGGATGTGGGAGAGATCAAGCCTGCTTAATGGTGAAGATGTATATTTGTGAAGGGTGTTTATGCCCAAACTTAGGGTCCTGTGCACATCTGAGAGCATAATACACAATTGACATAAACCTTATGCTTAATTAATATGAAGGCTTTAAAAGCATTTAATTAAAACCAAGAAAATTGATAGGGTAGTCTCCAGATAATTAGCCTATTTGATGCCCCCCCCCAAGTATGTAATATGATGATAAGAACAAACAAGAAATAAAATAAGGGAAATATTATTTCGTATTTAGAGATCATAGATTTTCAATCTAGAGAATCCAATAAAAACTACAAGTAAAACCACAAAAGGACCTCAGAAGTGTCCTTGAATATGAAAAATAGTATACATGCCAGTGTATACACAGTTGTAATGATAGTGTAAGTTGTAATAGCAAAGGTGAGATGTTCATTAGAGAAATATAGAAATAATAATGATAGATCATTTCATAATACTGAAGGCAGCTGTTATCTAAAGCATGAAAAATGGTGCCATCAAGGTGGTTTATATGATAGAGACACTTGTGACCAGGCCTAAAGACCTGAGTTCAATCCCTGGATCCCACAAGGTGGCAGGAAAAAAACAAGTCCTAAGAGTTGTCCTCTGACCTCCAGATGTTTGTCCACATGTGCACCTGCATTCACACATACATATGAAATAATAAAACAACATACTAAAGATATAAAGTGCTAATAAAGAAACAAAAAATTTGCATATGGTTCATGGGAAATCATACAGCCATTATGGAAACCAATACAGAGGTTTCTCAAAATGTCAAAACTGTAATCACCACTCAAATCTCACTCCAATGCATACATTCAAACAAAAGGCAACCAGTATGCTGCAAAGCTAGTCCCCTGATTACAATAAAATTGTACTCTTTACACCAGCCTAAAAGAGGAACAAATTAATATCTATCAGGTGATAGCTCTATAAAGAAAATTTGGTATGTACATACATAATGGACTACTATTCAGTCACAAGCAATAATGAAATGCTACCATTTCTGGCAGGTTGGGCAGCATTGGAGATCATTATGGGTATAAGGCAAACACACAGGGAAAGTACTGCATGATCTCATGCATAAGTAAAATGTTTCATTTCACAGAAGTTGAGAAGTGAGTAATAGTTACCAGAGTAGAGATAGGGAAAAATACTAAGTTTAATTTAGAAAGCGTAAAATGTTTTCATGCCCTATTTTTTACAAATGGTATATTATATCTTTCAAAAGCCTAAAAGAAAAGATTTGGAATGTTTCTGCCACAAATAAATGAAAAGGTCTGAACTGATAGATTTATTTAACCTGACTGCAGACTGTGCATCGTCCAGTATTCCATTACTATGAACAGTTTTGTGTCCTTTATGTACAAGTTAAAAACAGTGTATTAAATTCTCAGAGAATCAGTTTTAAAAATGGGGGTCTATATTTCTGAGAAAAAAATATAGCATCTATAAATCAATAATTTGTAGGAACTATTGATAAAACTGCTCCAGTTCTCCATTAAAGAAAAACACACAAACACACACAACATAAAAGCACTGAAGGGAGAAAAATGACAGACTTAGGAATATATTTATAATATGGAAAGCTAGCAGAGATTAGACCCATTAATAAATAGGGAAAGCAACAAAATAAGGTAAATATTGAAAAGGGGTGGAGTCAGACAATGAAAGGCCAAGGAGCACATGAAAAGATCATTATCCTCACCAGAATAATGGAAATGCAAATCGAGACAACAACGGACCAAACAGTCCACACCAAATGGTTTGTCAGGCATTAAGGAATCTGTCAATACCAACTGTTGGTAAAGCCCTGAGAAAGCTGGACCCTCAGACCCTGCTGGTGGGAGTGTTGATGAGAGAAATTTGGCTGGAGGTGGTGAAATTTAAAATGTGCATACCCAGTGACTTGCAATTGTACTCCAGAAAAGCCTTGTGTGTGTGCCAAGGGAACTGAATGCTCACTCTAGCACTGTCTGCAATGAAGGAAAAAAATAGAAACAAATTTAATGTCTTCAGCAGGGAATGAGAAAATAAATAATTATAAAGTCATCCAATTCATTATAGTAGAAAAATTGAAAGAGAAATTAGCTGCAGGTAATTCTCAAAAACATAATATTGAGTTTTAAAGAGAAAGAATGTTTTTATTTCTTTTATTTTTGAGATTAAAATATAATAATTACATAATTTCTCCCTTCCCTTTCCTACCTCCAAAGCGTCCCATATACATCTCCTTACTCTCTTTTGAATTCATGGTTTCTTTTTTCATTAGTGGCTGTTACATAGAAATATTTTATGTATATGAATATACATATATATTCCTAAATATAACCTGCTTAGTCTGTATAATGTTACTTGTATGTATGTTTCCCACACTGGCAATTTGGTGTTGGAAACCAATTGGTGTGCCATTCCCCTAGGAAACACTATTTTTCCTGCTCTCAGAATTGCTTAGTTGCCTGTAGTCTTTTGTGTAAGGTTAAGACCTGTCCACACCATGCACTACAGATACAGGGCCCAAATACCCTTGATCTGGAACTGACATGAATGCATCCTCCCTGAGGAATAATTTTCATGGTCCCAGAAAGCAACACGCAAAATTCCAAAGGAAGGAAGCAACTAACATTCCTATGATGCCTATAAACCATATCAATGAACAGCATGACAGTATGGCATGATAAACTTAAGGGTACAGTAGTGGCATTCATACCTTGGCAGTAACCAATAGCTCTCTCTCTCTCTCTCTCTCTCTCTCTCTCTCTCTCTCTCTCTCTCTCTCTCTCTGTTTTTTGAGACACAGTTTCTCTGTGTAGCTTTGTGCCTTTCCTAGAGCTCACTCTGTAGACCAGGCTGGCCTCGAACTCACAAAGATCCGCCTGGCTCTGCCTCCCAAGTGCTGGGATTAAAGGCGTTTGCCACCACCGCTCAGCTAGCTCTCTAATTGAACTTGAAATTCATCCTTTCAATAAGAGAGAAACCATGATTGGTACTGGAAGGAAACTTAACAACACACAATAAGAAGTTAGTATATAAAAAAGTATTTCTAAAAATCCCTGAAACTATACATGTTAATGTGGCTCAATCTAATAATAAATATAGAATGTGGGGCCTTAAATTGTTGCTGCTAGTTGCTTCTGGGGAAGGGAGAATAGCAGAAGTAGAAAGACTTCATCATTGTCCACAATGATGAACATTTTTAAATAAACAAATCATGTTATAAATTAATTTCAAAATGTATAGTTACTAGAATGCTCCAACATGAAAATCTGACTTTACTAGAATTTATGTAGGAGAAAGGGAAAATTCTTTGATTTTGCTTGTCTTTTTTCTCTCTCTTTTTGGATTACAGAGGTATTAATCATTGTTGGTTCCTTGCCTCAGTCTACTGGTAAAGAAAGAATTTGAAATACAGAGATAAATCAAATGTTAGCTGATGCCAGGGACATCAAAAATTACTATCAAGATAGTAATTGTAGGGCATCAAACATGTGCAGACTCACATACAATCATGGAGAGAGAGAGAGAGAGAGAGAGAGAGAGAGAGAGAGAGAGAGAGAGAGAGAGAGAGAGAGAGACTGTGCATTACCACAGTACTAATTTGCCAAACTTCTAGGGCTAGATTCTTCCAAGTGCAGAGATGAATCAATTATTCACCTTGTCCCTTCAGTCCTCTATCTTTGCGTATGTGCTTGCCTTTAAGACAGCACTGTTCAAGGAAAAGAGAGGCTTCAAATAATCCTACTCCTATGTAGCTGTCTTCAACAGTTTATCTAAATGTTCTCCAAATTTCATTTATTTCACCCAACAAATGTTTAAAACTGTACCAGAAAGTCCTCCAGAAATGCTAGGTAACTCTCTCTCTCTTCCTTAAAAGTGTCTTATGTGGTCAGAATTCTAGCTTCATTTCATTGATAAAAAAATTACAATGCAGAAGTTGATGTACTTTATCCAAGCGTTCTTATTGGATTTTTTATTTAATTTATTTACTTTTTATTTTTTAAATTTTTTTGAATTTAATTTTTTTTATTTTTATTTTATTTTACAATACTATTCAATTCTACATAGTAGCCACAGATTCCCTTGTTCTCTCCCTTCCTGCCCCCACCCCTTCCCCCCAGCCCACTCCCACTTCCCACCTCCTCCAGATCAAGGTCTCCCCCGAGGACTGGGATCGACCTGATGGACTCAGTCCAGGCAGGTCCGTTCTTATTGTTTTATCTGAAATTCAAACCTAGGTTTGAATGATCTCATTGTTCATCTCTTTCCATAGTAAGGAGATGTAGGAATACAGTTGCTGAATCAGCTTCCCTAAAGACCTCTCATTCACAGATTCACCCCAGACACAGTGGAGAGAGTGAAAGATAAACAAGATGTGTCTGTTGTAAAAGATCTTGGGATCCAGCAGCAGCTTTACCTCATCCTCATCAGAGATATAAGAACCAGTGGGAAGTTATAATTAAGCCATCCCACAATCCCTCCAGGCTGAATAAGCCTGCTGCCTTTCATGTCTGCACGTAAGACTTCTATTCCAGGCCTTTGCAGTCCCTACCAGATTTCCACATCCCTTCTGTATCTGGGTGCCAAGAACTGATCATAGCCCTGCAGCAAGGAAAAGGCCAGCGTTGTCTCACTCCAGCCAAAGTCCTCATGTGTGGTGTAAGAGGATCCCCTTCTTGGTCCAGTCTGGAGGTCTCAGTGCAATTAATGCTGCTTGCAAGTAGTAAGAAGTCACACCTAAAGCCTCAGTGTTGACGGCCAAGCACTGATGTATTTTGCAGACATATTGGATGATCTCTCTGCATGTGTCTACATGCAGGGTCTGTTGAGCTCATCTGAATCAGGAAGTGGGATCTGTGGAAACACTAAGAGACAGAGTAGGTAACGTGTCCTCCCAGCAGAGCTTGGGATAGAAAAGAAAGCTCAATTCTTGGACTGCTCCTGTCTACTAAAATTTGGAGTTTAAGAATGGCATATTTTATTCATGAATTGACTACCACATTGAAATAAAAAGCAACCCACCATCCCCATAGGCTGTTATGGATGTATTACAAATTTATAACAGGATATCCTGGAGAAAGGTCAACCATACGCTCTTGGGAGTATATGAGGCACAGCAGAGAGTCAATTCCAGAGTCAGCTTTATAAAGGGCAGCTATCTTGTCTTCCTCGGCCAGCCCAGCCTGTGTGGTGAGTGAAGAGGAGGTAAAGGACAGCGGAGATACACTGTGGATACAGGCTCAAACTGGCAGTGACTATGGAGGACATATTGCCAGCCAGGTCACATTTGCAGAGTTCTGAGAGAATGCATTCAGAGATGTTTTAGACATAAGAACCTCAGGGATGCTGTGGTCCATGGGTCTCTAAACTTATTGGCCCTCCTAGAAACTTTTTAAAACACAGGTTATTGGATTTTACATTGGTCTTTTGAATCAGGCTATAAAATTCTGAGACCATGATACATGTGTGTGGAGTTCTCTAGGGGCCATCATCCTTATGACAGAATTAGAGTATTTGGTGGTATTGTGTTCACCAAAATATCGTGTACCTTAATAAACTTATCTGGAGTCATAGAACAGAAAAGCCACTAGTTAGGCAGTGATAGCACCCACCTTTAATCCTAGCATTTCAGAGGTAGAAATCTCTCTGGATCTCTGTGAGTTCAAGGCCACATTGGAAACAGCCAAGCATGGTGACACACGCCTTTAATCTCAGAAAGCGAGCCTTTAATCCTAGGGAGTGATAGTAGAAAGCAGAAAGGTATATAAGGCGTGAAGACCAGAAACTAGAAGCATTTGGCTGTTTAAGCATTTGGCTGGTTAAGCTTCAGGCTTTCAAGCAGCAGTTCAGCTGAGAGCCATTGGGATGAGGACACAGAAGCTTCCAGTCTGAGGAAACAAGATCAGCTGAGGATCTGGAAAGGTGAGATAGCTGTGGCTTGTTCTGTCTCTCTGATCTACCAGCATTCACCCCAATAACTGGCTCAGGTTTGATTTTATTAATAAGAACTTTTAAGTTTCATGCTACAGAGTATTAAACATGAAGAAGAATGAGTTGGATTCAGCAAGGGTTAGCAGAAGTCAGAGGGCCTGACTCCCAATTCAGAACTCCTTAGTTATATTCTCTACTCTTTCTAAACACCTAATCTACGTTTTCTACCTCCTCTCCTTTCCTAGATCAAGGAGTAACTCCACCAACCACCCATTCCTCAGGTCAGACTCTGACATGATTGCTAGCTACATACTGTCCAGCTTTACCAGATTTTACAATTACTTGTCCAGCTTCACCAGATTTTACAGTTAATGTAGTTTGCATAGATTCCCTTTCTCTTTCTTGTTGTCAGTCCCATAGTTCAGCTGATACCACTGCTCTGATGAATTACTGGAAGTAGGAACCTGATCATATCACTGTCTCCCATAAGTATTCACTAGCTTTCAAAAAATTCTTTTGGTCATACTTTACAATTGACTTCTGCTGTGGATGTCTTTCTGTATGCTGTGAATATGTGTTGCTCTGATTGGTTGATGAGTAAATCCATTTGGCCTATGGCAAGGCAGCTTAGAGGCAGGCAGGAAATCCAAACAGATAGACTGGAAGACAAAGGAGAGGCAAGGAGATACTGCTAGCCCCCTCACCGCCCACCAAGAGAAGCAAGATGCAAAGGTACCAGTAATCCACAAGCCATGTGGCAAGGTATAGATATATAGAAATGTGTTAATTTAAGATAAAAGAGCTAGCTAGCAAGAAGCCTGACGTGGTCATAGTTTAAAAATAATACAAGCCTCTATGTGTTTATTTGGGACCAAGCAGCTGAAGGACGCTGGTGGAGGAGATTCCACATGACTGGAGAAAACTTCTGGCTACAGACCTTATCTGTTGCTATTCTCCAACTTCCAACTTACATCTCTGTGATATAAAAAAAAAAATATTCCATTGAACGTGCTGTCTGTTTCATGCCCCTACATTCAAATATACCCTTATACATTCATTCTAGAAAACTTCCAGTCTATATGAACCACAAAAGAAACTCTTCCCAATCCTAGCTATCCAGGTGAAGGATATTTTTTTCTTTCCTCTTTAGCACAGCTATCATTTTCCCTGTTGAACATATTATATTTTTATTGTTGTCATATTATATTTTTAAATATTTTTTCTTTTATAATTTAATTTAATTTTATATATCAGCCACGAATTCCCCTGCATAGGCCCCAGGTTCCAAACAGCCAGCTCATGCATTAAGGACAGGTCCCAGTCCCACTGCTTGGGGGCCTCCCAAACATTTCATGCTAATCAACTGTCTCACTTATCCAGAGGGCCTGATCCAGTTGCGGGCTCCTCAGCTATTGGTTCATAGTTCATGTATTTCCACTAGTTTGACTATTTGTCCCTCTGCTTTTTTCAAACATGGACTCAACAATTCTCGATCATATAATCCCTCCTCTTTCTCGCCAATTGGACTCCCAGAGCTCCACCTGGGGCCTGGCTGTGGATCTCTGCATCTGCTTCCATCATTCATTGGATGAGAGTTCTACCATGACAGTTAGGGTGTTTGGCTATCTGATCACCACAGTAGGTTAGTGCAGGCTTTCTCTCGACCATTGCCAGTAGTCTATTGTGGAGGTATCTTTGTGTATTTCTGGGGTCCTCTCTAGTGCTCTGCTTCTTCCTATTCCCATGGGGTCTTCATTTATCATGGTATCTTTTTCCTTGTTCTCCCTCTATGTTTTTGATCCAGCTGGGATCTCCCGCTCCCCTAAGCTCTCTTTACCCCAACCCTTGCCCTTCATTACCACCACCACCCCTCCTCATGTCCAGTTTGCTCATGTAGATCTCATCCATTTCTCTGTCTTTGGGTAATCCCTGTGTCTTTCTTCTGGTCCTCTTTTCTAGTTAGCCTCCCTGGAGTTGTGAGTAGCAGTCTAGTCATCCATTGTTTTATGTCTAGTATCCACCTATGAGTGAGTACATACCATGTTTGTCTTTCTGAGTCTGGGTTACCTCACTCAGGATGATATTTTCTAGTTCCATCCATTTGCCTGCAAACCTTGTGATGTCATTGTTTTTCTCTGCTGAGTAGTACTCCATTGTGTATATGTACCTCATTATGTTTATCCATTTGTTGAAAATATTTCACATTAGCCTGACTCATTATGTTGAAAGATTCCCTGGCACTACAATTAAGTTCTAATTAATGTTTTCACTTCAAGAATAAAACAACAGGACTTGTCATACCAAGTACTAAAACATGTTTTTTTGAATCAAATTACATCTTTATGAAATGGGTTGGTGAAGCCAGTTCCTCTAAGCAGGTTGTTTCCTATGGAATTTTATTTGAGAGACCCAGTCCTTGGCTACTTGAAATAGCTCAGTGCAAACCAGGTCTGATTTCCCTTAGCCTAGTGCTTGCAACGGAGATCACAGGTTAGTGATCAATGTCCTGAGGTTAGACAAACCATATGTCTCATTTAATTAGATAAAAATGTGAGATGATTCACACTTTGTAAGCACAATGTATAGAGGATATCACTGCACTTGTTTAATATTATAGAAGACAACCAAAGAGAACATATGTAAGACTACAGATGACCAATGAGTAGGACAAATGCAGGATTCAAATCAGATTTGCATGCTTTGAAGGGGCACACACCAGTAGTTAATATCACACATCTGCAGTTAGTCATAGCTGAAACTTGGAATAAAAGAGAGTCATAAATGTTGAGCCAGTATTTCTTCCATCCTCATGTATCCTGAAAGTTTCAGTGAAAAGCCCCATTTTCTTATGAGGTGGATACAGGATAGATGAAATGGACAACTGAATTCAAAACAGCATTTTGCACAGATTAACCAGCCTACATAACTCACATAACATCCCAGAGAATTCACTTGAGGTGGAAACAATTATTAATTAGAGTACCAAACCACAGTCCACTGAGGTACCTTAACCAATGACCTGCCCATTGAATTTGGAAGATGTCAGAGGTTACTATCAGCAAAAACCTGTGAGCAGCACTCCTTCTGCTATTGGGATGCACACACGCACACACAAACACACACACACACACACACACACAGACACACACACACAGTAGAATATTATTTTAAGGTGTGTTACTTTTGTTTGTGTTACAATTATTTAACTCTGTGAAGCTGTGTTACTGTGCCTGTGTAAAACACCTGGTGGTCTAATAAAGACCTGAATGGCCAATGGCAAGGCAGAAGAAAGGATAGGCAGGGCTGACAGACAGAAAGAATATATAGAAGGAGAAATATGGGGGGTGAGATAAAGAAGAGATGGAGGAGTGAAGAAACAAGGAGCCAGAGAAGGAAGAGGACATCAGAGTTCAGCCACTCAGCTACACAGCAAGTCACAGAGTAAAAGTAAGATTTACAGAAGTAAGAGAACCAGAAAAGCCGAGAGGCAAAATGTAGGCAGGATAATTTAAGTTTAGGGAAGCTGGCAAGGAAGTAAGCCAAACTAAGGCCAGGCATAAGTACTAATAAGCCTCCATTTGTGATTTATTTGGGAGCTGGGTGGCAGGCCCCCCAAAAGAGTAAAAAGCCAAAAAACAGACAACACACACAGACACACACACACACACACACACACACACACACACACACACACACATGTACATACACAAACATACACAAACACAGACACACACACACACACACACAAACACATACACCTCACTCTCATACAACCCGACACATACAGTCTCAGAGAATATTCATCCAATGACATTAATATAATTTGAATTCAAAAGTTTTAGGTACTAATGACAATTTCATCAATTTCTTACTTTTAGGACTTTGGTGAGAAAAAATAACATTGTTTTCATATTTTCCATACCAAAAATTATGTTTCAGCTATCCCTTCCTGTGTTGTTGTTTTTTAATAGAAACATAATATTGAGGACTGTGGAATGAAACATAATTTGCATGTAAGGATAAAAGGATTTAGTGTAATCCTTTTGGAGGGTAACTTGATAACATATAGAAAAGTCTAGAAATGTGTGTCTACTCTAACATAGTAACTCTGATCCTGTGAATATCCTAAGTAAGACACATGTCAGCAAGCCATCCAAAGAGTTAACTATTCTTTTAAACAGTATTTAGGAGCAGTCACATCCATTCTGTGGCATATCAACATCCCACAGTAGCAGAGCTGAGTCATTTGACAGAGACCATGTGGCCCTCAAAGCCCAAGGAATTCTTCTAGCAAGATCTTTCCAGAATGTTTGCTCATTATTGCCACCAAGTTAGGGAAATGAATGTAGGCTGCTACTGATCCAGGTTCCACACACAGGCTACTGCTCCCAGTGCTGATCCTGAGGTCACAATGCCTTTGAGTTTCCAGGACCAGAGACTGACAAGTTCATTTTGCTCAGCCCCACCCAAAGCCAAGGGCAACCCACCCAGCTGTGTCTTGTCCGAATTCTTCTCTGCCTGTCTGCCTGTAGATGATAAACACCCTTTCTCTCCAGCCTGAGGCACTCTCCATAGTCCAGGGGGAGTCCAGATGACTTCTACAGAGGCACACACTTAGGAGGCTCCTTCCCCCGAACAGTGAGTCCCAGCCGACGAGGTGGCAGGTTTCTGCTTCCATATTTTGAAAGAGAGCAAAACCCTTTGCCCTAAACACACTTCTTCAAAAATGATTGGAATAGCTTCAGGTTCTTTCATCCTCAGAAGAACAAAAGGTAGGTTTTTGTTTTTTTTTTTTTTTTAAATTGTACCCTGCTATACATGTACTTGCTTTACAGTTGAAAATATCAATAAATATATTTAAAAATAAGAAAATAGGACAAAGCCTATTTGTCTTATTTAAGCTCATATATTTTATTTACGTATCTGTGGGTACCACCCATGGGTGTGGGTATGTGTTCACGGGTGTGCATCCAGTATCATTCCGTTGGTACCAGTGAACCTTTTCTTTCTTTCTTTTCCATCTTTTTTGTTTTGTTTATTTGTTTGTTTGTTTGTTTTTGGAGTCAAGGTCTCCCTTTAGTCTGGAACTTACCTAGTAGGCTAAATTTGCCAGCCAGCAAGGCCCAGAGAGCTGCCTGTCTCTGCTTCTCCCCAGTGCCAGCCTCCCAAGTGCCCACCACCAAGCCTAACTTCATTGTTTTGTTTTCACATGAGTTCTGGGAATGAACCTGAGATGGTCATGCTTTACTCACTGAGCTGCTCCCTGCCCCATGGAGGCTTTTCAAAAACCAGTTGAGATTATGCAAACAACTGAACCATATACATGTTTAGCTTCTACTGAGATATAACTGGAGCTATTGTTAATAAAGCCTGTTATTCTAAAACCATGGGTGGGGCTATTCAGATTTGTAAAAGTGACTTTTCTTCTTGTCCTACATTTCTTCTAAAAAATTAAACACACTCAAAGCAAAATTCCACAAAGGGAATAAATCACTCATATGAAAAATGTGTATGTGTACATGATTTTTGCCCAAAAAGATTGCTTGGAATATGTCGATGAACCCCTAAAGTCAGAGTTCTTTAGAGCAGAGACTTGCTTACTTAGTATAGAGCAATTTTATTGAACCAATATATAGAATGTTCCAGAACAAAGATGGAGCCTACTTTGCTGCGTTAACAAAATCAGTTTGGCAAATTAAGGACATTTGGCATCTAAGAATAAAACACAGGGAACATTTTCAGTCCCTTCCTCATTCTCCACATCAGGGACAGATGAGAAATGTAAAGAAAGGCATTGCTCACTGAACTCACTGGTGAAGGCGCCTATGCTCCGACTGAGTGGGATGCTCTTCTGAGGGTGGACTTTTCTCAACCCACCATCCCTGTGACTGCTGAAATACCGGGAGCATGCCATTAGTACAAAGCGAGATGTCCCTGGAGAGGTTCAGCAGATGTGAGGTTTGTGGAGGGAAAGGGAACCTTCTAGGGACCAGGTCATGACACACTGAGCAGAAGGCATGCTGTGCTCAGAGCTGCCAGGCCCTCACTTTATTCATCACTCCCTTCTGAGAGCCACTTTCGACCTACAGTGCACTCCACTTCCTGACAGGTTGTATATCGCTTTCTGTCTCTTAGCTCAGCGTTCATTTTTCTCCCATTTATGGCCCTGCCTTACCCTTCAGGGAAGGCCTAACCACATTTCCCCTACTTTGCTGATTCAACTCAGGGTACAGGTATTTAACACACTCATGCTCTGTGGGTGGCCTGGCAAGACCATTTCCTTCTGAACAGGATGCTAACAAAACTTAGGGCGACTCTTTTTTTTTTTTTTTTTTCCACCAAACCAAGTCTAAATTCTGCAGGGTTGAATTTCAGATACTCCTGGCCTCACTCCCTACTCATTTACTTTACCAGCTGAAAAGTGTTGGCACCCTCACCATCACTGCCAGGTGACACACAAGCACATATATTAAATTTGGGCACCTCTTACCCTACAAGCAGGCTCTGCTTTCAAACCAATAATTAATATCACTTTGCACTTAGAATAGGCTTTTTGGTTTTGGAAATGTCTCCCAAGCACTCATTAGTAAACTAGACTTACTGGCTCCCAAGCTTTGATATCTCCCTAAGATGCACCCCTGCCCATTTGGCATCAGGCATCACTTCTGACTCAGGAAGTTGACAAGAGTTCAGGGAACCCCAGCTCTTCAATCTTGCCATCTGGGTCCTATAGGCTGCCTTATCCACATGATGCTCCCCCACCCCCAGCAAATCTCAAGGAAGCACTGCTTTCAGTAGCCATAGGAGATAACTTTTAGTTGGGCATGTTGCTATCGCAAGAAGAAATACACATCAAAATTTAAATCCAGGAAGATAGGAATTCAAAACTCCCACTAGAAAAAGTATGTACCTCTAAGCTCGAGCTATTTTGCAAGTAAAATGGGGATGACATATATCTGAGTTCATATTGCAATCGTGGTACAGGGGGAAGTACCTAGCATTCAATATTTAGCACTGATCAGCAAATGTCATCTATAGTATTAGCCTACTGAACCCTATGAGTTAGGTACAATTCCCTAAACCATTCATATAAAGATGAGTAACTGAGACACAGAGAAGTTACAGGTGCTGACCATGTGGTAGCTAATTGAGAACCTAGGATTTGAATTCAGAGCTTGATCTCTGCATCATCATGCTGTTATACCTATTGATAGTGTCTCTCAATGGATGACAGCTATCAGTAATATCATAGTAACAGTGAGGATGGTCCAGAAGATTTCATAAAAATAAACTTTACAGGAACCTTGATTTACCTAACCTAGCAAATTTGGCTTTTTCTCTTCTGTAGCAGAAACATTGCCATCTTTAATTCATTCATTAATCTTTGGGAGCAGATTTGGCTAGATGAGGATCCAGGGATCCTCCTGTCTCTAACTCTCTAGCACTGAGATAACAGGTGTGTACTGGTATGCAGGGATCTGAACTCAGTTTACTGTTTTTTATGCAGCAAATATTTTAGCAACTAAGTCATCTCTCCAGATCCTGAGGCTGAATTTTAATAAATAAATATGTTGTTTTGAAGGTCAATGTATTGAGGGTTTAGAATTAGAAAGACCTATCCTAGAAGTAGGAACAGTGTAAAGGCATGAAGCATGACCTGAAATGATGGGACCATACCTAATAGTGGACTTTATTATGCCTTAGTAAGGCCATTCTGGAAAATAGACAACCAAGATCTAATCTATGTCTTACCTTTTTGTGTGACATGCAAAAGCCCTTGGTATCAAAACACTCAAGCTTAAAATTCTTTCTGAATGCAGGTTGTGCAAATATGTGAGGACCATGTCTCTCTGATGCCTGAGTCACTGCCCACATTGCCTTTGATCCACCAACCCATATGTGTTTCTTTTTCAGTGAGCAATCCATATTCAAGCTTTGAGTAAACCCTGCCTTTCCTGCACAGCATAGCCATTCCACTATTTACAAGGTATCCAAGGATGCTTATGGCAGCATAAAGTGTACTTTGGGGCAGAGGAAAAATAAACCTCTGAAAGTCCTATTTCTATGCTCAGGCTATTTTTACAAATGAAATCCACACAGCTTGTCACCACACACTCAATTATTTTTAAGCTTCCTGACCAGATTCACTAGATAGACCTTTGGGGATAGTAAGTGGCGACAGGAAGGTGGGACATGCTCTTGGCTTTGGTAGACTGGATCTTCTGGGAATCCTGACATTTGGTTTGGCCAGAGAACATTTCTGGTAGAGAGTGAGGTGAAGTGAAAGCAGCCAGCCCCTTCCCTGTACCTTATTCTTCCATAAACATCACGAACCCCACTTCTTTCCTTTCCAAAGCCTTGCAACTTACAAGAGAGGGTGAAACTGGGGTTCCACCTCCATCAGTCCCTCTGTGTCATAGAGCAGACCACAGATAAAGGGGCCATAATTGGCTTTATTGCCGTGTCAGCCTTGGGTCATGACTCAGCTGGACAGAGTCATTCCTCTTCTCCCACACTGACCAAAGCCTCAGCCAGCTGGGGACTGTGGGCGGGAGACTGCAAGTACAGAAAGGACAAGTCTGCGTGGGTGACCGTCTCGGGGTTTCCAACAGTGGTGTCTCTCAGCTCCTGAGCTCCCAGAAACAATCTAGACACAAGGCCAAATGAAACTGATCCAGATGTTTCCGGAAACTAAGGTTGACTCTGCCACTTTTCATCTAAATATTGGTGAAGGGTGACTGTTCAAAGTGCAAGAGCACCTTGCCACCTAACACAGGGTCGTCATGCTGATCTGGTGCAAATGCTCCTGTACTAATAAGCATAGCTTATCTGTGCCTCTGAAGGGCACTGACAAAGGGCCTGCCACTCATGTCCACAGAACCTGGGAGCTCTGCCAGTAGCATCTTCCTCATGTTACACATGGAACAACTTAGGCCAACACCTGAATGTCAGAGTAAACAGGAAATACATTTCTGAATCCAAGAAAAGGTGTTATAAATGTGTGTGCTGCTTAGCAAGCTGGAAAAAAAAAAAACCTGAAAGCTGAATCTCAGAGCATCTGTAGAATAAATCATTTCAGGAAAAGAAACCTGTAACAGCAAACCCAGGGTTTCAAACTAAGTCTGGCATAAAAGGCTGTGTCCAACCCCCTGCCCCATGATAGTGTTCTTCACACTGTCATTTTGTGTTACATTCACATATAGAATTAGTTGCCATGTCTGACATGATTTTGAGAACTGCAAGGATAATATTCCCTTTGCTTTTCACGCAGGGCTTTCAGGGCTCTTGGGGCTCCCTTAATGGCTCTTGTCATGGCTTCTCATGCTTTTCTAGCTTACTCTGGCCTCTCACTCTCCTGTTATTTCTCTCACACAAATCTGCCTAAGGCACAAAGATCTTTATTAGCACAAGGAGCTTCTCGCAGATGCAACAATTTACGGTTAAGGGTCAGATATTGCTGTCGTAGAAGGTCCTAAGTCATTATCCTTCAGGAATATGTCACAGCCTAACCCTTCCCACAACAGCACCCTGGGACCTCTCCATTTCTCTTTCATTTTATTTTCATTTCTAGTTCTCTAACCAACTGTATTCAGTATTTTGAAATTTTGTCTAGGTTAATAAAATTACCTAATCTCTTTAACCACTATAAAGTCCTTTGTCACATTCTCCCCTCCCTTCAACTGCCCATCTCTACTCAAAGAAAGCAAGTTAAGACTGTACCATCTCCCTAAATACAAGCGAACTTTGTAGAGAGCTTCACTATCAAGTCTCTGGTCCACCTCTCAACTAGTCACTAGCAAAGGAACTGGACAAAGATGGACCAATGGAAAGAAGACAACATCTGCTGAAGACCTTAAAAGTATATGAAAGGGACAAAGTTCTACATGGTCCCATACCGCCATTAGTACCATATATAGCCACAAATCATGGTAGTTTGGTTTTGTTCTTGTTCAGTTTTACTTTCAACTGTACATGTATTTCCACATTTATAAGTTCTAAGAAGCAATACACCAAAGGAATATGTTTTGATTTTATTTTTCTATATCCCAATATAAATTTAACAATATATATCTCATGCACCTCATGTTCATGGGTAGAAGTCTGTTTCCTCTAACAGTTAAATATTCACTTATACCACAGTCTATTCTTCTGAGTCTCTGACACAGAGCAGGGAGCTCTCTTGGATGCTTCTCTTCAGGCTATGATCCAAGGATCTGTATGATTTCTGTCTCTCTCCAACATCTATAATATTTTATATCCATGAGGAATGATGGAGGGAGCTGAAGAGTGCACACAGAAACATCAGCTACTTAACTACCTCCCTTGGAAATGACCATAAGACCTGTACTGACAAACCATTGTCAAAATGGCCACATGGTCAAGATAAGTGCAAAGGATACTTGGAAACATCAGGAGCACTTTGATCTTCATCAGCAATAGCACAATAGTTTCTAGCACAACAGATTGCTCATAGAGGAAAAATGTTTCCCTTAACAGAGCCTTAACTAAACAAAGTCTTCGTTGTCACCAATACAAATAATCATCAGATGTTCTAAAATTACAAACTTCTTAAATCTTCAATTATTCCATACAAATCTGTAGGCCAGTTTCAATGTGTAACACACATGATTGTTGCCTAGCTCAACCTCTTCCACCCAGCATTTACTTAAAATATAAGTGATAGTAGAATAGGCACTGAAATTTCCCCATCTGTTTCAAAATTCCAAGAATTACTTTTATTTTCTGTATTATTTGTCCCTTATCTGAATAGAGTTAGATATTCCTGCATCAGGTTACATGCCAACAAATCTTTGTCTCAGAATTCCACTTCCACAAAGTTAAAAATTGATTCTTCAAGCAGTCTCTTTCCAAATAAAACTTCTTCCTCATCATTTTCTCTCTATTTTGGCAGACAAGCAAGACTTATGTCATACCCTTGATGTCTGGATCTCTTTGGAGGTGGATCTAAGAATGAGAAGATTTGAATGGCTCCCAGATGAATTCTATAGTCTTCTTCCTGTGGTAGCCTTTCGCCTCCACGAAATTCTAGGCGAGTCCAATGTGGGCTGTGGATGAAAGGAAGTGAAAGATACCAAGTCTGTCCCCAATGAAGAGTAGATTATTGTTCTGCCATAGTTATGTCCACAGATAGGAGAAATTTCCTCTGCAAGGTCCAAGGTATCAAAAATACTATCAAATTTTGAGTGTACGTGGAGATCCACAAGCAAGAAGTAAACATAGATACTTGTAAGAGAAGAAAAAAGAGAGAGAAGTTTCATTCAAGTGAGTTTTCCTTCCATAGATTTTGAATTTTCTAAGTTGACATTCTTAGTGTTTCTTTGTCATAACTGAACTCTCCATTTTTTTTTATTAAATAAGCCTTGACCTCAACTCAATGTTAAAATTAGGTGAGTGATTCTTGACACAGCCAGAGAGTCCTGTCTCTAAGACCTAGGCTCTGGGGCATAACTTGTGCCCCACCATCCCCACCCATTGCTGCCCAGTTGTAGGCCAGCAAGGAAGACCCCTGTGGGCAAGCATGGCACCCCCCATCAGACCCTGAATCTACAGGACCCACTTCCTCCCCCAACCTACCCATGCCCCTACAACCTCAGTGGCACCCTGAGACACAGAATCCAACAGTTCCTATTGGGCCAAGAGCTCCAACTGGACCAAGAGTGGCCCCTGAGACACAGACACAACAAGCACAGATTGGACCAAGAGCAGCTCCCTCAGACACAGAGACCTCTTGCACCAATTGGAGGAAGAAATAGGTAGATGCCAGTGCAAAAATACATACAACAACATAAGAGCAATGTGGTACCACCAGAACATAGTGGTTCTACAACAATACCTGAACACCATAACGTAGAAGAAGCAGAAGAAAGCAACCTGAAAAATAACTTTATGAAGATGATAGAGGTCATTAAAGATGAAATGAAAAATTTACTTAAAGAAATTGAGGAAACGACAAATAAAAAATTGGAAGAAAGCAATAAATCCCCTAAAGAAAGCCAAGAAAACCAAGAAGAAGCAATCAAACAGGTGAAGGAAACAGTTCAAGACCTGAAAATTGAAATAGAAGCAATGAAAAAGACACAAACTGAGAGAATGCTGAAAATAAAAAATCTGAGTAAATAAACAGGAACTACAGATGCAAGCATAACCAACAGAATACAAGAGATGGAAGAGAGAATCTCTGGTGTGAAGGATATGATAGAAGAAATAGATTTGTCAGTCAAAGAAAACACTAAAACCAAAACAATCATAACACAAAATGTTCAGGAAATCTGGGACACCATAAAAAGGCCAAACCTAAGAATAATATAGATAGAAGAAGGAAAAGAATACCAACTCAAAGGCACACAAAATATATTCAACAAAATCATAGAAGAAAACTTTCCCAACATAGGAAGGAAATGCCTATGAAGATATAAGAAGTTTACAGAACACCATATAGACTAGCCTCCCCAAAAGAAGTCCCTTCACCATGTAATAACCAAACCACTAAACATACAAAATAAACAAAGAATATTAAGAGCATCAAAAGAAAAAGGCCAAGTCAGACCCATAAGAATAACACCTGACTTCTCAATGGAAAATCTGAAAGTCAGAAGGTCCTGGACAGACATTATGCAGACACAAGAGACCATGGATTCCAAGCCAGACTATTATATCCAGTGAAACTCTCAATCACCATAGATGGAGTAAACAAAATATTCCATGGTAAAACCAGATTTAAACAATACCTATCTACAAATCCAGACCTACAGAAAGTATTAGCAAGAAAACTCCAACCTAAGGAAGTTAGATGTACCCACAAAAACACAGGCAACAGATAATCCCACAGCAGCAAATCCAAAAGAAGAGAAATACACACATACTACCACAAAAATAACAGAAATTAATAATCACTGGTCATTAATATCTCTTAATATCAGTGGACTCAATTCGCCTATAAAAAGATACAAACTCACAGGATCCATCCTTCTGCTTCATACAAGAAATGCACTTCCACTTCAAAGACAGACACTACCTCAGAGTAAAAGGTTAGGAAAAGTCTTTCAAGTCAAATGGATTTAAGAAGCAAGCTGGTGTAGCTTTCCTAATACCCAACAAAATAGACTTCAAACTAAAATCAATCAAAAGAGATTGGGAAGGACGTTACATATTCATCACAGGAAAAATCCATCAAAATGAATTCTCAATTCTGAATATTTATGCCCCAAATACAAGGGCACTCACATATGTAAAAGAAACATTACTAAAGCTTAAATCACTTACCAAACTCCATGTACTAATAGTAGGAGACTTCAACACCCAAGTCTCACCAATGTACAGGTCTGCCAGACAGAAACTTAACAGAGAAATAAGGGATCTAACAGATGTTGTGACTCAAATGGACTTGATAGATATCTACAGAACATTCCAGTGTAACACAAAAAGAATATATCTTCTTTTCATCACCCAGTGGAATCTTCTATAAAACTGACCACATACTCAGTTACAAAGCAAATATCAACAGATATTAAAAAAAAACTGGAATAATCTCCTATATTTTATCAGACCACCATGGCTTAAAGTTACATTTCAACAACAACAAAAATTACAGAAAACCTACAAACAAATGGAAACTGAATAATGCTCATCTGAATCACCAATGAGTTAAAGAAGAAATAAGAAAAAAATTAAAGACTTCCTAGAGATCAATGAAAATGAATATACCACATACCCAAACTTATGTGATACTATGAAAGCAGTGCTAAGAGAAAAAATTCATAGCACTAAATGCCCACATAAGAGTTGGTGAAATCTCACACTAGTGACTTAACCGCACACCTGAAAGCTTTAGAATAAAAAAAAGCAAACTTACCAAGGAGGAATAGATGCTAGGAGATAATCAAATTGAGGGCTGAAATCAATAAAATAGAAACAAAGGGAACAATACTAAGAATCAATGAAACAAAGAGTTGGTTCTTGGAGAAAATTAACACAATAGGTAAACCCTTATCCAAACTAACCAAAAGGCAGAGAGAGAACATCCAAATTAACAAAATCAGAAATGAAAAGGTCGTAACAACAGACAATGAGGAAATCCAGAGAATCATCATGTCATACTTCAAAAACCAGTACTCCACAAAACTGGAAAACCTAAAAGAATGGACAATTTTCTGGATAAGTACCACATACCAAAATTAAATCAAGAAAGTAAAACAATTTAAATAGACCTATAACCCTGAGGAAATAGAAAGTCATTAAAAAGTCTCCCAATAACAACAACAACAAAAAAAAAAATAAATAAAGCCCACGGCCAGATGGTTTCAGTGCAGAATTCTACCAGAATTTAAACCAAGAGCTAATACCAATACTCCTCAAATTGTTCCACACAATAGAAACAGAAGGAACATTGCCAAACACGTTTTATGAGGCTACAGTTACACTGATACCAAATCACATAAAGATGCAACAAAGAAAGAGAATTACAGTACAATCTCCCTCATAAATTTTGATGCAAATAATACTCAATAAAATACTGGCAAACCAAATCCAAAACACATTAAAAAAAATCACCCACCATAATCAAGTAGGCTTTATCCCAGATATGCATGCATGGTTCAACACACAAAAATCTGTCAATGTAATACACAATATAAACAAACCAAAAGAAAAAAGAACCACATGATCATCTCATTAGATGCTGAAAAAGCCTTCAACAAATTCCAACACTCTTTCATGATAAAGGTCTTGGAGAGATCGGGAATACAAAGAACATATCTAAACATAATAAAGGCAATTTATATTGGGCTGACAGCCAACATCAAATTAAATGGAGAGAAACTCAAAGTGATTCCACAAAAATTAGGAACAAGACAAGGCTGTCCATATTTATTCAATATAGTACTTGAAGTTCTTATTAGAGCAATAAGACAACAAAAGGAGATCAAGGAGATACAAATTGGAAAGGAAGAATTCAAACTTTCGCTATTTGCAGATTATATGACAGTACATGTAAGTGACCCCAAAAATTCTACCACAGAACTCCTACAGCTGATAAACTCCTTCAGTAATGTGGCAGGATACAAGATTAGCTCAAAAAGAATCAGTAGCCCTCCTATATACAAATGATAAACGAACCAAGAAAAAAAGGATAGAAATATCACCTTTTACAATAGTAACAAATAATATAAAATAACTTGGGGTAACTCTAACTAATCAAGTGAAAGATCTGTATGACAAGAGCTTTAAGTCTTGAAAGAAAGAACTTAAAGAAGACATCAGAAAATGGAAAGATCTCCCATGCTCACAGATAGGTAGAACTAAATAATAAAAACATCAGTCTTATTAAAAGCAATCTACATATTCCATGCAATCTCCATCAAAATCCCAAAAAAACTTTTCACAGACCTCAAAAGAACAGTACTCAACTTCATATGGAAAAACAGAAAATCTAGGATAGCTAAAGAAACCCTGCACAATAAAGCAACTTCTGGAGGCATTGTCATCCCTGACCTCAAGCTCTGCTATAGAGCTATAGTAATAAAAAAAAAAACAGTTTGGTATTAGCATAAAGACCAACATGAACAGCATTGGAATCAAATTGAAGATCCTGACATTAGTCTGCACACCTATGAACACCTGTTTTTTGACAAAGAAGCCAAAACTGTACAATGGAAAAAAGAAAATATCGTCAACAAATGGTGCTGGCATAACTGGATATCAACATGTAGAAGATTGCAAATAGATCCATATCTATCAGCATGCACAAAATTCAAGTCCAAGTGGATCAAAGACCTCAACATAAATGCAGTTACACTGAAACTCATAGAAGAGAATGTAGGAAATAGCCTTGAGCAAATTGGCACAGAAGACCACTTCCTAAATATAACACCAGTAGCACAGACACTGAGAGAAACAATCAATCAATGGGACCTCCTGAAACTGAGAAGCTTTTGTAGAGCAAAGATATGGTCAACAAAGCAAAGAGACAGCCTACAGAATGGGAAAAGGTCTTCACCACCCCAACATCTGACAGAGGACTGATATCCAGAATATATAAAGAACTCAAGAAATTAGACATCAAAATGCCCAACAGTCCAATTAAGAAATGGGCTATAGAACTAAACAGAGAATTCTCAACAGATGAAACTCAAATGGCTGAAAGACATTTAAGGAATTGCTCAACATCCTTAGTCATCAGGAAAATGCAAATCAAAATGATTCTCAGATACCACCTTACACCCGTCAGAATGGCTAAGATCAAAAATACTGAAGACAGTTTATGTTGGAGAGAATGTGGAGCAAGGGGAACACTCCTCCACTGTTGGTTGGAATGCAAACTTGTACAACCACTTTGGAAATCAATATGGTGCTTTCTTAGAAAATTGGGAATCAACCTCCCTCAAAACCCAGCTATACCACTCTTGGGCATATACCCAAGGAATGCTCAATCATTTCACAAGGACACATGCTCAACTATGTTCAGAGCAGCATTATTTGTAATAGCCAGAATCTGGAAACAACCTAGATGCCCTTCAACTGAAGAATGGATAAAGAAAATGTGGTACATGTACACAATGGAGTACTACTCAGCAGAGAAAAACAATGACATCATGAGGTTTGCAGGCAAATGGATGGAACTAGAAAAAATCATCTTGAGTGAGGTAAGCCAGACTCAGAAATACAAACATGGTATGTACTCACTCATAAGTGGATACTAGATGTAAAGCAAAGAATAACCAGACTGCAACTCACAACTCCAGGGAGGCTACCTAGTGAAGAGGACACTAAGAAAGACACAGAGATTGCCCAATGACAGAGAAATGGATGAGATCTGCATGAGCAAACTGGGGTTGAAGGGGAGTAATGGAGGGCAAGGATTGGGGGAAAGAGAGCTTAGGGGAGCAGGAGATCCCAGCTGGATCAGGAACAGTGTGGGAGAACAAGGAAAGAGATACAATGATGAATGAAGACCCCATGGGAATAGGAAGAAGCAGAGTGCTAGAGAGGTCCCCCAGAAATCCACAAAGATACCTCTACTATAGACTACTGGCAATGGTCGAGAGAAACCCTGAGCTGACCTACTCAGGTGATCGGATGGCCGAACACCTTAACTGTTGTGATAGAACTCTCATCCAATGACTGATGGAAGCAGATGCAGAGATCCATGGCCAGGCCCCAGGTGGAGCTCCAGGAGTCCAACTGGCGAGAGAAAGGAGGGATTGTATGAGCAAGAGATGTTGAGACCATGACTGGAAAAAGCACAGGGACAAATAGTCAAACTAGTGGAAACACATGAACTATGAACCCATAGCTGAGGAGGCCCCATGGAACTGGATCAGGCCCTCTGGATAAGTGAGATAGTCGATTAGCTTGAACTGTTTGGGAGTCCTTCAGGCAGTGGGAACAGGACCTGTCCTTAGTGCATGAGCTGGCTTTTTGGAGCCTGGGGCCTATGCTGGGACACTTTGCTCAGCCTGGGTGAAGGGAGGAGCAGACTGGACCTGCCTCAACTGAATCTACCAGGCTGAGCTGAATCCCCAGGGGAGTCCTTGCCCTGGAGGAGATGGGAATGGGGGGTGGATTGGGGGAAGATCGGGAGGGGGCAGGAGGATGGAGGATGGGGGAATCCATGGCGGATATGTAAAATTAAATTAATAAAAAAAGAAGAGTAAATGAAATAAACTCCTTTCCTTCACAATGTACCCAGTCTCAGATAATGTTACAATAGTATCATTAATCACCATGCAATTAATGATTAATGAATGAGGTCTGTGAAGTTCTCCTTTTAAATCATAGAATGGAGAAAATGTTCTCAGTTCATTCCAATTCTGGTACATGGATTTATTCTGGCTTTCTGTGATGTTTGCACATGGCTTATTACTGCCAGCGTTGTTGGATCTGAAGAATAGTAACTACAGATAATTCAGAAGATTTGTACAATTAAATCTAAAAGAACAGCATAAAGTCTGCCACTCTTTTAGCATTAGGATGTAACAAACCATCTCACACCAGTTCTGTAACAGAACCTGAAATTAGATCTTTCATGTTTGTAACCACAAAGTAATTTTTCTACTCTTGAAGCCTTAATATATATAGAAGTTGTCTGTTTGATCCCTCTAATTTAATTATAAATGTTATGAAGACTTGGCTGACTTTAGAAAATTTGAAAAATAATTACTAATTGCAGGTGAGCTTTATAGTTTGATAAATCTGATCACATTCTTTTCTGAGGAAAGTTAAAGATTCACACCTATTTTGACAAAATATGAATTGGAGGACGACAATATGTGTGGAGGAGAAAAGGACAGACAAAGGGGAGAGGTTCTTAGATTCAAGTATTTGATCCATTCTAATTGATTTTTGTTCAGAGTGGAGAAGAAAAAATCTATTTTTTCTTCTACATGTAGGTATCTGTCTTTCCCAGAACCTTTTGTTGAAAAGGCTGTCTTTTTTCCTGTGAATGTGCTTGATTTTATAAAAAAAAAAATTCTTGGAGCTGCTTAGAGGAGAGGATATCCCATATCTATTGGATGAAATGTTTTGGTAGATACCTGTTAAATCCAATTAATCTATGATGTCATTTATATCTGCAGTTTCTTTGTTTATTTTTGGTTTGGAAGACTTATTTCAAGATAAAGGTGAAGTATTAAAGCCGTCTGCTATTGCTGTATCACAATCTGTCAACATTTATGCATTTAGCATTTATTTTATGAAACCAGAAACCCCAAACTTTAGTATATATGACTAGTTGTTATATATTATTGATGAATAAATCTCTTCATGAATATGCAATGGACTTCTTTATCTCTTCTGGTTAGTTTTTACTTTCAGTATATTTTATCAGATATTAGATATCAGAATAGCTATACTCAGCTTGATTTTCATTTCCACTTACTCAACAGGTTAACTTTTTTTATTTGATTTTTCGAGACAGGGTTCCTCCGTGTAGTGTTGGTGCCTGTCCTAGATCTTGCTCTTTAGACCAGGCTGGCCTTGATCTCACAGAGATTCACCTGCGTCTGTCTCCTAAGTGCTAGGATTAAAGGTGTGCGCCACGACTGCCCCGCCCTCAATAGGTTAGCTTTTGACTTGAACTCTCAGCTTGTGAATGTCTCTATCAGTGAAGAGGGGTTTTTTGTTGTTGTTGTTCTTGTTTTGTTTTATTTTGTTTTTGAGACAAAGTGTCAGATTTGTTTTTGAAAACGTCCAGCTAGTCTGAATCTTGAACTGTAAGTTGAGGCCATCTGTTTTAAGATTATTACTCAACGGGGAGCTGTTTGCTGATTACTATGGTTTTAGGGCTGTTGGTCTGATTTGTTAAATTGCTATTATTGTTTTCTTCCTTTCATATTAGCAGTTTTTTCCTGATTGATTTATTGCATTAAGCATGACTGATTCCATCCTACATATCCTTTCTTTATCTGTCTCTCTCATGAAATGCATTTCCACTATTCTATCATGAAAGAGATTGTCTTTCTTCTTCCTCTGTGTACAGCAGTCCTTTATATGTTTTCTGTAGTGTTGGTTTGATTGTTATGAGTTGATTTTTTTCTTGAAATGTGCTTATTTCTCCATCAATTTTGAAAGATAACTCTGCTGGATATAGCACTCTTGGTTTCGCGTCATTACCTTTCAGGGCTTGAGGTAGATCTACCCTTGCTTTTCTGACATTTAATAATGCTGCTGAGACATGTGCTATTATTCTGATATGTTTGCCTTTGTAGACAAATTGATTATTTCTCCTTACAGCCTTTAATATCATTTCTTTGCTTTACCATTTTGTCACCTTTCCTGAGATATGATTTCAAAAGGTTATTTTCTCAAATACTAAATGTCTCATGTTATTAGATGCCCCTTATTTGGGGGTTGGTAAATTTTATCCAATAATTTCTTTGAATGAATCATCTATGACTTTGGACCTTATCTAATCCTTCTTTTTATCCTCTGAAATTTGACCTCTTGTCTCTTGACTGTATCTCGGAGTTCTTGAAAGTTTTGGTCATAGTCATTATTTTTGTATGCATTCCTGCATCTATTATTGCCGCTATCATTTCCTCCACCATTGAAATATTTTTTTCTTGATTTCACCTATCAATGATGCATTCCATTGTGTTTTAAACCCAACTCCTAAACTCATTTCTTTTTTTTTGCTATTTATTTATTTTTTATTAAGAACTTTTTTCATCCATTTTACACACCAGAGAACCCTTGCAACCCTCCTCCTGCCCCCCACTACCCCCACAAGAAGGCAAGGCCTCCCATGAGGAGGCACATCTGGTAGAGGCATATCTAAGCCCTTCCCCCTACCCCAAGGCTGCACGAGGTGTCCCATCTTAGGTAGTGGGCTCCAAGAAGCCCACTCATGCACCAGGGATGGATTCTGATCTTACTGCCAGGGGGTTCCCCAAGCTGATCAAGCTACAATTATACCACAATTGGACACATGTTCAACTATGTTCATACAGCATTATTTGTAATAGCCAGAACCTACAAACAACCTAGATGCCCCTCAGCTGAAGAATGGATTGAGAAAATGTGGTACATATACACAATGGAGTACTACTCAGCAGAGAAAAACAGTGACATCATGAAATTTGTAGGTAAATGGATGGAACTAGAAAATATCATCCTGAGTAAGGTAACCCAGACTCAGAAGGACAAACATGGTATGTACTCACTCATAAGTGAATACTAGATGTAAAGCAAAGGATAATCAGACTACAACCCACAACTCTAGAGAAGCTAGCAAACAAGGAAGACACAAAAACATACATAAGGATCACCCTGGGATGGGTAAATAGATGAGATCTCCATAAGTAAACTGGGGGTGAAGGGTCAGCAATGGAGGGTAGGGCATAGGGGATGAGAACATAAGGGAATGGGATGGTTGATCTGGAACAGGGAAGGAGTGAGAAAGCAATGAAAGAGATACCATGATAGAGGGAGATATCATGGGGATTGAGAAAAACCCACTGCTAGGGAAGTTGCCAGGAATCCCCAAGGGTGACCCTAGCTTGGACTACTAGAAATAGTGGAGAGGGTGCCTGACCTGAACTGGCTTATCCCAGTGATCAAATTGGTGAATACCATAACTGTCATCACAGAGCTTCCCTCCAATGACTGATGGAAGTAGATGCAGAGATCTACAGCCAAACACCAGGCAGATCTCCAGGAGTCCAGTCAAAAAGAGAGAAGAGGGATTCTATGAGCAAGTGCATCAGGATCATGATGGGGAAACCTACAGAGATGACCAAACCAAACTAGTGGGAACTCATGAAAGTTATATCAATGTCTGTGGAGCCTGCATGGGAGTTGACTAGGCCCTCTGCAAGGCAAGACAATTGTGTAGCTTGACTTATTTCTTTTTCTTTTAATGTAATTACTTATTGATTTTTTGAGAATTTTACATCATGCATCCCAAACCCTATTATCTCCTAGTCCCTCCATATCCTCCCCTTACTCCTGCAGCATGTCACCCCAATCAATTAAAAAAAAAAAAAAACACCAACAAAAAAATCCCACCTCACTCTTTCACCTTTCCAACACCTTTTCATTCACCCTAGTGGCATTGGAAGCTGCAGTGTGCCATGCAGTATACACTTTTGTCCAATCAGCCCCACCTGCAAAGTGTTCATTGCAATTAGTCATAGGTATGGTGCAAGGCCTCTGGCACACCATCATCACTGGACCCTCACCAAAATTCCCCTCAGATATCCTGCTGTCGCCCCAAGTCATGGAGAACCTGCAGTTATCATTTTGCAGGACGAGTCCCTTCACACACTCCAGAAGGTCATAACTAGGGTAGATGTTAGGATAGGCCAACCCAAGACCCAAGATGTGGGTCTGGGTGGTAGCAAAGCTGAATGGTCCAGGCCACTAGGACTGCCCCTCAGGCAAAGGGAGGAGCCAGCTCCCCCCCCACCCCTGCCCCATTCTCTCTTAGTGAGGGGTGGTGCCATCTCTCCCAAGGGCAGGGGCTTCCTGTCCCATGGGGGCAGGGCAGCTCTCTTGCTGCAGTGTCCAGCTGGGGGCAGGGATGGCTATCCCAGGGTCAGAGAGGGGCGGGACCAGCTCAGCACTCTGGCCCTCAGATTTCAACATGCATGGTTCCCATTACCACCTGTGGTAACTGCGCCATGGACATCATCACAGACCCCAGCTGCAGCAGGAACACGGACCCAGATATGCCTTCAGCAGCAGCTTGGGTCTGGACATCACCATGGACCCAGTGGCAACACAGCCCCTCCCTCCCCCCCGCCCAGATCAGTATAGCTCCAGCAACAGCAAGGCCCTCCGACACCAACATGATCTCAGGTAGCTGTCCAGACCCCAGGGAATAGGTGTGGCACAGCCTTTGGTGTTACCGTGGGTCACAGACAGAACCTGGCTGTGGTAGGACCATAGACCCAGACATGGTTCTCAATAGCAGCCTAGGCTTGGCTGTCACTATGTCCCCAGGTAGCAGCCCAGGCCACTCAGATTGACATGGCCTCCATGGCAGCATGGCCCTCGAACACCAACAGGGCCCCAGGTGGTGACCCAGACCCCTGGCATTAGCATTGCCTTAGATGGTATCAGAAGCCACAGACTTCAATCCAGTCCCTGGCTGCAGCAGTCTGGGCTCAGTTGTCACCATGGCCCTGGATGACAGCACAGGCCATCCAGGTTAGTATGGCCCTACAGCAGCATGACCCTCAGATACTGACATGGACTCAGGTGTCTGACCAGACCCCAGTCATCTATATGGCCTTCAGTGGTCACTAAAGTCATAGACATCAATACAGACTCTGTCTGCTACAAGGCCATGGACCTGGACATGCCCCCCCCAACAGCAGCTTGGGCTCCGATGTCATCATGTTCCCCTGTGGCAGCACAGACCACTCACATCAACATGGCCCTGGTGGCATGGCCCTCGGACACCAAAATGGCCACAGGTGGCAGACCAGACCATGGTTACCCCCATGGCCTTGGTGGCAACATGAGTCATGGACGTCAACACAGATCCTAGCTATTGTAGGACTATGGACCCTGACATGGCCCTAGGCAGTAACCCAGGTCCAGATGCCACCCAGGTCATAGGGGCAACAAGCAGGCCGCCCACATCAGCCCATTCCTCACCATCCTCGATTCTTCAGATCTGACTCTTTCCATGGCACATGAACGATTCTCTCTGTCTCCCATTTCTCCACCATGCACTTGCTCATAATAATGACACCCTCCTACCTAGTACCACAAGGTGGGCCTGTGGATGCTTTAGGCAGCCTGACCATGAGGACCCAGGACCCCCATGTGGGTGTCTTTCATCCACCTAAGCCACATAGCATCAGGTGGGCCTGTCAATATTTTCATTTCTAGCACATCTGTCTGGTTCAATTTCAGAGTCTAAATTTCCTTCTTTAATTTTTATATCATATATTTTATTTCTTCTCCAATTGATGACTGTTTCACCTACTTGGAAAACTTTCCTATGCAATTCCTAAATGGATTCCCTTGGTTCTCTCTTCTGTTTATTTGGATGCCCCATGTGGTTATTGATCCCTTGTCTGAGTAAGATTCTGAAATCTTTTCCTGAGATTTGCACTATCTCATTATCTTTGGCTTCTGGTATCGAGGTGCTACAAGCATGGAAAAGTGTCATAGTGGTCTGTTTTCTTTTATCTTGAGTGTTTTCTTCAGTGTGGCTGATCCATCTTTTGGAACTGACCATCTTCCAATTTTTACTTTTTATATTTTTCTCTTTTTTCCTTTGTTTTGTTACTATCTCTTCCTAGTGGGTGTTCATTGATGCTGTGCCTGCCATTGCTGTTTTGGACGACAGGCAAACACAGCAACAAGTACAATGACTTGGCAGCAACCCAAGTACTAACTCGCAGTGAAGACACCTGTGTGATTCGCTTGTATCCTTGATAAGATTAGGAGACAGCAGCACAGAGGTACTGAGGAGGAGAAAGGCAGGGTTTGTAGTATTTTACAGTTAATGGTATTCACAGGCAATAAATAAAAAGGAGGAGGTAACAAGAACGGGAGTGAAAGGGGAAGAAAGGGTGAAGAATAAAAAAAGTACTTCAGCCAGAAGTATGGAAAATACTTCTATTAGGAAAATACTAGAAACCATGTGCAGAAAAAATTATATAGGATAATCAAAATAGCCCATGGAAATGAGAAACAAGCTAAAATCAAGCAACTGAAGTACAAAGTGCTTTTTTTTAAAGAAGAATTCTTATTTAAAACTGAAAAATGAATGAATATTTATTTTATTTATTTAAAAATGAAAAAATACTCTAATATCACCCGTGTTTATGTTTGCATTTGTAGAGAGGTAAATAATGAAGTAGGTAGGTAGGAAGATTTATATCTAAAATATACCTAAATATATTAAATATATTTTATTTATATAATATCTAAAGGGGAGAAAATAGACTAGAGGACAGCATAGCATTAGCCAGTCTTCTTCCTACTGGAGAGAAATGTGGTTTCTCACTCCACCTGGATGACTTTTTGTAGCAGGCTCTGCAAATGGAGAGAGGGTTGCTTCAACAGTTCAAACCAGTTAAGTCAGAAAGATGTTCTTCCAGCTGAGAGGAGTTTGTGTGAGACCTACGTTTTGCATCAGTTCCTCAGTCTGACCTCCCCCTGCTGCTACCTGCACTTTTGGCTGTGGTGCACTGGGGAGTTTAAGTTCTGTTTGGGGCTTTCTGTGATCAAGGTTCTGAAATTTGGGAGACCCACCCTAATGCCTTTGCTTGCCTTTGTCAATAGAGGGCCTCTTACCAGCATGATATCATCTAGTTTTTGCTTTTTGTTTCTGTTCCTCTCAACCCCAGTTGATGGCCCTGGTTCTTGTCAAAAAGTGTACACATCTGTCCTGGAGATTCCGGGAAGGAGTGGAGAAATCTCAGTTTGAGACTATCCTGCTCAATCCACCATACTCTCCTAGTCTTCATGGTTAGCACTGCTCTGTGTGTCCCTCTGACCACAATAGATTCATCCTTTGATCACGCTTCCTCAGCCCAGTCAGTCTGTCTCCAGCTAAGCATTCTTAGGTGCCTGGATTCAAAGGGGGACTTAGTCTGTACTAAGTTTTTATTTATTTATTTATTTATTTATTTTATTTATTTATTTATTTATCTGTTTGTTTTTTATTTTATTTTATTTTATTTTTTGGTTTTTCAAGACAGAGTTTCTCTCTGTAGCTTTGGAGCCTGTCCTGGAACTTGCTCTGTAGACCAGGCTGGCCTCGAACTCAGAGATCCGCCTGGCTCTGCCCCCTGAGTGCTGGGATTAAAGGCATGCGACACCACTGCCCGGCTAAGTTCTTAACATATATCATTTAAACTATTTCTCAGAGCAGTGTGGAGTTTCATTTAATAAGAAAGTCAAAGATCACCACTAGGTAAGTATGTAGCATTTAGTCTTCTGGTACAAGAGCAAAGAATGCTGTGAGCTAAACAGAGTTGAAATGGAAGTATAAGATTGAATAGAGATAAACCATGGAGAAATTCTATCAGACTAAATAAAATTTATTGTCAGATCCTGTCAACATGAACCATGGTGGCCTTGACATATTTTAAGAAAATGACAGAGCCTCTAAAATCAATTCCATGTTTTAGCTAGATACTTTTCGTCACTTCCAAGAGAGTTTGGCCCACTCTATAGAGAGGACAAAACCTTTCAGGAACAGCAGCCATCATGAAAAGGCTTGTCAGACTTCCATCCAGCTTCACTTTATCACTCCCAATGTGGAGGCTTACTTGAGATGTTGTGAAAGGAAAGACACAAAAAAGAGAAAGCTGAGAAAATCTAGATTAGGAAACTGACACAAGTAGAGGGAGAGTGTAAGATGTTAAGAACTCTCTTATATTATATATATATATATTTCTCACCTCATCATTAAAGTATTATATCTATTTCATTTCATAACAGGATAAACCTGCCTTTAATCGAAAATGTATATCCAAATCTCTAGAATTTAACACACTGTAGGCATTCTCAGGAATTTGTGTATAGTCATTTAAAAGGGGGAATCATAAAATAGAAAGTTAAGATAAAATAAACCAACATGATACACAAGTGAATCTCCACCAAACATTTCCTGTATAGATTAGAAAACATATAAAGGTAATCTTCCTCTTTTAAAACATTATACAAATCTAACTATCTGCCTCCATAGTATCTACCAATATTCCTATGAAAATATAAGCATATGTATATACATAATTCATATATACATATCTAAACAAATATATATATACATACATATATGTGTTCATAAAATTATACACTAAAGTACATAAAATTAAAAGGTAGAATCAGATCCACCAGGGTTTCCCCTTAAAAGTATTTGATATTCTTCTGATATCCAAGAAAATATGAAATTAAGAAAATTTAAAAAAAAACACTTCCCCAAAGTAAAGCCTCTGTTGCAGCAGCCATGAGCCAAGAAAGAATGTTTGGAGATCACTAAGCTGGAGAGCATATCATAGGGTTTACAACTCAGAGCCAACCCTTCCTACATTAACTCTTGGAAGAACAAATGTGAGAAATTCAATATCATTTTTTTTTCTAGTCTCTGGTTTTGCCTTGTCTTCATGTCCCACTCTTTTCAGTGTCAGTGAACTTAACTTGAAGTTCAGTGAGCTGCATCTCTAGGTGGTGAACATGTTTTGTCCTCCCACTACATCCCTTTACATAGCAACCCCAGAGAGTTACTCTTGAGAAGTGTTGAGTTCGCTATGCTCCTGGGACTCCTAGCATCACTGCCAACCTTCCACAAGCTAAATGTTCCCTACAAGTACCTGTAACTAAGTACAGATTGTATCCAGGAAGATGCTTCCTATAAGCTCAGAGTCGACCAACTTCACAGAATTTAACTAAGTATATCTGTGGTTATTAGTGAAGAACAGGGGGGTTCCTAATCAATCACCCTTGCTTACCTTTCCAGCCACATCTCTTATAACTCACACATAAGGCTGTTCTGTCTTTGGTCAATATAACCATCACATGGTTTACACAGTATTGCATACTGTCTTCATGTCTCCCTGTCTCTTCATAGCTGTTACCTCTGCCCACAGTATTTCTCTTAGCCCATCACCCATTTATGTATCGCTTCACCCCCACCTCAGCCTCCAACACATTACCTTCTCTCCGAAGTAATTTTCTTCCATATTCCTGCAAATAGGATTTATCTTATTCTTCTATGTTCTGCAGTTTGCTTCTCTGTCTTCCCATGGAAAGCATCTATTACAGAATTTAGAATAACAGACTCTTTTTAAAAGTAGAATTTAAATTATAACCATTGATTTCCTTCTCTGTCTCTCCCCATAAGAACTGGTGCACAGAACATGTCTCTTTAACAAGTGAGTCCATAGAGTCTTGCATAGGACTTGGCTAGGAGTTGGCATTCAATATATGATTGTCAAACGAATGGATAAATGAAAAGGTAGGTGATAGATATTCTTAAGAAGCCCACCCCGCACAAAATACTACTTCTAATTCTAATCATTCTGAAGATGATAGTGCCTCTGAGAGTGAATATAGACAAATCTTCCTCAGATGATACATGGATTATGAGTATTCACTTCTTAAAAGTGGGAATGTTTTGTTTCTACAAGACATTTATGGTTTGTTTAAATCTTCCTTCTAATCTCATTAGACCAACCAGCCTCAGCACTCTTAGCAAATGTTTTACCCAAAGCAGATTCTTTAGTGTCTAGAATAGATTGTATTCTTCCTTCCTATCTATGCAAATACCCCCCACTGAGACCAATACTTCTCCCTCAGAAAAGTCTTCAGCATTATCAACTTCTTTTGCTTTTCATATCTTAGTTTATAGAAAGCCTCTGTTGGAAAAGCCTCCATTTATTCCACAAACCAGAGTTACATACACTTTCCGTAGTATTTCCAAAGGACCCTGACCTCATCCCATAGGAATAATTGTCCTGAACTGCTAGTTGTCCTAGGAAGACTGGGAATGAGAAACAAAGGAAACAGGTAGCTCATAACTATGCCAAGCAAGTTTACTAATTTGTATAGCATCTTATACACCAATTTCAGGGCCAAGGTCAGCAGAGAGCTAAGTCAGACAATGTATACACAAATCTTAAAATGGTCTTTTAATAAAAAAAATACCTGGAGCCTGATAGTGGGATAAATGGTGAAAGATCTTAGAGAAACAAAGGAATAAGCCACAGCCACAACCTCTTACTCACCACCTCCTCAGCTGTTAGGCCTCTAGCCAAATGAGCTTCCTCAGCCGAAAAGGCTTTAGTTCTTGGCTCCTTACACGTGCCTTATATACATTTCTCTGCCCAGCCATCATTTCCTGGTATTAAAGGCATGTGTGCTTCCCAGTACTGGAAGGAAAAGTGTGTGCTGCCACTTCCTGGCTCTGTTTTCTCTCCTAGACTGAGTCAATTTTATGACGTTCAGGGTGGCTTTGAACTCACAAAGATCCAGACAGATCTCTGCCTCCTAAGTGCTGGGATTAAAGGTGATGCCACCACTGCCTGGCCTCTGTGTTTAATCTAGTGGCTTGTTCTGGTCTCTGATCTTCAAGCAAAGTGTATTAGGGTACACAATATATCACCACAAGACTGTGCTGGCAAAGAGAACACAGAATACCTCAGATACTTGGAACTGATAACCATAGACCTTCAAGGGATAAAGCGGGATTCCCAGGAGCAAACTTTAACTCCTTAGAGACTCAGGCCCTGCTCTGGTCCCAGACCAGACCTTGCCAAGTCTGCCCCTGGGCAAGGATACAGAACTAACATTCTCTTTGTCCTTTCAACAAGGCCTCTGAGAAAACCCAAGATCAGTCTGACTCCCAAGGGGACCCACATTGACTTTTTAGAGAATGGCTTTTTGTCACACTCTGGTTATAAGGGTACATTTACTTGTTGACCATGCCTGCTGAATTTTGGTAGCTCCAGGATCCTACACAAATAAGGAGAATGAAAAAAAGGAAGATAAGCAGGACGGGTTTGATGGATGTTGCTCAGGCATTTCAAAATAAGATGCTTGTTTATCTAAACAATACCAACAAAAGAGGTGACATATTGATTTGTCAAGTATTAGCTTGATTCCAAAATTAAATTATTTAAGATGCACATTAGAGAATTGTTCTCGATGTAGGTTTTGAGTCCTACATTAATCTTCCATCAGAGTTTCAAACCAACAAATCAAAAAGCCACATTATAAATGTGGGGGATACTTGAGTGACTTGTAAATGAGCAGTTTGATATGCCTGAGAAATCCGAAGAGGAGGGAGTTATTCATTCAGCTAAGTGGAACCTATTTGGAAGTCACTGCATGCCCACTGATGATAGAGCCAAGTGCCAGAGCAAGCTGGCTAAGCAGCAGCCAATTGAACAGAGTTTATTGAGAGAGGCGCCAGGAAGGCTGATGAAAACCAAAGAGATTGTTCAGGGCTGGTGGCCCCATAAGTGACCAGCCAGAGACAGTGCATTTATCTGAGCCACATACATGAAAGCCATCTTCAGCAGTAAGGTGGGAGGGGACTCTATCTGGGCACAGGGAATCAATCACATTTGAACAACTGCCTATTGCAGAAGACACTCACATGCACTCAAAATCATCTTCATCTTAAGACCTTCGTCTCCACAGCTCATTTTCCTCATCCTTCACTCTATTTCACTCGATGGTAATGTATCAAATTTCTACTACCCAGAATTATACAAACAAGGCAAAGGAAAAGAATAACAACTGATCAAGGAATGAACACATTCACATAGTTCACCAACTAACGGCTCCATGGAGCTAAGAAAGGAGAAAATGTGATGTACGATGCAGTTTCCTGTGTTGAATATAACCGCCAAAACAAAATTATATCATAGTTTTCAAAGGGCACAAGGAAAATTTTTCATAAGGGTGAACACATCAGATGTTAAGTGGCCAGAGATTCTTCACTCAATGAGGCAAGGGTAGAGGGGTCTGTTTGAGAGTTGGCAAGATAGCTCAACCTGCTGTGAAACCCAATGACTTGAGTTCTATCCACAGGAACCGTATGGTGGAAGGAAAGAAAAAATCCTCAAAAGTTGTCCACTGACCTCCATGTGTTCTCTATGGCACATGCATTCAACACCCCCTCCCCCCAATACAAACTGAATAAATAACTGGAATTTTTTGTTTGTTTGATTTGTTTTGTTTTTTGAGACAGGGTTTCTCTGTGTAGCTTTGAAGTCTGTCCTGGAACTAGCTCTTTAGACCAGGCTAGCTTCAAACTCACCAACATACACTTGTCTCTGACCCCTGATCATAAATTTAAAGGTGTGCATTACCACACCCTGCTTTAAGCTGAATAAATAAAAAATAACACTTTTTTTAAGGTACAGGATTCTCTTTAGGTCCAGAGGAGAAGAAATAATAATTTAAAAGTGTCTTTCTTTTGATTTTCTATATAGTCTTTTTGTTTTATTTCGTTTTTGCTGAGATAGAATGACCTGACACTCACTACGTAGGTGAGGATGGCTTTTAACTTCTGACTTGTACTGGCTGGTTTTTTTATGCCAACTAGACACAAGCTAGAATCATCAGAGAAGATGGAGCCTCAGTTGAGGAAATACCTGTAGTGATACTTTCCTTGTGCTCTAACAAATAAAACTTATCTGGCGATCAGAGGACAGAGCCAGCTACTAGATTAGACATAGAGACCAGAGAGTAGTGACACACACCCTTAATCTTATCATTTGGGAGGCAGATATCTGTCTGGATCTCTGTGAGTTCAAAGCCACACTGGGAACAGAGCCAGGCATGGTGGCACACACCTTTAATCCCAACACTTGAGATTTCATATCTTACTTGGGAAGGATACACATCTTTAATCCCAGGAAGTGGTGACATGAAGCAGAAAGGTATACAAGACTTGAGGACAAGAATTAGACACTTTTAAGCAGTTCAACTGTGACCCTCAGGTGTGAGGACTCAGAGGCTTTCAGTCTGAGGATTCGTGGAAACAGGAGCAGCTGAGGAGTTGGCGAGATGAGGTTGGCTGTAGCTTGTTCTGCTTCTCTGATCTTTCATTTTTTGACCTAATATCTGGCTCCAGGTTTCTCTATTAATAAGATCATTTAGCAATACCTCTGTGTTTAGCAAGACTGTGTTACAAATACCTCTGTGAGATCCAGTGGTAAGACATTTTCTCAATTAGTGATCAACAGTGGAGAGCCCAGCCCATTGTGGATGATGCTGTCCCTGGGCTGTTAGTCCTAGGTTCTATAAGAAAGCAGGCTGAGAAAGCCTGGGGAAGCAAGCTAGTTGGCAGCTCCCTTCCGTGGCCTCTGCATTGGCTCTTGTATCCAGGATCCTGCCCTGTTTGAGTTCCTGTCCTGACTTCCTCCAGTGATGAACAGCAATGTGGAAGTGCAAGCCAAAAATAGCCTTTTCTCCCCAACTTGCTTTTTGATCATGGTATTTTGTCTCGGCAATAAAAAACCTAACTAAGACATGATCCTTCTGCTTCTTTGCCCTAGGAAATGGAATTACAAACATAGGTTCTCATATCAGAATCACATTAATCTTCTAATTACACTCCATTTATTGTTTTCATTCAATCTGCTTATGCCAGAAGAAAGGAATAGAGGGGAAAGGTGGTATTTCTACTAGACACTGTTCCTCACATGAACACACAGGGATGTTTGATAGGTTGACTTTTACAGAGGAGTCATGGCTTTTCATATTAGCCAGCAAGACCTGCAGTTAACTTATTTTTCCACTATATCTTTGAATCACCCTCTTTCTACTAGAGATTTAATCTCCTTGCAAATATGTCTGTTTGTAATTGAAAGACTCAGCAGGCCTGCTATTTAGAGGACTTCAGCCCATAAAGTGATCATATTTTTCTAAGTATAAATGAAGAAGTGCTGTTTTACTTTAGACTTGAATTGCTATCAGACTAGTTCTGTTTAAGACTGCATTTGGTTGATCACTTCCCTGGACCTTGGTGATGTAGAACAGGCACAGAAGACTTGAAGAAAAACACAACAGTCTTTCCTTCTGGTGGCCATCTTTGTGAAGCCCATCTATGAATTTTGTGAAGTACTCCCCTGAAATTTCTTTAAAACCCAATTGTTAAAGTCACTACCATGTTCAGGTTTCTTGCTTATTAGTTGTTCACATACCATCATTTATTTGAGCATTACAAAAATGAACCAAGTTAGATGCTAATGCCTCTGTTTTATACATGAGATGGACAAACTAAAAGGATTGATCTTTTTTTTTTTAAAGGAGCACAGCTATTAAGATAGATAAGAATCCATGCTCAATCCTGGGGTAACTCTGCTGTTTTTTCTTCCAAATTGTCTCTTTAGTAGAAAAAGGGGGTTTTAGTTTATAAATTAGAAAACCCTCTTTTCTCAAGAAATAGGATTAAGTCAATTCAAAAAGCTTCTGTACAATAGGAGAAACAACCCACTGAAGAAATATAACCCACAAAATGTGGGGAAAACTCCTTGCTAGATATGTATCCACCAGGGGATTAACATCTAGATTATTGTTCTGGTTACTGGTTAGTTTTATGTCAACTCCACACAAGCTAGAGTTATCAGAGATTAGAGAGCCTCAGTTGAGAAAACGCCTCCATAAGATCTGGCTGTAGGACATTTTCTTTCTTTCTTTTTTTTTTAATCAAGAATTTTTTTATTCATTTTACATACCAATTATGGATCCCCCCTTCCCTTCTTCTGCCCCTCCAGCCTCCCTCCCCAAACCCACCCCCATCCCTCCTACAAGAAGGTAAGGCCTCCTGTGGGAAGTCACCAGAGCCTGGCAGGTTCAGTAGAGGCAGGCCTAAGCCCCTCCCCCTGCCTCAAGGCTGTTCAAGGTGTCCCACTATAGGTAGTGGGCTCCAAAAAGCCTACTCAAGCACCAGGGATGGATTCTGATCCTATTTCCAGGGGGGTCCTTAAGCAGATCAAGCTGCACAACTGTCTAACTATGAAAAGGGCCTAGTCCAGTCCTGTGGAGGCTTCATAGATGTTGGTCTAAATTTCATGAGTTCCCACTAGTTTGGTTTGGTTGTCTCTGTAGATTTCCCTATCATGATCTTGATGCCCCTTGCTCATACAATTCCTCTTCTCTCTCTTTGACTGGACTCCTGGACATTTTCTTAGTTAGTGATCAATGGAAGAGAGCCCTGCCCATTTGTGGGTGGTGCCAGCCCCAGGTGGTGGTCCTATGTTCTATAAGAGAGCAGGCTGAGCAAGCCATGAAGAGCAAGCCAGTAAACAGCACCTCTCCATGGCCTCTGCATTAGCTTCTGTCTCCAGGTTCCTGCTCTGTGAGAGTTTCTACCCTCACTACATTTGATGGTCAACAGTTATGTGGAACTGTGAGCAAAATAAACCCTTTCTTCCCTTGCTTTGGTCATAGTATTTCATCACAGCAATAGTAACTCTAAATAAGACCAATGTGAAAAGAATCCAAAGAAATCAATGCCAAGAGAGCAAATAACCCAGTTATCTAACAGGCAGAAAAACTGAAAAAAGGAAACTTTTCAAATTAAGATGTATAAAGGTCTAGTAAATACATTAAAATGTCCAGCATCATCAAGGAAATAGAAATTAAAACCACATTGAGATTCCATGCCAACACAGTCAGCATGCCAGAATCAAGAAAACAAGCAGCAATAAATGTTAACAAGAATGAGTAGCAGGGATCTGGGCAGAGTAGTTCAGTCCTTGGGAAGATGAGACAGGAAGATTGCTGCTAGTTCAAGGTTAGCCTTGGCTACATAAGTTCTAGGCCACAGACTGAGACCTTGTTTCTAAAACATTAAACAAACAATTACACAAAAGACTTCAAGGGAAGAAGGAGACCTAATTCCCTCTGATGGCAATGTACATTAGTGCAGCCATTAAGACAGCAGTATGAAGATTCCTCAAAAATTAAAATAGGGTATCTACTTGATCAAGCTATGCCCCACTAGGTGTACACCAAAAAAAAAAAAAAAATCAGAGTCAACTTACGGTGGAGGGATCTTTCTATATATATTTATGCACCATAGGCAAATTATGGAATCATCATGGATATCATAAGTGTGTAAATGCATAAAGAAAATGTTGCCAGGTTATTCCTTGCACTGAGGATGCTGAGGTACATGTACCAACCTGGTCTACATAGCATTCTAGGACAGCAGGAGTATGTTGAGAGATTCTATCAGAGGAGGAAGAAGGGGAAAAGGAAGAAAAAGAGGAAAAGGAAGAAGAGGAATAAGGAAGAGGAGGAAAGAAAGAAAGGATGTAAATGCAAAATATATCTATACAAAAGAGTGTTATTCAGTTATGAAGAAGGATGAAATGCTTTAATTTGTAGAAAAATGGATGGAACTGGAGATCATTGAGTTCAGTGAAGTAACCCAGCCCCACAATGTAAATGTCACATGTTTTCTCTTATATGGGAAAGCTAGGTGGGGTGTACAAGGGTGTGAGAATAAAAGGGAGACCACTGGGGATGTAAGAAGGGAAATGAAGAGATAAGCAAGAAAATAGAGGAGGTGAGTATGATCTTAGTATTTTATATGTACACATGAAAATGTCAATAAAAACTCTGACGTTGTACCATTAATGTACACTAATATATATAGTTATTTCCACACTGAGATGAAAATTTGGAAATTTCTACATAGATCAGGTTAACTTGCCACTTTTTCTACTTTCCCTTTTTCTTTCTCCCTTTCTTTTTCTTTCCTTCTTCCTTCCTTCCTTTCTTTTATCCCTTGGATTGAAAATATATTCTTTTCTCATATAATATATCCTGATTATGGTTTCCCCTCCATCTAATCCTCTCATGTCCTCCCCACTTTCCCTCCCATCAGAGTTCACTCCCTTTCTGTCTTTCATTTTAAAAAAAAAGGCTTCTAAGATAATAAAATATAAAAAAATAATACAATTATATTATTAACCAACAGAATTAATAATTAAATTAATTAAACCAACAGAATTAGAAGAGCCAAAGAGAAGCCTCAAAAACCAGAGACTCACTCATTTACACACTCAGGAATGCTGGAAGCCATGATATATACTTAGAGGACATGGTGCAGACCCATGTGCTTGTTGCCTCAGTCTCTGGGAGTTCACATGAGCTGTTCTTATGTTGACTTAGAGGACCTTGATTACTTGATGTCCTCATCCCCTCTGGTTCTTACACCCTTTTCACCTCCTTTCCACAGCTATGAGCTATGAGGGGAGGTATTTGATAGAGACATACCATTTAGGGCTCAGCGTTCCCAGGTCTCTCTCTGCCTAAAGTCTGGCTGGGAGTCTCTGTATTGGTTCCCATCTACTTAAGGATGAAGCTTCTCTGATGACAGCTAAGCAAGGCACTGATGAGTATGGCAGAATATCATTAAGAGCCATTTTATCTCTACTTTCTGTTTTGTTTTGCTTTTTCAGTCCAATAGTATTTGGTTTTACCCCAGATCCCTGAGCTATCTGCTCTTAGGTTCTTGATCACCCAAGCATGGTCAGGTATTGGTTCCATCTTGTGAAGTGAGCCTTAAGTCAAATCAGATACTGGTCAGTTACTTCCACAAGCTTTGTGCCACCAAGCCCTAAGGTCTTTTGCAGGAAGGACATCATTGTAGACCATCTCAACTTGTCTGTGTTCAATGAATTGTGTAGGTGTCTTCAGTAAAGGCACTTTGCTGTCTGTTTGCAGAGAGCAATCTATTTTAACTTGCCATTTCCAGAATTCACTAGACACCATTACTAAGATCAACTGAAGCTGGATAGCTAACCTTATAAACCAACCCTAGAGGAATTAAAGATGCCCAAAGCATCTTGGCATAGTGCCCGGGACATAGACCTTTCCAAAGAAAATATGTTTGCCCTCGATGAAGCAGAGAAAAGACTCCAGGGGCTCTGACCACATCTGTGGTGCTTTGAATGAAAATGACCCCCATAGGCTCATAGGGAATGGCACTATTAGAAGATGGGGTCTTGTTGGATAAGTGTGGCCTTGTTGAAGGAATTATATCACTAGGTGTGGAATTGGAGGTTTCAAGTGCTCAAGCCAGTCCCAGGGTCTCTCCCTGCTACCTGCCAAAGCAGATGTAGAACTCTCAGTTACTGCTGCAACACCGTTGTCTGCCTGTGTACCGCCATGCTTTCCACCATGACAATAATGGACTAAACCTCTGAACTGTAAGCCAACCCCAGTTAAATGTTTTTCCTTTATAAGTGTTGTTGTGGTCATGATGTTTCTTCACAGCAATAAAACCCTAGCTAAGACAACATCCAAAATTATGTAGACTCTAGTTCCTAGGGACTAGAATCTGGTGAACCCTCATGTGATAATAATTATATTTGAAGAAGTTCCCTGTCTAGAGAAAGTCCTGAGGTCAGCAGGAAACTTTACTCAAGAATCTACATGTTTCTAAGCTAGCCTCCCTCATGTTTATGGATTCTCCCATGGCCCCAGTGCCTATGACTCATACTGAATATTGAATTTCACCTCCCTCCAGTAAATTCAGGCTGCATAACTCATAACCTTTAGGGCAGATAGCACTTTCTGGAAGCATTAAAAGGCTTCCAGTGTAAAATCCGTGTGAGGTCTGACATGGAATAAGAAAATGCAACTGCTTTCTAATTCCCAGATTTTAGCAACAGATGATTTTTAATGGATCTTTAATATGGTTGGCAAACTTCCTCTTGTGTGGCCCTCAGAAAGAGATCAGAGATGCTGTCTTTCTGGGTGTTGTTTTTAAAACCCAGAAACTCATCAAAGCACTGATCTCTGCATATGATGCCCATTTTTTCCTCATTTATCATCCACTGAGCCCAGTATTTACTTTGAATGGAGCTATTTACAGGAGAAAAGACCCCCCTTGTGATTGACAGTCTTACTAAAATAGTGGGTTCCTGTGTCACAAGGGCCACTCCCAAAATAAGATGCGATATTATCTTGCATCCCTCTCTGTCCAGCTATTCCTCTGCCAGGTCATCATCCACCAAGGTTTCTCAGCCTGGTCTCCTCTCCTCTAGAAAGCCCTTTCAATACCTCCCTGGCAGTAGAGCTTCTTCTCCATTAGTTAATGTTTTTTCTTTTCAAATTATTTCATATGTCATTGAAGCTATGAGCTTTAGAACTGAGGAAAAAGAAAGTGTTGAATTATGAGTGACAGTCCAATTTCCTCCATGCTATATCATGTGACCTGATGCATGAAACAGACTCACCAGGCTGATATCACTATGTGTACTATTGGATACTATGCCCAATTATTTTATACTTCTTATTTCCAATGTTTAATGACTGTGAAGTACCCAAAAAGGAACCTAAAAGATGTTTTATATAAAGAATGGGTACATGTGTCATTAATAAATTAACATTTAAGTGAATAGATGCTAAAACATAGCATAAGCCCTCTGTGTGCATTGCTGTATGTCCTCTTTACAAAACAACCTAAGTAGACACTGTGGCCCCCATTGAACTAAGAAAGACAGTGCTGTGAAAGGAGAATAAACTACTTGTTGAAGGTGCCAAGTCCTAGTTGTGGTATAGGAAATAGGCAAGTAAGTCTATCTGGGTCCTACACATAGGCTTTCCCCTACTGCTCCACAGTCTTTAAGCCTATCAAAGAAACAATGCCCACACCCATGCCCTGTTTCACACTGCTATAAGGAAAGGGCTTTCTATGCTGATTGGAATGGCAACAGTACCCAGCCCTAATTTGAGGAACAAAGAACTAGGGAAGAAATCTGGTTTCCCACCAAACCCTTCCCAGGCAGAACAGCAAGCCAGAATGAAGTTGCAAAGGAGCTGGGAAATAGCATGCATGATGAGAGGGTGGTTCTTTAGGTTTGTGACCAGGAAAGCCTGAGGCTCCTGCTGTAGCTGCCAGGCTGCAGATTAAGCCCTTTCTTTCTTTTTTCTTTCTTCAAAAACAAGAATGTTGAGACCCTAAACTTGTTTTCTTTTAAATGCTATAAGCTTTTCAGGAAACAGCTTCCTCTGGGAACCTGCTCATTACAGAGTCCCCTTGAAGAAGTGCCAAAGTGTAGTTAGGGAGGAGGGGGCTGGAGAGAGGGAAATGTTGGGTTGATTCAGTGGGGTTATTTGATGGTGGAAATGCCTCTATACAAGGAACAGAGAATAGCCTGGTGCCTTCTCAGCCAGGCAGAGCATACAGACTCCTGGGAATGGAGAGCTTCTGCCTGACAGTCAGAAAATCCTTGTCACCGCAGTCCACGCTAGACCAACAAGTAAAACAGAACTTATTTGCATACACTGTATCCGTGCAGGTTTTGCTAACTTTTTTATTTAAGTAATTTTAAATTATACTGAGTGGTCTGCTCCAGCATTTCACATGCTTCTTGTGCTGGCATTGAGCATCTTTGCTTCTTTTTTATTTTTTTTTAGTGTTCCTTTGCTAGCCACACCGAAGGTATATTGATCAATCAGAACAACTTGACATACAGACTCCCACACAAGTGCAGACATTAGAACCTGCATAGGCATGTCTAATCATTCTATCGACTGTGAAAAAAAAACTAAAAGTACAGAGCATAAAAAAAAAAATAAAATTAAAAAAAATCAAATATGATGAAAAGAATAATAAAAAAAGAACTCCAAGTTCTGAAATCAGATATTTCAATCAAATTTACCTCCATAGTCACCATTTACAATATGAAGAAAAATATAAGTTCAGAGAGTAAAAAAGACATAAATGCCACAGAGATAAGATTATGGCCAAAGCATTATTTGAACCCTATTCTGATGACAGAATCCATGTTGTACAGTCTCACCTGTCAGCATCTGAGTAAAGACAGCACTAAGGCTAATTTGTATCAAAGAATTATCGTGAAATGAAGAATGTGGAGACATATTTCCTTGTGCTAAGATTTTTTATAATCATGAAGTCATTCTTCATCAACATAATACGGAAGGCATGGAGCCATTGGATACATAATCACTGCTATCACCTGTGGGATGTTGAAAGGACATCAAGGAGGTTACTTATCACTGAGTATCATCCATGCACAAAGCCACCAGGACATAAACAGTTTTAGAATAATCTCTTGGAAAATCTCTATGAAGAAAAAAATGGAAGAACGTGAGTCTATGAGTGCAGGTCAGAGATGTTCGTGTCTTGGGCCAGAGCATTCTACTTGTGTTCTCTCCCTCTTCTACAGACAAGCTGTCTCACTATGGACAGAGGCTGAACTTTTAAAACCCTTGATATCCTCATCTGTAAGACAGATCTGGGAGACATTTACCTTGCAAAGACTGTGATATCAGAAGATACCATAAAATAATAGCTCAATAGAATGAATAATCATTGCAGTTCCAGTGACTATTGAGGTGTTGTACATTGGTTATTGTTGCTAACATCTCTCCAAGGAAGTATAAGCACATAAGCACATAGGAATTAATTAATTTCTCACTAGTGGTAAGTATGAATTTAGGTTGTATGTCTAATAGTATGTAATACTTGCAGAATCCCTATTTAATAGTGAACAAAATATTCCCTGAAAAGTTTAATAAACCAAATCATAATAAAATTAAACATTGCATTCTAAATTTATAGAGACAATGAAGCTTTGTGTCAAGATTCAGACCCAGGAAGGCTAATTCAGACAAGCTTCCCATGGGCACTTGAATGGGAATTTCCCACATGATATGTTTCCAAATCATGCTCTGTGGCTCCTTAGAAACCACCGAATGTGGGTACGAATAATCTCAAATCCCTCTTCACCACTCACCACTCACACTTCCTCTTACCAATATTGTGTATGAAATTTTCCATAAGTATATCATTTGAAGAAGTAGTTCCATAACTCATAAGCATTTAGTCTGCACAGAATGTACTTACCTGGTAGGAGAATGAGCCATGGGCTCTGCAGAGGGCAACAAGAAAGCACAGTCAATGTCCTGTTGGTTTTGACATACTTTTCCAAGATTTTACACTAATCTGGTCCTGCAGATGATTCCTCAGTTAAGACAGTACTTGGAGTATCTTGTGTTAGTGTTCTCAGCAGGCTGCTAGACAGCCTGACAGTTTCAGCACTGTCCTTAGGAACAGCAGCCCTGCAGCCAGGTTCAGGAAGCCTAAACCCAACCAAGGATTAGGCAGCCTGGCATCCAAAAAATATTTGATGGATGGACATTTCAGGTGTGGGAAATTGATAGAAGTTAAGGTGAATCTCTATTGCATCGTGTATCTTCTGTCTCCTTTCCTAACAAATACATCATTCTAGAGGTTTTCATACACTTCCATTCTGAAAATTTCTTCTCAAAGTACCCTTATATTTCTTACTTGCTTACTTGTTTGTTTGTTTGTTTGTTCAAAAAGAGAATAAGGACATCTTCTAGAAAATGGAAATGGCTTTAAAGGAATATCCCTAAAGTAGCCTTGAAATCTTGAAATTTCTTTGATGTCTCATTTTACATCATAAAATGTTAAAATAACCACCCTATGCATCTGACTGAGCTAAGAGGGTTGAGAAATACCTTCTTCGTTCCTCTGAAGACTAACAGCTTCCAAACAGGCTTTATATACTTCTGACTGCTGTTCTATTTGTAATTATAGGTTAGATGTTTAGGTTGTTGTAGCTATGCTTTTCACTAATTGCATCAGTATGTGTTGTCATGAGCAAAGTTCAGTAAAAAAGTGTCAAATAGCCAATGAGTAAAGAAGTCCCAATAAGCCTTCTGATCCTCAATTTGTTGTATTTTTACAAGGATTTTGGCAACAAACTATTCCATGCTATTCTAGTTAATAAGATCACTTTGATTCTACATGTTATCTTCTCCAGAGCACCATCATGAATTTGTTCCTCTAGGCCTCTTGAAATGGCAGAGGAGAAGGGCCCCAGGCATTATGTGTAACACACTATAGTGGTTTGAATGAGAATGGCCCCCACAACCTCATAAGGAGGGGCACTATTAGGAGGTGTGACATTGTTGGAGGAAGTGTGTCACTAGGGATAAGCTTTGAAATTTCAAGAGTGCAACCTATACCCAGTGATTCTCTCTTCATTCTGCCTGCCATTTGACTCTCAGCTACCTCTCCAGCACCATGTCTGCCTGTGGGCTGCCGTGCTTCTTGCCATGAGAATGGACTGAACTTCTGAAATATAAGCCAGTCCTAATTAAACACTTTCCTTTATAAGAGTTGCCATGCTCATGGTGTCTCTTCACAGCAATAGAACTTTGACTAAGACACATACCTTTTTCAGGTTGTCTACTGAAGGAAGAACTAATTTCTTTTCTACATGAGTCCTTGGTACAAAGGAGATTCCACATAGATAGTTTTCTCTTTGTGGATTCCCTTGAAGTATCAGAGGCTTGAGCAACTGCTGAACTGCCATAGTTCTCCCCAATTAAAGGATTCTTCATAATCTGTGGGGAAAGATCCTCATTCAAATTGAGTATGTCATCTAGACCTCAACCAAACGCACATTTTCCCTATAGTCATGGGGACTGGGATTTATCACATTCTCTTCCAGGGTCTAACCTGAGTCCCTGTCTCAGACTCTACCTTGAAGGAGCACTGAGACTAGGACTTTTAATAATGTTGGAGAGTAAGCCTTACTATGAATATAATTCTCAGTCTTCTTTCTCTGACTTGTTCTGTACTTCTCTTTGACCATGTAATTAAGCAATTGTGAGGTTATTTTATTTGGACAGATGCTTGGTTTTTCTTCTTTCTTTTTTTTTTTGAGTTTTATACATTATGATTTGCTTAATCTAGTTAAAATTTCTCCTTAATACATTAAGCCGATTTGTCTGTGATTAGCATAAATATTATTCCTTTTAACATGTGGTTGAAAATATTCAATTTGATAAACCATTTTTCAAAGAAGCTTACTGGTGCAATATGGAACAGTGGAACAGATGACTTTATCTAACAAAACAAACAAGCAAACAAAAAAACCCAAATGCTCAAATCCATACACATCAAAAACTTAATCACAAACTATAAATTAAAATTGATCAAGAGAAAACAGACATGAGCATTTAAAGGTAGCACTTTATAATAAAACAATCAAAGAGAAAGAAAAGAAAATTACTGAATATAGGTATACTTGCTTCAGCTGATGCTCAGATGAAGTAGAGTTGGTGTCAGAATATGAAGTCATCTGCTTGGTTTTTCTATGTGTCTCCTGAGCAGAGCCTGGATGGAATTTTTCAAGGCCATGCAATAATCCAACCTTTGCAAAAGTACTTCAATGACTTCACTTCCAAAATGGGACTTTGCAACCCTTTGAGTTTTAGAAACTTTCCTTCTAGTGAAACTTGCAAAGATGTAAAGATAAAGCTGCGACTTCTCTGTTTAAGTTAGAAAAACAATGCACTAAGAATCAATGATTAAAAAATGGAGAGGGGGAGAGAGGGAGGGAGAAGGAGAGGGAGAGAGGGAGAGGAGAAAGAGAGAGAGAGAGAGAGAGAGAGAGAGAGAGAGAGAGAGAGAAAGAAAGAAAGAAAGAAAGAAAGAAAGAAAGAAAGAAAGAAAGAAAGAAAGAAAGAAAGAAAGAAAGAAGAGAGAGAAAGAGGTCTGTACCAGAAAGAAGGCCTAGGACAAAAATGAAATTAAAAGACTATAGTTTTAATAAAATGGCTGCCCTCTGGGTAACAGTACAGTTTGCAAATCTCTTAAATCAAGTAATGCATTCGATGCAGCAGGTTTTTATTATGCCCATTCTATTCCTTCAACCAACCTGGAACTGAAGTTCTCATTATGATAGATCAGACCCATTCATCCTCTTCTTGCAGGATCCCTCATGAAGTGCCATGCTGTGTCTTTCTAAGTATTTCTTTGTTGGCAGTGGGTTTTCAACTATTGAGTCCTTTGATGTGTTTTACTCACTGAAGTTGGCTCATGGTGCCACACTAAAAACAAGAAGAAATATCTCTGGAGGTAAAGGAAAAGCCACTGAGCCAACACTCAAGTGGAGTAAGAAGATTCTGGACACATGCTTCTGGTGCCATCCTTGAGGAGAATGCTTCTGAAAGGGCATTCTGTATGCTTCTCAGAGACTTTTGTGGGAAGAAATCTCTGCCTTATAAATCATCCTTACCTATCTACCTGCTGCTTCCTAATCCTCTCATCCCAGCACAGTTTTCCAAAGCCCTTTCTCCTATAAAACTAAGAATCCTTCATTCCAGAAACCTCATTATCCAGAACAAAAATGGTTGACTCCTATCTTAATTAAGGTTTATATTTTTGTGATAAAACACCATAACCAAAAGTTACGGGAGCAGAAAAGGCTTTATTTATGCTTGCATATCCCATTCACAGCCCATCATGAAGGGAAGTCAAGGGAAAAACCCAAGGCAAGAATTGAATCAGAGACCATGGAAGGGTGCTGCCTATTGGCTTACTTCCTATGGCTTGCTAAGTCTGTTTTCTTATATACCCCAGGACCACCAACCACAATGGACTTGACCCTCTCACATCAATCACTAATTAAGAAAATGCCCACAAAGACCTGCTTACAAACCAATCATATTGAGGCATTTTTCTCAGTTGTCATTCCCTCTTCTCAGATCACTATAGTTGTGTCAAATTGTAAAAGCAAAAACAAACAAACTATAACCCCATCAAAACAATCACAATCAGCCATGGTTTCCCTTTGTTCCTTTCAAAAGTTCCCATCTTTGCTATCTTGAGGATGCATACTCCAGTGAAGATTTACAAGTAACATCGGAGAGGCAGACTCATCATAAAGACTACCAGAAATGAAATCAGTTGGAATCCCAGACATTTACTAGCTCTATCCCTGTAGAGGAGTCATCTTGCCTTGTTAAATCCCAGTTTCCTTACCTGGAAATGCAGGATAAAATATCTACTATCAATACATACACCTATATACTCACTCTTTCTACTATGAAAGTACTCCCATCATTAACTTAGTACCTTGTTACCCAGATAATTACTAATACTTGTTCTTTAGTGTATGCAGTAATTCACAACCACAGTGCTAACTTCAAGACAAGATGCAAGAAAAATTGTCAACAAGCATTTTCTAACAGTTATTCTTAGCCCATGTCTATCATTCTCCCGTCATTATTTTTCTTTCATCCTTTCGTCTTCTATGCTGATAAGAACTCAGGCAATGTACCCAGAGTTGCAATACCCAAAGCACATCGTGACAATGTCTAGGATATTAAGACAGGGAAGTAAAACATTTTGAGTACCTGAGACTGTTGAACCAGAGCCACAATGAGAACTTTGAACTCTATCTTTGTACAGGAAAAATAACTTTACATATTGTTTATGTTAATGGGGGTAGGACAATTTCAATATTACTCTCTGTCAAGTTTAATCCCAGTTGAAACTGTAATTCTTTCTATTTTTGTGAAAATTCAAAGAAATCCACTGTGTAAACTACTTCACATGATGCATAGACAAAGTTGGCATCTGCTCTTGAATACCTCAGTTCCAACACTGAGAGTGATGCCCTAAGGGCACAAAGTATGTCAAAATGACCCAACTGAGAGTGGTTTCACATCATCTTCCCTTCCTCAATCCTGATTTCAATCAATGTTTTCAGTCTAGCCTGACACTCCTTATGAAGTACACCAGCTACTACTATCTCATCGTTCTTCAAATATTGTCTCCTATTATTCCAGTATTTATAATTCTCTTAAATTGGACTATCTTTCTTACGTTCCAGCAAGTGACTCTGATTTGGCTTTCATAACTCTTTCAGTCTTGTTTCCTCTAGAATTAATAAGAAATCTGCATATATGTTATAGTTGTTTGTTTGGTGTTGTGGAACTCATAGCAGTGAGAGTGGGGGTGTCTGACTCTTTCACCTGCTCTTGGGACCCTTTTCCTCTTACTGGGGAGCCTCATTAAGCCTTGATATGAAGGTTTGTGCCTAGTCTTATTGTTACTTGTTATGCTGTGTTCAGTTGGTATTCTCAGGAGACCTGTTATTTTCTGAATGAAAATGGAGGAGAGAAGATCTGGGGGAGAGGGCAGATGGTGGTGTCAGGGAATGGGAGAAATGGTGGAGGGGAAACTGTGGTCTGGATGTATTGAAAACAAAAATAAATAAATAGAAAGGAATATTGGTGAAATTATTAAAGCCACTCCATGTAGTTAAAAGGGAGGTTTATTTAGTGGTGTAATTTACAAATGAAGGGATAGGTAGGTTGCAGGGTCTGGGGAAGATGTAGCGCAGTCTGGTGGTGTTCTCTGGAGAACTCTGCTCAGTCTACCTCTAGCGTCCAAGGTCCAGGAACCAAGAGAGAGGCAGTGCATCTGGATCTCAGGTTTTCAGGGTCCTCTCTTGTCCCTGCCTTGTAGGTGTGACAGTTACCGAAGCCTCAATGGGGGTTGGAACTTCCAGATCAAAGCTGGAATGGCTACCCACTACAAAGGAAGGAAGGGAGGGAGGGAGGGAGGGAGGGAGGGAGGAAGGGAGGGAGGGAGGGAGATGAAAGGAAGGAAGGAAAGAAGGAAGGAAGGAAGGAAGGAAGGAAGGAAGGAAGGAAGGAAGGAAGGAAGGAAGGAGGGAGAAAGAAAGAACTCATACTGTCTACTATCACCAAGCTAATCCTACCCTTCCACACAGCATTCATTACATTCTATCTCATTCTGCCTAGACTATTTCCTTGAAGGATATCCTTCCTTACTTTCTGGACATCTTTCCAAGTTCTTCCCATTATTTTCCTGCTTCATCAGAAAGCAAGTTCTAGAGCCGGGCGTGTTGGCGCACGCCTTTAATCCCAGCACTTGGGAGGCAGAGGCAGGCAGATCTTTGTGAGTTCGAGGCCAGCCTGGGCTACCAAGTGAGCTCCAGGAAAGGCGCAAAGCTACACAGAGAAACCCTGTCTCAAAAAAACCAAAAAAAAAGAAAGAAAGAAAGCAAGTTCTGAGTCCTACATGCATCTTCTTATTATACACCTAATCCAAATTTGACTCATTTATCAGAAAATATAACATACTGTGATCATGTTGTGGTATTTCTCTGAAACCATTTACACCCACAAGCTAATAGACAGTGTTTCTGGAAACTTAATAAAATATTTTATTTTTCAAATACCACAATTCTGGAAATGCTACCTTGTTTAAAAGTTTTGCTTTTGAAAGGAAGCCAACAGGGTGACGATACATGTGTTACTTCTCCTTCTTGATTAAGTAGTGTAAATTCCTTCAGCGGACTGAATGATTCAGACCTGCATTCTTAGCCAGAACTTTCTACTGCCATGATAATACTACATTAAGGCTGCTCACAAGATCAACACTCAAATAATAGTGATGATAATAAAAATGATGGCAGCTAATATTTATTGACAGCTAGATGCCAGAAAAACTAAACATGCTTTAATGATTATTTTATCTTGTTCTTATATAAATATATATGACATGAGCCTGTTCTCCTACCATTTTAAAGATAAAGAGATCTGGAAAGCTTAATGAGTTGCCTAAGGTAACAAATGAGTAGGTGAAAGAGTGGGAATCTTCAACCTAGATTCATTAGGTAGCAAAATAAGAGTCTCACCAAGTTAACATGTTAATTTCCCTGAGTATAGCATCCAACAGGAATCTAGCTCCTCTCTTCCTTCTTCCCATGGAACTAGATATACCCCCACTATTAGACCATCCAGTGTGTTGTATTATAGTTATTAGCTTAAATACTTGTTTTCTCAACTGTCTAAATGTCTCTTGAGTCACATTCTACGTCTTTTATCTTTGCACATCCAAGACCTAGTAGAATAGCTTATCACACTAGCATTCATTCAAATTAACAAATCATAAGAAATACTTCTTGGATTTGGAATGAATCATGGTCTCTCCACCTCTAAAAGAAGGACTGTTCATTTATAAATAAGGACATTCCCATTCTTTGATGCCAAGCAATGCTCACTATTTTGTGTTCATGAGCCAGTACATGTGTGCAACTGGCAAGAAACATCTTGGGAAAATGCTGCCCTATTATTATAAGGCACTATTGAAAAGGGACCAAAAGAGAAAAATTCCTACTGTCCTAACATGTTCCAGCTGCAGCAGACAAGTTGTCATTACACCAACAGAAAGTTATTGCCTCTAGACTTGAAACCAGCAAATTGGCCTGAAGTTACAGGATACAATCTTCATTGCATATTTCTCTAACCTCCAACTTCACTGTACAAAAGCACGCTATCTCTGTGTGAGGAAGCTGCCATTGTGTATCAACATCAGGTATGCAATCAGCGTCTGATGGGCAGGTTGCCAGGCTGGCCATCTGTGTTGTGCCTGGTTGCTAGGGCACAAACAAGGATCTGTATAGTATCTTGTTTTCACCCTAGCCACAAAAGCCTGGAGCAGTGACAAAGTCTGCTCAAAATACTGCAGCATCAAGGAAATGTACACATTTGACTTAATGTGGAAGTGCTATAGAAGGGCAGCTCAGAAAACCAGGACTTAGGCCTGGGCTCTGCAACTAAAGACTCCAATTTAGATGTGATTTTCTGAGCATACTAAGTCCTTGTGGGTAAATAAGGAGAATCTAAACCTTGGAGATTCTGAGAGGCTATTACAGTGACAATATATAAAATGTTTATAGACACTGCATGAACAAACATCTAGATCCTTTATCATTTATAAATTATTGAAATGTATAGTTGAGGGATATTACTAAATACTTACATAAATAACTTCTTAGAGTGAATGCAACATAAACTAATATTTAAACTTACCTTCTCTTGTTTTAACTTTTAGTAATAAACCTATATAAGGAAACAAAAATGCTAAAAGCAGATGTAGTTAAATATGACAAAAACCATAAAGGTGGAGCAATAAGGCTAGAGGGATAAGGGACATGAATAGAATATGGCACAGTCAGATTTAACCAACACAAATGGCTAAGCAGAGCATGAAGCTGGGTTAGATAAGCAAAAGCAATTCTATTCTGAAAATTATTCCATTTATATAGGCCATGTGGATCAAAATAAATAGTTCTGAACATACCTACAGGGTATTAGGCATTACTTAGAACTTGTATATTCAAAGACAAAGAAGAAAGTATCTTGGAACAGTATAACCAGAAACACACCTGGACAATACAATAAGCAACTTCAGTCTAGTGTGATATTTATAGCAGTGTGAAGTCATCTGGAAGCCAGAGAAAGAAACCAAGACAACCTAGAAGAAAACAGCCAAAGAAGTCTTCACAGCAGACACGGATTCCGAATTAAGCCCTAAAACCCAAGAAAAACATCACCCAAGAATGTAGGCTGCTGAAGACATTCCAGGCAGAAGGAACAGTGTATGGAAAACTGCTGAGCTGAAAACCTGACCAAAAAATATGAGTTCTTGTTCTCTGTTTCATATACAAGCAGAAGTTGTTATATAAGTTGTGCATTTTGTGAGTGAGGGACTAGGATGCTCAATATACAATTCTAAGCCCAAATTCTTTATACTGTATCATATTGCACTGGAAAACTCACCAAAGTGTATCCATTACTGGTATGTCAAGATTCTTTATGATTAACTCACCAAGCATGGAGTACTAACTGACCATCAAAAGAGGGGTAATAAGACCTCATTCTTTGTAGTCAGATCCCCAATTGTAAGTAACTAGTGAACATCATGACACATCTTTCTTCTTTAAGAATTGTTAACTGTATGATAATTCACAATACACCTTGCCACAGGTTTCCAGAAAGACTCCTCTATGACATTCTGCCAGATCATATACATATATACAACCACATTCCTCAGAATCAAGGGTAATGAAAACCTCCATCCTTGGAGAAATTTTCATTCAGGAATAAGACTGGTAGGATACATGTGAACCCTTGGTATTGAATGATGATTTTGGTTACCAAGGCCCTCAATTGGGGCGTATACAATTGGAGTGTGTTTCATAACACCTTCACTTTAGTGAGGACATTTTACATGACCAAGAAGGAGAAACAGGTCCTATAAGATTTCCCTTCTGATATTCCAAATTTAAATATGAGCATCCAAGATGTATCCACACAAACTCTCTACATTCACCTTCTCAAAAAACAGGAATTATTTGAAAATAGCATAGCTAATTTTTTTCTTCCCATCTTAACAGTAGCTCTTCTAAATCAAAGCAGTCACAGATGACTGACTGGAGATGATAGGTTACCTGTGAGACTGTGAAGGAAATTTGATACAAGCTAAATGTGGAAAGTGTTGGCCTATTCAAGGGAAGACTTAGAAAGAAAAATAGTAGCTATGGCTGTTCTAGAAAATGGACTATTTTGAGTTCGAGGGAAGAATTCTAAAACAGGATTCTACCTGTGTAGCTCAAATCTTAAAAGGTCTTATTAATAAAATCAAACCCAGAGCCAGGTATTGAGTTAAAGCTGGAGGATCAGAGAAGCAGAACAAGTCACAGCTTCCTTACCTCACCTCACCAATTCCTCAGCTGATCCTGTTTCCTCAGACTGAAAGCCTCTGAGTCCTCATCCAAATGAATCTCAGCCGAACTGCTGCTCAAAAGCCTAAAAGCTTAACCAGCTCTAGTTCATGGTTTTCACGCCTTATATAGCTTTCTGTTTTCTGCCATCACTTTCTGGAACTAAAGGTGTGAGTCACTATGCCTGGCTGTTTCCAGTGTGGCTTTGAACTCACAGAGATCCAGATGGATCTCTGCCTTCAAAATGCTAGGATTAAAGGTGTATGCGCCACTGTTTTCTGGCCTCTGTATCTAGTGGCTGTTCTGTTCTCTGACCCCAGGTAAGTTTATTAGGGTGCACAATATTTGGGGGAACACAATATCACCACATACCTGTGGTATGTTATGATGAAAGTAGAAAAATCAAAGACAAAGCTAAGTTTTAGGCTCAGACAGACAGAATGGGTTAATCCCCCACTTAATCTATCATTTAACATGACTCCTATAGAGGATTTGGTAGCTAGAACAGAAAGCGTAAAGGGTGAACACTAAGGCCAGAGAGATGAGTATGGCCATGTGTGATTGCAGCACTCACCCATGTCTCAACTTTACTTATGAAAAATGAGACCCATTGTATGTCAAATGGATTACTATGAGTACTGAGGTGACACTAGCAACTGAGAAGAAGAAATGATGTGGTATATAAATAGTGATCTTCACATTCAGTTCAGACCAGCTGATAATGACATTCCATCATTTAACAGAAGGTACATTTGGTAGACAGTCTGTGTACCCACCAGTGGTATTTTCCTTTGTGTCCTTGTTCATTTGTTTGAAGTATAATCAAGTGTCCTATTACACACATAATTTTATATGTGTGTGTGTGTGTTGTATTATCTTGTATCTAGCTAACTTCTTAAATTGCTTTATCTTTTACTGAATTAATGTTTTTAATTCCCTGTAATTCTCCAAATATAAAGACCCATAATCTATTGTTTTATCTCTTTTCCTCTCCTTTTAAAATCACATCATTGTTCCCTTATTGAGTCTCAATGTCTTCAAATGACCCAAACTTAAATTTGGAATGAAGCAAATAACAAAGTGACCTGACATGCTCTGAGTCCCCTGTGCTGTAGCTAAGGAGAACAGATTCTTAAAGCTCCACAGTCCCAAAGGTGCATCTGTCAGCAACATGATCAAAACTACCCAATCTGTGCCATGGGATGGGACCAGCTCTAGAGTAGTGGGAAGAAGCCACAGAACAGACACATCACTGATTGTGACTAGGGTTGGGCTTTGTATCAAGGGATTTTGTTTCACAACCTCATGGAAGATAATTCATATGCGGGCATGTGTCCCACAGTGGACTAGAGGCATAAACAACTTCAAGTCCTTAGATGATCTGCTTCCTGGTATTTCAGATCTAAAAAACAATATTTTCAGCAAAATGAAAAGATGTAGTTATTTAAGTTTACAAACAAAATATATACTTCAGAGAAGTAGGAAATACACCACAACCCAATTTCACAAGAAGATATGTATTACAAGAATGGACATTACTAATGCATTCCTCTGCTCTAAGAGCATTTTCTTCTTCAGTTCTTCATAACTCCACACTTACCCATTATTCCTAGAGTTCATAGAAAGTCAGCATATGCTATGTTCGTAGTAGATGTTTTGATTCTAATATTAACACCTTCCCAATTACCATTCAGTATTTCATATCTGTATGTTCCTGTGTGCTCAGAGTCTTGTCTATATCTACTTCTCTTCCCTTTGTGAGTGCTATTCACAGTAAATACATGGATAGTTAAGACAACACTCTTTCAGACCTCTGAGTTCTGTTTCATATGTCACCTTCTTTACCTAACAACTTACACTATTTAATTTTACCTCATTGTAAAATAGGCTTACATTCTTTGTCTTAGAACTCAAGGTACTAAGAACTGAGGCTGACAGACAGAGCTGTCATCTGCATCTAAGCCTGCTTTCACCACCAACTAACACAAAACCCAATACAAATTGACTTAGCTAATTATCAAATAATAAAAAGAACCATGCCAACAACAGAAGGCTCTAGCCTTCAATTCATATTACAGTTCTGAATCAAGTTCCTCTCAGTGTTTCATCTTCCTATTCAGACAAGAAGTTAGTGGCCATACTCATGACCATGAACCTCATACTCATGCATAAAAAATAGCAAATAACATAGACAATTATTTCATGGACAAATTCTCCCATGTGCCCATCCCCTGTCAATTACTGGAGTATGGAGAAGGACAACTCTCTAGCTCACTAGATCCACTCATGAGGCTACTAGTTTTCACCCAGTATTATTATTAAAGTTGGAGTTTAGATGAGAAGGCACCAGCTTGCTTACTAATACTTGAAGTGGTTAGATAATAGACATGTATCTTTTTCACATAACAAGGGATAGGTATTTGCTAGCTTTTGCTCAGTTATCTGAAGTCAGACTCATGAGTGTACTCTGGGAGGCCAGCCTCTCTATCATTCTCTTGGTCCCTCTTGCTGCTTCAGCATGAACACAATACATCTTTTACACTTTTAGGGACAAAGAAAAGGAAGCAGGCCAATACACACATTTTTTTTAATTCAGGCAAAACCTTCCAGCAGTATCTGATTCTATTATTGAAATCACAACCATAAAAAAAGGAGTCTTTAGCTTTCTTGTTGAACACAGTAAGAAAGCTAAACTGGTAAGAATTTCTAGCCACTGATAGAGGAAGAGGCTGAGTTACTGTCTTCCTCTACCTGACGCTGTCTCCCTTCTGTCTCATCCATGCAAACATTTTTCCTCGATTTCCTGCTAGAAAAAAAACATTGGTAGATCTCTGAGGGATCCCACAAAATTCCAACTTGTGTTTGACTCAAGGTCAGAGAGTCAGAGTTTATGTCATTCTCCAAGGCTGCATAAAAGGGTGCAATGGCATGGTTACCAGGTGCCTTATGCTTCAAGTCCTAATCACAAGACGCTTTACCAACAGGCAAGATTGCCAGGTGTTTTGAAGCGTCTACACTTGGTTGCATGCTGTGTTTTGATCTTGAAACAGGAAAGTCTTTTGCCTCTTCCCTTGCTAGTGTATAAAAAGCCCTTTATAAATAAAATCGAGGCTGCTGGGTATTGACCTAGGGCCCTCCGAAAGCTGTTCTGTGTCTCTATCTTTTCTCTCCATCTATTTCTATGTTTCTTCCTACTGCTTCTCAATTCCTCACTCCCTTCTTCAAGGGACACATTGATAGGTTGGGGCTGAAACCGCGACAGATCTCTTTGGTCCTCTCCACCCCATTTGCTACTTTTCAGAGCCCAGATTTTATCCAACACACAAGAATTCTGTCCTTCTCATTCCCCTTCTGCTTTTTTCTGTCATGTTTTTCTTTCCTAGAGACATAAATTGGATAATGTTGGGGTCATAAGCTGAGATGTTGAAGTCTGACATATTCCCAGCAAGAAAATTGTTTATCTACAAGAGATGTTGAAGAAAACTAAGCAAATTAAAAATTCTTTGTTTCATTCCCCATGGGAGGGGAAAACTGCAAATAGAAGAATAAAACTAGGGGGAAAGTTCCATGGTGTAGATTGAAATTTGAAAAAGATAAAGTAGACTCTTGGTTTTAAATGTATGTAAATACATACACATATATATTTCTGTGATCTCTAAAGTCTGTGTGTATGTTTGTGTTTGCATCTCTCTCTCTCTCTCTCTCTCTCTCTCTCTCTCTCTCTCTCTCTGTACATTTGTTTGTTGTTGTCCTAGTCAAAAGGACCTATAAATATTGGTTCTCCCCTCAGAATTTACATGGGTTTATTCTTAGTGTCCTGGTTTCTCTAAATATAAAAGGTTCTTTTTTTCTATACACAGTTCTTTACTGAAGAATCCAGGGCTCCCAAGTGCATTGAAACAGACCTGGGGAAAGGAAAAGTCAATTTAAAAACTGGTACTATTTGTACTATATTGTGAAACCAAGGAATTTCTTAAAGAATTGAGACAGCAAGTCAAAAAGTCACTCATGCCAGGTTGAAGTGCTTAACTGGCCAATGTAGAACAGTATGAACATCAAGGTGAACACTGACCTTTATAGCTTTTAGCCTTTTGAGTCAAAGAGAAATCCATGAATCATTACTAACCTAAGGACATGGAATACAAGGAAAAGCTCCATATTACAATAAGTATGAAGTTTATCTCCCCCAAATACGTTTTTATTAATCACTAATTTACAAGCACAAAATAATTGTTGGCTATTTATACAGTAGTATTCCATTTAACCAAGAGATAAAGGAGATCTCACCAGGAGGACAAAGTAGGATATAGTACCTAATCATAAGACACCATGAGAAGAATATTTAACAACTCTTGATGCAGGCAAAGAAAAAAACAACGGGGACATTCTATAAAATCTGCTCTATTTAAAATGTCCCAATCATGAAATAGAAGGAAGGGTGGAAATTGCTCAGGTTGGAGGAGAAGGAAAAAAGTGACAATGAAATAACCACACATTCCTGGGTTTGAGGCAAGAATATTGTGTCTTATTACTTCACTGTGTTGATAGATATAACTGGCATGTCTTGGAAAAATGGCCAGGGAATGTTGAAGTTGCTGCCCATCAATGTAGAGACTCAGAACTGGTCAGTGTGACGAGAGCAAGTACCCGTTGAGCGATAAGTCCTAAATGTGAGATTTCTATCACTCACCCCTCTAAGGCTTGGGGATGATTGCAGAAGAGGGGACAGAAAGAACCAAGAGATAGGAAGAAATGCTATAAAATGTGATCTTTGGGGTATGACATGCCTGTGGCACCCCTGAACACACAGCAGCAGTAGCTACCTGTCCAAAGTCTGCACGAAACTGAACTCAACTGACATTCCACCATAGTAGCATGGCTGCCCGAGAGGCTAATAGGACCCCACTCCTCTGAGAAGAACAACAGATAGTGCAGAGAGTTAGAGTTTGCAGGAGGAGAAGGAGTCATGTTTGTCAGTGATGTAAGCATTGGCATGTTGCCTCTACTCATTTGCATACAGGCAACCCTAATTAAATGGAAGAAGTCACAGAAAAAAAACACATAGATGTAGGATGGAGACTTAGGAAGAAGAGCCTTTGTGGGAGAGGGAAATAGATAAGAAAGGATAGTGAGGAGACATTGATTAAAGACCATTATATGAGATAAAGGAAAAATATTGCAATTATAATCTCAAAAAAACATTACATGTATGTATGAAATCACAAGAGAATAAATAAATTCTAAAAATATGTCAATATTAATAGTATAAAAATTTTAGTTAATTAGGAATTTATGGAACTTATAAATGATGTGCTTGTGTGTGTGTGTATGTGTGTGTGTGTGTGTGTGTGTGTGTGTGTGTGTGCTAAAAAGATAAATGTGGACAAATGTTAATAACCAAGGAATCTGGGTTAAGGAACTGTGGGCTCTTAGCATTATTTTGCAACTTGTCTGAAGCATTTTAATTATTTCAAAATAGAAAGTTTAAAACTCAGAGACAAGGGATAATGAGGATATAGATGTTGCTTGGCAACTCTAAGTGTTTATGATAACATACATCGTGGGCCTCACAAGCTGAACTCTTAACAAAACTGCTACACTTCTGTACATGTCCAAATCAAAGGGGCATTATACTCATGTGTCTCAAATATAGAACATTCATTCTTTTACCAGTTTGCATCACACTCCACTAAGCTACCTCTATGAATCTTCAAGACACTTTAAAATGCTCCATAAATCTTCCTCAGTTGTCACTTTAGTATGAACCAGATATTTATTTCCAAATGACCATCTGCTCTCCCCAGATCACCCCTCATTCTAGTGAGATTTCTTAATGGCAGCTGTTCCCTGTCATGATGCTCCTGGACAGGCTCCTCACCTGCTGATGAGGTCACAATTCCCAACATCTTGAAGGCACTTACTGTCTTTAACATAGGCAAGCTGAGGTCTGTAGTCTAGAAGCTTCTACCTCTGCATACTAGCTCCAAATACAGAAAAGATTCATTTGGATATCCCAGGTGCACAGTGATACTTCTTTTAACCACAGGTTTCCAGGGGTCCCTGGAACCTATGCACAGCTTCGAAACCAACTGACTTCTAAAATAATAGACAGGAACTAGTTGAATCTCTATGTCAGTGGCTAACCAACTTCAATCAGCCCACTGGCTTAGTTTTAAGGCTGGAAAGCCAAAAGAATTTGCATCCTTAAAATATTGGAGAAAAGTCAAGACTGTATTTCATGATCCATAAAATAATTTAAAACTCAAATTTGTCCATCATTTAAAGTTTTCTTGGAATGTGGCCATGAGTGTTCACTTACATATTGCTCAGGGCTATTTTCATGCTCCGCTGGCAGTGTTGAGTACTTATGACCGGGAGCAAGTGACCCACAAAGTTCAGTATATGTGTTATCTAGTCTATCACAGAATATATTTGTTGATCCCTTCCAGGAGGCTACAACACCACCCTCTTTAAACAGACATTACTGAAAATGTTAAAATACACCAGTGCCTCCTGAAACCAATCTGTATCATCACCCTAGGAAAACACAAACTATTGAAATACAATCTTTGCATATTAAAAATTACCTTAATTTTTCTGGAACTGATACATTCAACTCTGAGTAAACATGCCTTGAGCTGAACTGAGACTTTGGGAGTCTGGGAGCTTGAGATCTGACTCTCAACCAATTCTCCAGGACTTCTCATATAACATTTAAGGTCCAAATAGGGACTTGGTCAATGACAACAGTACAGTAGAAACCCCATAAAGGACAGAAGGGAAAGAAATGGAAGGTTGTGGAAGAATGAAGTATTGTTGGAGATGTGATTAAAGTCATAAAATAGTGCAAGTTTAAGACATGGTAATTCTAGTTCAGTTCATTTTTATTTCCTGATGTCAGTTCAGTTTATAGAGCCACAGAGAAGATACTAAGTCACCTCAGTTGTATTCTGAACATCCATTCTGTGGGCTATGTATGTACTTGATGCTCTTATTATTAAAGTTGAATTTTATAATGGAGCATCAAGGTACTCCATTAGCATGGTGAGTGGTTCTTAGGACTCAGGATGATGGAGCATCTTCTTCACAATTTATTCCCCTAGGCACTTTCAGTGAGTGAAAATCTTTATACCTATGGGGTGTCATTCCCATTGTTTTCATTGAAACGCTAAAAGAAATGATTTCCTAGTAAACTAACTTAGAGTTGCTGACACTCACCAGCACATTAGGCTTGCCATGTCAATCACACAGCTAAAAGAAATGAGTCTGTCAATAACCTTATTGAGCTTAAAAACAGATTCTTCTCAGAACAGTCTCCAGATGAGAATCCAGTTCAGACAGTTTGATTTCAGTCTTCTACAACCTTAAGCAAAAGCCAAGTGCAGCTACTCCTGAACTCCTACTCCATAAACACTGAGTCAGTATTACGTTAATTTACATATGGTAATTTTTTTAATGTGCCACATGATAATAAGAACTGAATGTATTGGGGTGGGGAATACCACCATCTATTAATTAATATTTGTATGTAGCTATGAGTTTGTGTGTGTGTGTGTAGGGGGGTGTATATCACAGCCTTCACACGAAGGTAAAAGGACAACTGTAAGAATTAGTTGTCTCCCTCCATTACATGAGACTTGAGTATTAAACTCAGTCTGACTTGGCAGCATGCACATTTTTGAGCCATTTTGTCAGCCAAATATCTCCATTTAAACACATTGAGGCTGTACAACAGAATATCATTGAGTAAATGATAAACAACAATGTAAAAATATATTTCACAACATTCTAGAGATTCAAAAGTCTAAAGTCAATATGGATAGATTGTCTGAAAAGACCTTGGTTACTGGCTTAAAAGGCAGCTTCTCCCTACTCCCTTATATGTTTTTTTTTTATACAAACTATAAATATCCCATTCATGAGGACTCTTTTCAAATACCCTAATGACTTAATACAATCCTCTTGAGAATTGAATTTCTATGTGTCAGTTTTAGTCAGAATGCTAATATTCAGAAATCCCTGTGATCATTCTTTTCATATCTTGAATGAGTCTTAAATTGTATTTACTTATTATTTATCCATTTTTGCTCTCATTATTCCTTTGGGCCTTTGAAGATAATGTAGACTGGCAGACTTAGGTTGTCTTCAGCTACCCAGGACAGAAGTTGTTGAAGAAGCTATGAGCTTAGTGACACCAGGAATAGGGGCTAGCATGTGCTCTTGTTTAGCCCTCACCCACTACACATCCCACACACACAAAAAGAGAAGTAGGAAACCTGGTGTGGACCACCAACTTGTGAAGAAGATAAATGAGTCTTCACACGTACAAATGCAACCTGCCGGAAGCATACTGACAAAATGACAGAGGAGGCAGGGGTGTGACTTGGGAGGGTGGGGTCTAAAGCCATTTCGACATTACAGACATGGCTCTGCCATTTACTGTACTGCTTAGATTTCTTGTGCAAGTTTTCTGAGTCTCTCCTTCCCACCCATAAAAGATAATAATACTACCACAAACTCTTTCACCAGAAAAAGCTTATTGCATGTCATGACTATGGACAACGCAGGATACTAAACACTGAGGATGTGGAAATAATTGAAACAGGGCCACTATCCTCAAGACTTGAGAAGTCTACTATGCAAAACTTAAATGCCATGGACAAAAGCAGAATCATGGCTTTTCAGCTCTAGAGTCAATAGGGCTTAGGTCTGTGTGGTGGCTATTGTGTCTCTTGAGTGAATGGACAGTGCAGAAAGTTGTTAGCATACCTTTTAGTGAGTATGTTGTGTGTAGGAGACAAAACAGCTTGGAAGTAGGAAGAACTCTTGTGATTTATTATTAAAAACTAGTGCAGTCTGTGGCTAGGGTGCAGCAACCAACCTGCCCCATTCAGGAAGCAACTAGAGTGTGGGGGAGGTGAGTTTTCTTGGTATTTTGATTTTTTTTTTTTTTTGAAACAGTATCCAAGGTTAGCTAAGAACTGTTTAAGTATCTGAGGATGACCTTGAACTTCTGGCTCTCTACCTCACATGCCCACAGCTGGGATGGCAGGCATATGCCGCCACACCCAGTGTGTGCAAGGCTGCAGGTTGAGCCCAGGGATTTACTCATGCTAGGCAAGCACTCTATCAACAGAACACACATCTCCAGCCCCATGGGGTTGTTCTGAATGTGCTGAAAAGGAGGCAGGGAGAGGATTGATGAGAATCAAGACCAGGACAGAGTAATCTGATGCTTGAGTGGAAGGTTGTAGTCTTCCACATACAGACTGTGATGGGGAGTTGTCAGTGCCACTACTGCCATAGCGCCCATGTGCGAGTTTAGAAGAAAACAAAGTAAAAAAAACTGCCATTTCCCGATGGTAGATGAACTGTGTGGGGCTAGAGTAACTGGTAGAGAGGCTACAATACAGAGAACATGAAGTGCAGGGAGCAGGGCCGGGATGACCCAGTGAAAACATAGCTTGAGTCCCTGACTCCCCAAGGACTATCACAGAACACTGGGATCCTTTCACCTACTAATGGGCAAGAAGAACTCAGCAGCCTTGGAGACCATGGTCCACATCTGGGCAGATCCCTGTCAGGAGAGGGACTGGGTCTCCTTCATACAATCTCTTCCTCCTGTTTGCTTCACCTCACTTCTCCATTTTTGTTGTTCAATCTTTACCTGATACTTGGCCTTTCTGAAACTTGTTCTTTCCATTGAAAGAAAAAGCCAGGATTTTTTTGTTTGTTTGTTTGAAATAAGAGGAAAGTGGGGGGTCAGAGGAGGGTGGCGAAAAAAGTCAAACAGCATTCATAAGGACATGAACATGTTTGTAGGGGTGCGGACCCAACTTTGAAAATGATTCCTAGGAAGAGGCCTTTGGTGCCAAATACTTGAGCTGTTGCCAGTCATTTATGACTCCTGCTTTATCATTTCCCCTCAGATGAGGCAGATCAGGACAGATCCGCATTCCAGCTCTGGTGGTGTTTGAGGCCCCTCCTGGCCTTCCTCAGCTGCTGGTTTGCTGAGGCTCTCCAGTTTGAGAAAACCCTCCTGGCGCTCCATCTCAGCATGTTGAGGCACTTATGCAGATGGGGGTGTCATGGGAGCCATGGCAACAGAGACACAACAAACAAAAGCAACCCACTGCCTTCCAGCACAAACAATGAAGACCTCCCCAGTTCCCCAGCTAGTCTATGCAGTCGCTGAGAAGCCACATTGCTCTGGTCCTCACAACCAGACAGTGAGCAGCTGTTGCTACTCATTCGAAAGAGTTTATACATAAAATAACTCAAGCTGAGCTTAACCACCATGAGACCATGAGTATCTCCTCCTACCACTGGTGGCAACTACCCCACTCTCTTCTCTCATCCTTTTGTGTTCCTTTTTCCTCCCCTCCTGTCTCACTTCCTTCTTTCCTACTGACTGTGCAGACTCTATAATTAGAACTGACAAAACAACCAAGAGTAAGGAAATTATTTCCATCCTTGTTGTATTTACAGAGACCTGGAAAAATGCAAATATATGACCAGTTGGTTGCCTTTATCATAGTGATAAAAAATGCTGTAGTTTCTCCAAGGAGAAAGTGCACTCCTATTTAGACCACAGGCTTTCAGAGAAGCCTCTAAAGGGGCACAGTCTGATCTGGCTTTCAAATATCAGTCAAATGAGGAGGAGGATAGAATGGAGGGGACGGAAAGAGAAGGGAGGTAAGTGGGAAGCAGAAGGAATGGCATGGGGTGGGAGGGTGGACAGATATCTTCCTAGAAAGTTGTACAGCTTGTGCAGACATGGAAGGACTAAGGACACCTAGACATGGCTGAATAAGTGTTGAACAGTTTGAGTGCATGGCAAAGCTGCCTCTGAGAGTGAATCTACACCAAGGCAAGATGGACAGTACAATCAACTCAGAACGGATTGAAAAGGTTAACCCGAATCCTGGGTTTGGGAATGAAGCTTCCTGAAACTGGGGTGGGCAAATAAGTTGTGGTTTCTAAAATGTGTAACAACAAAAACAAAAGCAAACAAGTGAGTCAGGACTAATGTCTTCTGCCCAGAAGACTTTGGAGAAGAATGAGAAGGCGAGAATGGAAATGACATACAAGATAGAAAACCAATATTCACAGAGCACACACCTGATAAGGACTCAATATCTCACGTATATAAGGAACTCAAACCATTCCATACTGAACAACCTGAATAACTGATTTAAAAATGAATGAGCTGCCCAAAAAGAAATTTCAAAGAAAATAAGCTGATGGCTAAAAGATACACAAAAAAGTCACTAGTTATCAAAGCAAAGCAAATATAAGTCACAATGTGAGGTTATCTCACACTGGTTAGGAGACTATTATCTAGAAATAAAACCAAGTGTTAAATGTTTGTATGTAAAGAGATGGGAACCCTGGCACACTCCTGCGGGTGTAAAATCGTGCGGTTGTTATGAAAGACAATGCAGTCAGTTACTTGGAAACCTAAAAATAGAATTGCCACATGATTCAGCAATCTTGTTTCCAGGTATATATGCAGAAGAAAGAAAATCAAGCTTTCAAGATAATCATGCATCTTCATATTCATTACAGCATTATTCAGACCAATATACTCTATTCAAGGACCAAAATGCAGAGACAATAGGATACTATTCAGCCTGAAGAAATGCAATGAACCTTGCCATTTGTGACAGTGTAAAGGAACTTTGGGGCCCCTGGATAATTAAAGATATGGAGTATCCAAAATGACTAAACTCATAAAATCCAAATGAAGAATGGGGCTGCTAAGGGGGTGGGGGTTGGGAAGTTGCTGTGCAATAGGTAGAAAGTTTCAATTAGAAACAGGACTGGCTGTACTCATCTGTTGCACTAGCACCCAAGAGGTTGAGGCAAAAGGACTGCAATTCAGACAAAGAAAAGAAAGGGAGGAAGGGAGGAGGGGATGGAAGCATAAGAGAGGGAAGCAGAATAAGCATAGTAGAGAGAAAGGGAGATGGGGAGGGGAGGAGAGAAAAGGAGAGGGGAGTGGAGAAAAGAGAAGAGGAGGGAAGGAGGAAGAGAAGGAGGAATAGAGAAGGGAAAAACAGGAAGAGAGAGGAGAGAAAAGGAGGGGAGGAGAGGAAAGGAAGTATAGAGGGAGGAGGCACCAGAGAGGACTAAAGAGGAGGGAAGATGAGGAGAAAAAAGAGGAAGGGAAAGGTGAGGAGGAAACAGTAGGGGAGAGGGAAAGAGACAGGAGGGGAGAAGAAAGGAGGAGAGAACGAAGAAGAGAAGGGAGGAAGAGAGAGAAGAGAAGGAAAGGCTAGAAGGTAAGATGAGACTCAGTTATGCAAGACAATAACTTCTAGGTATCTGCTGTACAGTGGTGTTAACTACATAATATGCATATTGAAAGATTTGTTATGAAGGTAGATCTCATGTTCAGTATCTTACCCCATTTTTTTAAAGGAAAAGAATGCACAAGCAAACAGTAGCATAGTCAGCTAATGCAATATGTATTTCACAAAAATCTTGCAGACAGAAGCGTGAAATAAAATAAAATGAAAGGGAACTTAAAAGAGAAAGGCCCACAATCAGCCCTTCATGAAGGAGTAAAAGTCCCTAAATAGGACAGTATGGTAGTGATAGCATGAGCACCATAGACAACAGTGTGTGAACTAGCTAGTGCACAGTGAGCAGAGGGCCGACTCCCTTGGTTCACCTCCCATCCATTTCCAGCATATGTAAACAGTCTAGAATGCCTACTTCATCCAGCCATTCAACCCTCTTCAACTAGACATCCTGTTTGCTGCTTACCTAATTTGTGTCAAGGATAGATGCAGACAAGGCTCCTCCTTTGCACCTGCCTGGCTATTGGTTGTATTAAAACAATACCTTGAGCAATAACTCCATTCATAATGCCCCCTTTTTTTTTTGGTGATTAGTGTCTATTGGCAACATGAAGTCCTAGAGAAATAAAATAAGTCTTTTGAATGTTTTGCAAATTAAGTTTGCAATGGAAAGACACATGGTTTCAGTCGAGTCCAAAGTAGCTGAAAGGGAGACTAATGAGAGCCAGGAGGAGCACTCAGTGAGAAAGCAATGTGTTCATTGGGTCTCAGTGTGCCATGACCTCTAGTCTGCTTTGGATGGAAATCCGAACCCTGGGCAGGATAAATGATGCAGTTGACACAGCGTGCTGTTCTTTAAAGGTAATGGTGGTACAGGCTCTGCAGTCTCCACCAGTACATTCCTGTGAGGTCACAATCCTTCCCTGAAAGAGGTGAGCCTGGAGAAAGATGTTGGGAATATGTATATATTTTTGGATATTCTAGGTCATAAATGTGTCTGATAAACATCTATTTATATGTTTATATTTTCATTTAATTTTTAATTTTGAGAATTTCATACATGAATGCTGTATTTATATCATTTTACCCCAAACCCCCACCAACTCCTCCTCTGTCCTCTACACTCCCTCTCAAATTCATAACTTCTTTCTCTTTATTTATTACACAACACACCTATACTATACTATACTATTCTATACTATAATAAAATATATAATTAATGTAATGGCTTCTGAATCCATTTGGTGTTTTATATATATGTGTATGTATATATATATATATATATATACATATATATGTATGTATAGTGTGTGTGTGTGTGTGTGTGTGTGTGTGTGTGTGTGTGTGTGTATTTAGGACTAACTACTTGGGATTGGATAGCCTATCAGTGAGCTCATTACTGGAAAAGGCTATTTCTCTCCCAACTATTAATTGTTTGTATCTCTTCATCTAGAGGTGAGGTCTTTTGAGATTTCCCCCATCCATGACATCTCAAATAGATATCATTATGTGGGTCTTATTTGGGCAACTGAGATTTCATGGGTGCAACATCCCTGTCATGTCTAGAAGACTCCATCTCACAGGAGATGTCCTGGGCCTCCAGCTCTTACAGTCTTTCTTCTTCCTCTTCTTTGTTGTTCCCAGAGTCCTAAGAGTAGTGGTTGTGCTGTAGGTGTACCAACTAGGGCTGATCTCCTCAGGGTCACTTATTCTCTGCATTTTGACCAGCTGTGGATCTCTGTAATGTTCTCCACCTGCTGTAGAATGAAGCTACTTTGGTGAGTGGTGAACACTAGACTTAGCTATGGGTATAAGGTAAAGTGTTTAGGATACAGTTCAAAGAGATATTGATTAAGGAAAATGGCAGTGGCAGCAGGTGCCTAGTCCTCTGGTTCTTACAATCTCTTCGCCCCCTCTTCTGTGGTGTTCCCTGAGCCCTAGGTGAAGGGGCTGTAGTGTGGTTGTATTACTTTGAAGTTGGACACCCCACAGCCATCTCTTTGCATTTTGACCAGTTGTGAATATCTTAGTAGTTTCTATCTACTGGTGGGAAAAGGCATTCATTTTGGAACACATTTTCTAATGGCTTCCCCTTGAGTCAGGTAGAGAATTAGCAAACCATTTGGCACATTTCCTTTGTAGTACGCAATATGTTTTATATACTAGTTTACAATTTTATAAGCAAAATTAAATAACAAAGTGGTAGGTTATTTATTTATAGTAGACATTACATAAAATGTTGTGCTGTAATACATCTAGCATGGGTATTTGTTTCCTTGACTCAAGAGTCTTGGCCATGATATTATAAGTTATTTGAGGAGGTCAATGACTTGCCCACCTTTATGGCCTTAAATCTAAGCTATGAATGAAAATCAGCAGGAACTCAAGTGTTTGACAGAAGAAGAAAAAGGATGGTAACAAGTGGAAAAGTAAAAGGAGGCTGGAACTACAGAATTCTAGAATTCCTTTTCAAATTATCATGTGTGCCTCAGGCAGGCAATGTGCCTTTCTGACATTGTTCTAACTCTGGTCCTCAGCCTCCTTAATGCTACATTATTTCACTGCTGCTTCATAACTGTGATGTGCTCCTGTTATGAATCATAATGTAAATTTCTGATATGCAACACCCACATGGGGGTCATGACCCACATGTTGAGAACCACTGTTTTCACTAAGTATCAACACAACACAAAGGTGATATGAATTCAGTTTCCCAGTCTCTGTATCTTCATAAGAGTGTCAAAGCCCTCAGTCACTTCCTTAATGGCTAAAGGGATGGAATAATAAAAGAATAATTATGCATGGGGGTAAGTGTGATCACTCAAGTCTGTGTCTGAAAATTTATTGAGAAAAGATGACTGTAGTGATTAGTTAATTGTGAGGGAGAACTATTCATGATTGGTTTGAAGATCATATAGGAACCTTGAGGAGTAAAGAGTATCTCAGAGAAGATGGCCTTTGGCCAGGCAAATTCTTAACTTTCCTGGCATATCTGTTCTACATCACTGGTTAAGTGTTGAGTAGAGGCAGGAAGGTTTTACCCATGTCTAGCCACTTTCATACTTATAACAAGGGCACCATCCCTTCAAAACCATGTCTTTGGCCACTGATTTTAAAGGAAAGCTTGAATTACACACTAGGTCAGAGTTCATAGTCCAGCTCGCTCATTTCTCACCCCTGGAAAATCTGAGGGACAAAAGGAAAATGGACTTGCAAAAAAATTGTGCTCAGCTAAATAGAAACAAAGTCAGAATTGGTGTGAGATCCCTTTAAATCATTTAGGAGGTAGCTTTGGGGCTAAGGATGTCAAGATGAGGCCCATCATACTGTACTACCTATTTGGTTCTAAATATAATGACAAGTGCTCTTATGAGACGTGTATGTAGAGGAAGAGCTGGAGGAAGCAAGGGACAGAATGCCTTCCTAGGGTATTCAGAGAGAGTACAGACCACTAAGATGTTGACTTCATATTTCTGACCTCTAGAACTCTGCTAGCAAATTTCTGGTGTTTTTAAACCTCCAAATGTGTGGTCACTACTCATAATTCCTCCTTTTTGAGTATTAATCTTCAGATTTAAAAAAGTGAATCCTAAGTATCAATATTTTGGGGGAAAATACAGCAGCACCCATCTATTTGTTGTTGTTGGTGGTGGTGGTGGTTTTTTTTTTTTTTTTTTTTTTTTCCGACATAAGGTTTCTCTGTGTAATTTTGGTGCCTCTCCTGGATCTCACTCTGTAGACCAGGCTGGCCTTGAACTCACAGAGATCCACCTGGCTCTGCCTCCCGAGTGCTGGGATTAATGTGTGCCACCATTGCCTGGCACCATCTACTATTTTTACTTCAAACTATATCTGACTAATGTAACTCTATTCCTTTTTAAAGGTCATACATAAGGTGAAATATAACTTACTCACATGGATATAATTTTTATTATACATTCATTTGCTCTAAACTCCCCCAAGCAATACTGCTGTAATCTTTATTCTACATCCAGGGCCCTGCACTATCTTCCATGTTTTTCCTACTATGTCAACCCCTTGAACACTATGCTACAGCCTCACTGAATGCTTTTCCACTCATTCTTATAGTTTTCCTTCATTCTTATAGGTAGAATCTTCACAGAAATGGCAAAATAAATGAAGCATTAAGCAGTAGCAGAGGTCCTGCATAGAGTCTGTGCTTTGACTTGCTTCCTAGACATCTCAAGCAACCTAGTGCAACCTTAATTTCCATTAACAATAGAAATACTTGTAGGACACTTAGGGTCATGGTCATAAACGATTCAACATGTGGACTTGGTAGAGAGATATACAATTTCTTAGTTCAAATGTTATCAATATGTACCATACAATGTCAAGGTAACATGAAAAGGAAAGGTAAGATATCTCCCCATTTTACCAAAGTAGAAGAGAAACATTGCCAAACACAAACTCTAAATGAGTATAAGGGGAAACTTTAGACCTTCAAAGCATCCCATATGACCTTACAATGTCCAGTGGTAGGCTGCCTTAAAGTAATGTAACATATATAGAAGGATAGAGAGGCTATACTTCTATAAAAAAAAAAAAATAAAACCAGTCCATCCATGCAGTACACCCCCACATCATTCCGGTCCTGAGGGGTTAAGAATAAGAATCCCTGCTTACCTGTACTCCACTGGTACAATTATTTACAAAAGCCGGAGGAGAAATACCCCTACTAGTACAATTATTTACAAAAGCAGGAGGAGAGATGTCCCCCAAGGCTGCATTTGACAATATCTGGAGACATTTTGTTGTCGGAAGGAGGGAGGAGTTGTTAGCAGCCAGGAATGCTGCAAACATAAGACAATGTACAATGTACATCTCCAATATCTGGAGACATTTTGTCAGAAGAGGGAGGAGGTGTTAGCAGCCAGGAATGCTGCAAACATCTGACAATATACAAGGCAGTCCCCCGCAACAAAGAATTTTCCGGCCCCAAATGTCAATGCTCAGTGGGTAAAAGTATTGTGCTGATAGAATTTCTCTCAAATCAAGAAAGCTTCCTGTAAGACCAATATCTTCACAACCTTAGACAATAGAAAGTGTTAGAGACATGAGGGCTTGAAGCATAATGAACCTAGGCTTTCAGATATACAAAGAGACTGTGATTATCCATACAGAAACAAGCAATAATGGTGATACTTGTGGGTTTGTTTGTTTTTGTTTTTGTTGTTTTGGTTTTGCTTTAGTCTCCTTGTAATCCTGCCTCTTTCCCTTTCTGGTTATATATTCACCTGTGTCTATTAAGTGAAAGAGTAGTGTTAGAGGAATAAGCAATCTCAGTGATCCAGCCCCTTGAACCTGACTATGGACTCAAGATTAGACAGACTAAAGCCATTCAACCAGCCCCCTTAGGTAAAATGGTGTACAGGAAACCACTTAGGGATTCTGATGCAGGGGACTAAACTCCTGGGAGAGTCTCTCTATTTGGCAGCTCAGGAGGCTCAAGCAGCATGAATCCCAGGCTCCTGCTATCATCTTCCCCTTCTCCTTGCCTCCTTTCCTCCTTTCTCATTGCATGGAGAAGGCATTGTGAAGAAGAAAAGGGAATGGGCACCAGAGATGCTGGCAGGGTGAACTGTGTGCTCCACTAAAAATGGCCACAGCTTGTGTTCCCCAAACCCTGTTTCTTAAATCTCTTCTTAACCCTGTAGGGCCGAGGTTTCCTAGAGTCCTATCCCAACAATCGCAAATCCTCCTTTGGGAATAAATTAATTTGCGTTGAATTTTTGTAGTAGAGAGAGTTTCAACTAATAAACTCATTTATAGAGCATTTCAGAGGTCACTAAGTGCTTGCATATTTGTAATTATATCTGTGCCTAAGACAGACAGACAGACAGACACACACACACACACACACACACACACACACACACACACACACTTCCACTGTAGTCTGTCAACCAGGAAGATGGGGCTGCTGTCTTCTTGACAGCTATGAAAACTGAAACCCAAAGCAGCTGAGTTAAATGACCATTCCAATACCAAACTACAGTACCTCTCCCTAGGAAAAAAATGCACATTCTTACAACCTAAGAGACAATGCAGTAAAAATAATGGAATAATAGTTAACACCTACAGTGGGTTTAGCACCTGCCAAGCTTGGCTCAAGTGCTTTCTAAATACGAACTCACAGAGTTTCACAATGCACCTACACATAAGTAGGAATAGAATCCAAATCCTAACCCTGTTTTGACCTAAAGATTTATTCTCTACTGTCATCCAGGATATATAGTCATTCCAAGTGATGGCTTATATGTAAGGATTAACCCCAGACCAAGCCTACTGTTCATGTCGTCTGATACACTTGTGTAACATGTACTCAGTAAACTTGCTGTGTCAAACAATCTAGAAAGCTACTTAGAAAGAATGACAAAGATATTGTTCAAGAAGACTTCACAGGACAAATTTATTCTTATCCTCAAAGAAGAGGTTCATTTTCAAACACATCTTTGGAAATTGGAGGATTCTAGGAGAACCATCTGCATTTTATTAGAAAAAGACAGGAAAACGCCCTTCACCAACCTCAGAAGCCAAGTTGAAAATATGCTGGTTCGCAGTCCATAGCAAAAGCTGGATCTGCCATATCCAAGTCACTTGTGTCCCCAAAAACACATGTAGGGAGAACCTTGGGGACTTGTTTATCTCGTGGCTTCCCGGTAGTGAATGTGGGCTGAGAGTTTCAACTTGTTCCTTTTCTCTGTCCTGCTACTGGAAAAAAAAATGAAAGAAAACAAAACAAAACAAAAAGGAATCTCCAAAACAGATGTCTTTCATAGAGATGGGAAAGCTATTTATCATTATCTTGGCAAAGAAAAAACCATAATATTTAAAAGCAGAATTCATTTCAGAATCTTCAAAAGTGCAATATGAAATACAAGAAAAGAAAATAATGATCATTTCAAAAGGTATTGCAAATTTCCAAATCACCTTTTCTTTCTATCCAAATCATCTTTGTTTTATGGATTCATTCATGCCTTATCTCAGGATTAAAGCACACTCATTGTAACCTGTCACCTTGATAACCAACATGAATAGAAAAACAACAACATCTTATTTAATTTAGAGGTCTATGAAGCTAGTATCATTTGAGTTTCTCAAGAAGCAAGTTAAAGGAAGGAAGACTGATTTCAACTCATGTTTTAAGGGGATATGGTCCATCATAGTGGGGAAGCTTGGTTGAAGGGAAATGAGGCACATGGTCACATGTCCACAGTGTGGCAGCAGAAAGATGTATGCTTTTACTTGGCCTGTTTTCTCCTTTTTATTCAGACTTAGGTGTCTTCTAGGTGATTCTGCATCCTGTCAAGTTGACAATCAATATTAACAAGTCAAATACTAACAAAAATAAGGGCCAGCCTTATAGGATGGAAGCTTAATATGATCAACAGAATCTTGGCTCAATAAAGGGGAATTTTAGAGAGAGGCACCTTCTTTTGTTTCCTAATAATAGTTAATGTAAAGAAGATGTTAATGAAAAGAACTTGGTAAAGGCAATGCTTGGAGTTCTTCTGCAAATCTTTCATTGAAAATTGAATAATTTGCCTCAATAAAATGAGATGAACTAAGAACTAAATGATCTACCCAAAGTACAACCAGAAGAAATTAGTCTAGTGGGGAAAATGAGGGCTTCACACCTTAAGGCATCCATGTCCATTCTTTCTACAGCCTAACATTGGCCTTTCGTCTGTGCTCCTTCACTCTGAGGCTCCCAGCATCATGCATGTGCCTTCATGGATAAACATTTGGATGTCCCACTCCCTTATTCAATCTATCACCAACTCCTACAGATCCTGCTCTCATGCTCCTCCTCAGTGTTTTTCCTTTACGTCTGCCCCCACTCCTCTGTAGAGTACTGCCACAGCTTCCAGCAAGTCTCTCTCATCATCTTGTTCCTCTATTTTATGCAACAGAAGATTAGAATATGTCACTCAACTGCTCTGAGCCCTTAAACATTTCCACATGACTACAGGATAAGGTCTAAGTTTCTACATAGAACATATAAGACCCAGTCCCTCTGGCCCAACCTCCGCATCTTCAGCCTCCCTCTCTCCCTACTATACCAGATATTAGATGTCATCTTCACTGTGCAACGTGATGTTTCTCATATGAATAATTCTGTCTCCTGCACTCTCTGTCCATTGTTAGATCATCACCCTTTAAGTCTTAGCTTGACTACCCATCCCTATCATTGTGTGGCTTCCTAAATGCTTTCTCTAAAGCTAAACCAGTCCCACCCTGAAGGCACATCACTGGTCTATGCTTCTCATCACATCTTTCATGCTGATGTCCTCCATCTCTTTATGCATTTGTCTCTGTGAGCAGAGTACTGGTGCTATAAGAACCAAATTCTAGACAAAAATGTTTCTAACATAATAAACACCATGAGATCTTCCTCCCTATTCTCTTCTCTCTGAAGCACTGCTATTGCCTATTGGTAACATTTTTTGAAGTTTGAGGTAAACAGTGACAATCTATATTCTGTGTGAATGGAGAAACAGAAACATCTCCACCAACAACAATTACATTAAATGTATCTTTCCCAGAGTCATTCAGATGGAATGGGGAAAGAGTTACCAAAGACAAATGCCCCTGGATCTGCTAGTATGTGAATCTCTTCACCTGTCATTCATTAAGGAAGAACTTTGGCATAAAAAAAAAATGTGGAATCCATTTTACAAGGTTCTGTATTTTCTTACCCTTTCAGATTTGGACTTTCTGTTGTCTAAAGAAAAAGTGCTAAGTTTTAGCCAGCATTCAAGGCACCATCTGACTCAAGATTACCTTTTCAATACTAAAACCTTCCTTCTCTTCCTGAGACAACCCCTTGTTGAGCCTGCTCTGCACTTTTCTCCTTGTTTCCTCTCTCTGATGTTCAGGATGCTACATCTGAACCTTGGTGAAATGAATAGTTAAAGTCACCCCAAAGGCTGAACTCAACTGATAATAAAACCACTGCTATTTCCCATAAAAACAGAAAAGATTTCTTCAAAATAGACTGTTCTTCAAACCATTCATATTCAATCCACTGTATGGCCAACTTTATATAATGCATCACTTTTCCCAAACAATACCTACTCTTACTTAATTATAAAATTACATTTATTCATGTGGTGGGGAACACGTGTTACAGCACAGACGTAGCCCCCATCTGCTGGATCCAACTTAGATGATCAGGATTGGCAGCAAGCTCATTTGTCCATTGAACACTCTCACCTGTCTAAACACCTATTCTTACTCAAATAAAAAGGACTGATTTGTATCATCCTACTATGCAGTATATAAAGCACATAGCTTGTATCACTTAATTTTCCTAGCAATCTTTGGTCATAGCCTGCAGTTAAAGTAAATGTTCAAGAGAAATTGCATAACTAAGGTTTTACAAATTAAATTAGACTTATTATCATTTAACTTGATAGAAGTTAAATGTGATTACTTGAATCCAAAAGCCTGTGTTCTCCCCAAAAAAACTGAGTCAAAGTAGTAATACACTAGAAAAGATCTTTGAAGAACCTAAAAGCTCAACCAGGCAAGAAATGTCATTGTCACTATTTATTACAAGGTACTTTTTGTATATGCTGATTCCAGGAGAGGAACATACAGTTGGAAGGAAATTTAGAGACATCCATTAAGCATCGTATTTAAAGGAAGAGAAAAGGCCATCGAGAGTGAAAAAGGAGATGGTGATGGCCTGTGCTGGGTCACGGTGGAGTGACACATGGGACAAGGCAAGCTGGAAGAGCAGGGTGTGGCTATGCGCAGCAAGAAGTTTGGCAGGGAAGCCTGAGGACTGACTGACTTTATAGTAAAGGGCTATTTCCAAGCATCTGAGCCACAGGGGCATCTGGCCCAAAAGACATTCTTGGAACAAGGGACTGAAAAAGAAATAAGCAAAAACTAAAATAAATCATGGGCTCCATGTGTTGGGGCTCACAGGAATGCTTTAACTTTGGAGTCACTTTCTACACTGGCACTAGGATTTTTCCACACAGGTTCTGTCCCAAGCTGCAATTTCTTACTTGAGGGTTACTGGGAATCATATTGAAAACAGGCTTCAGAGAAAGGAGACTATTTTACGGCATTGCCTTGGAGGCCAAGTCTCCTTAATCCTTCTTAACCTGAAGACTTTACGTTTACATCAGTTATTTACCCTCTCTCTCAGCCTCTGAGCCCATCCACCTTTATGCTCTGAGATTCTGGAGCTTAGATTCTGAAAAACATCCCAGCCTCCTTGCTGTCTTCTCACTAAAGTCTTTCACCAAGGAAATTAACAGGAGACTGGGAGGTGGCAAAAATGAAGAGGACACTATTGCTAGATGCATATTCTGCTAGAAACCCTGCAGAGAAAAAGAAGATAGCCATATTTGCATCTGCTGTCTCCCATCAGCACTCCTAGCTCCCACTGTGGGATTTCTCACTGGAGACCAGCACAAGATAGTCTTCCAAGTCTAAACTCAAGTGTTCAACTTACATTCTTGGAGTTCTGATCACAGAAAAAGTGCTTCCCTATTAAAATTTAAGCACCAGCACTTAGTACTAAGTACTAATACTCCCCAAGGTGTGTAAGCCCTAGTCATAGGATTGATTCACCCATGCATATGTTAAAGCCCACTTAGAAGACATTCCTCTTCAAGGAAAATGAAAGCCAGCCTTAGAATGTGCACCTACAGATCCTAAGCCTTCCTAAGATCATTTTTATTGTGTTTCCTGATTTTCTGCAGTTATTAATGTAATAAATACCTCAGTATCAAATTCACTGAGTCATCCTTCTAACACATACATCACTGACTCATCCTTCTAACACATACAAAGTTGTAGCTGGAAGTTTTCCTGTGTCATGTAGCCTCTCAGTCCCAAATAAACACACAGAGGCTAATATTAATTACAGACTGTTTGGTCTATGGCTCAGGCTTATTATTAACTAGCTCTTTCATCTTAAATTAACCCATTTCTATTAATCTATGTATCACCATGTGTCTCCTGGCTTTACCTATATTTTATTACATCTTGTTCCCCTGGCAGCTCTCTGCATTTGTCTGGACTCCACATTTCTTCTCCCTATATCTCTTTTGGATTTCTTGCCTGGCTATATCCCATGTTGCCATAGGCCAAAGCAGCTTCTTTATTAACCAATAGTAGCAACACATATTCACAGCCTACAGAAAGACCATCCCACAACACAAAGTCAATTCCATATATTAATTTTCCTCAATTTGGAATTCCTGATTATGTCTTCCATTTTGTCAACTAGGACCTAAAAGATATAGAACACATTTATATCCTAAATGCAGTTATGTTAAATCTTTCACAAATCATATATGGAGTGAAATGCGACACACATATCACATTCTTGGACTTTGATCCAAACTGTTCCAAATCAAACATGACACAATGACACTTGTATAGTAATGTTTCCTGCAGTTCTGTTCACAACAGCTAAGCTGTGGAATCAGCCTGGTTGTCCAACAGCAGAGGAATGAATAAAGAGACCTATCCTATGAATATAATGGAATTTTTTGAGCCATAAAGAACAAAATAGATAATTAATAGGAAAACAAATGCAAACAGGCCTAACTGTATTAAGCAGATTAAGTCTTGAAAAGACAATATTGTATATTTTTCTCATTTGTGGTTCCCAGATTTCATTTTATTTTAATTTTTTTGGTTTTTCAAGGCAGGGTTTCTCTGCGTAGTTTTGGTGCCTGTCCTGGATCTCACTCTGCAGACCAGGCTGGACTCAAACTCACAGAGATCCTCCTGGCTCTGCCTTCTGAGTACTAGGATTAAAGGCATGCGCCACCAATGCCCAACCATTCCAGATTTTATATAGATACCTAAAACCATGTTTGTATATATGACATGAAAGTAAAAGTGAAAGTGACTAGGAAACAAGTGGTACTAACAAGAGTTGAAGTAGAAAAGGGAAGAGGAAGAGGAGGAATATGTTTAATGTATAAAATGTACTTGTAGGGAAATGTAGTTATGTAACACAGTACCATGTGCAGCGGATATACATAATGAATTATTTTTTTAAGAGTGAAAGAAATAAAATTACATAGAAATAAAATTTACATCCTAGGAAAAGTAAATACTTTGATTAAGCTACCATGTCTGTCAATCACAGAAAAATATATGGACCCTATATATACACACAAGTTTACTGACTACAAACAAGCTTGACTTGTGCCCTAGCCATGTGTCAAACAAGGACAAGTTGAAGCTCTGGGGATGGAACATTGGTGAGTTATGACATCTTCCTCCCAAAGATACTTATATAGAGAAAAAGAAGTCAGTTATAATGCCATATGAGGAGACTCTGACAAGTCAAGTGGAGAACCATGAAAGACAAAAGAGAAAGCCTAAAAACTGTGAAGAAGATGCACCCTTATCTGAGTCTCAGATGTGGACCAGTCATCTTACTATGAATGTTTTTCAGTTGTGAGAATCAATCAGAATTCAACTTTGGATGGTTTGACAGAAAATATCCATTGGAACTAAATGTCTAACCCCAGAGTCAGGAGAAGACTGATGGAGAAGACTCAGAAGGAGTAAAACCCAGCCAGCTTTGGAATGTGTCAGTAGTTGAAATGGTCTAATACCTCGACCCAATAGCACCAGGGACATGAATAAAACCCTATGTTTCATTCAGAATTAGAAAATCCAACTGATTGTGAGATGAAGAATCCATCAAGACACTACTGACAATAGTGAGGGCTAAAAAGATACCCCCAAAGAAAGAAGGGTTATCTGGAGAGAGAGGGAGAGAGAGAGAGAGAGAGAGAGAGAGAGAGAGAGAGAGAGAGAGAGAGAGAGAATAGATGACATACAAACTGAAAACAATGGGCTAGAAGTGTAAAACAGAAAAATTGTTCATTACAAAAATGCACAGGAAGGTTCTAGTTAGACAAGAAAGGATTGTCCTTCTGAATAGAAAGAACAAAAACATGGTAGTCAGTTAAACATAGCACATGGACCTAAAGTCCTGAGACCAAGAAAGAAGATGAGATCACCACTGGAAGTAGGGAGCTCAAGAATAAGACTCACAAGCATGGCATTAAAGCACCCACTGTGGCTTCCACAATATCCAAGACAGCACTCAGCAGTTCATCTATATTTTGGATTTTTGTCAGGTGCTCATGTTTTTCATGATGAAGATGACTCTGACAGTGGCAGTGGCAGTGACAGAGGTGCTGGTGGTGATTTGGGGACAAAGCATCTTCAATATTGTGACGGGAGCAGGTTAGGGGAAAAGAGAACAGTGAGGTGCTGTGGATATCACTCTGTATAAATAAAACACTGATTGACCAGGAGCCAGACAGGAAGTATAGGCAGGACTAGCAGAGAGGAGAGAGGAAAAGGAGAGGAAAGAGAGAAGAGGAGAGACCGGCAAGCCACCACCATGACAAGCGAGATGTAAGGTACCGGTAAGCCACGAGCCACATGGCTACTTATAGATGAATAGAAATGGGTTAATTTAAGATATAAGAATAGTTAGCAAGAAGCCTGAGCCATTAGGCCAAACAGTTTAATAATATAAGCGTCTGTGTGTTTATTTTATAAGTGGGCTGGGACTGCCAGGGCTTGGTGGGACCCGGAGAGAAAACTCTCTAGCTACAGTGAGGCAGTAAGAATGCTATGATAAAGGCACTAACACATACCATGTGGATAGCACAAGCTCAGAGCTCAAGATCACTAGAGTGCAAGCATGGGAGAGAAGACGTGTAGCACATTTCCTGGGAACCTCGTCCCCATGTGACATAGATGATCAGTGTGAGCAGAGGAGGGATCTTCACTGGTAAGGAGAGAGAAGCTGACATGATGCAAGTGGAAAAAAAAGGGGGTGGTGGTGGTCAGAATCCTACAGCAGACACACAGGAGCAGTGCCTGGACCTCCCACGGCTCTCCTGGACCCTAAGTGCCTTGACTTTCCACATCTCCCTCAGTGGGATTTCTTGAAAAAGCCACAGAATGGTGAAAGCTGGGAGAGATGAGGGTGATTATTATCTCATCCAGGCCTATCATTTTACAGATGAAATTAGTCTCCTTGTTCCCATATGCCATGTGGTTCTGAGGTTACTTTCTCCAGGGCTCAGCCACAAAGACTGACTATTTATTTATTTTATTTTTTAGTTGAGGAATATTGCCTAAAATGACTGTCTCTGTCCCCACCACAAATGACCTGCTTTTGTTCCTCAGTCTAAATTGCTGTGGGTTAAATATTTGATTCCCAGGGACTGCACTTTCTCCTGCATCAAGCTGGTCACATAAAGCCTAAGAAAATGGTACAATGAGTAGTTCTTCAGTGAGAGAGGGTCAGCCCGCACAGGATTTTACTTTTCTTCAAAAAGTTGAACTAGGAAGCAAATTAGTTCTCAGGACACAGTCTCCTTCAGTGCCTCCCACCCTAGTAACTGATATTGGTGTTAGGTGTGAGGTCTATGCAGCATTGGGTTCTCAAGTTCACAGTGCATGTAGAGGCTCCTTTTATATCAAATATGATATCTTTATTTGGTCATCTTCAATACATTAATGGGTCACCACTATGCTTGTCACTGAAGTCACAACAATGAAGATACCACATTGCCTTTGCAAACTTGTAATTTAGTGACTTTTATTTACATTAAGGAAGCAGGAGTGAGCATTATGATCCTAAAGAACATATGCCTCAACCTTCATCTTTTTTTGGAGACTTCTAATGCTATATAACTAATTTAATACTATAAAAGAGAACAAAAATACCTTTAGATCCTAAAGAACTAGAAATTCACTTGACAAAATCCTTAAGCAGTTGACACTTCACTCTCAGTTACTGGTTCACAGCTTAATTGTCTACTTATTACCTGTTGTAAGGCTGTGCAGAGTAGGTCTGGTAAATGACTCTGAGATACCATCTTACACATGTCAGAATGGCTAAGATCAAAAAAACTGAAGACAACTTATGTTAGAGAGGATGTGGAGCAAGGGGAACACTCCTACACTATGGGTGGGAATGCAAACTTGTACAGACACTTTGGAAATCAGTATGGTGGTTTCTCAGAAAATTGGGAATCAATCTCCCTTAAAACCCAGCTATACCACTCTTAGGCATATACCCAAGGAATGCTCAATCTTACCACAAGGACACACGCTCAACTATGTTCATAGCAGCATTATTTATAAAAGCCAGAACCTGGAAACAACCTAGATGCCCCTCAACTGAAAAATGGATAAAAAAAATGTGGCACATATACACAATGGAATACTACTCAGCAGAGAAAAGCAATGACATCATGAGGTTTGCAGGCAAATGGATGGAACTAGAAAATATCATCCTGAGTGAGGTAACCCAGACTCAGAAAGACAAACATGGTATGTACTCACTCATAAGTGGATACTAGATATAAAGCAAAGAATAACCAGACAGCAAACCACAGCTCCAGGGACACTATCTAGTAAGGAGGAACCTAGGAAAGACACAAGGATCGCCCAGTGATAGAGAAATGGATGAAATCTACAGGAGCAAACTTGGGGTGGGAGAGGTAATGGAGGGCAAGGGTCAGAGGAAAGAGAGCTTAGGGGAGCAGGAGGTTCAAGCTGGATCAGCAACAGAGTGGGAGAACAAGGAAAGATACCATGATAAATGAAGACACCATGGGAATAGGGAGAAGCAGAGTGCTGGGGAAGTCCCCAGGAATCCACAAAGATGACTCCACTATAGACTACTGGCAATGGTCAAGAGGGTGCCTGAGCTGACCTACTCTGGTGATAGAATGGCTGAATAACCTAACTGTCATCATAGAACCCTCATCCGGTGACTGATGAAAGCAAATGCAGAGATCTATGGCCGGGTCCCAGGTGGAGCTCCAGGAGTCCAATCAACAAGAGAGAGGAGGGATTCTATGAGCAAGAGATATTGAGGCCATGATTAGAAAAAGTACAGAGACAACTAGCCAAACTAGTGGAAACACATGAACTGTGGACCAATAGCTGAGGAGCCCCCATGGTACTGGACTAGGCCCTCTGGATAAACGAGAGAGTTCTTTAGCTTGAACTTTTTTTTTTTTTTTTTTGGTTTTTCGAGACAGGGTTTCTCTGTGTAGCTTTGCGCCTTTCCTGGAACTCACTTGGTAGCCCAGCATGGCCTCGAACTCACAGAGATCCGCCTGGCTCTGCCTCCCAAGTGCTGGGATTAAAGGCGTGCGCCACCACCGCCCGGCTTAGCTTGAACTTTTAAGGGGCCCCAAGGCAGTGGGACTGGGACCTGTCCCTAGTGCATGACCCGGCTTTTTGGATCCTAGTGCCTGTGATGAGACACTTTGCACAGCCTCTGTGCAGGGAGGAGGGGCTTGGACTTGCCTCAACTGAATGTACCAGGCTCTGCTCCACATGGGACATCTTGACTTAGAGGAGGTGGGAATGGGGGGTGGGTTGCAGGGGAAGACTGGGGGTGGGAGTAGGGATTACAGGGGAATCTGTTGTTGATATGTAAAATGAATAGATAATCTCTTAATAAAAAAAATAGTCACAATGAACTAAGTTATACATGAGAATAAGCTATGCATAATCACATACCAATCTCATTTTAACTATCATCTTCAGATACATTTTGTTAATAAGGGAACTGAAGTCTAGAAAAACAATCAGAAGCCTAACCAAGTTCAATCAAGTAGAAATTTCCACCATCCTTTATATCATCGTTTTGATCATGACAACGTGATATAATCATCAATTCCTGCATCTGTTGCAGGATATTGATCACATTGTGAACCCTGAAATTGCATTATTGACTGGAAAATCAAGTTTATTTTTGTGTTGTGGCTCAGCCCTAGCACACACCTTTAATCCAGGAGCTTTTTGCTTAAATATTGTAAAGTCAACCTTGGGTCAAGAGGCAGAACAAGCAACCAGTTGACAGAAAGTGAACACAAGAATGATTAAGGAAAAACTACAAAGAGTAAAAGGGAGTCAGTAGGACTGATATAGAAATGCACAGGAACTAGAAAAGGAACATTGATATTTGAGACAATAGGAGAGAGGAGAGGCTTCTGGGATGTTGGTGGAGGCAAAAGGTCAGCTGGATGCTTTCTCTACCTCTCTGAGCTAGCAGGCTTTCACCCCAGCATCTGGCTCCCAAGTCATTATTGGTAAAATTGAACGATTGGAATTTTGTTAAAAAAAATGCATCTTATAGTAAGAGTGGCCATTCATTAATTAAGCAAGCATTAAACTAAGCCTATTATGTACAAACATATTTTAAAATAATACATTGTTCTAGCCCATCAAGATGACTCAGAAGGTAAAGGAGCTTTGCTACACAATCTTGATAATCTAAGCTAGATCTCAGGAACTCTCATAAATGTAGGAGAGAACTGATACCACAAATTGTTTTTTGACTGCCACATATGCACTGTGGCAAGCATGCTCTCACACAAACACATCCACAAAACAATAATGCACAGTTTTGATTTAAAGACTTAGCTCTTATCATCAAGGAGTTCAGACTTCAATAAACAGTCTGTTTATTTATTAGTAACCACAGGATCATTTCATCTTCAGTTATTATAAGTAACGAGATGTGTGGACATCAGTGTGTGAACATGTGTTTGCAAGTTTTTGTGTTTTCATATATTATAATATTTTCCCATTATAAAAAGACTGATTTACTGATACTTTCTGTAATGTAAATGAATGTTAATAACATAAAATAAGTCAGAGATTAGAGGGCACATATTTCAACATTTCATTTGTATAAAACATTGAATAAAGGGACTAGGGAAATGTCTCAGTAGGAAAGAGTGCCTCCTACTGAAGCATGAGGACCTGAGTTCAGATTGTCAGCACCCACATAAATGCTGGATAGTACCACACATGGATATAATTCATGCAGATGTAGACATGAACATCACTGGGGCTTGCTGGTGGGCAGCCTAGATGCAAAAGAGTGAGCATCAGGGAGAGACACTGTCTCAACAGAATAAGGTAGAGTGATGCAGCAGGACACCCAGTGTCCCCCTCTAGCCTCAGCCCACTTGCATACAGATATGTACACAGGCCCTCTCACATGTACACTCACATGTACATCATACACATACAAAAATCAATATCCAATGTAGGTAAAACCTATAGAGTGTAATGTCTCCAGTCTGGACCATGAAAATGATTGCTAATGGGCACAAAATTTCTTCCTGAGTGTTCTAAAAATGTATCATAGTGATGCTTGCACAACTGGGCAAGTAAACCAAAAACCACTAATTGCATACTTCAACATGAAGAACTTCGTGCCATGAACTCAATAGGACATGTAAAAGTAAAACTTAAAATAAGTGTGAGGAATGATTTGTGTGAAGGTGGAAAAACTCCCGATTGCTGAAGGGAATATCCGTGCTATGGATATAACCTACTTTTTATCGGGAGCTTATGGTGAACTTTGCATTATATTAAACGAATGGCTTATTTCATTTCATTGAACCATCAATTTCATTTGACCATTCAGCAATTATGGGCAGTGAGACTTACAATGTGTCTGGCACAAACTCTAAACCTAGGAGTTAGCTATAGAGCCCTTAACAGAAATAAGATGACTGCTCTGATGAAGCAGCTGATCTATTGAGTGAGAAAGCAAGAGTGTAATACAGGAAAGAAAAGAAGGCAAGCAAGGGGGCACAATGTCACGAACATGTAGGGAGTTTCATTTTCCCTGAGATGGTTAAAGAAATCATCTCTTGATGACTGTGGGTGGCGACACAGAGCTGATAGATGTGCTGGAATTCTAGAACCTAAGCAATGTGATAATGGAGAGGTTGATTTCATATAAAGATGCTAATTGTGACTTTGGCCACCTTCCTGGTTACTTGCTGAGGTAGTGTGAAGGTGAGTGATGCGGAGGCAGTGAGGCACATCCTTGTTCTTTCAGTTACAACATGACATCCTATTGTCTCCTAAGTCTTCCCATGGCAGTACCCAGTTCTAAGCCCTGCCAAGTATGAGCACATAAGCTGAAGCCTCCAACAGAGATGGCAGTAGAAGCAAGGTCTTATAGCCAAGACTTGGAAACCCAATTTGCAGAGTAAGAAGGGAACTCTTCCGATGTTTTCCCAGATCTAACAGAGTGGGAACTAACTTCTGACTTGGACGCTAAAGACCATCAAACCAGACTTTCACTTCATTCCATACATGGCTGAGAATAAAACCCCAACCCAACCTGAATGTGTCCTTTGGTCTAACTCTATTCTCTCTCCCCAAGAGCACCCGGCAGTCTCCATGTTGCCATAGCAAACTATGGACCATGGAGCCACCCTGACAATGAGCTACTATACCCTCTGACTAAATCCAGCTCACAATGTCTGATTACCACATGCAAAAACAGCTTGGATAGGCTCCCTGAAAAATCAGTTGGCTGCCTTCCCAAGGAAAGCTATTCACTCCTCTAATTTCACATTTTCTTCTACTATCAAAATGGATGGGGGTTTCCACACTCTGTTCCTGCTGACACAGCCTTGGACGCTATATTTCCCTGAGCCCTATTCATTCTTTCCACAGCTCACTTTCCTGGCCATTTGGTTTCAGCCTCTTTCACCCTCCTTGCCCTCTTCCCATGGTTTAGAGACACTGTGAAGGTGACTTGATTCTGATGATAGCAACGTGGCAAAAGGTATAAATAGTCAGCTCAGGTCATGGTTTAAAGGTAGAGCTGACAGGTTTGTTCCTGGAGTGGATGGGAGAAGTGAGTCAAATGACTTCTCAGGAGACAGCTGCCAAGTTCTGACAAGTAGAGAAGACTGGCGTGTGCGGAAGGGTCAAGCTTGAGTGTATACTCCTAAGAGGCATGGTTTATGCAGGTCAAATGGAGATTACTTGTTAGGTAGGCAAGTAAAAATATGCAATGTACCTTCTAGATGTCTGTATTTCACAGGCCTTCTCAACTTTGGCACAATTAATGACTAGGCTGAATAATTCTTAGTCGTACATTGCTGTTCCCTACACCATGAGATGTTTAGTCATATGCCCAACCTCCATGCATCAGATCCCAGCAGCAATGCCCCAACTCCCTGGGATTGTGACAACAACAAAAAGTCTTCCCAGACACTGCAGAGTGTCATCTGGTGGCAAAATCACTCCCTCCTGAAAACCACTGGCCTAGTGTTAACAAAGGTTATACACATGCTATAGAAGCTCATGGACCTGGATCTGTATATTTACCTATAGATATGATTACCAATAGAACACATATACTTACACTTTCATTCTTCACACATGCACTGATTTGTAATTTGCTTATTTCATCATAGAAGATCCAAACATGCTAGTGGATACTAATATCTTATTTTAAAATATGCCATAGTAGTCTGTAGCATGAATATCTACAGGGTGTCTACATCTGTATTATCGAGCCATTGAGTTTGCTGATTTGAATCACAGTTGTTTTGTTTGGAATGGATGTCTTATCACATGCTTCTTCATTCTTATTTATGTAGTTTCTCTTAGACAGTGAAAGCTGGAATTGTTGGTCACAGAACACATACACTTTAATTATATTACATGTGTCCAAGTAGATTGCATCTTAAAACAGTTGCGACAATGTGCTCCAGGTACCTAGGTTTCTTTGCAATCTGATTTTGTAGCTCCTCCAGTTATTTCTCCCTTTTTCAAGTATGAGCTGGCTTTGTGACAGAGAACAAGCAGATCTTAAAGCCTGTGCAGGAGATGCTATTTGGAAATATCTCCTGTTCATCAAAAAGACAAGAACCTTCAGGTCAGCTTCTCTCAGCTGATTAACCCCCAAAGTCCTGGCCCTCATCCTATGGCCAAATGCTAGAGAAGGCTGTCAGATACTGAACACCTACTAATGCACAGAGGCAAAAGGGAAAAAAGGTTGTTGACTCTTCCCCTGAAGAGTCTAGCCTGCTGAAAGGATATGATTTACTTTTCAGAGCATAAAACGTATCTCAAATACTTGACTTCAGCAAGCATTAAAGGGACACAGTGAATTGGCAAGAGGGATACTGAAAGCAGTTAGTTTTGGCTTCAAGTCAAATCAGAGTGGGGTGTCAAAGTCTTGAGACGCCTTGGGAACAAACTGAGAGGTTTCATCCCTCTCCATCCCTCCTGGTGTGCCAGGATGTGTCCTTTGACATTTTAAATCCCCTGTTGTGTTATTCAAGGCTCCATCTGAACTAATGCTCAGCTGTAGTTTCACCAGTGGAGTGGCTGGCAAATTCCTTTTTGTTTTATTCATGCTGGCTTTGCCCTCCCCCCTCTCTTTCCTCCCCCTCCCCCTTTCCTTTTAGGATTGTTCTCAACAGAAAGGAAGCATTTCTCTAAGAAAAACAAAGAACCCAGTTAATGGTTTAGTCAATTTTGGAATGAATTGCAAAAACTGTCTCATGGTTCAGTGACAAATTCTTTGCATAACAGAAAATTAATGTTATGATAGTCATTGAAAAAATGCTTGAAAGGTGAGGGATGGACAGGGCCATGAACAAAGGAAGGAAGGGAAGAAGTAAGAGAGGGACAAAGGACGGGCAGGGGGATGAATGAGGGGAGAAAAGAGAGAGGGAAGGAGAGGTGAGGATAAGCACAGTGTCCAGTAACACAAATCAATAAACTGTGATACAGTCCTTCCATTGAGTACATTGCATACTAAAACAAAAAAGCAAATCTGAGAATTTTAGTGCAATTTTGTGTTTCAATACCTCATAGCACATAGGCATATGAAACAGTCAAGTTTAAGTATGCCAGGTGGTAGCAGCACACACCTTTAATCCCAGCACTCGTAGGCAGAGGCAGGCGGATCTCTGTGAGTTAGAGGCCAGCCTGAGCTACAGAGTGAGTTCCAGGAAAGGCACTAAGCTACACAGAGAAACCCTGTCTCAAAAAAACAAAAAACAAAGACAAAAACAAAACAAACAAACAAACAAAAACCCACAACAACAAAGCTACACGGAGAAACCCTGTCTCAAAAAACAAAAAAACAAAAAAAAAAAAAAGTTTAAATATGCACATAGTAGCCCATATGTGAAAAATAAAAGTTCTCATGATAAATTCATCTATGGATAAATACACGAACAAGCCCAGTATGCTTCTTAGGAAATGCACACCTCTGCTTCCAGCTAGTTTTGTGGTTCTCAACTTGGGTCAATTTTGCTGCCAGGAGATATTTGTCAATATCTGGAGACATTGGTGAAGGCACTAAAGGTGTATCACCTAATGTTATATTTAATGTGGAAGGCAGGGATGCTGCTAAATGCCCTGCCACACACTGGGGAGACACCCCTGCATAGAAATATCAGGCCAAAATTGCCAAGAGTGCTGAGGTTGGGACATGCTGCTCTCAGTTAACAAATATGGGAGAATAGGAAATGGATATAATAAAGAAGTTTATAATGACTTAGATCTGTTGAGCATGCTATGATTTCGCATTCCTTTCATAATTACAAAGCAGTTAAAATTAACTTTCAGTAGATGTCCAGTGACAGCTTAGAATCTGATGTTTCTTGGTTTCTACTCATCTCCCACACATCCTACATCTTCTACATAGTGAAATAACTACAGGCATCATGTTTCCTTGGTAGCTCTTAATTATAAAGCTCATCCCTCCTTCTGTGTCTAAAATATTCTACCCACTCTCCAGATCTCGTGCTATGTCCCTGTTCTTGTCAGGTGAAGCCATTCTGTTCCTCTGCCATCTCTGCAGGGTCTCTATACCTGCCATTACAAATGACCCCCCTGCAAATTGACATTAGAAGGTTGCTTTTCTAAAGTAAGCAGTGACCCATACAGTCACATACTTCCATCAGACCCCACTGGAACCAAATGCCACACAGCTTTGGATATGAGCCTTTTTCTATAGAGAACCAAGGATCCTCTCAGTATTAAGCATGTAGACACCATATTGTCAGATCTCAAAAGATATGTTGGCAATTCAGAGTTTACTGTAATATTTCTCAATTATTTTTAATTCATTTTTATTTAACTTTTCTGAGAATACCATAGATGATTATTAAATCTACATCATTTCCACTCGTTATTCTTTCCCTTCCAACTTCTCCCATTCTTTCCCCCACTCTCTCAAATTCATAACTTCATTATCTTTATTAGTGTTATACATATATACACAAATATACATTTATAGACACATAACATATAACTTACTGAGTCCATTTAGTGTTGTTTGTACATTTGTTTAGGGTTTGTATTACACACAGGATTTATTAGAATGACTTACAGGCTGTGGTCTGACTATTCCAGCAATGACTATATCCTGACAGAAAGTTCAAGAATTCATAGCTGTTTAGTCTACAAGGCTGGATGTTTTATCTGGTCTTCAGTATATGTTGTAAACCCAAAGGAGTAGGTTCTAATACCAGTGAAAGAATGAAACTGCCAGGGAGAGTGAGGGCAAACAGGCAAAGAGCAAAGCATCCTTCTTCTGTGTCCTTTATATAGACTGCTGCCAGAAGATGTGGCCCAGATCTCTAATGTGGGCCTTCCCAGCTCAAATGATCTTGATTTAGGATGAGTCATCCCACCTCAGACTATCCAATCAAGAAAAATCCCTCACAGGTGTACCCAGAAGCTTGGGATTTAGTTAATTCCAGATGTAGTCAAGTTGACAATTAAGAATAGACATCACAGATTGGAATCAGATAATCTATTGGGGAGTGATTCCTTGGAGAAAACTGATCCTCCCTCTCTCAAAACCATTGATTGCCTATACTTCTTCATCAAGGTTTGGAGACTTGCAAAGTTTCCCCCTTCTGCATTGGCATATCCACTGGTGTTGTTTGCAGGTCTTGTTTAGGCAAGAACATTGTTAAAATTTCATGAGTACAGCATCCCTGTCATATCTAGAAGACACTATCTTGGACTCTTACAATCTTGCTAACGCAATTTTCTAAGAGATGCCCATATCCTCAGATGAAGGAGTTGTACTTCAGGTGTACTAATTATGACTGGGCTCCCCATGGTCTTATGTTCTGCATTTTGGTGGATATCTGCAATGATCTCTAACTGCAGCAAAAATTAAAAAATAAATAAATAAATAAACAAAAAGCACTTCTTTGATTACTGATGAGAACTGCAGTTATCTGTAGGCAGAATGATAAGTATTAGAATACAGAAGCGAACTATATTGACTGAGGAAGATGACAGTAGTAGGTTCTTCTCTAGGGCCTAAGATCTCTTCAGTCACTGACAGGTTGTCTACATGTATTGTGCTAGGCATGAATTCCTTCCTATCAAGTGAATTCCCTTCTATTAAGCCTAATTAGACAGATGTTGATTACCCTCAATGTGAAACTGAGTATTAGGGATGCCATACAAGGCTAGTCATTGTGATGGTTCCTCTACAGCTGGGTGTGACTATCAGTTCCTTTTATTTTTTCTTTGCCTTTGTGGCTTACATAGCACCTTTGAATACAGTGAGAGCAAGTCCTCAAGAAGGAGTCTTCTAGGTTATATATCCAGCTCATTTTCTCCAAGTCTTGTGTCCAAAGTGTGTTATGTCTTCAGTAATAGGACCATGCCTTCAAGTTCTGGGATGCATCCAACAGCAATGGAACTAGTCTATGAAATAGCCTATACCATTTGGGGGGCAGGGGGAGGGACGTGGACCTGCCTCAACTGAATGGACCAGGCTCTTCTGATCCCCATGGTAGGCCTTTCCTTGTCTGAGGAGAGAATGGAGGGTGGGTTGTGAGGGGGAGGCTGGGAGGCAAGAGGAGGGAAGAGAGGGGGATCTGTGGTTAGTATGTAAAATGAATAAAAAAAATTCCTTAATTAAAAAAAATCCCTGATTGGCAAATAGAAGGGAGGTTTCCCATGCCTGTGACTGGAGTTTTTTGGTCAGAAAGTCTGTGGATCTTGGGGGAAGTATAATCACCCCACATGGTGTGTGTGTGTGTGTGTTGTGTGTGTGTGTGTGTGTGTGTGTGTGCATTAATCTTATAAAACTGTTTCCCTATGACTTTTTTGAAGCATCTGAGGACTGTTTTATCCCTCCTTTCCTCTACTCCCTCCATATTACCCTCCCTCTCTTCTCCTGAGTTCAAGTCTCTCCTTCTGTTTGTCCCTTGTATCCTACTTCCCCTCTCTCTAGAGCTCTTGCTCAGCACTCTCCCATGATCCTGTTCTATTTTCCTGGCTTCTGTGGTTACTTCAAGTTACATGCTCAGACCTAAAGATTCAGAAGCATGTTCCACCAGTAAGAAGGACATGTGACATTTGTCTTTCTAGGTCTGGATACATGCTATAACATATTCTAGTTCCATTCATTTACCGGCAGATTTCATTGTTTTATATTTGTTTTAGCTGAATAGTAATCCACAATGTAACTGAGTCACATTTTCATCCATTCATCATTTTAAGGAAAATTAGGCCTTTTCCACTTCCTAGTTTTTGTGACTAGAGCAGCAACAAAAAACTAAGCAAGCTTCACTGTAGTTAGATAGTAAATTCTTTGGGTGTACCAAGAATGGTATGGATGGGTCATATGGTAGATTTTCTTTTAGCTCTTTGAGAAGTTTCTCCAAAGTTGAAGTTTAATGCCTAAATATAAACTACATAATCAGTGAGATGATTCTGCACCCGTGGGTAAGCACTGTCTTAAGGATGGCTGGTTTTTAGATTCTCAATGATTAGAGCTACCATATATGAAAGTTAATGAACTTGACAAAGAAATGAAAATGAGAATCTCCTGTGTGACATGTGGGACACGGGGACTCATGGCAGTCTTTGGCATAGTGTTGCCACCTCCAAAAGGAACATGAACAAATGGAAATCAGGTCTTATTATCCAGAAACATATCAGATGTCTCCTTTGAGGGATGAATAACTAAGCAGGCTGAAAACAAGAATCAATAAATTTTTCCCTAAACACCTCTCATGATAGATAATCCTATTTTGGGTACTGTGGATGATGAGAATATGAGAAAGAGAAAATGTTTTCTCATGCAATGAAATTAAACTAAATATTCTTGTGACCAATACTCAATGACTTTTTGGTTTTGTGGGTTTTTGTTTTGTTTTGCCATCTCTCAAGTTTGTAAAATGACTAAAGGACAGACAGTTCAGGGGACAATAATTTCAGGATCTTATGTGGGGCTTCGTTGGGTACCAGAAGTCTCACAAATCACACATTTTGAAACAGAATAATGATGACCCGTGTCTAGCCCACCCTTTCATCTCATGGCCTTCAGAACCCAGCTAAAAGAAGGAGCCAACTGAAAGCAGGAAAGCTGCCTCAGCCTCAATTTCTGATCAGCCCCATGCATGCCAACTGCTGCTGGAGCAAACTCCATTGCCACATGTCTCCAGCGGGATCTATGGTGGGTTCAGAAATTTGGATGCTGGCCTCACACATGTCTCAGTATGCCTATCATAGGGAATGAGGGGAGACTGACTCAAGGTGGAGCCCAATGCAGCGTCCAGGAAGGAAGTGGCACGTGATCAGATTCTCCTCACAAAGGACAGCCCCTCTCCATGTAACACACTGAGACATGTGCTTGTTGTCATGGAGATGTCATAATGCAGGGCAAGTAAATGCAGGCTGAATAGATTCCATCCAAAATGCCCTTGGAGGCCCGCGGCTTTCATTCCCTTTCATCAGCAAGCCGGAGTCCAGCTGGAGCCAGAATTAGTGATGGGTAAAGAGCTGAAAAGGCTGTTGGTCCCTTTCCAGGGTACCTCCAACTTATGTAAAGCTTCTTGGGCTTGGAAGACTTTACTGGCAAGCTGTCCCGTGAGAGTCTCGGTGCTTCTCTTTTTCTCATTCTGGTCCATAAACGAGCATCTCGTTTTGCATTTAGGAAAGAAGTGTGGAAGCTAACCACTCTAGCTTTTAAGACTTTCGGGGTTTGCAAAGAGGGAGGAAAAAAGGATGCTTTGGGTAAAGACCAGAACAAAGTTTTGCTCCCAGCCTCTTTCCTCTTATTCTTAAGTATATGCAGATTGAACTAGATTCTACAGAACAAGGCTGGAACAAGAAAAAAACAATGTTCAAGTTATTAAACATGATTTTTCTGTTTTGAAGAGAAACAACAGCTATGAGCAAAACAAATCCAGAATAACTAGTTCTGAAGACTTTTTTTTTTACAATAATTGGAGTAAATTAAAGCATTTTTTAATTTATTCTAAGTGCCTTCATACAGATGTGTCTAATCAAGGTACACAAAGACTGCACCAACTTGCCGCAGCCCCACTGACGGGGCTGTGTGTCGCAAAGACAAAGCAAATGAATATAGAAGTAGCAGAGAAGGCAGAAGAGGAAATGCCTCTGGCCACCTTGCTGAACACAGGGACTAACATACTGGACTCAGGGAAAAGTCTAATGGCTTCTTATTTCCACTTCTTTAAATGTCATTACATTGCACACACACACACACACACACACACACACACACACACACACACACACAACCCATCTCAATAGGAACAAGAGGGATACACCAAGAAGAGGCAGTGACATCAGAAAACTACAACCATCTCCTTTCTCTAGAGAAACCCTGAGTTTAAGTGACGAATAGTCTTCACTTTTCTCACACAGAGGCTGAAGTGCAAAAAACGGAAAAGGAAACCTTGTTTGCTCATGTGGAGTCCAGTGAGGGCTTCTGATGTGGAGGTCTACGTATCTCACAGCTTTCCTCTCATCAAGTCAAGCAAAACACAAAATGGAGCAGGTGTGGAGGTGTAAAAATTTCCAGAGACTTCCAATGCAAAGAATTAAAGGAAGGGGTGGGAATGGAGAAAGCCCATCACCTCCATTTAGCAAACTAGAATCCCAAATCCAGGATGGAAACCCTCCAAAAGTCATTCACCTCACATACGTTGCAGCTGTCCAAGAATGGGGAGTCTCTGACACAAGTACATCCCTCCTCTTTCCAGAACATAGAGACACATTATTTAGTCACGTTAGATAGTAAAATATTTACATTTTCAACTTAGTAATCATATATATTTAAAGTTATATGAATATATTTTGTCAGTGAGTGTTCTTCCAACTGTTAATTTTCACAAACTTGTTATTTGTTAAAAACTCCTTTAATCCCAGCAATCGGGAGGCAGAGCCAGGTGGATCTCTGTGAGTCCAAGGCCAGCCTGGTCTACAGAGAGAGATCCAGAACAGGCACCAAAACTACATGGAGAAACCCTGTCTCGACAAAAACAAACAACCTCCTGACATCAGGATCTGGCTATTTGAAGACATCCAACAGTTTGCCACAGCCCCAGTGTCTTCACATTTTTCAATGTACTTGAAACACTAGATTATTTATTATTATTAGCCACAAATACTGATTACCTTAACAACAGAACTCTGCTTGGTCATTCTTTTCTTCTCTTTCCCTCCCTTCCTTCTTTCCTTCTTTCTTCCTTCCTGCTATCCTTCCTCCTCTTCCTTTCCTACATTCTTCCCTTGCATCCTTCTCCCTCTCTTTATCTCCTTCTTTTAACCTAGAATAATTCTGAACAAGGTATGTTCTTAAATTCCATGTTGAAGGCAGTCAGGAATAATTACAAAATGTAGCAGCATTTTGCCTGTTTTCTTTTTATCATTTTCATCCTTTACTCATGTGACCTCTCTATATATCCTAATCTCCTATAGATTTTTATGGGTTTATGTGTCCTTGTAAATTATTTTTTGTTATAAACATAAAACATGCAGAACATGATGATATACACCTTTAATATCAGCACTCAGGATAGAGGCAGACTAATCTCCTGAGTTTGATGGCCGCCTGGTTTACATAATAAGACTGTATCTCAAAACTCAACAAATAATTAAAGGGGCTGGAGATATGGGTTAGCAGTTAAGAGCACTCCTCGCTCTAGCAGAGAACCTGGGTTCAATTCCCAGCACCCACATGGAAGTTCACAATTTTCAATCCCAGTTCCAGGAGATCTGATGCCCCCTTCTGGTCTCCATGGGCATCAAACATGAACACAGTATACAGACATACATGCAGACAAATCAAATACTTCTTATAATAAAGCAATTGAAAAAATCATTAAATCTGACTAACTTGTCTTTGGTTACAAGATGGTCCTTTGCTTACCGAGCTTGAATTCTTTTGGTTGTAAAGACCCATTCTTCCAAGCAGCCATACTCAGCAGTGTGGCAGAGCTGGGAAGGGACTGGGTTCTTTGGAGTGAAGACTCAGCACTATTATTGACCACCTAGATGAAGTACAAACTTCTGATGGCCAAGTCAGTGTCTTAGTTATCTTACCAGAGTTCTAGCATAATATTTGACACAGAACACGTTCTCCATAAATTTTGAGGAAATGAATGAATGAACTGTTTCTCAAATTATTAACATACACCTCACCCTTCAATGAACAGTAGAGTGGTGTCTTCAAATCTAAACACACCACCCAAGTCACTTGCTACACCAGCAAGAGCATTGTTTGTGGTGACAGTCCCCACTAGAGTGTTACTTGGGCAGACCAAGATGGCAGCATCTTCAAGCTCAGGCTTATCATCCCAGTCGACCCTACAACAGCAGTAATTAGTGCAAAACCAGTCCAGCACTTAGTGGTGTAGTAAATAGCTTGAGAAGGCCAGTGCCAAGACTGTGGCCTGAGAGTTCCTGGTCTCACAGACAGTTTCCCTAGAAGAACAAAGCCTTCCTCTGGATCACTGCCAATTATAACCCTGCCTTCTAGCCCACAAAGCTCCCAAGAATTCAGTCATCTCCCCCATACCAGAGCTGGAACTGACTATAGGAAACCTACAGTTGTGGCATTTTCTTGGTTTTACTATGTAGTAAACCATCATTAAGTGGAGAGAAAATGAACACATATAGGGTATGAGACAGAAGGAGAAGCAAAGAGACACTTTGTGAGGATAAAGTTCCCAGTGCTGAAGCCATTGGAACCTAAGCATCTGAGGAACCAGTCTGTGTAACATTGCTGGGATGCAAGCACAGAGGCAAAGATGGATAAGGGGAAGGCTGTTCTCTGGACAGCATAAACTATATTGAGTGAATAGCAGTACTTTCCACTATGACCTCAGTACATGCACTGAATATCAAATACACCCTACCACAGGAGTCATAGCTGAAGGAAAGAAAGTTAACAGGATCTACCATACTCACCCACGCATCTTTTCAGCTTCTTCCTTATTCTAAATTTCTCTGCTGATCATTGGCCTGGCACTTCATAGATCCCTAATATATTCCAGTTTTTTTTTTCATAAATATCTAATCCATATTTACCTTGCATCACTTTCAGAATCATTACCAAGGGACCCTCCACCTTACAATAAACAATCTAGAGTAGGCTGGCAAGCATAAGAATGCTCACTTTAAAGTGGAGAGATTAACTTTTCTATGTCTCCCCAAGAGTGTCAGGATAACTATTCACTCTAAGGTGTCTTCTCATCCAGTCCAAGCTTTGTCCTCTGCCTTCCTCTCCGGTCTCCCCTCCCTTATGTTCAACATGCTCAAGTTATGCAGAACCAGAACGGGGTATAATTGATTGAAACTATCACATCAGTTTCCCCCGGGTGATCTAGTGTTTCTGAAAATCCAGAAAAAACCTTGTCTGATTGACAGTAAGCTCAAATCAGCTTGATCTCACTTTTAAAATTTAGGGGAAAGGACTGAAAGACTCGATGCAATTCCTAGGACACCAATAACTGGAATCCTAAACCTCATCACAGGAATTAACCTCTCTTGGCTTCCAAACTGCTTTCATCTTCTTGTTTCTTTCCACACATCATCTCCCAGAACAAAATAAGAGTGCATGGAATGAGTGTAAGTGAGTTTCAAGAAATGTCAAGAGCCAAGATCCTTCCAGTCAAGTTAAGGATCTTACAAGAACATCAAGACGCCTTCGTGGGTAGGCATGTGAAATGACTATATAGGAAGCATCCACTTCTCTTTGCATTCTGGAAATGAATGGAAGGGTCAGGACTAGAGGAAAAGCTAGCAGCTAGGAGGCTGTTTACACAATCCAGGGCACAAGAACAGAGCTGTGAATCTAGTCAATAGCAGCAAAAATGGAGAAACAGATAGAACCAGGAAATGCTTTAGAAATAAAAATTGGATGTCGTTTATCACATATTAAATGAAAAAGATATTTGTGTGAAGGATACTGTTTATACTTATGACTTGATTGAATGGAAATGCCAGTTTATGCAGAAATACAGTTTGGTGGGAGATTAGGAATGAGGGGAGAAATCAAGCATGAAGAGCAGGGTAAATAGTTCCAAGTGGATCACTGATTGTTCATAACATCCAGGTGACTTCACCACGGTTTGTATATAGATTTTTCTTCCCAGATTTGTCCCAGATCTCAATAGGGTGCATGGTAGCTGATCAGAGAGAAAATGGATGTGGGAAAAGTGATGGAAACAGACTCTTCAGCTAAGAAATACCACCTGTTCAGTCTTGCATTGATCTGGTTGGAGAGAAAACAGACTTGAAGTTATTGCTATCTGGGCTCTATGGCCAGCCTTGTTTTCTGCCCATGTGATCGTGGTGACTTTGGCTCCTCTCTCTGAACCTCAGTCTGTTCACATACAAAGGAGATTATTCTCCACCTCTCACATTTGCTGATATGCATGTTAAAATCTGTTATAAACTACAAAGGACTAGACACCTGTAAATCAGAGCTATAATCATGTTAATATATACACACAGGCATGACATGAAAGAAATTTTTTAATGAAAATAAGCCATAGGAGAGAAATTGGCAACATTGTTTCTGCAGTCCCCCAGCCTTTGAAACAATCCCAAGAACAACCTGAGCCTTCTGGTGTCAATGAAAGAATTTTCTTACTTCGTTTTTTTAAACTTCCCCATCACTACAGTTATTTCCTCACAGCTTGTCTCCTGCAGCTGATGCTAAAATGTATTTATCCCCCTTTATGTCTTGGTTTATCCTTGGGCTGAATTCATTCCATTTGGCTGAAGAAATAGGCCAGACAGTATCCGTCAGGGCTGTCCTCCCGTCAGCCACAGGGGAGCTTGGAGATGATTTGAAGTAATTTGCCAACAAAAGGCTGAGGACTGTAGCCACCTGTGAGCCAAACATTGTGAGTTTGGGGGCTGTGCTTTTGTAACAGCAGAGCTTGGGAATGCCTAGGAAGGGAGTGAGGTCATCTGTCTGGTTATGAGCAGTGTGTTCTGCAGGTCTTCTCATTCCGCATTACATCATGCTGGAAAAAGAAAGTGTCTGGACATTCCTTACACAATCTGCAGGGGTGTGAAGTGAGGCAGACATTGGCTTGCTGGAGAGTCGTGGTGCATTGATCGGCTCACACATGAATATATACAATTAACCTCACCAGCAACTACAGAATGTCTGCTCCATGCTTGTAGTTAGTTGTATGGGGGGGAGGGTGTGTGTATGTGTGGTGTGTGTGTGTGTGTGTGTGTGTGTGTGTGTGTGGTGTATATACATATGTATGTGCACAGATGCATGAGTGTGTTCAGATTCATGTGTGTGTGCTCAGTTAGAGGCTAGAAGGAGGATATTGGATGTCCTGCTCTATGACTCTATACTTTCTTCCCTTGCTATAAGCCCAGCCATCGTCCTGCCTCTGCTCCTAGGATTACAGGCTTTTGCAAGACCATAGCAAGCTTTTATACATGGTTGGTAAGACCTGAACCTGGGTTCTCAGGCTTGCATAGGGAGTGCTCTTAACCACTAAGCCACCTCTCCAGCCCTTCTGTGATTATTAATTCCAAACTCAGTTTGCCTTTTCAGTTACTGCCAGCGATTGTGTATAATGCTTTATGTATAAAATATGTGCTTGTAAGTACTGGAGATAGAAGCAAATAGAACAAAGCTCATACCACATGAGTCTTTCAAAAACATAGCAGGAGATAGACAACTAGCAAATCAATATGTCAGATTCAACACAAAGTCTTGTGGGTGGTCTGATGTAAAAATCAATAAAGAAGCAGAAAAAGATAATACAGGGGCAATTTTCACTAAGATACTCAAGAATGGTCCTGTTGTGAAGCTGACATTCTCGAAGAAGCCATAATGAATTGAGGGATGCCGCTGAAGCCTGGGGAAGCAAGAGGTCTGGAAGCAGAAACAGAAAGTGAAAAGGTCCTGGGGGTTGAAAATACTCCAGTTTTTTTTTTTTTTTTTTTTTTTTTTTTATGCTTACCCTGCAGCACACCTAAAACCCCTAAAGCCCCAACTGACCCAAAACTTGAATTCTCCTAGCAGAAAGGTAAGAAAACTCCCCATTCAGAGGTAGTAACTCACACAGGAAACATACCTGACATATTCCACAGATTCTAGTTTCTGTTCCAATGTATATTCAATTTTTATGTATGCTTTTAGTCGGGCATTCTCTCTACAGAAAGAAAAATGAAGCAACAATCATATGTTTGAGTCCATTAGGAAAGTAAGGGAAGATGAAAGAATTCCTCCACTTCCTCTCTGGTTTGCATAAGGGGATTGAATGTGGATTCTGGGGAGATAGTTCAGTAAGCAGAAAACACGAGGATCTGAGTTTGAACATAAGAACACACGTGAAGTCAAGACAGTGGTAGGAGTCTGTCTCCCCAGTGCTTCTCCAGTGAGATGGGAGGTAGAGACAAGAGAATCCCCAGACGCCCATGAGCCAGCTAGACTGGCACATACTGTGGCCTACAACAAAAGGGCCCTATCTCAAACAAGGTAAAAGTGCAGTTGGTACTTGAGGCATTATGCCAGGTCAAGCCCACACCTGCATGTAAGCAAACATATATACAGAGCAGGGGAGAATGTTGAATGTGCTATATATAAACCACTCCAGGACAGTCCTGTCTAGCTATGTCCTGATCGTTTTTTACTCCCACATTAAGATTTATTACTGCACAGTGCCAAGATGTCATAAAGCCACCCTTCTGTCTGTGCACTGATGTAACAAATACCAATGTGTGCATTTGCAGTCAATGCAGAGTTTGCTCTAAAAAAGGCTTGTCTCTGCCTTTTGTCTGACTCCCCAGGAACATGAATAGATCTTAATTCTCAAGCAGTCACTCAAGGCCCCTTTCAAAGGGACCTCTCACAGACATCCGGAAATCCCCAAACCCATCCATTTCACTCACAGTGGGGATATAATTTTGTGAGGATTGGTGTGATGTGACTATAGCCAGTATCTTTGGAAAAAAAATCAGAAATGACAACAGACAGTAAGGATAATTACAAATGAAAGAGATTGGGGAAAAGTGAACACTACAGGGGTATCAGATTCACTTGGCACCCATTGTAACCTTGTAAGGTAGGCATTCCCACCCCATTCACCGTAAGTGACACAAAGTGTGTAGAAATTCTAGCACCAACAAGAAACCAAACAGCTAGTTAATACCTCTCAGGGGATTCAAACTCGTGTAGCTACCCTATGTCAATCTACTTGCCAGCTCCCCTCAGTTTTTCTCTATGAAAGCAAAGATGTTCAAAACACCCCTGAGTTCTAATAAAACTTTTTCAATCATTTAAAGTCCAATTGATGGAAGATTTCTACTTGGCACCCACAAGCATCTAGCTACTCCCAACTCAACAACATCCCTTTAAAGAAGTCCTCCCAAAGAGTTCTGGCTTCAAGTTCCTGGCTCCTACTTAAAGTTACTTAACAGGCATCATATAATATATATAAATAGCATTGGTAATCCTCAAGGCTCCGCTGGAATGACCACTGGTGCAGTCTGAGGTTTGGATGACACTATCACAAGAATTGTTGGCATCAACTCACTGTGCTCCCTGTAATATTGGTTTCTTAACAAAGGAAGTAGACGGCTTTTACTAAAAGGAATTCACTAGTTACTTTAACTAATTGTGTAATGTTTCATGTTATAATTAATTGTGACATGCCTGACGTCTCATTTGTTGTGGGACATCCCTTCAGAGGAGGGATTTTAACTTTGTATGTCTGTGTTCCCACAATATGACATATGGGTACGCAATTCTACTTCACTGAGTAAATGCCAGTTATTTGCTGAGAAGAAAATGCTCCATATCTTAGTGACTTGAGCCACAATCATTTACATAGCTCTGGATCTATGGGACAGCGATTTCAGAAGTGCTTAGCTTCTCCACTCTTCAGGTTTCTGCTGAGGTCTCTCGTGAGGGTGAAGTTAGATGTGTTCCACCAGCAGCTCAAATTTTGTAATTTGCTATCCATGTGCTTTTTACTTCACCAGTATTTTGTCTGGATTGTGTACTGGGATGACTGGGATACAGGAGCAGGTAGGAAACCGAAGTACAGAGTGGAGAGACAGGTCAGTTAGTAAATTGCTTGCCTTATGAGCGTAAGTACCTGGTTTCAATCCTAAGAAGCTTTTGAGAAAAGCTGGGCACGGTGATACATGTGTTTAATCCCAGCACTGGGGAAGCAGAGCTATGTGGAGCCATGATCCTCTCAGGCCAAACCAACCTAGGCTACTTGGTAAGCTCCAGACCAGCAAGAGATCTGGTCACAGAAAAACAAGGTCAACATCACCTTACGAATAACGACAGCCAAAGACAAAATTGTCTTTTGTTCACTTTACATATACAAGTTCTTTTTTTTTTTTTTGGTTTTCCGAGACAGGGTTTCTCTGTGTAGCTTTGCGCCTTTCCTGGAACTCACTTGGTAGCCCAGGCTGGCCTCGAACTCACAGAGATCTGCCTGCCTCTGCCTCCCGAGTGCTGGGATTAAAGGCGTGCGCCACCACCGCCCGGCACTAGTTCTTATATACACACAATACATGCACTAAGAGAGAGAGAGACAGACAGACAGACAGATAGACAGACAGGCAGACAGAGACAGAGACAGAGACAGAGAGAAGTGGGAGGGGAGGTAAACAATGCCTTTTACAGGCTGCACACATAGGCTTGGAACTGGCTTACTGTCATTTCTGCTACATGGTGTCAGACAAGTCTAGATACAGAGGAAGGTCAGGGTTAAATACATCACCTCTGATGAAAGACCTAGAATTTGATGTTTCACCGGCTACAGGATGAATTTTAGATGGATGAATGAATAAGTTACAAGAATGTGTGGAATATTGAGTTTTATTTTCTCACCAAAATTAAGTATCTTTTAGTAAATAGCTTACCTTCTAACTTGGATGAGGGAACTAAAAGTCACCAAACATCTTCAAGCATGGTGTGGTCTATATTCTACCTGCAGATGTTGATTTCTTTATTACCTTGTCTGAAATTAAAGAAAATTTTCTTCCATTATGTTTGTACTCTCAGTCTTCCATTCCTCAAAAGAAAACTGGCTGACACCAGTTTCACCTCTGTTCTGTTCACTATTCTGTCATCCAGCTGAGCCTCCTCCATGTCCCTATTTCTCCCTAGTACTTACTTGCCCCTCTTCCAACATCTGAGAAGATTCCAGAATCATTTGTTCATGCTTCAAGATAAGCCTGGACGTAGTGGAATCTGCCGATGTCTGTGACATCTCTTGCCAAGCGTTGCTCTTGCTTTCTGACAGAGCTGTATGTTACTTGCAAGTCTCTTCTGTATGCCATTTGCATTCAGTTCAAATTCCCAGGCATCAATGCCTATCTGTCTCAATAATAGTGCTGACCACTGACATGGCGTGCATCAAGTCGTACCCCTTACAGCCAATGAAGTCACAGGAAAATAAAAGAAATGGCTGAGTAAGATTTTAAATTCTCTTGTATAGACTAAAATACCCAGAGCAAAGAAATCAAGTATTATGAGGCTGTGGTTAGGACTCTACATTAGAACTCGGGGTTATCATGATTCCCTTATCCCACTGACAGTCACATGGTCAGAAATAACCATTTCATTTCTCAGTGCCTCGGTTTCCTCACTTGTTATTCATGATTTTCCTCTCCATGACAAATACCAAAGAGAAATAATTTAAATGAAGGAATACTTAGCTGTGCTCAGAGACCCAAAGGTTTCCATCCACAGGCATAATGGGGGAGGACAGCTCACTTAACAGTAATCAGGAAGCAGCAAGAGAGACTGCCTGAGCTAATAGGCTTACTCTTCTTTCCCTTCTTCCCATGTTTAGAGTGGGTCTTCCAGCTCAGTTAATCCTGTCTGGGAACTGTCTCTTAGACCAACCCAGAGGTGAGCATCACTACTTTCCCAAACGTTTATTATTCTAATCAAGTTGACAATCTGACATTCAAGATCAGCCATCCCACCTTACTTGTACAATGCAAACAAAAACATCATCTACCTGACAATATTGTGATGGGATTGGATGAGTTAAACAAAACCTTCAAAAACATTTTCTCCTTTGAAAGTTTTGCTTCACTATAGTACCTGAAGTTCCAATGAATTAATTACTATGTGCTCTTAAACAGGTTGGTCAATATTTTAGTGTCTCAATTTACTGATATATAAAGCATAAATATAACCTTTGCCTCTAGAGATGATTGTAAGTATTCAAAGTCTTTGGCATAGTACCCAGAGAATAGCAGATTCCATTGGTAGTAGTAAAGCCCTCCGCAGAAAATCAATAATCAGGATAATCAGAATAATGACTTCCCGGGACAAAGGAGGAATTGTTTAAGTATCAAATTATTTTTGAAAATTAATGTATGAATCTGTCAGGTAGAGAGACAAATGCCAGAATGAGTGCATTGAAGTTGTACAGACTAAATTTGAGTGGCTGTATCTGCAATAAGACAATGGTTTCTCTTTCCTCTGTAGAAAAGGCTGGAAAAATACCACCTACCTTCCAAGATTCTTATAGGATGAATGGGATACTATGTAAAAACATTTGGCACACAGAGCTCAGCAAATGGTAGCTACTCTAAATCAAAGTTCTAAGACAGGAAAATGACCTGTAATTTTTATTAATATGAAGTAAATTGAGGGGGAGAGAACTTGATTTATTCTTGCAAGTCTGGTTCCAGCTAAACTAATGAAAATGGAAGAGCAATGAAAACTGAGGGCTCAAGGGGCTAGGGATAGAGTGTTCGGGGAATCTTGCTTAAGGAATTTGCAGTTTGATTTGAAAGACTTCATTTGATGAGGTTTGAGGGACTTTTTCATAAAGGAAACCAGATCCATCCAGTGCTGTCTTCAGCAAATCCTGATTTGGGTCTCATTCTGCTCTGTTGAGTAGGGATCAGTGCAGTTGATAGAGATGCTGCAGTGGTATGCTTGTGTGCATGTGCCTGTTCCTGTGTGTGTGTATGTGTGCGTGCGCGCGCCTGTGGGGTGCTTTCCATCTCAAACACCCTCTCTAAATCTTGGAAGAAAGCCAATTTTCCTTCCCCAGGAGCCCATCATTTTCAGACTCAAGTTTGTTCCAGAACACTCTAGAGGGGAAAACTGTTTTCTTAAGCCATGTGTCACTATCTAAGTGCATTGGAGGTAAATGATTCAAGAGATTATGAGTAATGCTAAGTTAAAGTGATTGACTGCCTAGACTGTAACAACCAAGAATTTTTTAATGAGTTTATCAGAACAAACCAACAGACCTCATCAGAAGACATTATATTTTTTTAACATATAAGGAAAAATCATTACAAGCGTAACAATGCGGGTGTACATAGATGGGTTCATACTTTGGAATAAGGTGCCTGTCAACTTCCATAGAATATTGAACTGAATTATAATAAATTTAACATTGTATCTCTTTCTTGATGAGGAAAGGAAGGCCCAAGAAGAGCTAATGACTAAATCAAGCCTAGGTTTGAATTTCTCCATTTGTGTTCTTCTCATAACACCAGGACTTGTCTATATGTAGTAACGTGAGTGGTTGTGGTTGGGGAGATAATTTTAAGTGATGTGTGGAGGATATATTTCCATTTTAATAAATTCTTACAAACTGCATGTGAGTTTAAAATATCTAGGCACTTTCTAGAGTTGTGATTTTTGTGAAAGTAATTACCTAGGAAAAGGCAACATTTACCCATGTCTACTTAGGGAAAAACATTCAAATTCAAAAATTTCAAAACATGGACATGCAAATAGATGTTAAGAATAACCAAAGTGTAGAAAGCCATCTTCTTTAGATGAAGCCAGCTTCAACTTTATAAAGAATGGCTTCCCAGAAAGCCTCTCCATCAGTTAACTCTGCAGTGTTTGCCAACTTCTATTGAATCTACCATCCTCTTAGTCTCTGTAGCCAGAGTTCAGAAATCAGCCTGTTATCACTATTCAGAAATCAGCCCTTTCCTGTCATCACTATTCAGAAATCAGCTCCTTCCTGTTATCACTATTCAGAAATCAGCTCCTTTCTATTATCACTGTCTGTCATGATGGTTTTAGTTCATTACCCACCCTTCCTCTCCATCCCAATCCCTTCTACTTTTTATGTTCAGACCCCATCTGTAGCAGGTCTTCCAAAGTTTAATATTAGAATCAGTCTGGGAAAATCAAATAACTATGCTACTCCTTATGGTGGGCTAAACAACGCCGCATACACATAAACACACACAGAAAAATAGACAGACAGATAGGCAGGCAGGCAGAGACAGGCAGACACTCTACACACACACACACACACACACACACACACACACACACACACACACGAGAGAGAGAGAGAGAGAGAGAGAGAGAGAGAGAGAGAGAGAGAGAGAGATCCTACTCCCCTGAACATAGATATGTTATCTTACATAACATAAGGGATTTTGTAGATGTGATTTAATTAATCATTTTAAGAAAGGAGATTGCTCTGGATGAACTAGGTATGCCAAGTGTTGACTCAAATGTCAGAGGGGATATGGCTATGAAACAGAAATCAAAGTAATGTGCAGTCATGAGCCAAGGAATACAGGCAGCTGCTACAAGTAATTTATCGGTGTTGTTTAAATCCACTAACTGTGCTGTAGTTTATTCCAGTAGCAGTAGGAAGCTAATTCTGTCCTATCTGAAGCCTTTCCTCTTTTTTGCCAAATTCAGTCTTTTTCAATAAGTAGCTGCTTATGATGTCTCTCTCCCAACTTCCCAACTTTATTTCTTGATCTCCTTCCCCAAGACTAATATTAAGAGATAATATTAACAGAAATCATCCTGACAAGAACACACATGATCAATGTTTCCATTATCTCCCATTGTTCAAATATGGAAACTTTGGGTGCATGATGCACCCAAGTTCCAAACATAGTAGTTGTGAAGAAGAGATCGACATTCAGATGAATTTAATTTCAGTATCTCTGCTTTTCAATATAATTTATATTATAGCCTTGGAATTCACAGTTAGCATCCAGTGTTTCAAATCCCTAGAAATGCTGTAGCCAGGAATCTAGTCATGATACAGATCCATGAGAAGCTGAGTAAAATAGAGGATGTGTGACTTTAAAGAAAGGACATAGGCACATTAGTAGGAATAATAGACGAAAAGCAAACATAGATGTACTATGAGCCAGTAATGAATGTGGCCTATATTACCTGCCACTCCAGGAGCAGATCGTTACAGGGAATACACAGAAAGACACATGGTCAGGTGAGTATATATATCCAGAGCCCAAAGCTGTACTTAAGTTTAGTCTTCAGCCACTGTGGTGGGCCCTGTTTCTTCTTCCTTACGAGTGAAGAGTTGGGGAGAGTTAAAAGTATGCCAAGCATCAGAGAGGCGGCCGCACAGTATGATGAAGAGCACCAACTCTGAAATCAGATGATCCAGGGGCAGTTCCAGGGGAGAGCTTTGAATTTAGATTGTTTCAGCTCTAAATTTCACATGATCAATCTAACCCCATGAAAATTGAGCAGATAAGATGTCTTAACTCTGCTAAGCAGAATGTTATACATAGAAACTTCATCTTAGTTACCTTGGCTTGAGAGAAGATCTGAGTAAATAGTCTAATGTAGCTATTGGAGGTCAAAAGTACAATGAACAAGTAGAGTTTTGTCAATGAAAGGTACAGTCCAAACCAGGTTCATACCATCTGCATATCCAGACAGGTTTGCCAAATGGGTATGACTCATTTACTAAAAGAGACACCTAGCTTCCTCTGACTCAGTAGTGAAGAAATAAAGCTGCAATTGCTTTCCTTAATTGACAAGCTAGATATTGAAAGGAGACACTCCTAGCTTGAATACCATCAGCCATAGGCCCCCATCTTCAGTATGTTTCTACTTCTTTGCCTCTTTTGTTCATAGATTGTGAAACAAGCTCTTTAAATTAAATGTTCTCCGATATCTTTTCTCTGGTCCTTCTAGAAAAACACAAAATCTTGTGTTTGTAGGGCCCACAATTGCCCACAGCAAAAATGACTTTCCTCAACTGCTGGTATGGACTTGTGACTAAGTCCCAAGGAAGAGGATAAAATCAGAAGTGCTTTGCATATGTTTCTGGAAACCTCTTTGAAAGAATGATGACACCTGTCTTTAAGTATCTTATCTATTATAGCTTCTGTCTTGTTGCCGTGACTGTGTTTGGAAGATGGGTTTGAATGTCACAATCAGGGATGGCTGAAAAAATTTGTCAATCATATCAGTACAGGCTATGTAAATACAGACTTTTATTAGGAAACTAAATAAACTGTGTTCAGATAGTAGAACTTGGAGTTTTCCATCATCAACTGTCAACCTAGTCCCAATTCCTATGTTAGTCATGCTACACTTCTGATTTTAAACGTTTTTACAATTGCCATTGGAGAAAAGTTCCAACCCTATTAGCAAAACACTTAAAGTCCTTCAAAATTGTGTATTTTGTCTCACAATTTAAGCTTCCTTTTGATGCTTTGAGGAATTAGCAATGCTTAGTAATCTGTACTTCCCCAAGTATTCCCCCTTCCCACAGAATTTTTTCTGTTTCCATTCTCTATACATACTGTTAACGTCTGTGGCAACACCCTTTTTCTGACAACGAACCTATCCTTCAGACAAACATACAGTTCTTTCACTTTATTCCATTTGTACCTAGCCTATGATCCATTTAGCATTGCTTCAATATAGAATGAGAGTATATTGTATGTCTGATTCCATTACAACATTTTTCCCCTCAAAGGACTTGAATAGCATCCCATTTACCTTTGAAATTGTGTATGCCACTGTAATAGATTCTGTTAGTAAATAAAGGTTGGTCACCAGGTATTCTGTTGCTGATCCATCAGATGCTTCAATATGACTTCCCAGTTCCTTTAAACTAAATCTGTCTTGATGTATATTCAGCCTGTGCCAACTCTGTGCTATGTCCTTAAGCACCTAATCACCTCTGAGTATCAAATTTCCACTTCTTTAATATGGAAGTTGAACATAATTAATTCATAGAGTATTAGGATTACATGAAGACCTGCCCAATATTAGTACCAAATGGTATTAATTACAGTTATTTTAAGAGAGGTGTATGACTTAAAAAAAGACACCCCCAATATCTAAGACTTAAAACACAAGAGATACAGATGCTGCAGAAAGCCTTACATGACAGAGAAAGTACTAGACTAGGCATTTTGACATCTGATGGATTTCTGACTGTCTTTACACTGCATTGTGACCACAAGGAAGTCACTTTAAACCCTAGTCCTTATATTCCATTTTGCAGAGCTGAAAATGCTCCTGGAATATTAAAGTACCAGTCTGAGTATCTATCATAACTCTGCCTAGGACTTTGGCCCAACATTGCATTCTTATCCCATTAAACCAGTTTGCCCTGTGAGTAGTGTCTCCACACTACTATACCCCAGTACCCATGGTGTCATGAGAATCACGATAAGTTGGTTGCACCTTTAGACTGTGGTCTGATGATTCATGTTTGTGTAGAGTGAATGATTAGTTTCATCTGGACCCATGATCCAGCAGCTGGGACCATCTGCTTATACTTAGCACACAGCCAAACTTTCCACAGTCAGGAGTCAGTGTGCTCCAGACCTAGACTGGCTGTCCCCTCTGGACATGCACTCATGGCCTAGATTCGCATGTCAAAAATAGTAACTCAGACATGAAACCTATGAGATAAGAAACAGCATTCTGGTATCCCTAAATGTAAACAAATTGCCTATAGAAACAGGATGATCAGACAAAAAAGAACATAGCAAAATTGTATAATTAACAAATATTCTGAAGCATGGGTTTTCCCAGAAGAAAGCTCACTCTTCAGGAATATTGACCTACACAGAAAGATACAATTGTCATATATAGTTTTAGGTTGTGACTTTCAAACTCATTAAGAGAAAGAACTCCCACCCTGCACAATATTGCCCTGTAGACCAGTGTTTTTCTCCCTTGCAATAGACAGCATGCCTTTGGGAAGGATCTTAGAATTAATTATTTGACCCCAAGCTCTTCTTCCATTCATTCTGAGCATCTTTGGTTCAGTATACTGCTCTGAGAAACAGTAAACTCATCCCAAATGGATACTACTTGAGACCACATAAGATGTTCCATGAAAATGTACTGTCTAATGTGAAACATTATCCAGATGTCAAGAGTTATTGTTACTATCTAGAGACTATCTTAAGATCAAAATCATACACTTAGAAGTGATTATATTTAATTCTACCAGATGGAGTAGAAATTACTCTACTCTGAGGTATAGTTATCTACATTCCACACCAACACTGAATCTCCAGAGATAGGTGGTCATAGCTTGAAATAAAAGTCAGTAAAAATGAGAGTGTTGATGTCCATAAAATCTTGTTAAGCTGTTCTACCTTCCAACAAGGCAAAAGAGCCCATGGTCTGTTTTCTCTCCTCTGGAGTCAGGGAACATATGTGCTTCCTCTTTCACAAGAAGCACCTGAAAGTTTTATTTCAAGGCATTTCAAGGCAGAAGAGAGAGAGAGAAAAAAAATGCAGAGACATTGATGACAAATTGTTCTAGGTCCATGCCCTGTTTTTAAGTCCTTATTTGTGACCTTGAAAATTCTGAGTAAATTCTGTCACCTTCAGTATCAGAGATGAGATAGGAAGACAGTGAAGACTGAGTCAGACAGTGTGTGACTATGCCGAGCAGACAGTGAGAAATACAGTGTACTGTTTCAGTCTACTGGGTCATAGTGCCTTTAGTGACTGGCATTTGTAGCTATTGCTATGGTCCTCATATCTCACACATATTTTAGGAAATATTCACATGAACTCATTCACAGCCTGGTTGGATAATTCTGTATACTCTTCTTTATGCATTTAGTTGACATATTCTACATCATTATCCAGTACTAATGATCCAACAGTGAAGAGGCCCCCTTCAAGAATAAGAAGCACTGTCAAACAGTGGTCATGCTTCCAGAGTCATGTCTAATAAAAGTTTATGCATAGCTTGGAAGTATAATATAGAGACATTTTTGGTTGTTGATAGGTTTCTTTTCCTTTCTTTTTAAGAGCATCTCTAAGCTTTCATATTAAGATCTTTCACTTACTATAGAAAAGGTCCATGAGATGGCTACCCACATTTTTAGGATAAAGACACAAATAATTAAATGGCTTCTTGACACACCACCACCTATGAGAGTTTATTTTGTATGTCTTTCTCTTCTGCCATAAACCACTGGATAAAACTGTCATGTAATGATTGTTTCAAAAGAACTCCATGTAATTTCCAATGTCTTAGCCACACATGTTAAATTTAAAATATGTTCATGGTTTCTCAGGACCAAATTCAAGTTTGTTACAGTGATCCCTGGGGCTCTTGTAACATTTTTCAAATATTTCTATATCTCACTGCTGGCGCTTTCCTTCAAAATACCTGCTTATCTACCTAGCAAAATATTCAGTCTTGGTCCAGTTGTAGCAATGTTCTGTGGTTTCTTGAATGATTATTCTCTTCCATCCCTCTGCTTCTCTATGCATATATATAACTTCCTGTTGAGAATCTTCAGTCTACCTTCTCTTACTCTAAAATTACCCATCCCAATGTTTCAAAGAAACCATTCTAAGGATGCCAATCTGAACTGCAATGGGACCCTCAAATCCCAAAGTCTCTAATCCACACCAATTCCCTAAATTTAATTAGTTTCTTCTAGTACTCCCTAGTTCCTTTTCTAGAATTTGAGCTTCTTGGGAAAAGAGTCCATGACTTCCTGACCTTTGTGTCATCATGGTGTTCAGACCTCATGAATGAAGGAATAAGAGCATACACAGATGCATGAGCATTTCTGAGAGTGGAAGCCAAAGGCAAGTCATCCCTGAGCTCTACCCATCATCGTTTCCCTCTGTAGTAACTTGGACTTTCTCATTAAGAACACAAAATGTTTGGAGTGTGTCTGTGAATATCCAGTTAGTCTTGAATAGTTTACCTTCCATGATAATTATTTTAAAAGTCAATCCTGCCTTCTGGGGCCAGCAACATGGCTCAGTGGGAAAGGCACTTGCCACCAAACCTGACAACATGAGTTCAATTTCTGCAACCCCCATGGTGGAAAGACAGAATCAACTCCATGGGACCCACACACTCAAAATAAATAAATGAATTTTTTTTTAAAAAAAAAATCCTATTTTTCCATTTTTATTCAGTCTGACCATTCCAAAGACACAACAGGCCAAAGAGGCACATCCCTAATTAAATATAACAACTCGTCTTAACCAAGTTCAGAATTCTGTTCTGCATTAGTTCTTTCCAAGCCACATAGAGAATGGCTTAAACACCAGTCTTTTATGGGAACAAAATACACTTCCCAGACTCCAGTGATAACTTAACTCTAGCACCCAGTCTTCCACTAAATTCCTATAGGCTGTTGATGATCTCATCAGTCTCTTTTGCTCTTTAATAGCATCCTGCCCTTCACCAAGACCAAAGAAAGTTCCACTGAAATTTGAAAATCAGACGATTTGTAGCCAGCTGCAACTGATTCTGGTACAGACAGTAGAGACTCATGTCTCAAACATAGATGAACTTTGCCCTGGCTAGGTCCTTTCTTTTCATAAACACTACCTCCGTGACTCTCCAGTGACAGCAAAACATTAACATGAAGCCTCAAGACCCTCAGATTTTCCTTGTTTATACAACCCAGACAGAGTTTTGTTTTCTCTCTTGTCTGGGAAAGATGTGATTCCTCCCCCTCCCATGCCACACACAATCACACTCAAGATAGCAGTGGCATGTTTCAAACCACCTTGTGAAGACAATCATGCTTTTTTTGCACTTAACAAATTCTAGTTACAGAGCTGTCTTCTCTACAGAGCATAGACCCGAGGGCTACTTCACTTGCTTCTGCTCAGAGAATTTTCCATAAAAGAAAAAAAAAAAAAACCTTATCTAAACAACCCTCTTTAATCTAGCCTATTTTTTATTACATCACTCACTGGGCATGCACAGAAGTAGGAATTTTGCTAGAAGTGTTTATTATCATATCTATCCAGTCTAGATAGCTGATAGCAGATAGATGGATAGGTAGGTAGATAGATAGATAGATAGATAGATGATGGTAGAAAGATAACTTATTAGATGGATGGATGGATTGAGAGATAATCGAAAAAGTGACTCTTCCACCATCATACAGAGATGTCACTTAGAAAGTCTTCAATCCTCTCTTCCTAGAAATCAACCACACAGGAGAAACATTCGCTTCCCATCCTGTCTGAATATATCCACTACCCACATTAGACTCTTTGTAATCAACACTTGGTTTCCTTCCTAACAAAATTATTTTATTGTACTGTTTTCTTCCCCTCTAGTTTGTAAGAAAGTACCAGCACAGGAAACTGTATGTTTTGTCTAGTTTTGGAGGGACCTCAAGAACCTAAAATCATGTGTGACATGTAATTTAAAATAGTCATCTGTTGAATTAATACACATATATGAACTCTTTCATTGAGTTTTAAATGTCTTTTAGAGGTTTGGAGCTGGCACCCAAGAGAAGCGAATGTATCGGATGTGTGGCTGGAATTAGGGCTATTACATGCTTTATCAAATGCTATCTGACATAAACAGATGAAGCTTCCTATTAACCTTGTCCATTGGTACCCACTGACATTTATCTATTTAGTTCAAATCACTTTTCAAAACTAAGATTTAAAATACTGTATGAAAAACAGAAGTATCAAATTTTTGCAGAAATTTTCATAGTCTAAATTCACTTTCATTCCAAATGGGTAAAGAACATTACAGAGAGTCCTCTGGCTCTCATGCAGCACCTCCAAGTATCAAACTAGACAAGGAAGAAAAAAGGACCAGAAGCAGAAGCTCCGAGGTCTTGCCCTGGGAGCACACTCTGAACGGCTCCTATTCCTGGCCACTAAGGCATTGGTTCTGCCTCTGTTCTCTGGGGCTACCCACTGCCTCAAGCCAGCTGCTTTACTTTTCTGACTCACTGGCTCTGACATCTGGCAGAGTAGACACATGTGCTGACCTAAGAAATAACAAGGAGCCTGCAGTGCCTTTAGGAAAGACCTTTGCCTTCTGATGTCAGAAAGAGGGGAGGAGCTCAGAGCGAATGTCTGGAGTGCCTTTCTGGTTGCTCCATTTAGCACTGGATGGCTTCAGCCATTCCACCATTAGACTGGCTCTCAGAACTTTACAAGCAAGTTGTAAAAAGCGGACTCATTTAGGAAACATCGCCTTTTATCATCAGATCTCTACCTCCCTTGAATGGAATTGATTTTCCCAGACCTAATGGGAGGTAAAAATTGGGGAAATGGAAGAGGGTGATCCCCTTAGCATTTTAAAACTAATAAAAGAAGAAAAAGAAATCAAAACCAGCCATTTGTGCTTTCTCTATTTGCAGACAAAGCATGACTTCATTTACAAGGTTGCCGAGTCTCTGTCTGCTGTGATTCAGTCACATCCCTTGAGTCATGCCTCAGTCTCCCACCTCCACCCCCATCCCAGTGCCTCAGTCTCTCCTCTGATAGATGTGAAACCTCAACTTTCAAATCAGCGGCCTTTTGTTACAGGACCTATAAAAGAAATGCTAAAGAAAATGTTATTGATGTTAAGACCAATGTTTAAAGCAAACAACTAAGAAGTAGGAGTTCCTTTGCTTTTTCTTTTCTGCATCTAGAGACAGCCACCAAACTTCTTCTCCAACACCCTTTGACATGTTTGATTTCCATCTGGTCTGAATGTTGTGTCATTCAATACTCATAAAATGTTCTACTCTCAAGTAGAGAATCACAAGGCTCCACACATTCCTCTGTATCTCAAAATATACTTTCCTCTAATTAGTCCTGGACAAATTCAAGATGTTCATGAGCTCAGAGGTATTTGTAATATAGTCAAGGAGGGAGGTAGGGTTTAAGGAGTTAGTTGAGAAGCTGAAGATAGTAAGATATGCATTTGAATACCACATCTGAGCATGCCACTGAAGGCTGGGGAATTGTCTGGGAGGCATTTGATATCACATGTGTACTGTAGTGTATGTGTGTGTGTGTGTGTGTGCATGCACAGGCGTGAGCATATGTATATGCTTACATTCATTCGTATGTGTTCTTTCCTTTGCAAAGCAACAGATTTAAATGCTGAGCTCAGATTCTGAAGAACAGTGAGACTGCTTCTATAATTGCATTAGCCACAGCAGCTGCTTAACAAGCTGGTCACCCTTCTGTTCTCAGGTTTTGTGATTCCTCACACACAGTCTACTGATAACTGTATACCAGGTCTACAAGTCACTCCAGTCCTTTCTTCAAACTCTGGCATATTCTCCCAGTTGAGTACCCATCTATATGCAAGCCCCAGGGCAACATAGCAGATAGAGTCCCATGTGGCTCCCAGTCAGGAGATGCAACTACCAACCAGCTTTGCTAAGGATGACCAGGCATTTCCCATCTCCATGTCCCAATGTCCTGATCTGTAAATATAAGGCTTATAATCCTGATTCAGGCCTGGTCCCATGATGAATACAAGAACCAAAGGAGTCAAGTAGAAATTCATTATATTATATCTTCTTATAGTCATTATATTATATAGTCTCATAGAGAATGATATTAGCAACAATAGTTAAGAGGTAGGCTGGACTATTTCATAGAATGTGGATGGGCGGTGGGCACGCTTTATCAGCATGGAGCAGGCAGTGGATTCTGTGAGTTCGAGCCAGTGGCACAAGTGGTTCAGGAGCGCAGCTACAAGAGAAACTTCTCGAAAAACCAAAAAAAAAAAAAGAAGTACAAGACAGTGTACTTATACAAGAGATGACCCAAGTTCAAGGTCAACTCACAGAACCCACGAGGCATCTCACAGCCATCTGCAGCCCCATTTCCAAAGAATTCAACAAAGAGAGATTATAATTGGCCATTCCTTATCAATGGGTTTCATATCTTAGAATTTACTCAGTCATGTCAAAAATGTTTTTAAACTACTCTTGTGTGACTGGGGATCTAGCTTAGTTTGTCAGAGGATGTATACATGTACACACACACACACACACACACACACACACACACACACACACTTGGAGGAGCTGGCCCTGGGGTCATAAGAGCAGGAGAGCTGTCCCTGTCTCTCACAAGCTGCAGCCCCTGTACCTCACCTGGGCAACACAGTAGAGCTGGCTCTGATGGTGCAGGTGTGGGAGAGCTGACCCTGAGGATGTGAAAGCAGGAGAACTGTCTCCATCCCTTGCTCAATAATGCAAGAGGTGAATTAGACACGGCAATGCTGGAGAACTCACCCTTGTAGTGAGGACAGGGGAGAACTGTTGGGGGAACAACCCTGCAGCTACCCAGGCCCAGAACCAAGGTTACAACTTGGCCTGCCACAACATCCACTGTATCTGTGTTCTGCTGGAGCATGTGAAGGGACCTGACCTGCAGACCCAAAGCTGCAGGTCTACAACACAAAGAAACAACAGGATATCCAAGAAAAGTCCCAGTGAAGGCCCAGCTTTGATGGTATAGTAGAAAACCACAGTCCTTGAACCAAGCCAATGACACTTTGCAATGAACACTTGCAAGTAAAGATGTGTGGACAAAGGAGTTTACTGCATGATTCACTGTGTCACACAGCAGATTCCATGACAAGATTTTTATTTTCCCCCTTTTTCCTTTTCTTTCTTAAATTTTGTTTTATTGGGGTGGGAGTGCAGGGATGGAGGGCAGATGCAAAGGAGCAAGGGAAATGAATGGGATCAAGATACAAGATGTAAAAGACACATAGAATAAATTAAAAAGTTTAAAAGAAGAACAGAAAAGAATAAACCATTTAAAGAAATGCATTTATGTGTAATAGAGTTGATGGTGGGTAAACAAAGAAAGAATAACAACTATGTATTAGTTACCTATCACCACATAATAAAATAATGCAAAAGTCAATGGCATGCATAGTTATAAATATTTCTCACAGGGCCTGTACATTGTGAATTTAGGGTGTTTATGGCTCAATGTTATTCATCAAGATTATAGTTAAGATTTTGGTCAAAACTACAGCATAGGAGACTCACCTTGGGCTGAAGTCTACCACCAAGATGGTTCACTCATGTGGTTCATATGATAGATAGATAGATAGATAGATAGATAGATAGATAGATAGATAGATAGATAGATTATAAATCCTGTGAAATAGTTCACACCAGCTTTTAACTACTCCCACTAATATAATTTTTTGTTAATATACCAGGATATACATATAAAGTCTCTACTATAAAACAACTATGAAGCCCTATCCTGTGGGATCCTGGATCCATTAGGGGACTATGCCTACTCTAGGATTGTGAACCCTAAATATCCATAGCATTGTTAGCATTTTCTGTGTGTATATTTTGCTTTAAGTTGTTTTTATTTCTTTAATGAGTCATTAATTCATAAAACTCAAATCTTGATTTTTTTTCAAAGATTGACCACAGTGCCAAGACTGCCATGCTTGCTTTTCTATAAGTGACCATCCACTGGAGCTGTTTGAGTCACGTGTGATGCCCCATTCACCTTGGTCCCTGCCTTGTCTCTGCTTTCTCATATCCTCTACTGACTCCCAACCACGCAGCTTAATACCATTGACTTAATCCAGGTGACTCATTTTCAAGTAAAATCTTGGTAGCTGGTGGACTTATCTATAAAATGTTTTCTCTATAGCTACATGACTGATTAATGGTAAGAAAATCATCATGGTAAGACTGCTTCTCATCTAAACTGACACGCATCCCAGAATACTTCACACCTTTACTAATGAATAGGCTTCAGAATAACCATTCTAGACATACCAGTGAGTGGGACTCTCTTCTCCTAAATTAGACAAAAGAGCTGTTTCATTCCTGTAGTAGATCACAGGATATGCAGAAAAGAAATTATGTAGCTCAATTCTAACATGTAACCCCAGTAGAACAACTAATTAACAAGTTCACATGTGTATTCTAAAGAAAAGTTGCCTAATAAAGTATAGTAGGCAGAAAAAATGCAAGTATAAACAATTACAAGTCCTGGGAAGACTGCTAACAATCTCCAACTACAATAGATTTCAGTCTATCAATACATCCTCATCTTTGTTTCTACAATGATTAGTTTTAAATAATGGCAAAAAGTTTCTTGCATCCATATTTCTTGACTTTCATGAAGTTACCATGTTGGCTTATGCGTAAAAGGCAAATGTTTTAACTACATTGCACATAAAACTGGTGATGGAAATGAAAGGACAGAAACTCTGGCACACCAAAAGCGTTCCATGAAAGATGATCTTGAAAGCCAGGCTATACAACTGCTCTCATGGTAAGTAGCTAGAATGTGGATTCCTCAGCACCAACTGGCTGTGGCCAGGGTCATAGCCTTTGTCCAAGAGCACTCAACCAGATCTACTTCAGAAAGAAAAGAGGCATATTTGCCTCACAAGAGCTTCTGACTCCGATAATCTTTGCTGCTACCAATCTGCAGGACAGGCAAGGTCAAGAGAGGTTGATGTACCACTATTTACCATAAAACTGTAACCACTTCAGGCCCAGAGAGGCCAAGGACCACACCACAGCTACACTATATGGTAATGAAGAACCCTGGACATTCTGAATCCCCTCCTCTGGATCACAACAGTTCCACACCAGTCTCCCATCACCTTCTCTTTCCTCCTTGAAAGAAGCTCAGAATGTTGCTGATGTTAAGACTGAGCCCAGTGATTCCTCTGCTGGGTGCTGCTATAACCACAAAACTGTGTTTCTCCCATATCACATAAAAGGCAGAGTGCCCACTGAATAGCAACAAGAAACAGATTGAATGGCAAATCACATGCCTTTCCATTCACTCAGTCTCCTACTATTTGCCGGTATCTACAATGTGCTAGGTGTGGTGATGGAGAACTAAATGAGCAAACCATACATTCTTCTTACAGAAAACATTAGTCATGCAGGAGCAATTCATCAAAAGTATTTAGATGGAAATAGGGCAAATGTTATCATATGGGAGGGAGCTGGAGTGGGGAAAAGACAGTTCACAGAGTGACAAATAGTGGAGGAAGTGACATTAGAGGAGACAGCAAAAAGAGGACTATTTGAGAAGAAGAAGAAAGTTATCAGAAGTGGGACAGAGGAAGAGAAAGATCAATGGAGATGAATAATCAAAGTACATTATACAAATTTATTAAAATCTCATAATAATCCTATTGCATTACACAATTAATATATGAATCTACATTTAAAGACAGAAGTGAGCAAGATCAAAGGCTTAAATACAAGCAATTCTGAGAGATGAGCACATATCAGATGGAGAAAGACTGGTTACGAGAGCCTGGTGATGGGAGAAAGCATGGTGTGCTAAGGTTATTAAGAGCAGCTTCATAGAAATGGAAGGCACAGCTGAGTGATTAAAGGCTGGGTAGTACATCTTTACTTGTCCTAAGTTCAACAGGAAGCAAAGAAATCTCATAAAGTAGAGATGGCATTCATAACAAAGAAGTCATACAGGGAATACCACCAAGCCTGCCAGGTAGGAAATAAAGGGTGAAATCCAGGCAGGGTGGCATTGTCCCAAATCATAATACTGGTAGATAGCAACTGTGAGAAAATTCGAATCTCATGGCTGACTAGCTTCTAGCCTGGGATCACTATCTCTGAGAGTGTGAGTACAAGAACTGTAATAAATAACCTGTGGTAAGGGATGGATGGCATTATGAGTTGCAGGAAGCTATCAATCCTTCAGGATTCCAAGCTCAACAGAATTGCTACTTCTACAGGAACGGTGGTTCATAATGTTTACCCAGCACAAAGTAGGTTGATGGCTGGAGTCAGGCTCCCTCCTGTTAAAGGGAGACTGGATTACATGATCTATATTCTGGGGATGAAGCCCCTGGTGAAAAAGGCCTGTGTGTGTGAAGCTGGCTTAGCCCCAAAGGCCAAGCTGAACCAAGCCAGATGTTCTCCTTAAGTAATGAAGCAAAATAACCCCACTAGCACCATAGAGCATGCATTTCAGACAGATAATATGAAACACATCTCCGATAGCAGTCTCAAGGCCCACTGCAAGAGAACATTCCACATCTTCTGATGAAAGAGGAAATGATCACACTAAAGAATACTCTTCAACTCATGCAAACCAAAATCACCAAACACACAACATAGCTAATCCTTTAAAAAGACCAGTATCTGAAGAAAAATAAAAGTGAAATCAGAGCCACATGAAAATCAACAACATAACAATCACTAGTCCAGTTAGTTACAGACTCAAGAAGTGTTCTAATAAAGCCTTCAGTAAGGTCTACTAGTTACAGATATAGTAAAGAAGACGAAATCGTACATCAAACCTAGGTAAAATGGAAGAAATACATAATGAATTATAAAAAGAATAAAAATAAAAAGCATAGGCCCCAAATGTGGCCCTCAAACTTTCTCATTTAATATCCATAATTGTTCTAATCAATTATTTCTGGTTAATTTATCTGTACATCTATCTATCAATAATTTATTTATCTCTATATATATATATATATATATCATCAACTCAACACACTTTCTTATTAGTTTTCTTACCTTACAAGACTACATAACAATTAGCTCATCTTGACCTATTTAACCACATATTAACCATACAGCTATTCGTGTAGCTCACAGTAGTTAAGGCAGAAAAATATAATGTAAATTGAGTAAGTCTAAAATATCTTTTCTTGTATTCAAAATTCTGCCCACCTCAAATGAGTTTTAGTTCAGAGTTTATGACCTGTAATTTCCAACAGGTAACGCTACCTGCTGTGTTAAAGGGCACCATGGCCTTCCGTGTGTGCAGCTCTGATGTGGGTTCCAAGGTTTTCTAAGTCACTGCCTGTCTACTTACACTGTTGATGCTCAATGATGAATCATTCTGTAACTTACTGAAGAGTTTTAAATGCATATAGCTCAGTTAAGTACATTATAGCATGTTTTCAGGGCTGGTGTTTGGCACTGGACAAATAACTGATATACTCTTCCCTGGGGAAGACCACCACTCCTGCTTCCACATTTCCTCAGTTGCCTATAATTCTTTGCATAGGGTTGAGGCCTCCTGGGTTTTCCCAAGTCAAATTTGGCATATGCATTGATATCATTACAATCTCAAAAATACACAAAGCAAGCAAGCAAACAAGCAAACAAAAAAGATACAGAGCATCAGCAACGAATTCCAGACTCCATATGCACAGGCAACAAGCAGCATGATAAGTTGGTACCTGAAAGCACCTTAAAGACATCGGCTATAAGATGCATACTAATTCCAAAGAACTACAAAATTAAACAGCTGTTCATCTTATCATGATGATAAATGGAGAAAATGACAAATTTTGCCTAAGCCTGCCATATTAGAAAGTGACAATAAGGAAAAATGTGTCAAATATATGAATAACCTTTATCAAAATATGACCCAAACACTGTTATTTGCTTTGTTTTTTTAACAAATATTTATTTAGCATTTAACTTGGAGTAGAATTAGCTCTATTCTAATTCACACACACACACACACACACACACAACACACACACACACATGAATTCACACACATTTAATGTTCACATTTTTCTGATATAAGCATTATTATCATCATCTTATTATAAATATAAAAAATGTAGCTACAGAGGGATTAAATGATCTAGCTGAAATCATACAGCTTTTAAGTGACAGAACCAAAATTCAAGCCAACTATGTTTTTAGCCCCTATGTTATAAGGCCTGTCTAGTAATGTGACACTACACAGAAAAAGTTACTTTAGAATCTGGGTGAAACTAAGATGCCTGCTTTTTCCCTACTATTCTACATTATCCATGACCCCTGGCCAATGCAATAAGAAAAACATACGTTCATTTTCTTAAAAACAGGAAAATGAGGCAAACTGGCCTTCTCTTTAGAACCATATAGCTAGGAAATTTTTATTCTAACTAGAAATGAAAAAGTTGGTATGTTACTAGTTCAGATTTAAATCACTTAGCAGTTCCAGAAAATGACTTTGCCAATTACAATATGAAATGAAAGTTAAAAACACTTTTTCAATAATGACAAACCTCCAAGGCCTCTCTGAATATTTAGCAAAATTTTATAGTCTCAGGAAAAAAGTTTAAGAATTGTTAAAAGACATGAAAGAAAGCAAACAATATTGATAGAAGAAAAAAAACTATATTAATGCCATCCTTGTTCTTCTATTTAAAGAGTAGGCAAGGTTTGGTTTTTCTTTTTCTTGTAACTTCAGCTAAAATCCCAGAAAAGTTTTCATTGAAATTGACCAGTCAGTATTTTTGTTTACCCAATAGACTAAAGAATAAAGGAAGGATTGAGGAAAACTATGCCAAGACTAGATATCAAGTCTCATCATAACACTGTAGCATGTAAGACAATATGGTATTGATAGAAGGAGAAACAAATAGATCAGTATAATAGAATCAGGCATTTTGAAAGAGACTCATGGAAAACTGGCATTATCTGCAGTGGCATTCTAAGTCAGCACAGAAAGGATGTGCTTTTCAATTGGACAGAGGCAACTGGCTTTCCATATGGAAACGAAACAAAAGTAGAACACAGCTTTAGAGAAAAATAAATTCCAGAAAAATTGAAGATTTATAAGAGTGATAAAACTGAAAACATGAAAAGCTTGTTCTTCATATTCTTCGATGGCTGCATGGTTGTATATATAATAAAATATAATTATAAGCATATGTTTCCCCTTTCAACTCTTCCTGTAACCTCCAACGCAACCCTCACCCATGTTTCCTTATTTCTCCTCTTCCTATTCTTCCTATTCTTCTTCCTCCTACTCTTTCTGCTCCTCTTCCTCCTCTTTGTTTCTCTTTCTTTTGTTTATCCTCCTCTTCTTTCTTTGTATATACAAACCACTACATCCTGTTAACTTTGTCCATTATAGGAAAACTAAAACAATCATACATTGTGAAAACACAAGAAATTTGAACAGAAAGCCATGGGATTGAAAGGGTTATTCACAAGGTTTGAACCCAAATTGTTGGTTGGTTGCTTAGTAGATTGATAGTCAATAAATCGATCACTTTGCTATAGGCAAGTTGTCCTTGAACAACTTCCTAGTCTACCTTTCATGTGATTGGACTACCATGTTTAGCTCATGCCAAGTTTCAAATAACAGCTATTGTTGACTATGCAGGAGGAACACTGTTCACATCAATAAGATAAATACTAAATTTCAAGACAAAAAACACCGAAGACTCCAACAGACAAAGCACAAGAAAAAATTTCAGCACACCATGAACATGCTAAAGGATAATTACTTTCACAAATAGATGCAAATTAAAATGCAATAAATGGATTGAATAAATGTTTCCAACAAACATAAATTTTAAAAATGAGACACTTTGCCCCACCCATCAGACTGTCTAATATCTGACAATGTTAATTTTGGTTAAGTTCCAGGAAATGGAAACTCCCATAGAGTACTGTTGAATAGGTGAACTGGTAAAAATTTGGAAGGAAAACTGGAGGCTTTTTTCTAACAACAACATTTGAAGAACATTTTTTCTTTTTTGGTTTTTGAGACAGGGTTTCTCTGTGCAACTGTCCTGGAACTTGATTTGTAAACCAGGCTGGCCTCAGACTCACAGAGATTCGCCTGCCTCTGCCTCCCAAGAGCTGAGATTTAAGACGTTCTCTACCACCATCCAGCTCTGAAGAACATTTTTGAAGGAAAATCAACTATTAAGTGTACTGTGATACAATTTATACACAGCTAAACGGAAACATGTTGTTTGTATGTGTATATATATATATGGAACAAAAACTTAATTATCTAAATTACTTGTGCTTTTGTATATGCTTGTATCACTTTATAGCATAAAAGTCTTAAAAATGACATTAGCATGAGAAGAAGGAAGGCTTGAGGCAGAGACAGTAATTGGGACATTCAGAAATTTTCGTGATATGTAGTCATGGTTTGGACCATGATAGAAGGATGGTAGATGATGGAAGATGCCTCCTCTTAGGGACCAGAGCAAACTGAGACCAAGGGATGGATACCCCTCCAAACTATTTGAGTCCATGATCACACATGCAGTAACAGACAATGCCCATGCAACGCTCATTTGGAAACACATCTGCTCCTCTCTCCATCCAAATGTGGGAAACAAAAGCTGAAGCAACATATGTAAACAATTTCAAATCATCCTAGGACTGAAGTAAGAGTTTCCAAATATTTAGTCAAAAATGAAACTCATTCTCCAATAAACAGCAGACAGACAGGTAACTTTCAAGTGGATAAAATCAGCACCATGCCTTTCAGAAGATGCAATAATTTACACACAGAGAGATAAACAGAGAGAGAAAGAGACGAGAGACAGAGAGAGAAAGCAGAAACATCCAAGAGATGACTTACTAAGCTGATCACAGCATCTTCAATATAGAAATAGGGGAAAAGTCTAATATCTCATGTCCAAGAGTTCATTTGATCCCTTGCTCAGCTTTCAAATACACCAGTAGTCAAACCCTTCACCTTAGATGCCATCTGCCCCCTTTAACAACTTCATTAAATAAACCCATACCTAAGTTCTCATTTTATATGTGTGGTATTTATGGATCTGGGCAACTCTTAAAAATGCTTTGATCCTCAGTCTTTCCACTTATAAATTGGTATTTAAACTATTATCAACCCAAGAGAAAGACTTCCCATATATTGCAATTACTCTATAAATGTATAAATATTATTATCACTGTTCCTGATAAAAAGCAACTAACTCCAAAGAGGATCCCAGCTATTGTCCCCTGCCCTGCTATCTCTGTCCAAAACTTCCTCACTGTCCTTAGCCTTTTGAATTTATGCATGCATCTACATGAGCCAAGAGTTGAGGTAAGTCTACTTTCATCTAACTCTGTTCCTAAAGTTAGGCCAGGCAAGCTGAAAGCATTCAGCTTACCTTTACCACCCTTTCCCTGACATCCACAATGTTTTTACTTGGCCTGGCTGGAAACATCTTGGGTATATGTTTAAATACCATGTGTCTAAGCCCCTAATGTGTATTTTGAAATTTATAGAAGTTTTCTGGGTTCATCCTTCTAGATTTTCAAGTTTAATGTTTAAGATGCATTTGGGTGGCCAGCTGTAAGGCAGCTCTCTGCATTAATTACTTGCAGATGTTGAGGCTATGAATTAGAAAATAACGATGCCAGAAACAAATCTGTGCCCCTTGTTCTGCATCAGGACACAGTTTCATGTGCACATTTACAAGAGTGTGAGCTCAACAGAAAGGCTTCACTCTGTCCTAGAAAACAAATAATGTTTTCCCGACACCTCAGAAAATGGAATTCAGTTCAGAGTAGGGCATAAATGTTAATGAAGTCCATCAGAGAACAATAGGATAACATTCAGAGGGAGCAAACACCTTCCACATGTCAGGTCCACTGCTAGGATCTTTACACATAGTATTCCATTAAACCCCACCACTACTGTGAAGATACTTTCACTGTAACCTCGGTTTCAAGATTAAAAGTAGTGAGAATCAGAGACTTAAATTGAGTTGTCTAAGATAGCACAGCTGATGAGTGAAAGAGTATCCTCAGAGCACCAAGTGGTTCTGATTCTAGGTCTGAAGTTCCTTTCTCTACCAATGACTCAAGAAGAATGAAGAGGATCCACTTATTAGTATCTACATAGAACAGTGAACATCCTAATGGCTTGTCAGCCCTCATGATGCGCATTACCATTATTCCCACTAAACAGGTTCAAAAGATGAGATTCCAATAACTCGGACATTAGGAGCAGAAACAGAATTCTAATGTAAGTTCCCTTGGTGTGAGCTCCAAACTCACATTATCTAAAGACTGAAACAGCTTATGCATCAAAAATGCTACCTTTTGGGCTAAGCAGTAATACTTTAGGGACACTTACTTTTTAATGAGTATGATTACTTAGAAATATTCTAGAGAACCATACAGTAGTCCATGCATTGATTGCCATCCAGGAATAGAAACTTACATACTTATTTGCAACTGGTCCTGTAATGGCAGGACCTCATTTTACTTTTATCATGTGCTATGACCCCTGCCTGACCTTCAAATTTTAAAAAAAATCTAAAAAAAAAAAAAAAGATTAAGGTTATAGGTAAATTGGTATAATGCTTGCACAGCATGACAAAGCCTTGCATTTGACGCCCAGAATTGCATAAACTAGAGATGGTGGTGCATGCAATCCTTCTACTCAGGATGCAAAGGCAGCAGGATCAGAAATCCCAGGTCATGCTGGAATAGATAGGAAGCTTGAGGCCAACCTGAGCAACTTGAGATGTTATTGCAAATGAATAAATTTAAAAAGTAAAGAAACGCACCTTCTTTTTTCCAACATGGCATTTGTTTTGATCTGCCCTGTTATAGGTACCTTCCTTCTTAGCTCTAGATTGCTTTTTTCTTGACTCCCATACCAATACCATAAAGTCTGTTCAGCTTGTTCCCCTTCACTGAGACTGTTAACAGGTTTCTGGACACTGTGTTGACAACATGGTTGATCATTGCTTCTACAGGAAACTCCAGGAAATTCAGAATATTTTACCACCTGGAAAGGGGCAGAAGGAATAGTGATAAATTTATAACAGTAGAGAGGGGACCAAGAATGCAGAAAGGACTAAAGTCTCAGACATTAGACCCCAAGGTCAAAGGACAAGTCAGATGCAATGCTCATGCCATCATCTGGGTCCCCTGGACTCTAACACAGGGCTCTATTATGCCCCCATCACCACTCTCCTGCCAGCTCAGTCAGATGATCACAGTTCCATAGTTCTGATGAGAGGAATCAGAAGACAGAATGCTGCTCTCGGCAGAAATACTGTAATGGAAACCATTTCACAGACTGGAGCAGCCAAAGACTTCCCACCTCATCGTATTTTAGCTCCAGGCAGTCAGTGACTCATGCAGGGCATTTGGGTGTGTCTTTTCTGCAAAACCAGGGTATCCTGGGCAGAGTCCTAAGAGGGTGGAAAGGAATCTGGACTGTCCTCTACTTCAGGGGCAAGGGAAATAGCTGACTATCAAGGAGTGATAGATTGGCCATCTAGTGTGCCTAAGTAGACAGTAAGAGAGCAAACGTGTGAAATTTTGTAGTGTCTCTTGTCCATTCATTTCAATTCCAATTGAAGTTGGAATTTGAAGTTGTAAGGAGTGAGTGAGTTTTTCAAAAAGACCTACTGCAGTCTATTTTCCCCCAATGTTTTACAGGCTGAATAAGTCATTTAACTAGGGCAACCTTCAATTTGCTCATTTATAAAATGGATATAATAAACACTTGCCTTGCAGAGTTGTGGTAGGGCTTGTCTGAAATAAATACTCTCAATGGGCTTTTAATAAAGGTTGTATTTGAGTTGATTGATAAAACTGATCCAAAGTCAATGAACACTACTTAGAAATTATGCATACCAGGGAATTATTATACATAGCCAAAGACACTTTGTAGACACTATTGAGCAAAAGCTATTGAGATGGAGGAATCATTACAGACAGGGTCTTAAGAAACAAAGACCAGAGGTTTGATGATGAGGGTAATCCATGAACCAAGGTATGAAGGCAACCATCAGAATCTAAGAATCTCTTCCAGAGAATGGAAGCTGACAACACCTTGATTTAACCCTGTGAGACTGAACCTAGACTACAAATCTCCAAAACTATATGGCAATATGCTTATAGGGTGTGCGTGTGTGCACGGGTGTGTGTGTTATACAAGTGAATGCATGGGTATAGATGCACATGTATGCACATATGTGTGAAGGCTAGAGGCCAAGCTTGACTCTTCAGGTAACATTTACTTTGCTTACTCTCACTGACCTGTAGGTTGATAAATACAGTAGGCTGGTATGTCCCCAAGCCCCAGAGATCCTCCTGTCTCAGCCTCCCCAGAACTTGAATTTCAAGCTACATACCACTATGCTCAACAATTTGTTTTACAGATTCTGGGATTGAACTAAGATCTTCATGATTGCCAGACAAGGACTCTAATAACTATCTCCCTAACCCCAAAGTTGTGATTTATAAAAAATATATATGCAAATGTGTTGAAAACTAATATAGAGGGATTTGTCAAAACTAAGGCATTTAAACCAATATTAAGAAAATCGGTATACTACAGGACAAGTAGGTATAAACCATGTCTCAGCCATTGAGCAGCCTATGAGCAGAAATGACAGAGTTCATCAGTGTACAATAGCAGTCCTTGATAATCCCAACACCACCATCAGCTCTTTTTAACTCATCTCTATTCTTTTTCATATTTCTGTTACATCACATGTTCTCAGAAGAAAGATGACATGATCACCACTTGAAATTCTCTCTAGGGGCTGCTCTTCTCTCTGATCCTCCTCCTGTCACAGTCCTAGTTCTCATGTGCTGTCAATAGCAAGAAATGAAATTTTTAAGTGAATTTAATCATGCCTATTGTCTATTCACAAAGCACATGGCTTGTTCTAGGAATCACAGGTTTGCATAAGTGTGATTCCTTCAGTTTTCATTAATATTTTCATGGCTTCTCATTGAACCAGCCTTGCAGAAATTTAGCGAGACATCTCCTCTCTGAGCTTACAATGCACCCCCTCTCCCACATATCAGAATATTTCTTCCTCCAATTAAAAACTGAAATGCCAAGCTTATAACCAGTATGGACAATGGTAATCTGGGGAGGGATAATGTTGCAAAAACCACTTACCTGAAACATTTGAATTTCATCTCTGGATTCTGCAAATTCCTTGTTATTTTTGAATAGACATGCTTTGATTTGAGCACATCCTCCCCCCCCCCAAAAAAAAAGCCTCTGGATACCATGTCTACAGGCCAAGTTGGGTAGAAACAGTCAGACTTGGAGATTTTTCAATAACTATACACTTTAGAATGGTACTCTGTGACAATACCTACCATGTCCATTGTCATTGTTCTCTGGTCTGATCATAAAGGAAAAAGTTGGCTCAGAGTGAATCTAGTCTCTCCTCTAGAAGATGGTCCTGGATCGGGAAGCTGCCTACTAGATACTGTTTTGGACCATCTGTCTTCCCATAGCCCCCAGAGCAAAGCAGCATGGCAACAGCAACACTGAAGTTTTACCTCCAGACACTGAAAATCAACATATCAACCATAGCTATAGCTAGAGTTTTCCTGCCTGGCCCACAGTCAGAACAAATCTTTGTCACCCGCCAGTCCCACAGCCACTCAGACCCAACCAAGTAAACACAGACTTATATTGCATACAAACTGTATGGCCATGGCAGGCTTCAGGCTAACTGTTCTAATATCTTAAATTAACCCATTTCTATAAATCTATACCTTGCCACGTGGCTCGTGGCTTACCAGCATCTTCACATGCTGCTTGTCCTGGCGGCAGCTGGCAGTGACTCCTTCTGCCTTCCTGGTCTTTCTTTTCTCCTCTCTGTTAGTCCCACCTATACTTTCTGCCTAGCCATGGGCCAAGCAGTGTTTTAATTATTGACCAATCAGAGCAACACATTTGCCATACAGACCATCCCACAGCACATAGCACTTGATATTTCTTCAACTTTAGAATTAAGGCAGTAGCAGGGCTCAAAATGTATACTCCAGTCCTCATCCATGCTCAAAAGAAATCGAGAGAGATAGAGGAGGCAAGGCAAGCTCAAAGCATCACCTTCATTGCCAGTACACTGAAGCTACAGATACTGTTGAGACCCGAGAGATGCTCAGTAGTTAGGAACACTTACTTCTTATGTAGAAGACCCAGGATCCAGTTTCCCATCACCCACATGGTAGATTACAACCAACTGTGACTCTAATTCTAAAGAGATCTAAAACCCTCCTTCTGACCCTAATATGGCCTATACAAACTCATGTAGGCTTACACACATACACATGAATAAAAACAAATAAAGAATTAAATTGGAGATTTTGATTTTACTGAAGAATAAATGGAATTCCAGGATTAGATAGATATGCCTACTAGGTTATAGGCAGTCCTGGCTCTAAGGAGCCTCTCTTGAACTCAGATAGGGCAGGGTAGAAAGTGTACAGGATGAGACTGATGTGCAACTCTGCACACCCACTTCTCAGGCCCAAATGCATCAAATGGGTGGCCCTTTCCATCATCCTTGGTAAGATGAAATGGGGATAAAAAGAGATCAAGAACATTGGTTCCATGGCATGCTGTCCTCATGAAGTATGGCTCCCATTGAAAATGACCATGTTCTTGTACCCACTGACCTTATATGCTGGGCCCATCTTTAGAAGTCAACATGATATTTGCTTTAATAAAAAAGATGTGAGTTGAAATGACATGAGCCCCTTCTCCACAGGTCTCCTGGAGCACTACTGTATGCTTCTATCACTTTCTTTTCTTCTACCAAAGAATAACACACCATACATTCAAGCATCTTTATTAGCCTTGACTCCAGGAAGTAAGGGTAGAGCAGAATTGTGGCTGACTCAGAGCAGACATTAATCTGAGTGATAAACACGTTTACTATCAATAGCCAATCAATAGTCATCATTACCCAGCTTGTCCAAAAAGACTGATACATCGGAGACTTCTCCCGATATAATCCCCACATCTTCAACCACTAGAAAATCTTCTACCTAAGTCTCTCTATGTCCATCAGTCTAAACACTCATTGGTAGTTTACAGCATGAAGCCCTCTTTAAGCTGCAATAATGAGTAAGATATGCCTGTGGGGGAATCCAGTCACATCAAGAAACATCAAATGGAAAACAATGATTTCTAAATTAGAAGAATCTATAAAGTACTGGGAAGTCCAGAGGAGAATAGATAATTCAGACCAGCTGAAGGAATTAGAAAATCCCCAAGGAATCTCTGCAGGAATCCTTCACTTCAAAAGACTCCCACAAAGCATCAACTGACACCTTGAGTATATCGTCTGATTGCCCTTATTTTCTGGAACACATATCCATCCAAGAATGGCAATGAAGACATTGGATGCATAACCCAAGACATACAGGATACATATCAAATTTAGACAAATACTGGGGGCTTTTAGAAGGAGAGAGGCTCCATCTCACTCTAAGCCCACATTTTGGAGGAGAGTGTATCCAAAGTGAAAGGAAATAAATGCAAGGAAAGTTGACTTCCTCACAGTAAGAGTAGAGGATAGTTCATTTGAGTAGAAGAGGGAGAATGTGCACAAAACTGGGGGCAAGGTTATTATTTTATTGCAGAGACACTGTAGAGAGCTAGAAAACCAGAGCATCATGTCTTGATAACAAAAGAAACTGAGAACAGAAGGGATCCCTCGAGGCAGACCCTAAATTGAGGCCAAGGTCTGTGCCCTTAGGAGAAAGGAACCACTAATGTTTCTTGAGATGAAAATAAAATGATAAAAAAAGGCAGCTTAGCAGGACTCCCAGAGCTCAGCCCAGTGCCTAGCTATGGATCTCTGCATCTGCTTCCATAAAGGCTCTCTGATGGCAATTAGGGTAGTCACCAATCTGATTACAGCAGACAGCCAGTTCAGGCACCCTCTCCACTATTGCTAGGAGTCTTAACCGGGGATAATCCTTGTGGATGCTGGGGGTTTTCCCTGGCACCAGGTTTCTCCCTAACCCCTAAATAGACCCCCTATCACCTAAATAGGCCCCCTATCAAGACTTCTCTTTCATTACTCTCCCCCTCTATCCTACCCCCAACCTGCCTCCTGCACCCAGCCCACCCAACCTGCTCTCTCAAGTTCCCATCCTCTTCCCCCAATGCCCACCCCCAGTTTGCCCAGATCTCTTCTATTTCTCTTCCCAAGGAAATCCACGCATCCCTCTTTGGGCCCTCTTTGATATCTAGCAGTGGGATAAGGACCTGTCTCTGGCACTTGAGCTGGCTTTTGAGCAACCCAATCTCCAAGCTGGGTTGCCTTGCCCAACCTTGATGCAGGGGGAGGAGCTTGGTCCTGCCTCAATTTGATGTGCTATGCTCTGTTGACTCTGATGGGAGGCCTGCCCCTTTCTAAATGGAGACAGAGGAGGAGTGAATGGGGAGAGGGGTAGACGGGATGTAGGAGAAGGAAACTGGAGGAGAGGAGAGAGGGAAAATTGCAGCCCGTAAATAAAATAAATATAAAAATAATAAAAAAATTATTTTAAAAAAGTCAAAAGAAAAAGAAAAGGCAGGTTAGAATAACAGAATGAGGAGCCTGGCATCAAGGAGAATCACATAACTAACTGAAGTTGAGGCAACTAAAGAAGAGGTGAAGGTTCTGGCCAAGTGTAGAGGGATCTGACAAAGGACTGAAGGAGCCAAAGGAGCAGGAAGAGCCACAGTAAGAAGGGCTTGAAGGAGGCCTCTACTTCTAATGGAGGAGGGATTTGAGGGTGTGTGAGCATTCACAGAAGGTGACCCACCAAGGCCTTAGAGTCATGTCTTGAATAATGAACAGAATTAAGGCAAACAGACTGGAGAAAGGTAACTACATATGGGAACATACTGTTTCCGCATGAGAATAGCAACATGACTGGGTGAGGTTTTCCCAGTGGTGGAAATGGAAATGAGACCATTAAGACACAAACAGGAGTTAGTTATAACATGGACAAACACTACGCCTTCCTTCTTTTAATTCTCTTAGGGATCTCAGGAGTTCTACATTTGGAACCCATTTCACGGATGAGGAAATGGAAACTCAAATGAGTGGTCTATAAACTAGCTACATGATTTGGGGGTCCTAATACAAAATGAAAATGCAAGATTTCTTGTTCTAAGACCATTATTTCAAGACTGTGATAACCCAACAGCAAGTCAAGCACAAAGATCTGCTGAATGCCAGGCTCTGTACTACTGTATGAGTTCTGTGCCTGTGGGAAAACTGTATGACTTGCCTAGGTGCACACAGCTGGAAGTCAAATTGCTCTGTCAGTGGATGTAGAAGGGAGACTGCTATCATGACACCTCCTGCATTCTGAATCTGTGAGTCGTTACAAAAATGTGAGCCTCAAATACAGAATGAGTATGGAGTAAACTCTAGTAATTTCAAATCTCTAAATTGATGGGACTGTTCATTACTGAGGCACAGCCTAGTCCATGCAGACTGACACACTAAGGCTCAGAAAACTTCATACAGCAACTAAGTTGAACATTTAGGAGTTGAGACTGCACATTCAAGTCCTATGTTCTGTCTTGAAATCTGTGTCTCTCAACTATAGGTTACAGCTTGTTTGGAAATCACAGAATCAACACAATGAGTCACAAGAAGGGTTTTGTAAATGAGATAATTTAACAAATGTGAATTGTGCATGTTACACATCATAATGGTATTTTCATAAAATCTTTTTGTCAGAGTGTGTTGAGTCACAATACAAAATATACTTGTGTCTATGGGTCATTATCAAAAAATGTTAAAGGCTGCTGTTCTGCATCATGCTTTCAACACAGGAAGAAAAAAATAAGTCTATACACGTCAAACCAATAGGCTGCATACTCATGGTTGCCTTTTAAATGAGCTTAATGGGAGGAAACTGGGCTACTTACCACGAATGTAGTTAATGTGTTGGACTTTACAGCTTCCCAGATAGGAAGCACTCCAGATTTTTACCCAATGTGAAACTCAATCTTAGCAGTGTGCCCATTTAACTACATTAATTCTCTACTTCCCCCTGCCAACTCCTAAAAGGACTATGAAGTCATCGTTTTGGATACAGGGAACAAGCCGTCATTGTCTTCTGACAGAGCAGGCAAATTTGGGATACAGATGTGCCCACTAGGGCAACTTTAGAAAAGCAGGCAAGAAGCCACTTTGTCACCAGGGTTGGGCCTGGTGCCAGGCTTCCTTTCTTCAAACATTCTGAGGGATGAGCCTCTCAAAAGTGAGTCATCAAGGCATACCAGCATCTGCCTTCAGAAGGAGACCCAGTTATTCAAGGTAATAAATACCGGGGGAAAAATTGCATTTGGCTCTACCAACACTGGGCTGTCACATCTGCTTTCCTACCATGGCAACTGTGGGTCTGAATTCCTAGATATGACATAAATAGATAGATAGATAGATAGATAGATACATCGACAGATACATACATACATATATACATACATACGTACGTACATACATACATAGATAATAAATAAAACTAGAAATGACTTTCTTTTAGTCATTTACAGAAAATTCCCAGATGTAGGTGCTAGTGATGCTGTAGTACACATTTTGGTGTCTAAATGTGGAGGTTTTCTCTACATGTCTCTTACTGCCAAAGAATTGACTCAGAAAAGACATTGTCCATTATTTTAATGAAGGTGAGCATTTGGCTCCACTTTCTTTCCTCAGATCCTGATCTTAGGACTTGGAGATTTGAAGGGCATTGTCTGTGATTTGTCTTTATGAAGGAATGTCATTCCCTTGATGCAGGAAGTCAGCTTTGAGCTTGTAGAATTTGTCTCCAGGATATTCTTTGGGAGTTTCTCTCTCTCTCTCTCTCTCTCTCTCTCTCTCTCTCTCTCTCTCTCTCTCTCTCTCTCTCTCTCTCTCTCTCTCACTCTCTCCATGCCTCCCTCTCTCCCTCCTCTCCCATGCATGCATACATGCACACACACACACACACACACACACACACACACACACACAAATAGAATTTACTAGGGCCCCACTGTTTTCCTAGGACCAAATGACCTAGAAGTCTTTTTCCTGTAGTTCTTTGGATTCTAGGAAACAGAACCATGTGTAAGGCTCCATCATATCAAATGTGTCAATACATGTATTTGCCTAGTTGTAGTTTATCTGTCCTTGGGTTTGATTTTATATTTCCTGTTGCACAATATCAGAGAGGATTTTGACATCTTATTTGGTGTGAAGAATGCCACAAGGTCTACCATGACCTATGACTACAAAACATCATTGGCAAAGTCACCAGAGAAGATATGTTGGATTCTTGAAGAGAGATGCAAAGTCAGAGACACGTCTCTAGGGTGTCTGAATACTTTTCCTATTGAAGACATGATAAGGGATTGAGAAGTTGCTAGAGAGGTCAGAAGGCCTGAGCCACTAGCTGATGTGGTGGGATTGTGCAGGTTCTTCCTGAGCCTCAGACTCACTGTGAGTCTCACTCCCTGGTGAATGAGAGGCCTACGCTGTACTTAACATACAAGGCTGTTGAAACACCTTATGAAGGTTCTTGGTAGGATGAAAAGTGAAAAACTGAAGGGAACACATACATGAAAGTTAATGGGGACGCTCTGATGAGATCACCTTTTATTTCTTCCTTCCAGGACAGGCTTATGGGCAAGTGTTCAAGTGAGTCAAGTTTTCCACCATTGTGAGTCTTCTCCCTCCTGGATCTTACTCATAAAGCTGCTCAGTTCACTCAGACTCAGTGAACACCGCCTCCCAACTGGGGCATAGACAGACTACTCAGACATTTCTTTCTGCTTACTGTTGTCCACTACCAACACGCATCTGTCCTGGAAACAGTTTCTACAAAAGTTTCCAAACATTAAATTCCTCTAAAGCCCTGTCTCCAATAAATTTATCTGGTAAACTAATTAAAGCTAAAGATGACTGACAGGGGGGAGAGAGAGAGAGAGAGAGAGAGAGAGAGAGAGAGAGAGAAGAACAACTTATTCATAGCACAATGAGAACTGTGATGAGAGGTCCAAGAAAAGTCAGCTAAGAATACAAAGATTTCTATCCTTGAGAGAACAGTGAGGAGCCCACATAGGCACCAAGAGTCATAGAATGGCAGGAGAAGGCAACAGAGCCCATGTGAAAGAGAAAATACAGCCAACTAGTGAGTGCTGACATTCCCTTAAAGTTATGCCTACTAGTTATAAACCACACTGAGGTCTGGATCTTTCACAACCTCAGGCATATGGCTCAGTGACAGTGGTCTGCCAGGAGGCCATAATGAATTCCCTGTATGTCTTGGTCCACTCAAGATGGTGAAAAAAATAATATAATAGACTGGGTGCCATAAACAACAAACATTCATTTTTCACAGACTGGACTAAGATGTCTGAGATTGAGGACTCTAGGATCCAGTATCTGCTGAGGGTTCCTTTCTGGGTTACAGATGATCACCCCCTTCTTATTCTCACATACCAGCAGTAGAGGGAAGAAACAAGCTATTTCCAGTCTTCTTTGAGGGCACTAATCCATTAACATAGGCTCCACTCCCATGACTGCATTGGGATCTTAAATAATTCCCAAGGGCCTCATTTCCTGATAACTCTACCATTGACATGGATAAGACTTACACATACAAATTAGCTGAAGGAAGGGGACAAGCACTCAGACATAACACCGAGTCCGGGAGCTTTCAGGCTGCAGAGGGAAATATCACACAGGAGACATAACAAGGGAAGGCCATAGGTACATCCAAAGACCTTGAGGGCAGGAGCCAAGAAAGCATTTCCAAGACTTTAGCAAAGTTCAAGCCTTTTTAAATTATTTCTTTTATTTTTTTGAGATAATAATATAATTACATCATTTCTCCTTTCCTTTTCCTCCATTCAAACCTCCCCATTTAAGGCATGGCCCACTTTCCCATTAACTATTGCTACATATATGTTCTTAAATACATAACTACAACCTGCTCAGTCTGTATAGTGTTGTTTGTATGTATGTTTTCATGGCTAACCATTGGTATTGGATAACCAATTGATTTGCTCTTCCCTGAGGAAGACTATTTCTCTAGCTCTCCGCATTCCTTCAGTTCTTTGTGTAGGATTGAGGCATCATGGGCTTTCCCCATTCAGGTTAACATGTCTGTTGTTGGCATTTTTTAGCTCATGTTTAGGCAGTCATGTCATGTTTAGGCAGTCATGTTGGTGAGACTTTATAGGCATAACTTCTGACATTACTAGGAGACAGAATATCACAGCAAACTCCCTGATCTTTTTCCTCTTGTAATTTTCTACCCTCTTTCCCACAGTAGTCCTAGAGCTTTTGGTATGGAAGTGCTTTGTAGATTTATCGACTGGGACTCAACTTCAAAACTCTGAATTTTGATCAGTTGTGATTTTTTATACTGGTCTCCACCTGTTGCAAAAAAAAAAAGTTTTTTTGATGATGGGTGAAGACTATACTTATCTGTGGGTGTAAGGGCTAATACTTAGAATATATTTAGGAATTATGCGGATTTAGTAAAGTGGCAGCTGTGGGTTCCCCTCCAAGAATCATGACTTCATTTGCCCTGGATAGTTTGGTAGATTTCCAGTATCAAGTGTGATTTCCCTCTTGCTGAACAGGTCTTATGTCCAATTAGAGAACTGTTGGTTATCACCAAGGTATATGTGCCACTACAGCACTCTTAAGGTTATCGTGCCATACTGGCCACTGCTGTGGTTCATAGATATCATAGCTGGGTGAGAATGTTGATTGCTTCCCTCTTTTAGAAGCTTGCATGACTCCTCCTGGAACCATGAAAGCTAGTCCTCAGGGAGGAGGCTTAATGGATCTTTCCTCTAATATCTATGAGTTGTTAGCCATCTGCTGAAAGGCTTTGAAACATCTTGCCATCCTATATCAAGGCAGCCCAGGCCACGAGGCAGAAATTCATTCCTCCTTAAAAGTCTGCTGATAAGATTCTGGCAGTGTACTGTAGAGAAACTAGAGAAGTGAAAGATTCAGCACTATTATGAAGGAGTCCAGAATTAGCCAAGGAAAAGTCACAAAACCGTGAGACTAGAAAAGTGATGTAGGAAACACCACTTGTAAATCAGGGAAGGCCTTCTTGACAAGAGCTGCCTTCCAGAGGACTTAAGTGGCTATACAACTAAGGATGGATAGACCATTCTCAGTCCATAGCTACATTCTTCAAACCCCCAGAATCTCCAACAAGAGTATCAGTCTCTTCCTGGAAAATATTTTAGTCAGGAATCTCTGATCCTAACAGCATCCATGTGTTACAAATTTTTCCCAACTCCTTTATACCTAAAATGAACAATTGTAGTCAAGAACTGGAAAGTCCATTTTTTTATGGCACTAGATACGTTCTTAGGTACAGTTGTCTAAGTAGTTGAGGACTATAATTGATTGGTTCCACTAAGCTAGTCAGTCATACGGGAAGCAAGATGTCATCTATCCAACATCTTTCCATGGCAAGACAGTCAATAGACCTCAGCATCAAAAAATGCTTGGTTTAAGTTCCAACTCCTTGGTTCAATTATGTGACTTGTAAAAGGTTATCTGGCGCTTATACATCTCTTTGTTTTTCACACTCAGTTTTGGAATTATGTCTTCTCAGTCTACAGTGATACCCAAATGTGAAAATGAGCATAGTAGGCTGTCAATACATGCTTGCTCCTAATAGCAGTGGTAGCAGGAGTGGGTGTATCCCTTACTATGTGCCAGTCAATGGGCTAAAGAACTGTATGTGTGTCATCTCTTAATTCTTACGTTGTTTTTTGCATATGAACCAACCATGCCTCCAATTTAATAGAAGAGAACACAAGGGCTTAGAAAACTCAAGCAATGTACCCAGTGGCACATACCAATCTGAAGTAGATCTGTACTCTAGGCTTACTTCCCACCGACATCAGACCCTGAGTTCTAACGTTGCCCTAATTCTCACATGTGGTCTCCATATTTCCCCATAGTGAGAGATGTCAGGACTGTGAAAAGTTATTGGACTTATGCAACATCGCTTCACTGATCACTAGCCACTACACCAGGCTGAGACATTCATTCTTAAAACAAAGCTTTCTCACCAGGGTTAAGCAACAAGACCCTCAATTCCACTACATTTTCTAACTGGAATTGGTGTATAATGAGACTATATCAAAAGCTTCACAATGTCTGGTGCTGTTATTTCTTTTTCCAGTAACTTAGCTTTTCCATTCAAACCCATAAGGCAAGAAGAAATCCTAGCCTGTCAAACCACCCACCTCAGACTATCTCCATCCAGGGATGGTCACAGATAATCAGAAAACATTTGAATTCTGCAGTAAGCATAAGAACAAAGTGTTGTATGGTCTGGCTTTAGTTCTTGCCATATTCTGTAAATATACAGTTTGCAAGTCATGACCATGAATGTCTAGATGTTGTAACTTCCATCTTCCTAGTATCTATACTACTCTGGACCAACTTTTAGAGAAACTCAAAATTAAGCTGAATTAAGCTTAACTAACCAAACTGATGGGGATGAAGATGGAAAATACAATGCCACAGTCACTACAATTCAGAGAAGTTTCAGTGTTTGGAGATCTTACTTGTCCCACAGAATAGAAATCATCAAATTTATATATGAAAGTCATGACCTGTAATATTTCTAATGGTAATATGAAAACTTTTCTTTCACTAATGGTTCTAAAGTCTACCCCATTTTAGTGGATATTATATATACACATTGTATACAATCCCCCTTCCTCTTCTTTAGAATATTACCCTGACAGGATGGGTATAAAAGAAATAGAATTTTGGAGAACACATTCTTTGCCAGTAACTCTATCAGGTGCTTATTCCACAAATTTTCAAGCATTTCTCATGAGATCAGAAATCACCATCTCCTTAGCAGATAAGAACAGTGAAGTCCATTGAGGATAAGCAGCCCACACAACAAATACATCTTGGACATGTGTGTGCTCAGGGCTTTGGGTCCAGTGACCCTGATTTTTCCAGCTGATAGAACAATATACTTAAAATGAGGTTGAAAAATACCAAATAATAATCTAGGTCAAGAGTTTGGATGCCGGGGCTGGAGAGATGGCTCAGCAGTTAAGAGCACTGGCTGTTCTTCCAGAGGTCCTGAGTTCAATTCCCAGCAACCACATGGTGACTCAAAACCATCTGAAATGAGATCTGGTGCCCTCTTCTAGCCTGCAGGCATACATGCAGGCAGAACCCTGTATACATAATGAATAAATAAATTTTCAAAAAAAAAAAAAGAGTTTGGATGCCTCACAATTGAATGACAGATCTTTAAAAAAAAAAAAAAAACCCACGGCAGTCTATTTTGACTATAGTAGAAGTTTTTAAAGGCAAAGGGAGAATGGATGAAAAGGATCTGAAAGAAGATAGCTCTTCTAACACCAAATGGCAACCTAAACAAGACCTGAACAAGGACAACAACAATAAACATGCTAATAGGGAAGGGGAAATGCCACCAACCCTCAGCCCTAGACAAAGCTACAGGTAACCAAGGAATGCTGAAAGCAAGAGACATTGTCTTCTCAAGGAAGGGCCCCCAAGCTACTTACCCATTACCAAGTGGTCAGTCCTGAAATCACATACATACAAGTAATGTTATTTGGACTGAGAAGGTTGCATTTATATATTTAAGAATATATTCATACATGTTTATATAACAATGGTTAAACAAATATAGGCTATGAAGTTGAGAGAGAGAAGGAGGGGTTCGTGTGAAGGGTTAGGGGAAGAAAAAGAGGAGAAATAAAATTTTTATTCATATTTTAATTTGAAAAATAAATCATAATCAAAAGGTGTTCATCTTCCTGGGCCTCCAAATAGGTTTAGATGATAGTGGCCCCTAGGCTTATTTGAACTGAATCTATGATTCACTAGCTGATTCATTTCATGACTAATATTTCGGTTGCTTTGTATCAAGAGCTATCTGAGGCCCCAAACCACAAGCTTCCTAAGGATAAAGTGTCTAGCCCAAAGTAGAAACCCATGTACTACTTGAGGGAGAAGTGAAGACTTGAGAACATAATGAGATTCAGCCCCAAAGAACTGAGAGCTAATATAAATTGAAAATGAAACAATGCATAAAAGCAATAGTGCAAAAGAATGTCTGCCATATTTGATGCAGGTTCAAAATGTCAGCAACTTAGGGGGGAAAAGGCAATGTAATTTTAGAAGATTCATGGTCCAAAAATTAACAGAAATCATTACAAATTGTGCAAAGTTGTAAACATAAATATTGACACCAAAGTTTATGGTGACCCCTCTATAAGATGTGCCTCCTTGGACGCAGCTGCAGCTTTCTCAGACATAATATATACAATAATAGAAAAACCATTCACATGATCATAAGTCATGTGTTCTCACCTTAACCAAACTCTCCTATCCAGAATGTATTTAATAAAAGAAAGTTCTCATGTGATTTTCCTCTAAATCCCTTAAAATCAGTTGAGAGAGCATTCCATTTACAACAGAGAGGTGGGGAAGTGGGGAAAGAAAAAAGGAAAGATGTTAAAGAGCAGAGGGGTTGAGTGCCTGAGGGTCCAAGAAAATTTGGCGGTTTGAGTTAATGAGTTAAATATCCTGTGCTCTTAGCGAGGCATTCTACCTATCTCCATGCTGGAAACCAGGGAATAATTCTTAGTATCTGTAGACAAAAATTTAAGTGCGTATTTTAAGAGCAGTTTGTCTCAAAATAGTATACCAAAGGAATATTTGAATATGAATGTACAGACATGTATACCAGGCAGAAGAAAGGCAGTGGGTTTGAAGTATCTGAAGGAGAAGTAAAAATCAATTCTATCATAGCCTTTTACCCAAAGCTCCAAGTATCCAAGTCACGCCAGTTCTTTGTGTACTAAATGCACATCTGTGCTTGTTTATTACCGATGACAAGTGGGGATTCTGGTCATTGTCCCTGTCTTTAGTGCATTCTGCCACTGGTCCCCTGTGTAAATGATGTCCTACATCTGTCAGGAGATGCACAGCTGGTGTGTACTGAGCCAGTGCTGAATGACAGCAAGGATTTCTTAGAAGTCTGGCCACCCACTTCCATATTCTGATATAATTCTTCTCCAAAAGTACTAGGAAAGATACAGATGGTGAAATTCATCTTTTTTACCTTCTGAAAAGCCACATCCTGCCAAGATGTTCTTGGCTTTGAATCCAACCCTTTCCCTCAGTCTCCCCTCTTGGACCAGGTGGAGATGAAGTCAGACTCTGGCTCCACCAGCACATCCCTTACAACTCAGCCTGGCCTCAGTGCTCCCACACCAAGGGAGGTGGGAGGATGCTCACTGGAAGGAGGAGGAAAGGGAGAATGGATGAAAAGGATCTGAAAGGAGATAGCACAGTCAGCCAAACCCTCCCTAGCTCTTTGCAAGTGACAGCACTGTGTGTCCATCTCTGGGCTCACAGGGAGTGCACCTTGGAAGAACCATTAGCTCACTCTAGAAGAGCCTCGTGACCTATTATGACCAAGGATGGAGCAGAAGTGATATGTGTCTCTGGAACAAAGTTGTTTCAAACACTAGATGTGTGATTGACTGTTCTTTACTCCTGCTCAGGTTCCAGGTTGAGGCTTTTCACTCACCTTGGGTTCCAGGCTGAGGCAGTCACAACTAACTACAGGCCCAATTTGCACAGCTGAGAGATAAACCTATGGTCACATATTGACAATTAAGTGATATTTGTTACCCAAGTGTAACTTAAACTGTCTCAATAACCTCATTAGATGATCTATGTTCTCTCTCTCTCTCTCTCTCTCTCTCTCTCTCTCTCTCTCTCTCTCTCTCTCTCTGTGTGTGTGTGTGTGTGTGTGTATGTGTGTGTGTGTGTGCGCGCACACGCACGCGTCTCTCTGTGTGTGTATTTGTGTGTGTGTGTGTGTGTGTGTGTGTGTGTGTGTGTGTCCCTCTCCATTTTCATGTCTCTCTGGATTTTCTTTAAGGCACCTATATTGTAATATGTACCACAGCGTATTGGACATATGTTTACTGGCTATCTGTCTCCAAGACCTCAGGCTTGATCTGTACTTTTACATTTCCTGGTATGTGTGTCATGCTTAACAGACAAACGCCCGCTGAGATGAAGCTGAATTTGTTTATTCTTTCAGTGACTGTTTTATGTTATCCCTCTTTGAGTGTGACATGACACACTTGGAAAGAATAAAGAAATAAAGCAAATACCAACGCTGACTTCATAACTCTCCCAGAGCAGCAGAGCTCATGGAGAAGGTGTGCACTTACTCAGCTAACACTAACAAACATTCTTCATGCCATTTTCCCTCCCATACTCTCTCTATAGAAGCTCAAGAGGGAACCAAAAGGGCCCACATGGTTTGACCCAGGGAATAAACACAAGTGAATACAGTATTCCCTACAGAAACTCCTGTTTATCTGATAAGCGTTGGAATAAAACAGAGGAAGCAGCCTAACCCTTCCTTATCTGCCTGGGGATGTGGATTCCGACGAGAGGCACAAAACCACAGCTGCTAACACAAGACCGTTCCAGAGAAAGAACGGTAAAGATGCCAGCCTTGGCATTGAGGCCAGACTTCTTGGTAAGTGAAAACAGTGGCCTTTGCATTTTTCACCATTAGTCAGATTTTCTGTCACAGATAACCAGGAAAAATAGGTTGTTTATTTTTGGAACACCAACTTTTACCTTTCTCCTTTGTTATCTACCCCTTCTGTCCTTTACAAGGCAACCCAGCCCCTACATTCATCCTCAAGCCTCATTTTGAGCACAAAAGTGAGACCCATTCAGCCCACATCAATAAAGCAAGCCACATTCATTTTCTATAAATGGCCTGTTGTATTGTACCTCCATTTCTTAAGTTCTGGCACACACTCTCAGGTCTTTGATTTCTATAGGTATACCCCAGCTATTCAAGTAGCTCTGTATTTGCACACATTTTTAAGCTTTATTCCACATGAATGCAAAAATCCCTCCTGTAGAATTCTGGGTCAGCCGCAGATCTTCAGCACCTACCATGTATTTCATATTGTTGGCTATCTTTGAACCCAAGAGACTCCATTAGAATAAGTTGTAGCTGTATAATATTGGCAATCTTCTAAAGTGTTTTCTTTAAATCACCTGTCAGCTCCCATTCTTTGCCTTGACAATGAATTTGAGTAAAATGTGTGCCTTGTTTGGCTTCTGTGAAGGCCTTCATTATATCTGAACTGTCCCTATCCCAGTAAGTTAGGACATCCAAGAAGGCAACACATATTTCATTGTATAAAATGGTCTACAAGAGCCTGACCTGAGCTTAAGGCCCTACCACACAGCTACTGAATAGAGAAAGAAGTGACACACCATGACACTTTGAAGAATGGAAATTGAAAGAGTACCTGTTTTATAGGGCAATGAGTTGGTTAAGCCAACACAAAATGCACTAGCCGCCATGTTCACAGTAAAAATGAACCGGCACTGTAAAGCTAATCAAGACAGCACTAACTGGTTGATCCCTATCATCAAAACAAGTACTCACTCTGAAATTTTAAAAAGTAAAAACCACATGTGATTTGTCAACCCAGAATAGAAATAAAGATTATAAAAGGTATAATGTGGATGAAAATTAGATAAGTCAAAATTCAACTCTGAATGTCAGATTTCTTAACTCATAGGAAATGACTCTGGCAGACCATCAAGTAACTCAGTTGGAAGAAATAATTGTATTGCAGACTGGAAACAAAAATGACTCAAAGGAAATGGGGGCAAAATCAGCATTGCAGTCAAGAGTACTTCCTTGTCACACTACACGTTCTTCCCTGAGATGAGCTCAGAGGAGGATTAACAATTTTGCTCCCTGCCATGGAGAAGCTGAACAGCTGCAGTTCATTTTCAATTCCTGTCCAGGAAGTTGGATGAAAGAAGCTGTGGCAGGAATTCCAGGATGTGACGGTGAGAGATGCCATGTTCATTAGGGGGGTATGGAAATGAGGTTGATAGAGGTTCATTCTTGATTCCCAAGCTGAAATGCAAATTAGGAAATCCTCAATGTGAGGACAGAGATAAATTGATTCAAATAAGCATTCCCTGTGTTTCAACTTGGAGCTGGTGAAGGGGCGCCATGGCTGTGTTGGTTAAATCCTAAGTCTGAGACCATGACTGGGAGCTTACTAGCTCCAGCTAACTTTCCGAGTGAATTTTGGTAAGTGCTTGGCCCTCTCTGGGTTTTACTTGACACCAACTCTAACATGAATGAATTGGGCCACTCTCAAACTCCCACTGGGCTTGAGCGCATGGCCACAAAGAAAAATAAGTAACTACTATTATGGCTTTAAGGAACTCATTGCATGATGATCCTTTCTCCTTCTTCCCTCAAAGTTAGAACAAACTACACAAGTTGAAATTAGAGTTACATTAAAGTAAAAATAAGCAAATGATCAATTTCATCAGAAAACTTCCTGGTTGAAGACAAGAGTTAGGTTAGCAAATTAGTGGTTAATAATGATGGCCCTGAAACTACTATATAAAACACCTAGCCCCCAAATCTCCTTTCCAACCTACACCAGGTAGAGCCTCTGTTTCAACCACATGGAAGGAAACAGATCAGAACAGAGCCCCTCTTACAAGTTGATTCATAGAGGACAGATGGACCAGCTAGTCAGTGCTTCTGCAGCTTGTGTAGGCATCAGAATCAGCAAGTGGACTTGTTAGTGCTCGGGTGCCTGGGTCCACCCACAGAGTGTCCTATTCAATAAGCCTGAACAGGGTCTAAAAATGTGCATTTCTAACACATTTTCTGATTATAGTAATTCTAATGACCCTGGAAATATATGAAAGACTTCCTAGCTAATCAAGCCCCACAACAACTTCTGCCCAAATTGAGTCACTCCTTCCATATCAGTGAGGGGAGCTGGGTGGAGGACAGAGGAAAAGAATAAAAAGTTCAGGTACCTAGAGGGACTCTAGCCAATGTATCTCCCAAGTGGAGTGAGAGATGGGTGCGCGCACGCGCGCGCACACACACACACACACACACACACACACACACACCAACAGCTATTACATTTTTCATGTGGGTTGGCTGATCAGACAGTACTGAATTATTGGCGAAAATACTATTTTAAAGGAATTGTAGTTGTGCTTTACTATCTTGATTGTAACAATATATGTAATAGTTTCCAAAAATAGATATTCAATCCTTCCAATTAAAAGTTAAGCTTATTCATTTTCAATGTTTCTGCCTATAATGGAATGAATACATGAACTAAGGGAATCGGTCTTAGCTTTAAAACACCAGCAATGATGAATTAGATTTCTCCCTGGGACTTACATGTGATCCTACTTTAAATAATTCTCAACATTTATTAAAGAACATCAATGGGATTAAGAATGTATATCAGTTAGTAGAGTGTTTTACTAAACTCTGGGTTCACCCCCAGTACTTCATAAACCAAACCACACTCAGTGTGGTCATTTGGGCCTTTAATGCTAGCTCTCAGGAGATAGGGCAAGAAGAACAGAAGTTTAAGTTTATTCTAGCTGTATAGTAAGTAATGATGATAGCCTGGGCTACATGAAATCCTGTCTCAAAGAAATAAAGAAATAAGGGAAGGAATGAAGAAAGGGAGGGAGGGGAAGGGAGGGACAGAGGGACAGAAGAAGGAAGGGAGGGAGGGAGGGAGGGAGGGAGGGAGGGAGGGAGGGAGGGAGGGAGGGAAAGATTCTTACCTCCTGGCATACTGTTACTTCACAAAAAAATCGTTACAGTAAATAGTACATAACAGGATTGTAGTCAACTTTGGTTTGGTTTTTTAAGTAGCTTTGAGCATGCCACATTGTCTCTCTGACCCTCTTTCTCCCATTCTCAGACTCACAGATAATAGCATCTAAAGACAGCTTAAGGATCTGTGCCCCTTCACCTTCCTCTGAATAGTGTTGAGCACTTTCTATCTCTGCAGTTCTCCTGGTAGGTGATGATTAAGAACCCTTAGAATCAGGGCTGGAGAGATGGCTCAGTAGTTTATAGCACTGGCTTCTCCTCCAAAGGACCCAGGTTCAATTTCCAGCAACCACACTGCAGCTCACAACCGTCTGTAACTCCAGTTTTAGGGGATCTAACAACTGCATACCAATGCACATCAAATAAAATTAAATAAATTTTTAAAAGATACTGGCCAAAAAACTCTTAAAATCAAGCAATTTGTCTTACTTATTGGTTAAAAAGGGGAGGAAAAATCATGGTTGTTTATTGGTGAAATGTTAGCAAAATGCTGAATGTCATCTTGGCCTTCTTTTCAGCTTCAACTGACGTGATTAAAGGAGAAGTTAAGAGTCCTCTCACCCCCAGGACTGAAGACGAGATCTTTATGCTATGCAGGCAGCTGGGAGGAATTGAAACTTTCATCCAGCTCAGAATTTCTCTCGAGGTTGTAAAAGCTAAATCAAGTCAAACTGTGTCACCATCAAAGAGTTAAGAGAAATAATTCCCATCACGCAACTACTAGGAGAGCACTGCTTCTCTGCCTTCTTAAGAAATTATTTAGAGGGAGGAATCAGGTCAAGAGGAAACAGCAGACATAACTGGAATAGAAAAGTGCATCAAAGATCACTTGAAAACTCATTCATCAGCCAGGAGAGGGAGTTGAGTGAGACTTAACATTTGATGCCCATAGGCAGGAACCTGCTATTGAATGTAGGCAGGGCATCAAATGTCAGCAGCTATGAAAAGTCAAGTCTGGGTACAGGTGATGCAGTTCACAAAACATTACACATGTGAGGGGCAGAGAAGGAAGAATCAGAGTGGTCCAAACAGGAGAATGGTTCAAACAGATGCAGAGAATACACGAGTTTCATCCGGGACCAATGAACACAATGTATTTCAGTGAAGGTAACTGGAAAAGTAAGAACCAGAACATGGTTACTGGCTTGACCTCCGTGAGAACATGAATAGGAAAGGGGATGGAGTAGGAGGAAATCTGATTAAAATGAAGTGGCAAGAGAAGGAGATGAAAAGAGATGGTAAATATAGACTGTGGGGGTAAGTTTGACAGCCTGAAGCTGGATATGTGATCAGAAACATGGAGCTTAAACAACAACAAAAAAAGGATAAAGGAAAATGAAGAGACACGCACACAGGGGTGAGAAGAAAATGCCATGCAGAGCACAACCGAAGAAGAAGCAGCTGGGGTTTCTGTGGGGTGCTCTTAGGTGAACCAATACTTACGTCTTATTCCACAATGCATGTCCATGAATTGTCACAAGCCTGAAGGAACAGCTTACAAGAAGGTCTCTCTTCCCTCTGGACATACTCTTTGCATCTTTGGCACATTGTCTATTCAGTCTAAATATTTATAGAGACAGCTTTGCTTGTAGTAGTTGGATGTGCCCTTGCCTTGAAGGGATGTTAGAAACAGTGATATAGGACTGGAAAGATGACGACAGATGTGAGGTGTGTGGTATCGGGGGTAGGAACGCTGAGACCACGGGTGAAGGATACTGTGATTTCTGCAGAGGTGATTGGATAGAATCTGATTTGGGGAGTAGGAATACGTGCATCACAACTCATAGTGACATCTCAAGGTGTGCAATCAGAATGGAATATCTGCACCCAATTTCTTGTCCTCTGTGCTCTGGTGTCACAGGATTGTCAGTGATGCTGACCAAGAAGAAATGGAAATGCTTTTCTTCACTTTACCCCAAATGCTCAGATACAGTGTATGACCTGGTCCCCTTAAGGTTTCTTTCTATGTTTGTTACCTCAGAAGCCCTTGACTACTCTATCCAGACATATTTTAATATTTTTAATTAATTAATGGATCTGTATAGGTGTTTTGCCTCTGTGTATGTCTATGCACCATGCATATTACAGGTGCCCACAGAAGCTAGAAGAGGGCACTGGATCCCGTAGAACTAGAGTTGGAGATGGTTGTGAGTCACCATGCAGATGCCAATAGTCAAACCTGGGTCCTCTAGAAAAGCATCATGTGCTCTTGATAGCTGAGTCATCTCATCAGCCCCAGTGGTTTAATCATTTAAACTCCACACACTGGTTTCTGATTCAAGACATCGGTTCCATCTTTCCCTCTCCCTAGGGAACAGTTAGTTTAAGTATCAGAAAAGTTCTTCTTTGTCACCTCCTTTAGTTTTCTGATCAAAAGACATTCACTAAAGTAGGCTTCCCTGGACACCCTTTTATAAATGAATCCTCAGCCAAACATGTTGGTGCATATCTGAAATCTCAGCACTTAGGAGACTGAGGCAGGATTGTGAGTTCCATGCCAGACTTGGCTACATAGCAAGATCCTCCCTCCTCTCCCTCCCTCACACTCTCTCTCACACAACAAACAGCTGTGTAAATTCTCAGCTTCACAACACTTTCTAGATATTTTCCTTACTGTACTCTCCTTCAGTATTACTACTTTGAATAAGATTCAGTTTAGTTACGAATACTGTACCCCTCAGATACAGGAAGAAATACTTTTGCTTCCCAAGTGCAGCATCTCTTAGTATCTGAAGAGTATCTGACCCAATGAGGTCCTACTAATTGGTTAAATTAATTGCATCTCCCCAAAAGTGCATATCATTTCTCTGACTTTGATAGATATCTCTGTCTCTGCTTCTACACCTCACATGTGTCTGTGACATGTGACTTTATAATAAAATAAAATAACTTTCCAGCTTGTGAATGAGTTCTTAAGTTCATAAACCATGACCAATCCATTTTTCATTCCCCATACTTCATATAGCACTGTTCTCTGAACTGACTGTAGAGGCCAAATTCTGATACCTATAAGGCAGGAAGTCAAGAATCAATGGAAAAGTGGATTCCTAGGTGTTAGAAGCTGGTCTCTTAGAAAACGAAAGAAAAATAGTTGCTATATATTACATTTTTAAACAATTTTTAATTTTTTTGAAAATTCATGTTTCAGTACTATGTTTACAGCATTTTCCCTTCTATCTCCCCCTCCAACTCCTCGTAAGCCATGCCTCCTTCTCAAATTCATGACTTCTTTGTTATTTGCGTGTGCGCACGTGCCGTGCGCGCACGTGCACACACACACACACACACACACACACACACACACACAACACACACTATTGAGTTCATGTAGTGTTACTCTGATGTACGTATGTTTAGAGCAGACTACTTGGGACTGGATAACCTGTCAATGAACTCATTCCTAGAGAAACCCTATTATCTCTTAGCAGCTATTGGTTGCCTATAGCTCTGCAACTGGAGGGATGGCCTTGCTTTTGATCTACCTACGAAATGAACTATTTCTATTCAGAGGAGCAGATCTGATTGGGAACAGTCTAAACTGGGTTCAGCCAATCTCTGTTCTGGAACTAGCCTCTGTGTGTGAAAAACACTTCACCTTCTCTTGGTCCATTCTTACTAGTACAGTCACAGATCTGACTATACTGTGGGAAACTTAAGTTTCTTCCAGGCTTCATGTGCCAGGATTCTACACACCTAAATGCAGATAACGCAATGAAAAAAGAAAATATGGATATGGAATGGCCCTGTTCTCCCGAGAGGCAACTGCACAAGTTAGGGACACATAAAGTTGGGTGTCCACCCAGACTCTGGAACTTAAACCTGAGGAGCTTGGGAAACACTCACCATCTATGTAAGACTCCATAAAATGGCAATAGTAATTGCTAGTCACATACTTGTAAAGAACTCCTCTCTCATGTGTCTCACAATTGGTAATTTAAGTCAAGCCAACTCAAGATCCATAATATTGTCTTACAAACACCATCCTGGAAGTTTGGGTATCTCAAATGCTGCTGCCTTTTCAGGTGCCCTCAGCATAGGAGTGGACATCCTCTCTCCAAAGGCTGAAGTTTTCCAGTACTCTGCTTTGGTGTCTCTGAGCAGCATGTATTCATATCATCCTGGAAGTCTCTCGAGCTATTTCTTTTGCTAGAATTCCACAATAAACATTCTTAGAGAAGACTTACTGCCTGTCACAACTTCTGTGGCTGCCTTTCCAGAAAGAATTCCTACAGAATGAGGTCAGTCACTTACTAACCATGATTTCCATTTTTTTCACCCCATTTGGTCTTCCTGATCAGATGCTGAGCAACTGTTGCCAACTCCATCAACGGGTCACTTCCAACAGCTGTGAGAGCAAAATCTTTCAGCAGTCCCAGACAGAGCCCAGAAGATCACAGGATGAAGCACAGACTCCAAATCTAGTCAGAGGGCCAATGGGGAAATTTCAAGCTAGTAGATCCAGTAACCATGGGGTGGAGAAACTGAAAATTTAGCCACGATTCTAAAGGGTTCAGCAGCATATGATTCACAAAGGTCCCTGCATTCCCACCAACCTTCTCCATTCAGCTATGATCTGGCAATGCCAGGATGCTGCTGCTTCCCACTATGCATCCAGAATGCTGGGAACTCTTAGGAGAATCGAGATAAACATGCTGTAGAATACATGGACCCTCTCCCTGTCCATGATAGAGTATAAGCAGATGTTCCATGTAAATATTCTCACTGTTCTCAGGAACATGGCGGGTCTCAAAGGACTGTGCACTGAGCACTCGGGCATGTTCTCATCTTCATGGTAGTCTCAAATTGCTGAACTATAAATGAACTTGCTAAGCCACTTTATCTTCTTCTTTTGTAGCTAAAGCTATGTGCATAATAGTTAGGAAAATACAGGTTTGTAGATAGACAGAACTAGATAACCCTTTGGGTATTACTGCCCCTATTCCCATCTTCAGAATTCATCTCCCTGTGATTTCTTACCAAAATAATGTTTCAGGAAGTGTTACATTTTATTCCATCAATCAATCTTCTATTCAGTTATCCCATAGGTCTCTATGGGGCCCTAAGAGAAATATAGGCTCTACAGTTACAGCATCAGAACTTCAGTCTTAGTCTTTTAAGCAGATCATATAAACTCTCTAGTGCTCAATTTCTTAAAGCATAAAATGGCAATAATAGCAGGATCTATATCCTGATGGAAGACATGTTTAAGGGTCTATATACATAAAGTGGTATCTGGAATAAAAAAACTCGGTAGGTGTTAGTCATTATCTCTGGTAGCAGTACTATAAAAGAAATATGTGGAAGTAATAACAGAACTAATGGTATAATAGTAGAAATATAGTGTACTACTAGTACTGTGGTCGTGATGGTGATAAAACAGTACTAATACCACAGGTATGATAGTGGGAAGAGCAGTAGCAGCACATTGGTAGTAATAATGTAGTGTTATAAAACAGTGCTTGGGATAACAGAAGTAGAGTGTCTGTGGTTGTACAAGTATCATGCTGGTATAGATACAAACAGTGTAGTATACAAATCGAGTTAGAATAATAGGAACAGATATAATAGTGTTGTAGCATGGCAGTAATGGTAGCAATATCTGTCAAACACCAGGCACAAACCATCCTTTGAACTCATGACACTCCTATACCCACCCTTTATATTAACTGACCATTCAAGTTAGAACGAGGCTTCCGAATTCAGAGAATACATGATACATGTTATACAAATAAGGAGATTGATGTTAAGTGAAATGACCAACATTATCCATAAGGCCTGCCCAGATATGCTCTCCTCCATTCATATAACAAAGTAAAAGCTCTTAAACCTGCTATGCCCTCTCTATCTGTCTACTTTTGCTTATTCTCCCTCCCCTTATCTTGAGACCTTATTCATTTTATAAGACTCGCCTCCTTTTTTTAAATGTCTTTTGAGAGGTCGCACAGTGGTTAATAGTGTGGTAATGTTCTTGCAGAGGACCCAAGTTTGATTCCCAGCCCCCACATCAGAAGGTTCACAAGCACTCATAACTCTAGCTCTAGAGGGTCCTATACCTCTGGCCTCCAAGGGCACCTGCTGTCACATGCCCCCTACACACACACACACACACACACACACATACACACACACACACACACGAATGAATGAATGAATGAATAAATAAATAAATAAATAAATAAATAAATGTAAATCTTAAATAAATGTCTCTTCTGGGTGCTCTCTCTATCCTGCCTCTCAAGCTGAATTACAGCCTCACTTTCCTCTTCACCCTTAGTTCTTTGCAATGAGCTTTAGCCTGAGATTAGTTATACAATAACACACTGCATTTTAAGATGCAAGCATTATTCTAAGTACTTTACATATTAATTCACTTAAAACTTTGAGCTGGGTATAACAGCATAGTCTTATAAACCCAGCAGTGTGGAGGAGGAAGCAGGGGAATTGTAGTTCAATGTCATCTTCATTTCTATAGTAAGCTCAAGGCCAGCCTAGACTGTGTGAGATGGTGTCCCAAGAATACAAAGCATGAAGAGTCCCTGTGATGTTCTTAAAGTTAGCTTGACCTGTCTGTTTGACAGGCCATTTTTACATGCAGGGAATAGTTATTAAACAGCCACTATTGGCCGTGCACTTGCCACATATCTAACAGGAGTATTTCACACCTGTCCTTCAGAAGCAGACAGGCGAGGAAGAAGTGGATAGAAGTACAGCCGGTTACAGTACTGCATGACAAGTGTCATGAAAGAAGGAGCCGTCCAAGTACATGAAAGGGAGCAAGCCTTGGGTGGAGGGAGATGTCAGAGCAGGTTTCCTGGGGATTTGATGTCCTGTTTAGACTAGAAGAATGAGGAGGTTGTACAGAGAAAGAGTGGAGAGTTGTGTGAGGAAGAAGTGTAAAGAAGAGCATAAACACAGAACACAAGTAGGGGTAGATAGGATCATGGAATAAGGTGAACAGTAGTGGTAACAGAGAAAAGATAGCGAGAAATCCATGGGAGTCTGCTTAAGGAGTATTAGGGGATGTATTAGGATATAAATTAAGGAGATACACTCACAAATACAGAACCAAGTAAACAGGACAAGTCTGTTCTGACCAGGAGCAAATCCCCCTGGCGGCCCAATCACACCAGGACAATAAATAAATACATAAATAAATATATAAATAAATAAATAAGTGAATAAATAAATAAATAAATAAATAAATGGGAGAAGGGACCTCATGACCCCTCCCTCTTTCCTTTTAAGAGGTCACATAGGATGGGCAAGAAGCACCACCCCCTTTATGCTGTATAGCCCGAGGTCATAGGCAGAGCAAATACCACTACAAATGATGGCACCCAAGAGGGAAACAATCTTCAGATGAAGAGATCACTCTACAAGACACATGCCTCAGGCAGCCAGTGCGATGAACCATGAGCTCCTAGAGAACGGGATTTTATATGACCTTCCAGTACCTTCTTCACATCCAGCACCATGTCCATTACAGAGAAAATCCTAGGCAAGTATCTGTCGACTGAGGACATGCATAATATTCAGCCAATAAACAAAAATTCTGTTGGGGAAATTCCCTACCCTTGCTTCTCTTACTTTCCCAGTTTCTAGAGGACAGGGATAGAAGGGGTGTCTGCAATTACAGAGGGATGTTTTCATCCCCAAATACTGCAAGTGCCACCTCCTGGGGCTTATTGTGCCCAAATGGCTGTCTGCTGGGATCTTCCTATAATCAAATGCTCCAGGTTTTTCTGGTTTCTGGTTTCAAACTTGGGCATGTGTTTGGTGTTCCACAGATGGGGCGGGGGGGGGGGGAGGGAGGCAGATTCTATAGATGTATCAAGCTGAGCCCACATGATAAGCAAAATACCGAGGGAAGGAACATGAAAATGAAACATTTTTAAAGTTCTCAGAGTACATAAATCACCCTGTAACCATGCTGTTCTGATTAGAAATCTAAAATAGAAAAAGAAAGCTCTTCTGTGCTAGCATTTCGTCAGAACCGGCAGCTCGATGCCCAGGGGAGCCAGTGTTTGAGGATCTTTGAGTTGGGAGCTGGAAGGACTGACTCAGAACTTTACCATGCAGCCATGCAACCAGTGCTCAGGCAAAAACCCCAGCACGGAGTGTGGGCTTCCAGATCCTTGTGGTAACTTCTCATTCCAGTTGAGCTGCGAAGAAGAAACAAGCCTTCCTGGGGGGTTGGCCAACAATAGAAAGGAACGGTTCAAGGATAGACTCATACCAGGCATGATGCCAAACCCCAAGCAGTTCTTGAGGTCACTGCCCAAGGTCTAGGCTGTCAGGGGACTATCACTCAGCCATGGTGCAGCACACTCTGTGTCTGTGATGCTATGAGGTTCACTGTGACCACAGTCCTGACCAACACGTGTATTAGGGTAGAAGAATAGATGCAGTTCTTCAGTAATATTGCAGTAGAGTCTAGCACTGGTCTAATCACTATGCATGGATTAGCCAGGCTGAGCTTCAAAATTATTCAATATAAAAAAAGAAGAAAAGAAAAACTGCTGTAATAAGAACTAAGTAAAATTATACATGTAAAATAATCTATAGACACAACATAGCCCTGTTAAATTTTAGTCTCCAGTCGTACTTTCCCTTGATAACAAATTAAACTTCTTTTAGATTTTCCTTATTACTCAGTTTAAAAGGCCCCAAATGTATGGAAATGTATAAATGTCAGCTACACTGCCTCCAACCAGATGAATAAAAAGTTACATATGCTAATCATTTGGATGCTTGTTTATTTGGATTGGAGACAGGAAGAATGTATGTGCCTGTTGGTTGCACCATGCACATGTAGACATGTCAATGATCATTCCCCATGCTTGCCAAACCCTCTAATGTAGTGATATATTACTCACCCTAATAAACTTGCCTGGGGATCGGAGGACAGAGCCAGCCACTAGATTAGACATAGAGGCCAGACAGGGGTGGCACATACCCTTGATCCTGTCACTCAGGAGGCAAAGATCAGTATGGATCTCTGTGAGTTCAAGGCTACACTGGAAACAGAGCCAGGCAGTGGTGGCACACACCTTAAATCCCAGCACTGGGAAGCACACACACCTTTAATCCCAGGAAGTGACGTCTGGGCAGAGAAAGGTATATAAGGCATGAGGAAATGGGGCCTAAGGCAGTTCAGCTGAGAATCTTTTGGGTGAAGACTCAGAGGATTGGTGGAGATGGTGAGGTAATAGGTCTTGGCTGTGGCTTGCTCTGCTTCTCTGATCTTTTAGCTTTCACCCCAATATCTGACTCTGTTTTTTTTTTATAAGACCATTTAAGATTAGAACAACACTCTAATATTTTAGACTTTGAAAAATCCATAATCCTGGTTATCTAAGAGATAGATTTGGGATCCACTAAGTCAAAATGAAAATCTCAGGTCAATCCAATACTGGCTAAGTGGGTCTGGAAGCATTGCTTACTCTGTGACACTCAATGTCCTTAAACATAAATGAATATGGTATTTCTGTCTTGCAGATTATGCATCAAATGACATCACATTTGAAACTGCCTAACATAGGAAGTGCTCATTAACATCATTCATTCTACAATGTACATCCAAGGTACCAGATGTTCTAAAAAAAAAAAAAAAACCAAACAATAATATATCATGACCTAAATAATATCATTACATTGTGGAGCCTTTGTCTACCAGAAAAGGCAAGCAATTGATGGATAAACAAACAGATCTCTCTCGGGTGAAATAAGTGCTATGAAGAAAATGAATTGAGTAATGGATTGTACAGTGATTAAGCATGGTGATGTTAGACAGATGCCAAAGACTCCTTCCCTCTGGGTGTACACAGTTTTCCCCCACTTTGGAGTCCTAACTCTCCTACCCCCTGAGCATGGGCCTCCAGTAAAGATGAATAAGGAGTTATAATCTGGTGAACTGAACCATGTGACAAACTTTAAATGAAGTTGTAGATAGCATTAGAACAGTACATGTCTATCGAGCAGGCTGGACAGAGCTGGGTATCGCTTTGGAGACTCTTGAAAAAGCACAGCTATGCTGTCTCCAGGCTTGTCACAGTTGAAATTACAGAGGCTATTCTTGGAGAATAAAACTTCTCCCCTAAAGAAGGCAATCCTCAACAACGAAATCTTTGTTGCAGAAGGACATCAGTGACCCTGTTCTGAGATTGGTCCAAGCTGAGGGAGAGAGGAGAATGGCCAGTTGTGAAAAGATCAATTTGCTTCCAATCTACTTTGCTTATAGTCAGACAGAAAAGCTGGCTCCTTCAAGTTGCAGTGTCTATCAGAGACAGATGCCAAGTAGGGCACAGACTGAAGAAACACTCCTGTTCCCACTGTAGTAGGCACCTTCAGCCTTGAGTAGAGTCTGTAATACTAGCTGTTCCCCAGCTGTAATGCTTTGGGGACAACCCATATTGAAATAGCCAAGAAGGAGGCTTCAAGTTCAAGTCTGATTCAAAGCTATAGCTATTCAAACTCTTCATTCATTCATATCTGAAAATACCCAGTGTTGACCAGATGTGGGAGAGCAGGAATTCCCATATATCACAATTGGGAGTGTAAATTGGTATGACCTCTTCAGAGACCCACTTGGCAAAAGCTATGGAAACTGAATGTGCACAGTTCTTTCATTGTAGCTAGATCACTCCTAGGAATTTATCCTCCAGATAACTTCTCAGAAATGCACAAAGATGAGAATGTAGGGAAGATGTTTATTACAGTGTCATTTAGGAAAGTAGAAGTCTAGAATAGCTGAGCATTATATGTTGTAGAGTAAAATTTTAAGTACATGGAGATGCATGTTAAACAGACAAAAAGGAAAAGGAGAAAAACAGTATTATTTCCTATGTGTGGGAAAATCCACTTATACAGAAAAAAGTGTACCCCTCCTCCTGTGTGTATGTCTTACTGTCCTCTGCTAATACCTGACTCCTCCTATGCCAATCCCAACATCTGGTGGTACCAAAATGACAAGAGTATCACTTAAGTCCCCACGGATATGCAAGATGTTAGAACTGAATGGCGACCAAGAAGAAATATAAAAGGTTAGGGCCCACAAGGCCGTGTCTACTCATCTTTGTAGATCTGTGTTCCTAAACTAGGATGAAGTAGAAGCAATAGCCATATGTGTACAAAGTTGCTTATATGTCTTCTGTTTTTTCAGAGCCTCCATTTGATGGGCAACTAAGACTGTGTTCAGAGTTATCCACTTTCCCCTCTTTTATAATGGATGACCCAATTCCTCTTTTGTCAAATAGCACAGAGAACAAACACAAAGGAAGCTGATATTCTCCAAAAGAAAGGAAGCCCAGTTTTTTCACACACAAAAAAACATTTGCTCCTTTCTAACTCTAAAACATCCCCAAATTTTCCATTTGCAAATGTTACCAGCAAGTTCGCAATGAATCCCAAATGTCGAAGAAGAAAAAAAAAAGTAATTCTACCCATCCTGCCACTAGTTAGCTGTAGGATTGTGGTCAAGCTTTCTGCTCACACTGGGAATGTTTCCCCTTCAGTCCAGATGATAAGGACTGTGTGTCCTTCAGACAGCTTAGGGATAAAAACCACAGAGCACTGAGACCCATTCCTTTCAGCTTCCCATAATAGGCATAACTAATTGATCACAGCATTTTCTACAGATCTCAAATGAGTCCTCTGAATCCTTCTTGACACAGAACTCTAAGCAGTCACTAGCAATTCAAGTTGACATAAAAAAGAACCCTAATTTTATTCTCCAGATTAGGTGAGATCTGAAGTTCATTCCTGACTTGGAATTCAATTTGCATAGCAGAAGAATTCAACCGAATTGTAGCTAATTTATAAAGGCCCTCTATCTAGATCATTAAAATACAGAGTATGTCATCTGCTTCTGAGTTTTAGAAACTGGTCTACATAAGTCCATGTGAACTTGGTTTCTAGCTACTCCGTTGTCACATGTATATGTACACAATTCTATCTGGAAGAAGTAATTTAATCATAACAATTTTGAAAATATGTTCTGTACTGACTGTACACTCAGAGATAGGAAAGGATTTTCTAAGGGACCCAGTCAGTTAGAAAAGTTTTAAGGGATATTTCCTCATGTACTGTTTATACTGTCTAAGGCTTTTTTATAAATGCTTTTTCCCCTGACAAAATAAAGCAATGTCCCCCATTCTTCATTCCCCTTGAGCTGCTTTTGGGGTGGAAAAAAATCAAACAAAGATAGAATTTAAACTTCTTTTTTTTTAAAATAAAGTATTTATTGATTCCTAGGGAATTTCACATCATGCACCCCAATCTTGCTTACCTCCCAGTCCCTCCACATCCACCCTTCACTCCTGCAACATGCCCCAAAAAACTTCCCTAAAATTAGTTAAAAAATAAAAACAAAACAAACAACAAAAATACTCAACTTGATCCTTGATCGTCTTTACAATACCTCTTCATTCATCCTAGTGGCACTGGGAGCTACGGTGTGTCACACAGTACACCCTTTTATCCAATCAGCCCCAGGTCCAGAATGTTCATTGCTATGAGTTATTGGTCTGATTCAAGACCTCTGACACACCATCCTCACTGGATCCTCACCAAAACTCCTCTCAGACATCCTGCTGTTGTCCCAGTCATGGAGCTCCTGCTGCTATTGTTCTGCAAGACCAATCCCTTCATTCACTCAAGTAGGTCATAGCTGAGGTAGATGTTAAGATGGCCCAAACCAAGTCCCAGGATGTCGGTCTGGGTGGTAGCTAATCTGGTCAGTCCGGGCCACTGGTACCTCCTGAGTGCAGAGTCCTGTTCTTGGAAAAGGGTGGGAACCTATTGTCCTGCCATGTCATCCAGCTATGGATAGGGCCAGCCATCCCAGAGCCAGGGAGGAGTGGGGCTGGTTCAGCGTGGCACTCAGATTTCAACAGGCCTGCTTCCCATGACCCCCTATGGCAACACAGGCCATGGACACGATCACAGACCCCAGCTACAGCAGGAACACAGACCCAGACGTGCTCTAGGCAGCAACCCTGGCCTAGACGACACCATGGCCCCAGGGAACAGCGTGAGACATTCAGATGAGCATGGCCCAGATTTTAAACTTCTGTTGAAACTTTGAGAAAAGGAATGAGTGATGTATGTCGTGGTAACAGATTATTTTTCAAGTCAGATGATTGCCAGGTTTTTGTTACAACAAAACTGAGCTGAAACCTAGTTAAAATTCAGCGGAGAAATCATCAAAATGCTTTGTGAAATATATTACAATTGTCGTGGAGTATAGCTAGCCTGCTATGTTATAGAAGCCTCCTATCTAACCACACTTGGATACCCATCAAGTAGCTGAAGGTTCTCAACACATGGAAATCATAAATATTTGAGGTGGAAATACCCATTACCATAATCTAATCATCACAAATTTACATGTACCAAATTATTGTCCTGGACCTCGTCAATTTTGTAACTATGTGCCAATTAAATACATTTTAAAATGGAAATTGATATAAAAAGTTTTTCTTGAAAATCAGTTCACAAATTATAACATTCCACTTAATTTTTAATGAACAGAAAATACTTTTTATAATAATCTATCCCTTATGATTTTCAGTACATGACAAGTAAATTATAACCTTATTAGACAAAGACTCTTCTTTTCCCATTGACTTATTTTTGTGGATAGATTTTGTTTTAAAATGCTTCCAAACAAAAACTGAAAAGTAGAAATAGATTTCAAATACTATAGCATGACAGCAAGCATTATATTTCAATTCTAATGTATTGTTTACACTTAAAAATATTTCATTCAGAGAAACATTCCAATAGAAATCTGTGTTTCATGTTATACTTACCAAAATCTTAATAAATGCATAGTACATTAGCCAGTTGGGTACAACTAGAAATTCTTATGAGGACCCAATCTAGAAGAAATTAGTTCCTATTTGAATGTAATACTTACAGACCACTGCAGATGTGTTGATATTGACTTGTAAACATGTTTTGTTTCAGAAGAATACAATAAAGCAATTAGTGAAGGAACATCAAAGATTAAAATGGACCTTACTAAGACAAGCCTCTGTGGAATGGAAACATATTTAAGGGGGAAAATAATCTGAATGTTAAGAAAGATATTTTCATTTCTTCTTCTTCTTCTTCTTCTTCTTCTTCTTCTTCTTCTTCTTCTTCTTCTTCTTCTTCTTCTTGGCTTTTCAAGACAGGGTTTCTCTGTGTGTAGCTTTGCGCCTTTCCTGGAACTCACTTGGTAGCCCAGGCTGGCCTTGAACTCACAGAGATCCGCCTGGCTCTGCCTCCTGAGTGCTGGGATTAAAGGCGTGCACCACCACCACCACCACCACCACCACCATCACCGCCCGGCCGAAAGATATTGTCATATATATTTCTTTTTATTTATTTTCCAAGTAAATCATGCAAGCAGAAAGGCTTGAGACTGATCTCCAAAATCCTCATGAAAAATGACAATGTGTGGTGGCATCCTCTTAGAGTCCTATTGTAGGAGAGGTGGGGAGGGTGGTCCCTGGGGATCCCTGAAGTCAGCTTAACCATCTTGTTGAGTTGAAATCCAGTGAGAGACCCTATCTCTGAAACAGTTTTTAAAAGGTGGAAGTTGTTCTTAAAGAATGGCGCCTGAGACTGTCCTCTGACCTCTTCCACACACATATGCAGGCATGTGCACAAACACACACAAAGGTACCCACTTAGACACCAAAACACACACACACACACACACACACACACACACACACACACACACACACACACACATGTATACGTGCCCGTAAGTGTGCATGCACATGAGCTCACAACAATGTTTCTTTTGTTGTTTTTGTTTTCTTTTTTTGTTTTTTGTTTTTGTTTTCAGAGATAGGGTTTCTCTGTGTAGTTTTGGTGCCTATCCTAGATCTCTCTCTGTAGACCAGGCTGGCCTCAAAATCACAGAGATCTGCCTGGCTCTGTCTCCCAAGTGCTGGGATTAAAGGGGTGTGCCACTACCACCTGGCTGAAACAATGTTTCTAATGACAATATACCATACTGGTATCTATGCTGATGTTTTTCTGGGGAATACAACAGAGAGTTGCCCAGTTTCCTCAGAGATCCTCTTTTGTTTGATTATTCTCTTATACAATCAAGACAGATTGCTGAATAGCAATGAAAACAAAGATGGTGGAAGACAAAGAGAAGAAAGAAAAGAAAAAAAACTGTCATCTGTCTACTGTCCATCAGTTGTAAGTGGGATTTCCTTATGTGCTCATTCATTCAGCAACCCACTTCTGACCACAGGCCCCACGTTAAGTTGTAGATTAAGGATTGGAAGCCACAAGACCAGGAAACCATAGACCCTACCTTTGAGTTCTGCTCACAGGTTATTAAAACTAAAAAAACAAAGACACAAACAAATGATTACAATATCCAGAAGTGCTACATTAGAAAACCCATGACTGTGCTAGAGATTAGAGAGGATGGTGATCAATTCACTTAAGCAGGGTCTTTGTTAGGAAGTAAGAAAGCCAAGGAGCACATTCTAGCGCAGAGACAGATGTGATTTGAGATTTTTATGAATAAAGGGTACAGCATGAACAGAGTAGACAATAGAGTCAACACTAAGTAAGTGGAGGCAGGAGTTACAGCTAAGGAAACAAGATGAGTACAGATTGCAAAGGATCTTGAAAGCTGTCTTAGTCTGTTAAAGCTATAACTAGACCAGAGACTAGTTATAAAGCATAAATTAGTGTTTCAGAGTTGTGGAAACTGAGAAGTCCATGATCACGGCATCAGTTGAATCAGTCTAGTAAAAGTCCATTTCCTAGTTCCTAGATTATATCCCTTAGCTTTGTCTCCATATGGTAGAAGGGGGAAACAGCTGCCTTGGACCTCTGCTATAAGGACACTAATCCTGTTCTCTGAAGCCTCTGATCTTTTTTCCTAACCAATTCCCAAAGGACCAAACTCCCAATACCATCAGACTGACAATTAGCTCTCCAAGTCTGGGTCACAGATACACATTTGGACTATAGTGGAACCTTTGCCTAGGCATTTAGAATTTGAATTTGATCTTTTGAGGAAAATGGAGATGTAAAACCAAATACGAACTTTAAGGTGATAATTATAGGTTACATTGAGACAGAAGACATAATTAAAAGCACATAGCTCAGCTCTAGCTACAGTGGATTAACCCCTTCAGAAGAGGTCTCTGAATCCACAAAGTACAATACATCACTAAGAATTTTGTACTTCAGTGAGGAAGAAATGAATCAAAATAGGCCTGGAATATTAATTTTAATTAATATTTATCAGATGCCTACTCTTTTACATTCAAGTTTAGACAATTTGTTTTTTACAAGAAATTTGTCAAGTAACAATTACAATTCCTATTCTTTAAATGTGGGTACTGAATCATAGATGGCTTGACTATCTCACCTAAGTTGACAAAATAGCTAAAGAGAGTTCAATAATCGATGAACACAAGCCATCCAGACTGCGCTTATGTAGACAAAGTGCTGTCTCTATGTATGTACTGTGATTACTTCCTGCTGGGAACTGCAAGAATCAAATCAAATCAAAACAGTGGGCAGACAGCCTCTAGGCAAGGACCTTGCCTATACTTGTCTCAGTCTCAAGTGAAGGTAGACTATGTATGGGAGCCCACAAGCCAAGTATGGAGATGAATGGAGTGCCAGCATGGTCTCCCTCTGTAGTTAGACCTAAGAGAAGCCCTTGAGCTTATTCCTGAGCTAAGTCTACTTGGATCACCCTTCACTACTCTTCCTTCCTATCCTGCACATGTCTTGATGAAAGGTATCACCATTATGAACCTCACCAAGAACATTCTCAAAACAGCCACCCTGCCCCAAGCCACCATTCTCTCTTACTTGAGAGACTTCAGTGGCCCTCATCAGTGACCCTGAATCTAAATTGCTCCTTACTTTTTACTCTACTCCACTGCATCCATTGCAGGCAGATTGATGCTTCCAAAGCATGAAGCTACCCTTATTCCTTGTTGATACCTTGGGATGGTTTCTTATCATATTCCTAGCAAAGAATCTGGGATTCTTCCCATGACCCCTGAAGGAGAACCTTCCAGGGTAGTGTGTATCACCAGAGAGAGCCCCAATATTCCTCTATGATCCAAGGCCATGGCTCTAATGCTGCATGTTCTCAGCTCTATGCTTGTGAAGGGTAGAGCCCTTGGCCTCTCACACTCCATCCTTTCTTCTCCTCAACTTGAAATGTTCAAGTTTATGTTTCTCTAGCAAGATTTCCCCACATTTCAACCATCACTCGTTCCTAAGTGCTCTGATTGCATTGTCATAGCACTTATCACCTTGGTTAACAAGTGTCATGTTTGCTTGTCTATCTTCTCTTCTGAGCTCTTGGCACTATGATTCATCTAAATCCAATAGAGTGGCCATCAGACTACAGGATGGAAACCATTCTCTCTTTTTCCTCCATCCCCCAAAGCATGCATGTGCTCGTGGATACTCACACTTACACCCAGGGAGACAGAGAAAGAATGGAGGAGGTTGAGGAGTGGGATTGACATGTGGAAGGGCTGTGTTTCATAAGCTGTGTCATCAAGATAAACATTCTTTGTATTCGTTAAAGGTCAAGAGGAAGAGGGCTGAAGGCAAAAGATGGGGCAGGCCAGCTGACCAAGATGCACCCACACTGTGACACACAGCTGCTTGGAAACAGAGATTTACAAGTCTATCCCTGGAATATTCTATGATATCAGCAAGCATTCTATCATAGTGAAACCCAGAACAATGCAAACCCCTTAACTTGTAGTAAAAGCATGGAATGAGAACCTAAGATATTTAATGCCCTTATTCCTAGGATACATCACTGCTAAATTTTCCTATTTCATTTTTCTATTTAAAATGAAACTTGGATAGATAGTGCACTACTTAAGCCAGAGAAAGAAGGAAGTGAAGGATTTCAAAGAAAGTTACCCTAATTCCTATTGTAACTGGGAAGCTTCTAGAACATGAGACATGATAAAAACATTTTTCAGCTCTCCAGATACTTTAAATCTAGGATCTGCCATTGACTCATTTTTAATATTGAGGCTTTAACATCTGTTCATAGTCTACTTAAAAAGATTTCATGAAATCCAACATATAAAACAATTATCTTAGTACCTGACACATAAAAGCTTGTAATAAATGTTCTCTCCTCATTTTTATAATTACATGAGAGGATGCATATGGAAGCAATTATATAGAATCCAGGCAAAGTGGGATAATCAAGGAACAGAACTATAGATAAAGCATTTGGAGTTGAAGATTGAGGAATGATTTAAAGGTCAGGTGGCATAATAGATGAGGACATCATGGGAATAGGAAGAGGCCCAGGGTGCTGGGGAGACTCTCAGGAATCCACAAGGATGACCCCACCTGGGAGTGCTGGCAGTGGTCTAGAGGGTGCCTGAACTGGTCTACTCTGGTGACCAGCCTAGTGAATACCCTAGCTGCCATCATAGAGCCTTTGTCCACTGACTGATGGAAGCAGATGCAAAGATCCACGGCCAGGAAGAGCTCTGGGAATCCAATCAATGAGAGAGAGGAAGGATTCTGCAGGTGGAGGACATCGAGATCATGATGGGAAGACATGCAGAGATGACCAGTCACACTGGTGGAAGCCCATGAACTGTAGACTAGTGGCTGTGGAGCCCCCGTGGGACTGGACTAGGCCCTCTTGATATGAAAGATAGTTGTTTGGCTCAAACTATTTGGGGAGCACCCAGACAGGGGCATTGGGATCCATCCCTGGTGCGTAGGTAGGCTTTTGGGAATCCAGTGTCTGTGGTGTGACACCTTGGCAGCCTTGGTGCAGAGGGAAAGGGTTTGGATCTGCCTAGTCTCAGTGTGCAGGGCTCTGCTGACTCCCCATGGGAGACCTTGATTTGGGGGATGTGGGGATGTGGGGTGGCTTGGGAGGGAGGACTGGAGAGTGGGAGGAGGGAGGAGGGGGGGTCTGTGGGTGGTATGTAGAGTGTGTAGAAAATTTCTTAATAAAGAAAAATGAAAAAAAAATCAGGTGACACTTGGGTTGAGCACCGGAAGAGGGGGCTGCATTGTAGACAGTATGAGAAGGCGTTCTTCCCAGAAATGTGAGCTACTAAAGTGCATCACTGGAGAGTGGAAAGAAGCACTTCCTGGCTCTGCTAATTCTGATTGTGTCATTTGTTAACATTATTAAATCTCTTCCATGTGGCTCTGCTTCATATCCAAAAATAGATTATAGTAGCAACTGCATTTCTAGTGTCCACTTCATCCTTTTGCCATCCTTATCATTGCTCTCTTCCACAAAACCTGATGAATAGAAGGTACCAAGCCTTCAAATAATGGCAATGCTGCAATCCAAACTTCTCTGAAGATTAGAAGCAGCCATCAGTCTCCTTAAGGATGGAAGGAAAGAAGATACAATTTTATTAGCGAGTCCTTGGCAAATGACAGATAGGTTTTTGGTGCCCATTTGGCGTTCATCATAGCTGTAGAAGATTTGATGAGTAGCAGAGTTTGCATGTGGAGGGCAGCTTTGAGAAACACATGCCTAGTAGAATTCTCTCATCTACCAATAAGCACAGGGGTTATTGATGATGCCAAAATCACTACAGAAGAGCAACAGTTTCTTGTTGGGGCCAACTACGGGCAGTTATATAAACCAATGTTCTCTGAAAATGTCCCATATGATTTTGTCATTTGGGGAAGGTTTGAAAGCTACTAAATGTGAACTACTCTCTATGAGAGCTCATAAGCACCCATCTCCCTGTGCCCCAAACACTTCTCCTGAGTCTCTTCCATACCTGCCTGACTTCACACACTCTATCATGCCCACCAGAACACTTCCAAAACTACTTTGATGTCAGTAGCTTTACAACTTGTTCAGGAGTAAATCAGCTAATCGTTGCCACAACTGAGCATCAGACTGGGTGACCTTTACCTCCTATGTCCCTCAACTCTAAGACTTCTTCTGCTGGACCCATTCTGTTTCCCATGCTTAATGAAGATTCTGAATAGTGGGTACTACAAGTGTAGGTCTCTGGTGCCTAGCTTTATAAGCAGCATACAGGAAACACATAAAACAGGAAGTGACAGCCTCGGGTGTATATTGGGGCAGGCATGGATAGATGTTTAAGTGCTATGGGAGGCCTTTGAAACCAGATTGTATTTGCTAAAGTTTTGTGCCAACAGGATTCTCTCAAGGATACTGGCATCATTCAGCAGCTGGGAGCTCTTGGGTTACCCATGCTTTCTACAGATTAGTTCTCTCCTCATTAGGACAGAAGGGAACCACCTAGTAAGAGGCATCTTATGTAGTAGTAAGAGCTAGATCTGGAAAGGAGTGAGACTCAGGCTGGAATCCTAGCTTTTCTACTGGGAGCTGCTTCTCCTTGGTTGAGCCTGCTTCACTGGACATTCATATCAACTCTGACATGATGGCGATCTACCGCTGCTGCTTGTGGGTTACAAGAGAAAGTGAGCTATACACTTAAGGCAATAGTAGGCCTATATCAGCTGCTCCAGTATTTAAGATCCAGTAGTAGTCTGAAGGAAACCACAGTAAACTGAATGTTTGTTGTCCCTTCCCAAAAATTTTATCTGAAAACATAGTTTCCAGTGTGATCTCAGAATGTGGAGCATGTGAGAGGTGATTAGGTCATGAATGTAGGTCTCTTGTAAATGGAATTAGGATTCTCGTAATTGAAGCTCCAAAGAGTGTGTTAGCTCCTTCAGCCACTGTGAAAGCAAGTGAGGGGGTGACCTTATGAGCCAGGAAGCAGATCCTCACCAAACATAGCATCTGCCAGTGTGTTGATCTTGAACTCTATAGCCTCTAAAAGTGTAAAAACTAAATCTCTCTTCTCCAAAGGCTACCCGGTCCCTGGCATTCTCTTGCAGCAAACAGCATTGACTAATACACACATGCCATACAACTCCATGAAGATTTCTATCTTCATGTGTATTTCTTTTAAAATGTTGCTGAATACTTATCACCTCTTGTAATAAGCACAATGAAACAAGAACAGTAAATCCAGGCTCTGCTCTCAACACAGGGTATGGGTATCCATTTGGCTTTGTGTATTTCTCAGCCTCCTTCCTTTGGATAGAAACTACAAACAACCCTTGTCCAGTTGCCAATCTTTGGGTGAGTCCAGGTCCTGGAAGATAAAGAGCCAACTCAGACCACACCAGGCAACTTTGGTCTCATAGCACCAGAGCTGTTGGCCATGTAATCCGATCTGGCTGGAGGGAGTGTGACTAAGTGAAACCCCATCTGCTGTGAGGTTTCCCTGGGCTCCCAGGAGGGACCTGAGCAGGATATGAGGAGGCGGCGGTGGTGAGGTGAGGGGTCTGCATACACGGAAATGGCGAGATCCTTGGACAGAGAATGTCTCGCCACAGCAGGCGTGGGTCTCCCCAGCATGACATCATCCTGGCACTCACTCATGGTCTAATCTCTGTATGCTGCTCTTTTCATGGAAGCAGAGAACTAAAAGTATGGCTGTGTGCATGTGGATATGTGGGTGTTTTATGTGGGTGTGCATCCATCCACACATGCATATTGTACATGCTGAATGTGGTGACAGAGGGTATAAGCCAGGGTTGTGCAGTCATGGCACATGGGCATTTTTTTCAGCTGGGAAAAAATAGGCTGTCCTGTCCATTGTGGGTGATCAATGGCAATTCTGATCTCTGTGTTCTAATTGGTAGTGGCACCTCCATCCGCTCCACTTGTCACAGCCTAAAACATTTCCATTCAATTCTGAATTCTCCTTGCGAGGGAGATGAAACTATAGCCAGCAAAGAATTCCCACAGTGAAAGAAATCAGAGCACCTTCCATTTGAAGAAAGGGGGGAAATTCAGGACACAGTAGAGTACAGTGAGTCTCTAACTCCTTATACTGTTTTAGACACAAATTAAAACTGAGCAGGGGGTAGACAAGGCAGTTCCTAGAATCTCAGCACTGGGGAAATTGAGGCAAGAAGATTGCCACATGTTTGAGGCCAGCCTGCTTTACATAGCAAGTTTCAAGCTAATCTGATTATATATATATAATATATATTATTATTATATATATATTATATATATATATATATATATATATATATATATATATCTCATAAGACTTTGTCTCAGAAACTTGAGTGGCTTTGAGTTGTGGGTCACATGACAGTTGTTAAGGAAGAGAAAATCCAGAAGGAATTGTGACAGAGCTCTTCAGCACATTGTATCCTAAGCTCATAGCAGGAGAGACTGAGCATCTACCTCCATTTCATACATGGACACTGAGGCTCAGAAAGTGAACACTTTTGTCCAGTACATACAGCTGATAAACCCCTGAACTTTGACTTGGATTCAGATTTTGGACCTGGGGAGATGGCTTTTCAGATAAAAGATATTTCTGTGCAAGCATGAGGAAACTGAATTCAAATCCACAGGCTCCCGCATAAAGAATTGGGCATGGCTAGAACCCCCTATAACTCCAGTGCAGTGAGGGGCAGAGAGGGCCTTGCTGGCCACCAACATAGCTCCAGGTTCAGTGAGAGAATCTGATTCAAGAGAATAAGGTTGAGAATTGATAGAGGAGGCCATCCAAGATCTTCTTGTAGCCTCTGTGCATGTGTGTGCACAAGCACACTACAAATGACACCATGATAAATCAAATACAAATAAATATAAATCCTGACCTTCATGATTTATATAGCGGAACTCTGAAGCACTGGGTTCTCTCAGTCTATTACTTTGGTACCTATAATCAACACTATAACAGTATCAAAGCCTCTGATTTCAACTAAGCATTTATTAAGAACATTTTCATCTAACATCATCCTCAACTGAAGTGGGTGAGTTTGAGTATAAAAATCAGACGTTCTAAGTGCTCATTGAGACGGAATTAACCCACACTTATGAAAACATGATAGTGCAAAATCTGTCCCTGAGTGGGTGACACATACTGGCTGGGTGGAAAGAACATGTTTTAATAAATGTATTTCTAGTAAGTTAAGCTTCTCCTGCATGGGGGTTGGGGGAAAGCTGTGAACCATGAGATTCATCACTTGACAGTATGAACTTGGCTTTGTACAGCCCTGGGTTCTAATCCCCAGTCTACCTGTTGTATAATCTATCACTTTATCTGTTGTATAAGTCTGGAAAGGCAATTTATAGCTGAGAGCCTCGGTTAATGCCCCAGCAAATTGCAGATTAAAGTCCCCATTCTTAGGGTGGATTGGAATAACTAAAACCAGGTCCTGGGAATTAATATAGATTGCTCCATAATGTCTTGGCTTTTTTCTCTTAGATACTTTCCTCACTGCTGTGACCAGATGCCTGACAAGAAGCAACTTCAGGAAGGGTTGATTGTGGTTCACAATTCTAGGGGATGCAGCTCATCACAGTGGGAGAGGTATGTCTGCAGGAAGAAGATGTGGCTGATCACATAGTATCTGCAGTCAGAAAGCAGAGCACAGGGAAAGTGGAACCAAGATAAAGACTTCAAGGTCCATCTCCAGTGACCCAACTCCTCCCACCATCAAGTCCTGCCATCAACTGGGGACCAAGTAAGTGTTCAAACACATGAACCTATGTGAGATATTCTACATTCAAACAACAGGACTTTTTCAATTACATTCACCATTCTGCAATCAAATGTGTGTTTGTGTATATATGGGTTTCATAGTTGTTTCACTTGTGAGTCTCAAAGTTCTGTGAATGAGAGACCGTACCTCTTTTATTGTTCCAAGACCTTCTATGGCTCCTGGCTCAGCTAAAGTATGCTCAGTGAGCATAAAGAAAGTGTTTGTATATACTCTCTTCCTGTATTCCCACCTAATACAGTGAATTTCCAGATAATAAACCATTTAAATAATGGAAAAACTAGGTTCTCTTTTCCTCTGTGCTCCTGATCATTTTAGCTTCAACACCTATCACATTGTTTTGCAATTACTGTTTCTATGGCAATAAAATCCTTCAGAGCTAAATGGCTCACTTTCCAATCCCCATAATCTTATTCCATTACCTATACTCAGGGTGTGATACATGTCTGAGTCCAATAAGTGTTTGTAGAATTAAAAAAAAGTGATGCCTTAGGGGAAATCTGTCCACCAAGTTAGAACTCAGACAAAATTAACCTTCTCATATCTCATAACATATAAATTCTAACTACTGCCAACTCTACCTGTACAACATCTGACAAGCAAGAACCAATGGGGGGCAGTGGAGTTATTTTTATTATCCCTGAAAAAAACATAACCAAACAATAATTATGTATCAAATTGAATTGGATGCTCTTAAAAAGAACTGTGAGCCAAATTTCCATATCCAACTAATATCTCAAGAGGTGTCAATATCAATTATTCATACATATAACCTGGGTCTTTGAAAACTTAAAGAATGAGGCTGGGGAGATGGTTCATTGGCTAAGAGCAGTGGCTACTCTTCCAGAGGACCCAGGTTCAATTCCCAGCACCCACACTATGGCTCACAACTATTTATAACTCCAACCCCACAGTATCCAATGCCCTTTTCAGGCTGATACTCTTTTCTGACCTCCAAGGGGCAGTAGACAGGCATGTGGTACACATACAGACAGACAGGCATAGCATCCATGCACATTAAATAAATCATTAAAAAGTAATTTTAAATAGAACTTATTAGAGAAGTGTTCTTATTGACCAAAAATAAATCCCAGCTATTCATATTGTGTTGCTTGGGGCAGATAGTAGTAAAACCCTTAAGAGCCTCAGTGAAAAATTCTCTTTTGTTGGTCTCAGCACCATTGGTGGAGGAAAACGCTCATACACAAAGGAAATGGTCTGTAAATGAAGACCAAAACAGAATGTTTAGGGGCTGCAAAGTTTGGTACACCTGTGGGTATCATCTCCCCAACCAATGAAAACTCTTTGAAAACGGGAAAAGCTACTAGTTCATATGTCATTGTTCTCCACAGGAAGAAAGAAGGAAACTAGCTCCTGTTGCAGCCAGTCTACCTATAGTTAGGAGTGTTCTTCACGCAGCCCTGTCATGGTTTCATACCGACACGAAGGGCAAGACAGATCTAGTTTCTTTGTTTGTCTCCACTGTGCCATCTTCCTCTGAGTTTTCTCCAAAGTGATGCATAGGAATTCACTTTTCCTCATGTTGTGAGCTGTCCCCTTTGCCCACTGGTTTATTCAGGAATCCAAGAATTGTAGATGGTCCAGGACATTTAAGAACCATTTTCTGCCTCCTTCTGCCCTTGCAGTGTCAGGAATCCTCATTGCCCAATATCTGACAGAGGACTGATCTCCAAAATATATAAAGAACTCAAGAAACTAGACATCAAAATTCCTAACAATCTCATTTAAAAAAATGGTCAATAGAACTAAACAGAGAATTCTCAACAGAAGAATCTCAAATGGCCGAAAGACATTTAAGGAACTGCTCAGCATCCTTAGTCATCAGAGAAATACAACTCAAAATGGCTGAGATACCATCTTACACCTGTCAGAATGGCTAAAATAAAAAACACTGAAAACAGCTTCTGTTGGAGAGGATGTGGAGAAATGGGAACACTCCTCCACTGTTGATGTGAATGCAAACTTGTAGAGCCACTTTGGAAATCAGTATGGTGGTTTCTCAGAAAATTGGGAATCAGTCTTCCTCAAGACCCAGCTATATCACTCTTGGGTATATACCCAAGGAATGTTCAATCATACCACAAGGACACATGTTCAACCATGTTCATAGCAGCATTATTTGTAATAGCCAGAACCAGGAAACAACCTAGATGCTCCTCAACTGAAGAATGGATTTTAAAAATGTGGTACATATACACAATGGAGTACTACTCAGTAGAGAAAAATAATGACATCATGAAATTTGGAGGCAAATGAATGGAACTAGAAAATATCATTCTGAGTGAGGTAACCCAGACTCAGAAGGACAAACATGGTATGCACTCACTCATAAGTCAATACTAGATGTAAAGCAAAGGATAACCAGACTGTAATCCACAGCTTCAGGGAGGCTAGCTAGCAAGGAGGACCCTAGGAAGGATGCATGGATCACCCAGTGAAGGAGAAATAGATGAAATCTACATAAGCAAACTGAGGGGGGTAATGGAGAGCAAGGACTGGGGGATAAGAAAATAGGGGGATAGGAGTTTAGAGCTGAAACAGAGACAGAGTGGGAGAGCAAGGAAAGAGATGCCATGATAAATGAAGACATCATGGGAATAGGAAGAAACAGAATGCTAGGGAAGTTTGCAGGAACTCACAAGGATGACCCCAACTTAGTTAGACTACTGGCAGTAGTGGAGAGGGTGCCTGAACTGGCCTACTCTGGTGATACCCTAACTCTGTATACCCTAACTGTCATCATAGAGCCCTCATCCAGTGACTGAAGGAAGCAGATACAGAGATCCATGGCCGGGTGCCAGGCCGAGCTCCAGTTCAATTGATGAGAGAGAGAAAGGATTCTAAGAGCAAGGGACATCGAGATCATGACGGGAAAATGTACAGAGAAGGCCAATCAAACTAGTGGAAATGCATGAACTGTGGACCAATAGCTGAGGAGCCCCCATGGTACTGGACTAGGCCCTCTGGATAGGTGAGATGGTTGTTTAGCTTAAACTGTTTAGGGGGCCCCCAGGAAATGGGATCAGGACCCGTTCCTGATGCATGAGCCAGATTTTTGGAGCCTAGTGCCTATGATGGGACACTTTTGCTCAGCCTTGGTGCAGGGAGGAGGGCCTTGGACCTGCCTCGACTGAATGTACCAGGCTCTGCTGACTCCCCATGGGAGATCTTGCCTTGGAGGAGTAAGAATGGGGGGTGGGTTGTGGGGGAAGGTTGGGGGGCAGGAGGAGGGAGTAGAGGGGAATCTGTGGTTGGTATGTAAAATGAATAGAAAATCTCTTAACAATAAAAAAGAAAATACATGCATATAATCTATATCTAGAATCAAACAGCCCTGCTCCTTCCATATCCAGCTGTGATACTAGGATTTGGGCAAGGCCTGGGAACTCCCCTTAGAACACAATCTCAGGATGTGCTCCACAGCTGACCAAAAAAAATTTTTTTTTCTCCTCACCTGTGACGGCACTATATTACAAGAAGATGCCAGTTTCATATTTCATAAAACCTGCAATTACTCATACATACTGTCCCATGGAAAGTCTGTTAGCTAAATTTTGTCCATGATCATGTATGTTACAATATATTAACTTCAGGTCTTCCCAATCTGAGCTGTTTGATATTTGTCACGTTTTTTTAAAATTTTTCTACCTGTTTGCTATATTAACATTATTCAAATTTGGAACTAGTGACATTTTGACCCAGATAGTGCTTTTCCATGGGATGTCATCCTGTACATTACAAAGTTTTAACAGAGTCCCGGCCATCTGTCCACTTGGTGCTAATAGCAACTCAAAATTGTGGCAACTAAAATATTCATAGGCATCACTAAACATCACTGGGGAGCAAACATACCCCTAGTTGAGAAATGTCTTTAAAGACAAAATTCACAAGGTCGAGATTGTGTCTGCCATGCCTGTAACTATGTTCTCAACATTTACTAGGAATTGTGTGTCCCATCCATGTGTATAGACTGGACAGACAAGTCATCGAAAGAATGAATCAGTGAAAGTATTATCCTGTCCTTTCCCAATTCCCTCTCCACGAGAGAGAGGAGAGAGAGGGGAGAAAGAGAGAGAGAGAGAGAGAGAGAGAGAGAGAGAGAGAGAGAGAGAGAGAGAGAGGGAGAGAGCGCTGTAACTAAAAGGTGAAGACACAGATAATATTAAGACACCATAAGAAATGGAATCCCACACAAAGTGAAGAGTCTTGGATCCTAACCACACACCTGACACCAGCTGTGGTTATCCTTTTTCGTCAAGTAACTTCTCTTCCTCAGGTCTCCATTTAAACTAATAAAGATATTTATCCATAAATGTGCTATGAAAATTAAATCAGTTTAGCACAAGTAAAGTTCTAGGATAAAAGCAGCACATGATAAATAACTACAAACAGTACTAGAAGTGTTAAAGAAAACCTACTTTCCTTCTTGAGAGTCCCTTTCTAAAGCTTCTATCCTTGTATACTTCCTAGTTGTTCCCCTTGCTCCATGTTAATCTCCCTGGCTTCCTAGAGCCTGTGCCTGTCCTTTACTACTCAATATCACCTTGTAGAATCTCCTTGGTCAGTGTAGTATTAGTATCTTTGCATCATTATAAAACTATATGGCTGATACAAACTATTAACGAAGCAAAAAGAGGTTTATCTTGGTTTATACTTTCAAGGATTCAAGTCCAAGACCAGACATTTCTTTGGTTTAGACATATACCCAAGGTGGATAAGACAGAAGAAAAGGATCCATTTTCCATGGCTATCAGAACAGTATGAGCTGGGGCACCTCACTGCCCTTTCAGAAGACTGCCATGACAAGATTGACAGTGGGCAAAGCCTTAAAATTTAGTCAAAGTTAAGTCCAAGTGTGGAATTTATCTTTGTCACAGACTTGTGGATATAGCTCAGAATGTACTACATGTAACTCTATTCTTGTGGGTCAAATATGGCTGTTCAAGAACAATTTCACATCAGATTGGTTGTCAATAAGATCATAGCTTGCAAAAGAACCAAGGCACTTCCAGTTGCTTCCAAAGCAATTCTTTACTGCTGACTCCAGTCCTTTACACCAGGCTCTCAGCAGGTCTTGCCTGGCAATGCTTTTCCACTTAACTGAGCCCCTGACGGAATCCACTTCAAAGCAAGCCCCCTTCAGTTGTTCTTACCATGCAGCTGTCTCACTGATTCATCCTGGCCCCCATCCCTGCCTGTCCACAGGGATTATCAAGGCTTTGCTGTCATTTCCTTATAAAGTATTTCCATGCAAGGAAGCTTCTATCATCTGTCTCAGTGAGTCATCTTTCTATACCCACTTCAGAGCACTCCAATGTACCATTCATCCATAAGCCAAGTCCAATCCTGGCCTAGACAGGTGTTCCTGAGGATCTGTAAAGTCTTCAAACTCCCCGTATGGAGGGTGCTCTACAGGATGGTTTCTGCAAAGCTTACTGAGTGTCTAGTGAGCAGATCCCCAGATACCACAGCCACATCTGCCAAGGTTGCTGATTTCAGTGGAAACCAGAGAGAAACTGAAGAGAAAGACCAGACCTGTGGGCTATTTTCAGAAGTACTAAGGGAACAAGGAGCCTGGCATGGTTCCACTCACCTTGCTCCTCTCAAATCCCTTTTGATGTTTTCCCTGGCTATGTAGGGGCAGTCAGATGTGTGAGAAGGAGTTCTGAAGCTATGCACTAGGCCATTTTGTACGGTTAGACGGAGAACTAGACTAGCTCCTTTCCCCACGTGGGATGATGAGTCAGGATAAGCAGACATGGATGCAGGCCTCAGCTGTCCCACAGAGTGTGAGACGGGCAGGCAAAGCTCTATGTCCCACTTTCTTATGTCTGGCTTGAGCATAATCATCCCCTAGCTCTTCAGTTTGACAAAGCATCCTGTGGAGGAATCCTTGTAGTTATCGATGAGTATCCGCCCACATAAACCCTGACATTTCTTGGAGTCAGGCTGCCCCTGAGATGATAAGGATGAAATGTGTCAGTTCAGATTCTATCTTCTTTTCTGTCCTAAATCACTCAACGCTTCAAAGTTCCCACATCAACAGACCACTGCAAAAACTGTCTGATTGAGGAAGAAGGTTGCAACTCCCAGGCAATTTTCCTATTCTCTGTTCTCTGGACCACCCTGTGCAATTAACTAAAAGGAGCTGCAATAAAAGAATATTTGGGAAAACACAGACATGTGTTTATGTCATGGAACTACAGGCATGTAGAAGTGTCGTTTCAAATTTCAAAGAACATTAATATGATCTCTCACTGATAATCTCAGACAATCAAAAAATGACCAAAGCCCCACTGTGCAGAAGACAGAAATAATAACATCTCAGAGATACTGTCCTTAGATCCATCTCTATTGGTGTTCTATCAAATTATTGCCAAAGTTAATGAATTCAAACTAAAGAAATGCATTCTCTTATAGCTATGAATGGCAGAAGCACAGAGAGTTTAAGTAATGAACTTAAAAGGAGTAAAGTCTTTCTAGAGACTACAGAAAATCTCTCTTGCCTCTTTCAACTTTTGGTGACCTGGCTTGTGGACACAATACCTTATAATCTATGGACCCTTGCCATATTGCATTCTTATTCCCTGTGGTAGTTACCAACCCACCCACCCTGACTTCCACTAATGGGTACACTTGCAATTACATCCAGGGCAATACTCCCATCTCAACATCCTTCACTTATCTACAACCACAAAATACCCTTTGTCACACAAGGTAATACTTACAGGTCTTGTGGATGAAGTCTTTAACCCCATGGTCCAAACACCTCCCATTTGACCTCACCTCCCAATACTGCCTCAGTGCAATCAACTTTCAATATGAGTTGGGGGACAGGAGTGAAGAAACCATATTCAGAACATAGTAGGTGGGGAAGAAGTACAGGTAAGGACTGTTTAGTCAGAATAGAGGGACAGCCTAGGGTTCTTCTCATAAGGACAAGTAATGAGTCATATAGCTGTATGAGGCTAGTCCACCAACTCCCAGGTTCTGCTGAGGCAGCTTCTATCTCTGAATTGGCTGAAATTAGCTGACTCTGCATGGGGGAATCATCCTGATTGAGAATCAGAATGTACATCCTTAGAAAGCAATGAAAGAACAAAGATATTCTTCAACATGTGCTGTTGGAGGGCAAGCAAAGGGAGTTCTACTTTTCAAAGGCAATTAATAATATTAGTTCCAGACATTAATCTCTCAGAGCAACATTGAACATCCTTGCAGGAAAGTATTCATTTTTATAAGTTCTTGCCTCCTGTACATTGTGTGAATAAGCATGAATGCACAAACAAGAGAAATAAAGAGGAGAGAGACAGAGAGAGAGAGAGAAACAGAGACAGAGACAGACGGAGGGTATTCATATGTGTGGTAAGAAAGAAGTGTAATTCCTGAAAGCTGTGTGAGCAGAGTGATTGCTACAAATTGGCCAAGCAGGGATCTCCACATTCTGTCCCAAAAGGAAATATGTATTTTTTATTTTCTTGTTTATTTTATTAATCCTTCATACTTGAATGAGTACATTTCTAGAACATATGTCCAAGATTATCTTTTCAGGTTACAAATGAGTAAAAAAAGAAAGAGAGAGAGAACCTCAGGCTAGACTAAGTCCCTGATTTCTAGTGGCTGACAGCACCAGAATGCAAGAAGAAAGAGCATAAGCATTTGACAAAGTGTTGTTTCTTAAACTTTGAGGAAAATGTCAAGAAGCGCCAGTCATTTTTGTTACATTTATGTCCAAGGAATCTAGGAAAGATGAATAACTCACCCTAGGTCCCCTTCTTATTCAAACATAGTAGTAGTTGAAATAGGATTAGAACCAAGATCACACTGGATAGCTACACAATTTCAGAATTAGCACAGTCACTTTGCTACCTCCTGTTGCCCCAGAAGTCAAAGCAACATAGCCAAGTCCTCCTCACATCATTAGGTCACCATGCTCAGACTCCAAAATCACTCACCACAATCCATCTGAGTCTAGAATGTCATCTTTGCCTCTGGGTGACTACCAGTTAAATATACATAAACACACCCCTAATATTGTTAGAAATTTGGGAAGGAGAAATCTTCTTGAAGGATTTGAAATCTTTCACTATAATTTATTATCCATGTACCATAGTGTTTACCTCACATCCCCATTCCTCACAACTCTCATTTGAAATAAATGGGGTAATGATAGAATCCATCTAACAGGCTCATGGTAAAGAACTGGAGATTTAACACATGCAAACAGCCCAAGTAGTGCCTAAATCACAGCAACAGCTCCATAAATAATAACCACCATCATTCTTTGATGTCCACAGAAGAAATCTAAGAAAAAATATAGAACAAGCCACACTTCTTTGCATGTATCCCACCCAGCTGTGGGAAATCAAGCCATGAAGTTCAATCTTTATTCATTTCACAGCTACACATTCCTGTGACCTGTATAAAGCTCGAGACACTTGTACTTATCACCACAGCCTGTGCTCAGACCAATGGACATGACCAAAGCCACCTCCCATCCCTCTCTGTAGAGAATACAGAACTCAGATCCTTGACTTTGGCCAAAACTGCTCTATTAAGGTATTACTCTGTCTCTTCAGACTCTGAATAAAAAAATCTGCCTTAAAATGTGAACAAGATAGTACCATGGGACATCAACTTCCTTGCCCTCCCACCCCCGCACTGCTAATCCATGCAGAGTTCAGTATTTCAGATAGAAGATTGGACTCACATTTTCATAATACAATATAGCTATGTCAGACAGTGCTTGCTGTGGGATGGTCTGTATGTCAAATGCTCTGATTGGTCAATAAATAAAACACTGATTGGCCAGTGGCCAGGCAGGAAGTATAGGCAGGACTAACAGAGAGGAAAATTGAGAGAACAGGAAGGTGGGAGGAGACACTGACAGCCACCGCCATGACAAGCAGCATGTGAAGATGCCGGTAAGCCATGAGCCATGTGGCAAGGTAAAGATTTATAGAAATTGGTTAATTTAAGATGTAAGAACTGGATAGCTAGACGCCTGAGTCATTAGGCCAAACAGTTTAAACAATATAAGTCTCTATGTGTTTACTCGGTTGGGTCAAAGTGGCTGTGGGACTGGTGGGTGAGAGAGATTTGTCCTGACTGTGAACCAGGCAGGACTGGAGAAAACTCGAGCTACAAGTGCTTCAGCTGAATTTTTCACAGGAGATAAAGAATTGAAACATCAGTCACTATCAACATCAAGAACCCAGCATAGGCCACCAGTATGCAGAGAATTTTCTCTATTGATCCTTATGTGAGCTTCATACCAACCCTGGGAGGTACTCAGCGTTTGGGGTTTTATCTGAGTCTCCCCAAAACTGAAAATGAACCTGAGAGAAGGTACAGATTTTTTGCTTGAGATGATTTACCTTCTGAATATTCCAGCTGAATGGAACCCAAGACTGACTGTGCCGCCTTATGTCTTTACCATACTCCCTATCATGAATCCAAGTCAATTGGTGTGCCAGTCATTTTTGTGGAAGCATGAATGGACTTCCTGTGGTTTGGGCATGTGCAGTAGGAAAAATGTTGCCTGCCTTCGAGGAGCTGTCATGGAATGGCTGAGAAAATGGACAAGGAAATCAGTGATAACATTCAGGGCTGTAATCATCAAGAAAATAATTTTAAAGAATGATTTTGTTGTTCACCTCCAAAATATATGATATGTGCTGTTTAAAAAAGAATGTTATTCAAAATTATTAGCAAATGTCAGGGTATAAGCATTGGCCATAAACAGATGCTAGCTATAAACATCTGTGCCAGTAAACAGACAGCAAAACAGTGCCAGCCATCAGGTGTCCATGGCCTAGTAGAGCAAGGAGCTAGGGGAGACACAGTGTGCACTGTATTAATAATGAAAAATGGCAGAGTAAATGAGCACAGAGGAGGAGTCCTTCTGTCTGGATGCAAGAGCTCTGGAAACATTCTCAGAAAAAATGCCATGAAATGAAACTTGAAAATATAATTTATCATGAGGATGAAACATGGCTCCTCCTAGCAAACTAGATAGACAAAGGCACTCAGGCTTCTAAATTATTCTTTAAATTTCAACTTTTATTTGAGCTTCTAATATCCTTAGTAAGTGCCCATTTGATATCAAGCCAAAGAGCTAGTGGGTAGAAAAGACATGCCCAAAGTCACGCCTTCAATAAATCACTTCTGGAACTTAAACTCAGTATCAAAGCACTTTTTACCCAGTTTCCACCACACAACTGACTTGGTTAATTGTGTATCTGACTTATCCTCTTGTACCAGGCAAACTCCCATCTGTCTTGTTTATCATTCAGTAACATCTTTGAGGGTTTGGGGTTTTGCTTTTTTATTAATTAGTTGGTGGTTTTTTTGTTATGTGAGAAAGTGAGAAGAGGTAAAAAAAAATAGTAATCAGTGAAGATGTTCAGGCAAGATGGGAAAAGTTCACTCTAAGCAATGACTTTCATTGGAGGACAGTCTATGTTAGATCTAAGCTATTTCAAATTGTTTGAGAAGATTTCTGGTCACTATAGAGTCATATGGAACTCTGAGATGAGTTTTGGCATGCTAAATCAATCCCAAGAGGAAGAGGATGAGGATAGGGGCAGCAGAGGAGAATGTCATCAGAGTTGGGAGCCAGGGATGCTGACAGGAAGTGATCACTTAACTTCCTCAAGAAAGCTAGTTCTGGCCAATATTCTATTCACTGTCCAGTCCATCTGGGAAAAAATGTGCTACGTGTAACAGACCATTAAGAAAATAAGAATTATCTCACCTGTGTAAATCATCCATACTCTGACCTCCAACAACAACCTCCACCAGCAACCCATGAATGAGAAGAGCAAACAAGCAATAACAAAGTCATCCTTGGCAGGAATTGATGCACAGAGGTGATGTTTACAAGCCTTCATTCTGCCCTCTCAAATGGGAAAAAATGCTCATAGTACTGAGAAGGATATACCCATGCAAGACCAGATGCCAAAAACCATGGTGTCCTTTCCAAATGGGAAGATGAATGGCTATTAATTTATATGAGCATCCTCTGCTTTAATGCCTGGTAGATTTCGGAGGCTCAGTTCCAACTGCTGCATGAGCAGCAGCCATACTGGCTTATGTTTAGTCGTTTCTTCTTGCTGAGATCCCTTTCTTATCAGTGCAATGAATGTATTGGACATTATAATCCAATGCTTCCTTAGGTTCTGTTTCTGTCCCTTAAGGTAGAAAGAGAAAAAGACTAATTATAAAGCACAGTATGTCAAATAGTTGTGTCCATTACATCATATATTCAACAACTACTTCCTCAGCTTCTACAACGTCCAAGTCTCTTTACTAGGCACAAAGACAGACAGCCCTAATTATAGACCCACAGGAAGCCTAGCATCTAGGAAGAAAAATTAGACATACATATGTAAAACTACATCATGTGTCACTGATGAGTATACTAACAGAGCTGAGCTACGTGCATGGGAGCATTTTTGTTATTAATTTTTATCTGTTTGCTTTCAGAGAATTTACAAGTTTGTTTCGTCAACTTGACATAAACCTAGACTTAGCTGGGGAAGGAAATCTTAATTGAGAAAATGCCACCATAAGATTGTACTATAGGCACATATTTAATATGGTCTCTTAATGACTGATGTGGTAGGGCCATCCCACTGCAGGTCGTGGCACTCTTAGACTAGTGGTACTGTGCACTGTAAGAAAGCAGGCTGAGCAAGCAGTGAGAAGTAAGCCAGTAAGAAGCACTCCTACATGGCATCTGCTTCAATTCCTACCTCCAGCTTCCTATTTTTAATTCCTACCTTGACTTTCTTCAATGATATAAATGTGACCTGAGAATTGTAAATGAAATAAGTCTTTTCTTCCTTTTAGCCACAGTGTTTTATCATTGTAACTAAGACAAGCAGATTCTCACTACATAGCCCAAACTGGCTTGGAACTTGATATGTAGACCAGGCTGGCCTTTAACTAACAGAGGTTTGTATATTTCTGCCTCCTCAGTGCTGGGATCAAAAGGATGAGATAACACACCTGGCCTGGAAGGATTTTTAATAAACAAATCTATGCATGAAGCTTCAAAGTAAAGTTGGATCAGAACCAGATGACAAACAACTGTGAGAGATGGACATGAGCATAAGTAAAGTTCAGCACAAACAAAGGCTCATGTCTTGGAGAGTACATGATCTACACAGACCCATATTCCCAGAACAAAGGCTTCAAAAGTAATTAGATGGCCATTAGGTGGCCAGGAAGAACTCCTGGATAGCAAATGGAACACTTAGTTACCCAAGTGAGTAGACAACCTATGGTGTGGTAGAAAATTCTCAACAGCTATTCATCTTATAGGAAATTAATATCCACAATGTATGAAAATCTTAAATACACACGCACACACACACACACACACACACACACACACACACACATTCAATGAGCTAACGAGCAAAGGAGCTGAACAAACAGTTTCCAAAAGAGGTAGCAATAAATACATTGGAACCACTTAGCCCCCTTCACCATCAGGGAAATATCCAATTGCTCTGAGAATCCATCTGACCCCTGTCAGAATGGCTGTCTCAAGAAAACAAAACCTAACTGATCTTGGCTAGGGTGTCTTATACCTAGTGGGAATGCAAATTCAGTTTGTCCAATAACAGAAAATCAGTGTCAGGACATCTTCAATAAATTGAAACCAGGACTGCCATATGATCCATGTGGCATATAGTCTAAAATATCAGAGTCAGCTTACTGTGGAGATACTGAAATACTAGCATAACCACCTTGATCATGGAACTGTCACAATCCATCGAAGTGTCACCAATAGAAGAGAGGATAAAGAAAAGGCAGTAGGTATGCCCAGTGGAGTTTTATTTAGTCATAAAGAAGACCACAGCAATGTCATCTGTAGGAAAATGGATAGAACTGGAGATCACGTGCTAACTGAAATAAGCTAAACTCACGAAGACAAACGCCAATGCTTTCTCTCGTATATGTAATTTAGGAGAAAAAAATCAAGCAAAAGGAGGAATATCAGTGATACTGAAGGACAAGGATAGGAAAGGCATTAGACAACTGAACATCAAAGTGTATTGTGTGCACGATGGAAATGGCATGACCAACACATTACTTTGTGTAATTACCATATGCAAAAATAAAAATGGTCCAAGGGGACAGAACAAGGCCAAGTCTTGGTGGACTTCCTCACTTCAAGGCCAAGGTATAGCTAGAATTAACACGTTTCATAGTTTTTTGGAGAAAACATTTTTTGTCGGTGGTGAAAAGGTATCTTGTTTTTGTTTGTTATTAGGGGTTTTGGTTGGTTGGTTGTGTTTGTTTGTCTTTGAGAAAAGGTCTCATTCTGTAGCCCAGGCTAGCCTCAGACTCCTGGTGATCCTCTCAAATGCCAGAATTACTAAAGAGTGAGCCTCCACACCCAACTGAAAATGCATTGTACAAGTAGACTGTACTACAGATGTGTCTATGGTGTCATGATATGCCCCTGTGGTAGCTGACGGTTGTATTCTTAAGTGTCAGAGTTACTGGCTGTTTCCTTCCTCAGAAAGAGCCTGGTCACATTTGGTTCTGCTTTCCTCTGATTGGTTAAACAGTTTGTAGTAGCTGTGAATCAGTGACCTGGGATGTGGAACATTGTGAGAAGAAGCCCAACTAATCATCCAGGTTTTTTTTTTTTTTTTTTTTTTTTTTTTTTTTTTTTTTTTTTTTTTTTTAGCAGACTCTCTCAACTTATTTAAATACCTTCTTCAAATACCTGTAATTAATTACCAATAAATTGATTGTATGTTGTGTGTAAACATAACTCATAGGACACATGGCATAATACACTTCTAACACTTTACTTGCTAGCTGAGAAGATGTAGCCTGGGTCCACTTAGGAAAGCCCAGAGGCATGGAAGCATTCACTGCTGGTGGAAAGACAGGCTCGTGCCACTGAAATATGTTTTGGCTAAATGCAGAAGGAAAAAATTCTCCAAATAACCAACATTTGAATCAGCCAAAATGGTTTAAAATTTCAAATGAGTTCAAAAGTACAAATGTTTTATGACATGATGATTTATGGGCTTTCTTGCTGTCTGGGGAGTGGGGGTGTAGGAGTAATTTAAGCAGAAAGTCCTAGAATCCTGGAGTTGGTGCTAATGTAGGGATAGCCTAATCACGTTTTTTTGCCTTTTTCCACTAGGGAAACTGAGACCAACTGTTATGATAAAGGCTAAAGGGTGGTATCAACCAGTATTAAAGGTAAGTGGATGGTTGAAACCTCCATTACTAGCTGTTAATTAAAATATCAGAAGTCTCTTCTGAATGACAGAACAAAAGAGATGCATTTCCCATAGTCCAACATGGCAGTGGAATCTGTACTACCATGGGACAGTCTCCTATTGAAGTATCAACACTCACTATTTCTGGTCAGTAGTATGTCATGGAGCCATGAGTTGACAATCCTTCTCAGGCAGAGACCACCGATGCCATTAAACTACTTCTCTAAATTGAGGGCTACAAGCTCTGTCCCCAACAAGCCCAGACATACCTGTCCCTTGATGGTGGCTGTTCCTACTCTCTCCCTGCAAACGCCCCCATGTGCCCTCTGGCTACTCTAAGTTGCTGAGTATCAAACCCAGAGATGACTCAGTAGTGGTATTTGACCTTAAAGATGAAGTTGTTACTTTTTGAAAAGGGTCACTCCCAAGAGACCCTGCTAAATAGAAGGCACTCAGCACTTGGCATAAACAATGTCAAAAGTGGCTCCTGCAGGACACTGGGATCAGGATGATTCCTCCAGGCAGCTGGGCATGGCTGGCTCCCACTTCAGAAAAGCCCACTCTTCTAAGTTTCCAGCGTGATCCCCACCTGCTTAAAACCGATCTTGGGTTATCTCCGTGGGGCCAAGAGAAACCTGAACTGCCTTGGACTTGTGCAGCCCTCTGTCTCCTCTTTCCAGGAACTGGGTTCAGCCCTTGGGCTTTTTCTGAGGTGCCACCCCGCAGCTGCTGTCCAGAGCCCAAGGGAACCCAGGTCGGGTTTCCAGCTTGCTAGAGTCCAGGAGCAGAGCCAGGATCCCGTTCCCTCTTGCTCAGCTCCAGAGGCTTCTGTTTCACAATTAGAATACTTGAGTGTGGAGCAAAGCAAAAATCACACTTTGCTAACAGCTACTCTGCACTCTGCGGGGGCGGAGGGAGCTGGAATCCCTACTCTTTTTGTTGTTCACTGTAAATTGTATGCAAATGGTCCGTTAGCTGGCTGGGTGCCTGGAGTGAGTGCGTCTTTCATGAGCTAACCCTGCTCCTCTGAGAGGGCTGTTCCTTTAACTCACAAACTGAAAAAAAAAAAAAAAAAAAAAAAAATGGGAAAGGATGTCTGGAGGCGAGGCGTCCCATTACAGAGGAAGGAGCTCCCTATATAAGCCAGCCAAAGCTGGCTGCTCTGGCCACAGCCTGCCTACTGTCACACGCCTCTCCCGCGCAGACACACACCCCAGCCTCTGGTGGGCACAAAGACCAGGCTTGGGGAGGCGCTGCGCCCCGTGGGAAGTCGCCGCGGCTCAGCCCAGGTACTTCTTCAGGGAGCCTATGTGCCCATCGACCTAGATTTCCCCGACCTGGAAAAGGTGAGTCTGTTGATCCCATCATCCATGGTCTTTCTGATGTGCCTTTGGCATTCCTGGTACTCAGTAAGTTGTGGGTTTGTAACTATAAAACTTCTCTTTTATTTCCACTCCCGGTAAAAGAGTGTTTCTCTGGGTGCAGTCTATGCGCCCTGGTTATCCCCAGCTTGCCGTCCTTCTCGCTTGTATTTGGTGCTGATCTGTCAATAGTCACCACTCAGAGGAACTTCTGGTAAAGTTTTTCTCTCTGCTTTTCTTTAGAGGAAAAATAAGAGTTTTTCTCTTAACCCTTTACCTAGCTGATTCACACCTGTGGATTTTTCCCCTGTTGAATGTTAGAAAAGTGGTGTTTGAAAGAGGCGTTCTCTCACAGTCACGGGGTGGAATGATAAAGGATTGTAGTAGGAAGAACACAATTGTGTATCCTAACAGTCTCAGCACTTGACAGTTTTCAGTCACCCCCACCCCCACCCCATTTTGGTCTTCACAATGCCCACTCTGTGTAAAGGTAAGCGTTGGGATACCAAAGTGAGGAGATGAGTTCTAGGCACCAATGAACCAAAGTGAGAAGATGAGTTCTGGGCACAGATGAACAACTCACAGGCTGCCAGATGAGACTGGTGGGCAAGCTTATGGAGCAGGGTGCCAATCTCTGGTGAAAAGCTCCTGGTTCACCAACCTCAGGTGGGGTCTTTGCATGTTTAGAAGTTCAGGGCTATCCAAATCCCATATTGCTCCCAAATCAGGGTCTTTCTTTAAACTTCATAGGGGGAAGCCTCTGGTAACATCTTTCCTAAATATGGGAAGACACCTCCCCTGGCACACTTTGAAAAGAACACAGAGATTCTTTGATGCCATCTGTGCTACAGGGGGCTTCAGAGGTCTGGTTTTGTCCCCAGAAGTGACTTGGGCATTCACACTAGTGCCACCACAATACTAAAGAGACAGGAAAATATGTAACCTCTGTGGACCTTAGTTTCCACTACTCTAAATTGGGGACAACAGCTGCCCTTATAATGAGGAGCAAATGAGGTACAAAAAGAGTGGATGAGTAACTGGGCAAGCTCTGTCATGGCCCAAAGCTGCCTTCATGCTGGAAGTGAAAAGCATCACTTACCCAATTCTGGAGTGTTTCTGCTTACCCCCACCCCCAGTCTTTGTCTTTTTATCTTGCCCAATCTGAGAGTGCCTGCCAGCCTGGCAGGTATTTTATAAGAGGTTGTGTTGGCACCATTAGGAGACAAGGTGGCAGCCTGGGTCTGGATGTGAATGTGGATCTCTGACTCCAGAACGTCCTCAGACATTACAGACTCAAGTGCTTGGCTATGGAGTGCTGTGTGGCTGGTGAGTCTTCAGAAATGCTTTGCATCAGAAGGCGAGCTAGACAGGGCGCTCTCTTTAAGAATGAATGCCTCTTTTTCATGCTTTTGTGGATCTTTTCTCCTTGCTTTTTAGAGCTTTCCCCCTATGAACCCTATGAAAGCTGCTTCCCACCCTAGCACCTTGTCCTGAGGTAGAACAAGCCACATCGGGATTGGGGAGGGGTTTGTTCAGTCTAAATAAACTGATGGGAAGTGTTCCTTCCCATATGAGCCAAGCCCTTTGCAGGGCATGAGAGGCAGTGTGCCTTGGCTTTGTGCATTCCAAGAAAGTGACCGCATCTGGGGAAAGAAGGGGGTGCAGAGTGTGAATATTCTCTGGGTTGCTCAAATGGTATGACCAGGAGAGAGAACCGAAAAGGGTGTTGCCAAGGTCTCTGATCACCCACCCTCCACTTTGTTCAAAACACTTAGCTTCCTGCTCCTAGCCCCTCCTTACCCTGTCTCAAGAGGTGACCAGGTTTCCAGCCATCAGTTTTGTCATTCATACAATGTGGGTGAGGAATTACCTCTCCTAGGGCTCTGTGGCAGTCACCTGGTATAGACGGGCTGGCTCTGAGAGAGAGGTAATTCTGTTTACCTGATGGTCAGTTCACAGACACCTTCAATATCCATGTTCTAAACAAATGTTGGTCAAGTTTAATAATGGAAGTATTTGCTAATAGAATTTGGAGAATAACTCCAGTTTCTGACAGTTAAACATGAGGCTGCTTGGGCTGACATGGGGTTAAAGGTTCCAAACCTCACTCCATTGTTCATCTCCTGAAACATTTTTACCAGATTGCAAACAACAGGACACACAGCTCCAGATCTCAGAGCCAGGCAGTGCTCATTCAGGTTGGAGTTCTAAACTCCATCAGCTGTGTGAGTAAGGACAGTTCCCCAAATGAAACTGTAGACAGGAATTTTAGAGGTGTGAGAAAGCCTGGTTATTTTAATCAATGTCAGCCATAGACATCACCAGCATGTAGTCAGCCCAGTGTGTAAGCTGTGGGCTCTTGATGTCTCCTTGGGTATCATAGCCCCAAAAGATCGCAGCATATCTCTGAAGTATGGATGTACTTATGAGACATAGAAACTCAGAGTGCAAAGAGGTTGAGTCTTAGAACTTAAGCCATGGGGCCAGAATCTCAGCCCATGTCTCTGCTCAGAGGCATATTGTGCCTCTGCTGTGTTCCTTTTCAATGTATCAGCTTCTTATATAGACCTCAGAAGGAAAGCACTTCCTTTCTGACTAAGTATGCTCCTCCAGGCAGACTGTGGCCACTCATAAATACAGCAATAGCCTGATCATATAACCAGAATAGAATTTGGAAAGGGAATTCAAGCTGACAGAATGACTCCCTGCCACCCGCCCCCGGAATCCTACCCTTTCTGGTCTTCACAATGAACTAAAAGCACCTCTTGGATTCTCTTCCTGCATTTCCATGAACTGACAAACCAGAGTTTCTGATGGAAAAACATCCCCAGAATGCACAAAGCACAAAGGCTCCTCCATACTGAGGCTATTTCGGTTTGAAAAGTAGAACTTGAGCTACAAATATTTAGTTGGCTCTCAACACACAGTTCCTCTCTGAAAAATCAAACACAGACACACACAAAAAAAGCTAACAGTCAGGGCTGACAGAGTGACATATGTTTGATGGGGAAGACAGTGTCTCACCTAATTTTCTAATACTGCAAATTATGAACTAACAGCTCCATTTAATGGAAGGAGAAATTAAGGCTCAAGGAAGCTGAGTGCCTCAGCTCAGGTCTTTCCATAAAAGAGTCAGAACTGGCTGCAAACACGAGCTCTCTAAGTAAAACCCTACTGTTTTGTCTCTTATGCCACACTGCCTCCTGACGTCAGGCTTGGCTAACCAAGTGCAGAGCCCTACATGGTGTCCTTTGGGGGATGGCCAAAAGAGTACAGAAGACTCCAGCTGGCATCAGTGCCTCTTGATTTCACAGAGGAGCCCTGCAGCTATCATTTTTCATGGTGCACAGGAAAGGTTAGCTGGTGGTGGTGCAACTCACTGCCCAGAAACAGAAATATTCAAAGAGACAGAGAGGGGGGAGGGGAGGGAGGTAGATGGAGAGGTAGCATTCATGTCATTTCTGGTGACTTGCATGTCAGAAAAGTCAGCACACACTTTCCCAGGCTGTGGAGGTGGAACCTTCAAATGGAAGAACAGAACAGAGCCATACCTGAATCTTCTAAGGAGTAGTTCAGCTGATTGTGTGGTTTGAAAGGGGCTGCTGGGGAGAAAAAAAAAAATGGGGCTATGCCTAGCCTCTGAAGAATGAATCTCAGGACAGTGAGGGAGTAAGATATAGTCTCCAAACTACAGATTCTGCCAAAGCCTCAGAGAGGAAGGTTATGATTCAAACACCTCTAACTGTGGAAGATAGTTGGGAATCCCCTTGAATCCCATCCCAGACCAGCCTGAACACCTTCAACATGTGGGAAATATTAGACGGAGGCCCCTTTCCAAGAAGGAAAACCCCTTAGTGTAGTGAGACTAGCCTTCTGCAAACTTTATTTCTTTCCAACACAAAACACACTGGTGGCTTTGCCTACTGTAAATTCTGCACACACTCTAAGACTGCTTGTGAAGGATAGACCACTACATAGTGACCTGATGACCTGATTTTAACCATGGTGACCAGACTTTTGTTCAGGGGTGCCATTAAATCTAATAATCTTTGTTCTGTTTCCTTCCGCTCTGCCATATACACTTCCCAGACTTTAAGAGCCACCTAGAGTCCAGTACTCTCATTGCCATCTTTGACCTCCACTATGAAACAAAAGCAAAATGCCCACACTGAAAGTAGGTTGTGAATGGAAAATCCTTTCCATGTGTATTTTCACTCTATTTGTGAGTGGAATTTTTAAAAATATTATTTCCTTCCAAGCTGTCTCAGATGTTTGAAATTTCCTGACAGTCTCAGGTCCTGAAATGTGGCCATTATAACTCAAATAGCTTTGGCTGGTCCTTTAACCTTCCTCAAACAGAATGCCAAAGAGACAAAGGTATTTCATAAGACTGGCAAGTAGATAGCTTACTCCAGAATCAGCCAAAGGTCACCTTTTACGCAGAAGAGGGTAGGTGGCTTCTGCTAGAAGCTTTAAGGATGTTCCAACATGTCTCCGATGAAGGAGAATGAGGGACAATTGGGAAAGTAGCAGCATTAGTTACTGTGTTCATCATCACAGGGACAAATACCTGTCAGGAAGCAACTAGGGAGAGAAAGGGTCTTTTTGGCTTACAGTTTGTATGGACACGGCCCATCATGGAAGGGAAGGCATGGTAGTAGAGGCTGGAGGCAGCTGGACACACAGTATCCATGCTCAGGAAGCAGAGTCATCAAAGCTGGTGCTCAACTAGCTTTCTCTTTTGTATGAAGTGCAGAAACCCCAGTCCGTGGATTGGTGCCACCCTCACTTAGCATAGGTCTTCACACTTCAGTTAACCTAGTCTAAAAAATGGCTCACAGATGTGCCCAGAGGTTTGTTTCTAGACTTGTTTTCAAATCCTATCAAGTTGATGATCAAAATTAGCCAACACACTAAATTTTGCCATATAGTCTACCAGTACTGCCCCATTTTACCATTGCCCATTATTTCCAATATCATTGCCATTCCTTTATTGAAATAGTGGGGAGCTGGGCTGAATCAGTTTAAGTAGCTTACTCAATACTATGCAGACAGATTGCAGGGAGGACCTCAACCCAAACTCAGTTCCAAGTCTCTAGAAGCTGGTAGTGACCATTAGGGTAAGCAAGCCATGCCAGGCACCATGCTTCTGCTCATCCTGTCTTAGGGAGCTTGTTATCTCCACAGTCTATGTGCAGGCATCAGACACTCAGAATGTAATGTCTATGAAGTGTCCTGCTATTCCTAACACAACAGGGGTTGGCTTCTGAAGGTGTGGTGAGCAGCTCTTTCACAAGTCTGTTTCACGACTTACCAAGTTTCCCTGTGAGCAGGACAGATCTTCACAACATAACATACTCATGAAGTAATACATTTATGAAATACTTCTAGGCACATCACTTTCATGCACTCCCAGCACGTATGTAAGACTTTGCAGGAAGGCAAACCGAGGTCTTTGTTACTTGTATAAAACAGAAAGTAAAGGTATGCAGAGCTCCTTCCCTGTGTTTCTCTCACTATGCAGTATGGCTTCTAAGGAATTAATCCAAGTTTCCAGCTAATAAAAACAGTTTAGAGACAACTGGCTATTTGGTAGACAAATATTTATATTTTTAAGATTTATTTTATTTTTAATTATGTATATGCATGTGTGTCTCTGTAAGGGTAATGCACAAGAGGACAGTTTCCCTTGGAGGTCAAAAGAGGGTGTCAGATCCCTGAAGCTGGAGTTGTAGGCAGTTGTGAACATTCCTACTTAGACTCTGAGAACTGAGCTCAGCTCCTCTGAAAGAGCAGCATAAGCCATCTCTACAGCCTCATACTTGCATTTTTACAGAAGTAGTTCAGTAAGACAGGCAATGCTTAAATTGATGAGTGAATTATGGATGAAGGCCTTTCGACAAGTCTGTGGATACTATGCAGTGTAAGAATCAAATTTTATCACCCAGCACATGTGTAAGAGAGTTGAGGTAACACTTGTTGGATTAAACAATGGAAGAGGCTCAAGACTGTGGGGAAAAGCATTAGTTTTATTCAAAATGTTAAGGCTACAGATACTTGAGGAACACTGAATAAAAGCACAGGGTTAGGGGAGTCTGGGAAGACAGGCACTATGCCACCTGCATGTCACCTGCAGAAGCAACATACTATATGCAGAGGGAGACAGCTCAGAGCTCCACTAGACCATCTGCTGGCCAGAGATCCTTGCAAAGACCAAATGTGAGCACCAGTATATGAAATGATAATATTTTTAAAAAATAGAAATGTGTACAGCTGATCACAAAGCCACCTAGGGAAGTAGAACTCTGGTGCCGTGAACTACAGAAGGTGCTTTAACATAACAGAAGGAGTCTGCCTTCTGGAGAGGACAGGAAGCCAGAACAGCTCCAGAAGTGGGCAGGAGCATCATGAATATCTTCCCCTACCCTGTGTCACTAACAAGTGTACAGAAGTAGTGGAGCGCAGAAATGTTACAGGACAGTGCTCTTGCAGAAAGGTTACTTTTGCTAAAATGTACAGAATGTCGAAGATGAAGATGCTAATTGATGGGCATCCCCAAAGCCCGGAGCTTGCAGCTCGGTTACACAATGACCATGAGGTGATTCAGGTGATGCCATGGAGAGATGGAGAGGTGAGGCAAGGGGCCACATTCAACCTTCTTTCAAGTACATTTATCTGTTTTGTGCATGGAACTCACACATGAGACAATATTTGTTAAAACTCTTCTCTGGCACAAAAAGAAGAAGGAAGAAGGGAGAGGAAGAGGTAGAGGAGGAGGAGGAAGAGGAGGAAAATGTTTGTACAAATCACTGACCTACTTTAACATCTTATTTTAAAAATGGTGAAACTGAGACGTGGAGAAGAGAGAGCTTTTCCTAAGATGTCATGCCAGGTGGCAGTGGGTCAAGGCAGAATCTTGGGTCTTCTGATTCTGCTTTTAGGATCCAGGAACAACATAAAACTCTGCAGTGAACACATTCTCTTACAAAAAAAATATGAGCCGGGCGGTGGTGGCGCACGCCTTTAATCCCAGCACTCGGGAGGCAGAGCCAGGCGGATCTCTGTGAGTTCGAGGCCAGCCTGGGCTACCAAGTGAGCTCCAGGAAAGGTGCAAAGCTACGCAGAGAAACCCTGTCTCGAAAAACCAAAAAAAAAAAAAAAAAAAAAAAAATGAACTGTCTTGTTCTCTAAACAGTATAGCATATGTGGAGTGACTAACAACTCCATTAGTTATTTACTCATCACAAAACATCGTCATTTAAAACAACAGTAATTGTCTTACAGCTTCTTTAGCGCTGGAATCAGAGCACAGCTGGGCTGAGCTGAGCTTTCTAGGTTAATTTGTCATTGCTGTTGGCCTGGGTTTGGGTCATATCTTAAAGTTTGACTGGGGTATGGTCAGCTTCCAGGCTGTGTATATTGGCTGGGCTCTGTTCCTCAGAATTTTCTAGTCTGAAGTTTTCAGTCCCATGCTGTCTTAATTCCTTCCCACATGGGGCATTTCAACAAAGCCCTTTATCTCACTCAAGCCAAGAAGAGAAGAGAAGAGAAGAGAAGAGAAGAGAAGAGAAGAGAAGAGAAGAGAAGAGAAGAGAAGAGAAGAAAAGGAGGAGGAAGGAGGAAGGAGGAAGGAAAAGGAGGAGGAGGAGAGCAACAACAACAGGAGGAGGAGGAGGAGGAGGAAGAGAAAACATTTGGTTTCAGCTAAAGGAAAATCGTTAGGCTGTACCACAAGGAAAGGCAGATACACAAGTATGGGTCTTTTGAGAGGCAGTATCAGTGCAGTCATTTTTGAGTCAGCCTGCTACAGTCTCCAACAATCCAGTGTCATCATTCCCTGCATCTTCTTATAGATGACAAATTCACTCATCCCATCTGGACTTCTATTAATGGGCAATAAGTAATTGTGTCAACCACTAAGTGAATTGTGTCTTAACTTTTCTCATCATTAGTAAGGTAAGTTATCACAGATCATTGAAGTAGCACTGACTTCCTTCAAATATCACCCCAAGCTAACATTTTGCAAGACAGTAACTCCAAATGTATTAGTCAAAATTCTGTAGAAGAACAGAACTGATTAAATATCAAAAAGAGATTTGTTATTTTGGCTCACATGATGTGATCTGAGTACCCCAACAATGACTGTCTCACACTGAGACATCAAGTAGTTGTTGAGTTCATAAGACTGGATGTCTCAGCAGTCCCATCTGGTACTAAAGGCCTGGAAGATTCCTGGAGAACCACTGGCCCTCAGTCTGTGTTGGGATTCCAGAGAAGCTGTTTCTACTATTGCTAAAGGAATGCCTTAGCAGCAGGATAGATTAATGTGTCAGGAAAAGTGAGGAAAAGCAGGTAAAAAGCCAAGTTTTCTTCTCCCATGACCTTTCATATGGGCTGCCACCAGAAGGTACTGCCCGGATTTAAGTGAGGAATCTTCCTGTGTCAAATAATCTGATCAAGAAAATCCCTCACAGGAATGCCCAGTAGCTTGGATTTTAGTTGATTCTAGATTTAGTCAATTGACAAGGAAGATTAGCCATCACACTGCATATGTTTTATTGAAAGGCAAAACATTCAAGGTGACAAATTACCCAAATTCCTTCTCTCCAATCTAGCTCTTGCAGCATATAAATTAAGACTAAAATGTGGAATTCTGTTTTTTTTTTTCCTTTCCTTTCTACTATATACAGTATTTTGTGTTCTCTATTGCTGTTATGGTTTGAATATGAAATGTTGCCCAAGATTTGTGCTCTGAATACTTAATTCTGAGTTGCTGGCACTATTCAGGTTACTAACAATTCTATAGTCTACTATAGAACTTTCAAGAGATGGGGCCTCGTAGGCAGAAATGGTATGCCTTTGAAAGCTCTACCCAATCCCACTCCCTGTCTTTATCTCTGGCTTGGTGCTTCCCGGTTGGTTTTATGTGAGCGGTTTCTGTCACATGCTTCAGCCACCACACCTTCTGGTGAGTCAGGGTTCTCTTGAGAAACAAAACTGATAGTATGAATATATATATTAAAGTATTATTATATTGGCTTACAAGATATGGTCTAGGTAGTCCAACAATAGCTGTCTTCATACTGGAGAGTCAGAGAAATTGTGGCTACTCAGTCCACAAGAATGGGTGCTCCAGAAGACCCAATCTGGTATAAAGACCTGGAAGCATCCTAAAGAGCCACTAGTCTTCAGTCCATATTGGAAATCTGGAGAATCTGGTCCTCATGTCTGTGAAAGATGGAAGCAGCAGAGGTAGTAGTGGCAAAAGAGTAGATGCAGTCACCAACTCAAAGAGAATGCAAGCAGGCAAAAAGGAAATAGCTTTTCCCTAGGGTCTTCTTATATACGAACATCACAGGAAGGCACCATATATGCTAGGGGAGAATCCTTCCCCTTCAGTTAAATTTTCTAGGAAATATCCTCACATACCTGCCTTGATACATGCCTCTGAGTTGATTCCAGATCAAGCCAAGTTAAAAACCAGGATCAATCATCAGAAGCCCACCCCTCACTAAACTGACACCCAACCACATCTCCTTATGTTATTCTTAAATTCTAAATGAAGACTATAAAAAGGTCACAATTCTGCTAAGCATGATGTAACCATCTGTAAATGTGCTACACCACCCCCACCCACCATCCACAATAGATGGCCAAGTCTCCTGAGGAATGCTTAGTCTTTCACTGTCTCATAACTTCAGAAAATATTCTCTGTCTCGATGAACTGAAACTCTCTGAAACAGTGAGCCAAAATGAACTTTTCCTCCCTTAAGTTGTTTCTGTTGGGGATTTTAATGAAATCAATGAAAAAGTAATTAACACAAGTCAATCACTTCACTGCTACCCTGCCATAATTCTCAGCATCTTATAAATGGGCCAGTGCAACAGATTCCTACCAGAGTCCCATCACACCAGCTTTCCCCTTCGATCTGTGTCACAGTTTAGGATTATAGAGGTCAGAATATCTATTTCAAATATTCCCAAGTAGTTCTTTTCTACAAAGAAAATTAACACCACCTAACTGACATTCAAGATTTCCCATGATCCAGATTCATGACTGCCCAGGTTCTGTGCCTCAGCCACCACCATCCTGTGCACACTTGGCTCTGATACTTTTTTTTCTTGTGAATGTCATTCCCTCTTACATAGAATGGCATTCTTTATGTTTTACACCTAATTCGTCTTCTCTCTTCAATTGTTAGTTCAGGTGCCACCTCCTCCAGGTACATAAATGCCCCTCCCCTGTCTCCTTTGCACAACCTGACATATTCCACCATCCCCTGCATCAAATTGCCATTGCTATCCAATAGACCAAGCTTTCTGACAAGACAGTTCTTAAGAGATGTTTCTTACCTGATTCACCTGAAACTCAGTATGACTTGAAGTTAACCTTAAATACCTGATAAAAGTCCTTGTTCCCAAGATTCAAAGATCCCATTTCACATGAGGCTTGCTTAGAAAAACTAGAGTTAGACATTATTTACATGGTTCATCCTCTCGGCTCACATCTAGGCAGGGTGGTAACATACCTTATGCCTGAAGGAAGCCATGCCAGTCCTGGGACAGAATGCCATGTCAGGACAAGGACTGTGTTAACTTTCAAAGCTGGTCCCAAAAATAACTGCTGCCATTACTTAGGATTTGGCAAAAGCCAGTACCAAGGACAGAGGACATCTGTCCAGTGATTTGAAACTGAGTCAGACTATGGATCAGTCAACAACTAGTGAGAGGAGTAGATAGTCTCAGGGAAGATATGAGGACAAAGATAAATGTCTTTGGACATGAAGAAAATCACAACCCGTGGGAAGGGATGAATCATAAATAAGAGTATGGCTTTGGTATCTGAAAGCTCTGGGTTCAAAACACTTGTGTTTGCTAGGCAAACTTGACTAAATAACTGCCCCAAGTTTCACTACAGATATATATATATATATATATCACAATATAACAACACCTGTTTTAGAAGATCATGGTAGTTATTAAATGATATTGTGTATTATATTGCTTATCAAGGAAACTGGCATGTGACATAGATAGTCACGGAGGTTGATACCTGTTTTTGAGGTGGTTCTTGGTGCTAAGACCCCACTGGGTAAGCAGTTCTCAAATTGTACCCTGTAAAACAGATCCTTATGAGAGTCCCTTAAAGAGCATTCTCTGGCCAGTGAGTTTGGCAAACACTTGACAACATCCTGGAAATTCAGGGCTCACATAGTCATTTCATCTGTAGTGCTAAAGGCTGAAAACACAGTAACAAAAACAATATGGCAATATCCTATAATTCACTATAGTGGTGTCCTATTCTATATGGTCTTCGATGACAACATTTTGTGGACTAGGTAGTGTGGAAACAACAGATATCCACTTTTCTGGAGACTTACAAATCTTAAGAATAAAGCACCAGTAGATTCTGTGTTTTTGGGGTGCCCACATCCTGGATCATAGATTAAGATTTACAACAGTTCCTACCCTGGATAGAAGAGACTAGGAAGCATCCCTGGAGCATCATTTTGAAGGACATCCCTAAACTGATGGGAGCCCTGACACCCTTCTCCTCATGACATCTGCCTTAAAATGTGTTGGACCATAGTCTGGAAAACTCTACACCAGAGTACCAGGCTCCACATACTCTTAAGGGAACTGTAAATTTGCCCTCACACATCTAAATTGACAGTGAAAAGCCAAACAAACCACTTGAGCCAAAACAGGCATGCCTGGGTCAGGAAACCTAGCTGGAGAGGCAGAGACATGCAGAGTGTCATCCCAATTAGCAACTCTTTCTGGCTAAGGTACCCAGTGAGCACAGCCAAACCTCAGCAGATTCTGCAACCCTGTCTAGGGCAAAGGGAACTTGCCAACACATACCCAGGAGCTAATAACCACTTGCAAACAGCGCACCTTGGCTTCAGCGCCCTCTGAAGAAGAAGCGTACAAAGTGGGAGCGCCAGCCAAAGCTCAAAGAGAAAGGTAGAGGTCAAATGCTCTGGGACTTACACATGGACAACCACCAGACAGCTGCTAGGGGGTATGGGAAGCAGAAGATAAAGGAATCCTTTTGCACCCCTTGTCTTTTTGCTTACTGGGCAGCTCAAATGTTAAGTTTTCACTTTTTTAAGAACTGAAGAAAAATGTTTGAAGAGCTACCACAGTGTGGCACAATGTAGTTGAAATTTCATGCATCAGAGCCACGAGAGGGGCTTCAAAAAACCTGCTTCTGTTTCATAGGCTAGTTCTTGAGCTACCTCGAGTCTCAGTTTGACTCCTAAACAGGCTTAGTAAGTAATACTCAGCTCGATATATTCTCAGAACAATGATAAGATCAATAAGAAAAGCTTAAACATAACGTGTGGCCCAAGACAAGTGCAAGTGTGTGCACAGGAGCAGGCACACGCCTTTGTAGAAGTCAAAGGCCAACAAGGGAGTCAATTCTCTTTCTTTCACGTGGGTCCTAGGGATTGAACTCAGGTCATCAGAACTGAAGGCAGGTGCCTTTATCCCTTAAACTATTTCACCAGCTCACAAGACAGGTTTACGGTCGGTAAATTTAAAAAAAAAATGGTGTTGGTTTTACTGCCTATCCATCTATATTTGGTCTTAAAACAGCAGCAGTGATAATTACTATATTCTGGCAGGAGTCAGCAAACTGTGAATTAGCAGCCTATTTTTGTAAATAGTGTTGTATTAAAACACAGCCATGTTTGTTTGGCTTGTTTTCTATACAGTAGTAAAGTTGGATACTTGTGAAGTCTATTAGTTACTTTTGTGTCCATGCAACTAACGTACTTGACAGAAATGACATATATAAGCTAGAAGGTTTATTTGGGTCCATGGTTTCAAAGTTATACTCCAGGATGGCAGGGGAGGCTTGCAGCTCAGGGCTCAGTCTGAGGTGTCAGAAGCATGCAGCCCTCACTCACGTTCCTAAAGGACAGTGAGCATAGGACATTAGACTGAAAAGGCCAGTGGCTATAAACCCACAATGGTCCTCCCTAGCCTCCTACCACCAGCCAGACCCTGCATCCAAAAAGGCTCTGCAGCCGTCAAATTAGTCCCACAGCTGAGGACCAAGTTTTAAACTGTGAACCAAAGGATATGGTCCCAATTCAAACCCTAGTAGAAAGAGGTGATCTGACAGCACATTTACTCTCTGCTCATTTAAGGAAATGTTGACTGACCCTTCCAATCAGTATGCTGGGTTTCTAGGAACAGTTTTCAGTCACTATAACCCCGACACACTGCATGTTATTACACACATAATGAGAATGAGACAGAAATAAAAGTTAGTCTGATTAGTCTTCCAGCACAGGTAGGGGAACAACACAAAACTCTATACTAGATGGAAGTTTAGAAGAGTGACAGACACTTCTGTGACCTACCCCCCCTTTATCCATTTTGTGCCCTCCCTTTCTCTCTTACTCTCTTTCCTCCCTCCCTCTTCCTCTCCCTTCTTTACCCTCTCCCTTTTTCTCTCCCCTCCTTTATAACTGAAGTTTTTCTGGTCCTGCCCAGCTCCCACGTCCCCTCGGTACCACAGCCGCTCAGACCCAAATGAACACATAGAGGCTTACATTATTTAGGAACTGTATGGCCTAATGGCTCAGGCTTCTTGCTAGCTAGCTCTTACATCTTAAATTAACCCATTTCTTTAAATCTATACTTTGCCACGTGGCTCGGGCTTACCAGTACCTTTACATCTTGCTTCTCATGGCAGCGGCTGGCAGCATCTCTTCTGCTCTCCTTTCTCCTTCCTCCCTCTCTAGTTAGAATGTCTCCCCTAACCTTGTTCTGAAATTGGCCAAACAGCTTTATTTATCAACTAATCAGAGCAACACATATTCACAGCATACAGAACAACATCACCAATCAATTCTTCCTCTCCCTTTCCTTCTCCCTATGGTCTCTCCTAACCCTGCTTCCTCAGGTTAAATATCCCCCCTCCCCACACCATATGCTGAAATAAATGATTCTGCCCAGAAGAAACTTGATTCCCTTTTCTTACTTGTACATTTGCTTGTTTAGACATGAAATGCTGCTTATTTTTGTTTCCTGTTTCTGTGTAAAGCAACTTAAGGGAGAAGGGATTGATTTTGTTCACAATTCTGGATTCATCATTTTAGGAAAATCAAAGCATCATCACTTGAAGCAGCTGGTTACATTACATTCAAGGTCAAAAGAAGGGAATTGAGTTAAAGTATGCGTGTATGTATTCAGATCACTTTCTCTGCTCTTCTACAATCCAGGATACCTTGCCTAGGGAATGGTACCACCCATGATGGGCAGATCTTTCTACCTCAATTAACATAATCAATCAAACAAACAAACCCATAACCCCATCTAGACAATCCCTCATTGAGTCTTTCTTCCTAGGTGATTCAGGATTGTGTCCTTAACCTAATCTAATATTTCTTACTTTCAGAAAAGAACTTTGTGGTGGTTGTTGTTGTTTGTTTGTTTGTTTATTTGGTTGGTTGGTTTGGTTGCTTGATTTGTTTTTGGTTTTTTGGATACAAGGTTTCTCTGTTTAACAGTCCTGACTGTCCTAGAACTCACTTGATAGACCAAACTGGTCTCAAATTCCCAGAGATCCTCCTGCCTCTGCCTCCCAAGTGCTGGGAGCTGGGGTTAAAGGCATGCACCACCACAACCCAGTCCAGAAAAGAAAGTTTTAAGTGTCAGAGTTTCTGAAATACTCTTACAATTTGACTGGTTTCTTGGCAATACATAGTGCAAGGCCCAATTTTTCAGGACCTCTTGATTTTTAAGCTCCTCTGTCTGGTGCTTCCCACTTTACCATCCTCTCATTCATTAATCTTCTCTCTGGGCCAACTGAAGGAGGGCAGGCTGTTCTCAGCAGCTCTAGAAATCTGCTGGAGATTTAGACATTTTAGTTCACTTGGCTTTGTGCCCTCTCCTCAAGTCCAAAACGGTAAATGAAACTACCATGTGCACTCCATTTTCCCAACTCCATTCTCCCTCTCTATGACCCCAACAAATGCATCCACATTAATGAAACTGAGTGTTCCTCCGATATATATTACATAAATGTTAATTCTGTAAACTAAACAATAAATCTTGTTTCAAAAAACCACCTGGTAGAAGAAAAAGAACCTAAATTTTGGCCTCATGAGACAGTACCCTTCATTCTGATTCAAGTAGCACTGACCTGATGACTTGCTCAACAGTCTCAAGCCTGTGCATCTGATAGCAGGAAAATATAAAGAGTGTTCCCAGATTGCCTAAGCTTGAATCATGATGAAAAGGCATTTGTAAATGGCCAAGCACCAAATAAATAATACTGATTTTTTCCACTTTAGGTTCAGTTGTTTAAGATCTTCCTGGGGCTTCACCTTTGATGATAGACAGCTCCTGGCCAGGTATAGCATCATTTCTAACTAACATATGAGAGACTGAAAGGGGAGAGAGTCTAGGTTTGCTCTGTACCAGTGCTTGCCTCCCTTGTGTGCCATCAAACTCAATCCTGTGACGTACTTCAAACACAAAAGAATCAAGTATGTTTGGGAAACACGCTGTAAACGATCTTCTTGGAGGTTTCCACAAACTCATAAAAGACCCTGGAAAATCCTGAAGTAAAGAAAGATGCGTAATTTGTTTGCCTTAAAATGACATTAGGTTTTAAAAATAGCCTTTCCAAACATGATTAACTAGGAAATACTTTTTGCCCCACATTAATACCTCCCAGCATGCCACAGATTACACATTAGGAAATAAGCCCCTGCACTAACTAAGCCCAAGTCTGAGCTAAGACTTATCTCTATTTTTCTGGCTCTCATGCAGCCTCATGAAGACTTTTTACTGTCAATATTTGGGGGGGGGGAAGAAGGGGCAAACCCTGGGTTCTTTTGAACCTAGTCCTTTGAACTTCGTCATGTAAACCATCCTTTGGCATTACTAGATTGCTGCAGGAAAACTGGGGGTTAAGAATGTTGTCTGTGACTGGTGAGTCATTTCACCTGAATTAAACTCTGCTGTACCCCTTTCTAGTTATATGACCTCAGTTTTCTCATCCTTGAGGAGTGAAAAAGAAAGGAAGCTGTATCAGGAATCTTAGGGAGGAGCCAATGAAATAACCCATCTAGGGCACAGGAAGGACAGATGTTTTCAATCAGGGTTGCTGGTTATTATTTTAGCTTTTAGGTGATCCCGGTTTGAGAGAGGAAAAGTAGACACTGCATGTCTGCATGCCTTTTCTGGAACCACACTAATTAATTACTGGAGTGGACTTAGTTTTCCATAGTGTCTGGTTCTTGCTACCAATCTTAGAGACCTATTTTTATTTCAGGAGTCCACTGCTATCAAAGTGCATCAAGGCTGTTTATCTTGATGCCTCCTGGGTTTGGTAATTGTCAGTGTTTCTCTCTGGCTTCATCTGACAGCAAACCTCAGTCCAGCAGAATTCCATTCATTCAAATACCAAGACGATTATTTCAGAAAAGGTTTCTGAACATTCTAGTGCCCCAATGCCAAATAATTAGCACATGTGTTCACACTGCCCTGCTCCTGTGCTGCACTCTGTCTATAACCTGCGCCTCCTGAATAAATATCTTTAATGTTTCACCCTTGGCTCAAGTATTTGAGACCTGTGAAAGAGAGACAACTGTATTTTATAAAATTCTAGTGGGAATAGAAAATAGAGGAGCTATTGTTCCGGGATAAATGAATTCAAATTTATTTTTGAAAAGATTTTCCAGAATTTTATAGGAATCTATAGTATTGCCATTTGGTCAGACCCACTTTTTATTTTCTTTTATGTCTAGGCAAAAAGCAGAAGAGAGAAAACTACTGCTCTGCAGAAATTTTATTTCAAAAATTGAAACCAGACCATAGCAAGGTAGCTTGTGGTCTGAATGTATCAATAGACCTAGTCATTTTTCATCAGAGCTGTTCTTAGGTATACTAAACCACAAATATGAATCTCATTATGGTGTCTAGATGGAAATATTTTATGGATTAAAAATTTGGGCATTTAATTTGGTTGGTAATGAAACTTCTTTTCAAGGAATGGGAGGAAGGGAGCCACAAAATACCACCAGTGATTTATCCAAATACCTTATGAAAGGAAAAATCAATTTAATATCTGGGTACCTTTGTATTTAATATTGGCCATTTTGCTTGAGTCCAAAGTGGAATGCTAAATTTGGTTAGACAGAACTATTGCCAAATCAGCAATAGTTTGCAGATCATTACAACCAAGAGCGTTCTAAAACTGGGTTCACTGTATTCTAGGTGCATTCTTTGGTGCTAGGTATACAGGGCTAGACACCTCATATAACAGCCCTTGTCTTCATGGAACCAAAACCCCTATATAATCTAACTCTATGTGGACAAAGCATAACTAAATCAGCCTAGCATAAAAATGAAACAGAATCTACACATTTCTAAAGACATCAAAGTCTCTCAGCACCTTTTTAAACAATAGTATTATTCAGTTCAGATGAGAGGATGGGAGATAACTAACTTCTAATAACAGAGGTTATTTTAGTCTCAGTTGTAGGACAGATGAAGTCTGTCCACTCAACAGTCAGGCATGTGGGCTTTCTAAAAGTCTTCAAGACACCAGGAATCCCATTCAAAAATATGTTAGATTCAGTAGCATCTCAAAGGTGCCCATCAGCTTGCTTCACTCTGCAGCAGCACCATCGGGTTCTGGTCCCAGGGGACTGACAGGCTCACTTTCAGCCTGCCATGGGAAGGTCAGATGGACAGAGCAGCAACTGCTCTCAAATGCTAACACCCTCCTTTGGCTTCCAATGCAAAAGCCAGAGAGAGATGATGGACTCCAAGGACGGGGTTCATACCCTCACTCCTCAGTGTCATCCCAGTACACACATGTGACATAAAATTAAACTTCAGTTTCTTCATCTGCAAAATGAAGACAAATTTTCACCTTGTGATTTTGAAATAATTTGAAATTGTATATTCAAAATGCTTAGCTCAAATTCTGGAAAAGTACAGCCAATAGCTAAAACATAATAATTTTGTGTCCTTCTATTATCACCATTGTTATACTTCTTGGTCTTCCAAGGCCTCCTCAGTGAGTATTCAGTTCATCTAGGCCTTTCCTCTTCCAGTGAGTCCTCCATGAGCTCCTTAACCAAGAATACCACTCCCTTCCTTAGCCCTTTCGTTGAGGCTGGCACTGTCCCTGCCCTTATTCATGCATATTCTCCTAAATTCCATGGTGACATCTGAGATCAGGGCACAGCTCTTTACTCAGTCCCTCTTGCCCAGTGTCCCACACACTGTGAAGCCCACAATGAGTGAGAAGCAGTTATCACTGGAGAGAATCTCAACATACCTGTTTTTTCTATTGACCCAGAACCACGCAACATGTTCCCGGTTTTTAGTGATACTTGAGAGTATCATGACCATTTAAAGCAACCATGAATGGGCTGAGAAGAAGTTACAGTAGTGACTGTACAGGAGGAGATTTTAAACTTTTTTATTATAGAAAACACATTTATTTTGGCTACTGTGGTATCACTCATGCTTAACTAGGGGCTTGGCACATGGTAGGTATTTGATAAGGATGGATTGGTGGATGGGATAAAGATATACAGAATCAGAAATTCTAGAAAGTTCTTAGCACAGTAGCCCTCCCAGTTTTTCCCTGATAATTGTCTCTGGAGATCATTACAATGGACTCAGGCTAAGCATTAATGGAAACTTTTCATATGCACTTCCTTGTTTTTATTATTTTTATTTTAGTTTTGAGACTATAATATAATTATAATGTTTCTCTCTCCCCCTTTCTCCCTCCAAGTCTTGCCATATCTCCCTCCCTGCTCCTCTTCAAATTCATGGCTTTTGTTTTCTCTCTTATTGCATGCATCTATGAATATGTACATACATAGATATTCCTAGAGATAACCTGTTTGGTCAATATAATATTACTTACATGTATGTTTTCAGGGTTGGCCTTTTGGCACTGGATAACCCATTGGTGCATTCTTCCCTGGAGAGGACCACCTCTCTGGTTCCCAGCATTCCACAGTTACTTAAAGCTCTTTGTGTAGGGTTGAGGCCTCCTGGGCTTTCCCCGTCCACTTTCTCGTGTTCATTGGTATCATCTTCATTCAGCTCCTTTTTGGTTAGTCATGTTGACTTTATGGGGATAGCTTCAGACATTACTAGGAGACACAATCTCACAGCAAGTTCCCCTATCCTCTGGCTCGCACAATCTTTCTACCCTCCCTCCCCTTCTGCAGTGTTCCCTGAACTTTATGCGTGGGAATGTTTTGTAGATACATCCATCAGGACTGGGCTCTACAAGTATGCATTTTGATTGGTTGTGGGCTCCTGTAGTAGTCTCCCTCTGTTGTAAAGAGAAATTTCCTTAGCCTACTTTATGTTTTTTCCAAGTTTTACTAAGGTAGAGTTGAAAAGCACTGATGTATAATGTGCTTATTGATAGACACATAGATAGAAATGGTTACACAATATAAAGGTAATAAACAACATATCTACTCATATAGCTGCTTTGTTTATATATGCTAATAACACCAAAGACTTATTATCTTAGCAAATTCCAAATACACAATGTAGTATTACTAATCTATTTCAACATAAGGATTCTCATAAATAAGTATATGCTATGGAAACTGTGTATGGCTGCTTAGGGTAATAAATGCAGTATAATCCTACAGTGGGACTTCCCACAAGTATCTCATCATTTGTCAACAACATCTGCATGTGCATCAAATGTATGGGTACCACTAATGTGCCACTTTTAGACTCAGTGATCCTTTACTTTTGTTTGTAATCCCTGCTCAAGATTCTGATTCTATAATCTGATTTCTGTCTGTGTATGGAAAGCACTGTGAGGCTAGGACAAGTGTTTTCCATTAAGAGAACAGTTTTGAAAGACTAAACCACAGACAGTCTGTTCTGAAGAAATCGCTGGCCGGGTATCATGGACAACCATCCCAGCAGCAGCTCTGGGCCTCAGAGAAGCCTTGGCCAAAGTTCTGACCTCCCAGAAAAGAGCTCCACCCAACTCATTCACTCCCTTGTTCCTGCTACTGAATTAGACTAAGGCTAAGGGAATCCCAGGTCTGGAGCCACAGTCTTTTCCTTCTCCTAAGGATTTCAGAATGTCCCTGATACTAGGCTAACTGAAACCCTGGGGATTGTACACTTCCATAGAGGAAGTCACAGTGGGACTAGAGATATGATTCAGTAAGTAAAGATGTTAACAATAAAAGCCTGATGACCTGAGTTCAGAGCCCTAGAACTATGTAAATAACCAGATGAAATAGCAACAGTATGTAATCCCAGCGCTCCTTCAGCAGGATGAGAGACAGAGACAGAATCACCTGGAAGTTCATGGACCAGTTAGCCCAGTATGCTCAGTGCAGCAGAGATGCAAGAGAAACCTTGCCTCCAACAGGGTGGAAGATGACAACTGGCTCCCAAAAGTTGGCCTCTGCCCACCCCATGTGCACACATGCATGCATACAAACACACATGCAAAACTAAATAATTCTTTTAAAAAAATAGGAAGATGGGGAAAGATAAATAAACAGCCAGCTTAAGAAATATGAATAGGTGTTTGGAGAAGGAAGGACTTCTCAACAGTACCTTAAGAATTTATTTTCAGTCAGAGAGCAGCTTTTTGCTAAACTCCTTCTCCAAACAAGACACAAACAATCATGTCCACTAGGTATAAAGCCTACTTTCTTTTAATTCATAGCTAAGAAGTGTTTTGCATAAATTATCTCATTTCTTCTCACTTGCAGTTGGTATTTGTGTTGTCATTTTACAGATGTTAACATAGAGGCCCAGACAAGCATTGTTTTATATCCCCTGCCATAGCTACTAAGTGGAATTATGTGGAATTGCTATCACCCAGTCATGTTTTATCTCAAGACAATTTGCAACTCCCATGACTCACAATAATAGGAAGAACAAAGTCAAGCTATAATGATATTTAACTTCCCCAAGAGCAGATGTTCTCAAACATCATATAGTCTCTTTTATGACATTTGTCCATTTTAGCATTTATAATTCCTTTCGGAAAAAAATCTGTTTTCATATCTGCAGCCTTGACTGACCTGTGACTTCATTAATAGCAACACAGAGCTTTCCATCACTGGTCTCTGAAATTCTCTACTATTCCAAGGCTATCCCAAGGCCTATTATGACATCATTTAACTAATCTCTATTGAAAGAAAAGAAAACAAATTTTTTTAAATGAATTAAGTGACAAGTTTCTGGGACAATTGGCAGTCCCACTGACATGTTCCTAGGTACCAATTAAGGCACTGGCACTCTATCTCAAATAGATAATGACTAGCCAGTGCTGAAATTCAGGCCCTCAGGGTTCAAAAGGATCTTCAGCTTGTCAGTTTTCTCTGTGTTTTTTCACCCAGAGTGTGCTGGACTCACTCAAGTGAGGGGGTCAGATATCCTTGGAAAACAAATCCACACTTAAGGCTGTTTCCTGGCTCCTGGTTCTTCCTGACACATTCCAAGAAGGAATTTATGGATGCTGGGAGGGACAAAGGGCGAGAATTTGTAGACCATTTTAGAAGCCTGTGTTAACAGCCCCATGCTTGAATAACTGCGCACAATAAAATTCTTTTCCCTGTAAGCCAGAAGAAAATTTTGCTGTAATACCTTAGAGTTGCCAAAATGATGTGGAAACAAATTTCATCTGCATTTGAAAAAATGGAATTATTGTTGTCTATCCAAGTCAAGGACTTTCCATGTATGTACCTAAGTCAAAAAGATAAACACATTCCATGAGCTACTAATCACACTTTCACCAGAAGTGTGTCTCCAACCACATAAAGCTATCCAGATAAAGATGATACTGTCTAAAACAGAAACCATGTATTGTGTATTCTCCAGCTGTGACCAGGGAAAATGTTCAAGGATGAACTCCTTTATCTCACAATAGTCTCTGGCCTGTGGAGAGATGTCAAAAAATAACCCTTGGTTTATCTCATGCTGCTCCTTAAAGGTTAAAATCTCCAAGTGCTGATGTCACATTCTTGTCATCAATTTTGTCATCTATAAACTACAATAGCACTTGTTCCTTTGGAGACATGAAGACAACACCACACCCACTTCCCTGGGATTGATGTGTGCTAATCCTGCCCAACTTAACGTTGGCTTTCCCAGCTTTGAGTAAAGAAGCCCAAGTTATCAACCTCTGACAATATGTTCCAGTTCCTTTATTATCACTCACTTCCCATGAATAGAAGAGTCTAGGGGGCTGAAGAGGTGATGCTGCCACTAAGAGCATTTGCTACACTTCTAGGGGATTTGGGTGTGATTCCCAGCACCTACATGGAAGCTCACAACTACCTATAACTTGAGTTGCAAAGGGTTCGACTCCCTCTTCTGGCCACAAGAAGTTAACAAGCATTCATGTGGTTTACTGATACACATTAGGTAAACACATAATAAATCTTTTCAATGATAATCATCTATCTGTGTTTTTTATGGTCTTTGTAGATTAAATTGTCCCTCCTGAAATTATAAAAGCACAGTTATCCAATCTTGACTCCCCATGTCTAACCTAATCTCTCAAACTGCAACCTCAACTAATTTCCCCAAACTCTGCCCTCAAAGAAGACATAAACCAGCCAGTTGTCTGCATGCAGGAGAATATTTTGTATTGCTAACATCATTACTTCTCTCCATTTCTACCCTCTCTAGAGCACATCTTTCTACTTCTAGCAAATTGATCTTCACAAGACTTACTTTCTTATACACCAGTGATTTCTACAGCTTCTCTAATCCAGGTCCAAGTTGCCACTGAATTTGGGAATGGATTACAGAAAGAGGTCAAGTTCTGGCTTAAGCAAAAGGAACTGTTAGCACAGATTCTTCTATGTTATGATCCCAAAGTGCAACAGAATGACGTGTCCTGTTGACTGAGTGTCTATAATGGGCCAGACAATGTACTCAAGCTTTAGTACAGATCTCTAGTCCTTGATTCCCTCTGATGTGTGTATGTGTGTGTTGTTGTTTTGTTGTTGTTGTTGTTATTGTTGCAGAAGCCAGACGTCAACCTCAAATGCCTTTCATCAGTTTCAATTTCCTCAAGGACCATGAACTTCGCTTGTGATTGTGTGTGTGTGTGTGTGTGTGTGTGTGTGTGTGTGTGTGTGTGTTTTATTTGTTTGTTTGGTTTGATTTGGTTGTTTGTCTGTTTTTGAGATTGGGCCTCTTATTGCCAAAAGTTACTGAGCCAGCAAGTGCTTAGATGTGTCTTCTATAACACTGAAGATGTGGTTAACTGTTCCCAAATCACAGAAGCATCCCCAATGCTCTGAGCACCATGAGCTGATGTGACAGGTAATCCTCCCCTATGGATCTCTTAACTACACAATGAAATAGCCTCCTTCTTTCCACATTGTCCTTAATTCTTACTTTAGGGTCTCAACCAATAGCTCAAGCACATGTCATAGTGAAAGAAAACCATAGGTAACTTTATGTCAACTATAGATTACTCTCATATGTATGTATAAGTCATTGTTTTGTAAATCTTAAAACCAGCCTGAGTTTAGCTAGGCACTCATATTTTCACACAGTAATTTCTCAACCACCTTTGACAGTTGCCCTCTCCTTTCTAAATGTCTATGCGTATGAGTAATTATGTGACAGATAAATAAGATAGCTTATCATCAGAACTACTTGGAGGTATATCTTTCTCCATGCCCAGTCTCATCTGCTCCTGATACTTACTTCTCAACATAAATTGCATCCTTTCCAATAACCCATACTCTGCCATTCTTTGGACACTTCCTTTGTTTTTCAAAGCCATAAGCAGTTGACTCCTGTACCCAGAAAACAAATCATCTGCACTCTTGTTTTTCTTTGTTCCCTAAATACTGAAGGAATTATTCAATTTTCTCCCTAGTTCTGTTGTTAAGTCCTAAAAGAGTAGACACTTGGTCTTATATTTATTTCTACCACCCACAGAACTTTGGTTGCTATAGAAAATTCACTATAAATTCTGTGTGTACCGGTCAATCTGAAGCTCATAAAGCTCATGAACATCTCTTAATTTGGACACTTGGTTCAAACGTATTCTGTCAAGTTCTTTTAAAGTCAAGACTGTGAGATGTTCTGGAAAGATAAATCAAGGAGAAGAGGGTCTGAGGTGAAAAGAATAAAATAAATATGTGAGAGCCATGTGACGAGGAAGAAGCAGTTGGAATTAAAACATCATTTCTCCTCTGAGTCCTTTGCCTTCCTCTCTGTCTCCCATGATAGAGAAACAACAGTGCTTACCTCAGCCTGCAGACTGAGTAATTACAATCAGGAGTCACTGAACATCTCCTGGGTGCAAGTCTTCACAGCACCATAAAAATTCCCTCAGAAGGCATGACTAGTCAATACTGGGAGACAATGAATGATTTCTACATAATGTTCTCATTACATCAGTCTTTTAACCCTGCCATTGGCCCTGATTTCCACAGTATAAAAGTGAAATAAGGAAGAAAATTAAATAACCCATGCCCAACTTATTCTAACATTTTGCTATGGTTTTCTATTCTCTACCGTCACCTTACATTTCTGAAAGTTGAATAATGCATAACATCATTCCTTCAAACTTGCAAGATTCTTCTAGGGGGATATAAAAGCTTCAGACACCTGAGACATTAAATGAAACTTTACCCAGAATTGCAGCCGCTCCACAGTGTGCATCAGTGGTACACACAAATAACTATTGTTTTTCTTTGTTTATATAGATTGTTCTTCCAAGAAGATTGAGGAGATCCAACTGTATTCTATTAAGTACATCTAAATATCAAATCCTACTAGAAGTTAAGACAGCTTACAGATCTAAAGACATCTAGCCAATCCAACCTCCATCATGGGGGCCATGACCTGGCTATTGCCAGGCATCTTTCTAGCTTTGCTTGCCCACACTTCTGAAGGTGGGGTCATCAAAAAAGTCATCCGGCACAAGCGACAGAGTGGAGTAAACATGACCCTGCCAGAGGAGAATCAGCCAGTGGTGTTCAACCACGTCTACAACATCAAGTTGCCCATGGGCTCTCAGTGCTCAGTGGATCTGGAGTCAGTGAATGGAGAGAAAGACCTAACCCCCACCCCAGAGTCCAGTGGAAGCTTCCAGGAACACACAGTGGATGGAGAAAACCAGATTGTGTTCACACACCGCATCAACATCCCCCGCCGGGCCTGTGGCTGTGCTGCAGCTCCGGATGTGAAGGAGCTCCTGAGCAGGTTGGAGGAGCTGGAGATGCTGGTATCTTCTCTAAGGGAGCAGTGCACCATGGGTACAGGCTGTTGTCTCCAACCTGCAGAAGGTAAGAGCCAGGATTGGTTGTCCTGTTTCTGTGCAAACAGGAAAAATGATGAGCAGAAAAGAATCCATGAGTGGTTTCTAACCATAGTTTCCTGAGAAACTAGACAGTCCAAATGTTCATTTAAAAAAAATGAGGTCAAGTAAATGTGGAGAGTGCAACCATCTCTCTTCTGTTCTTGGAAAAGTCATGGTAATAATAGTTCTCACACCAATTTTCCAGCTTTTGAAAAAATCTGCTTCTTAAGGCCCTATTTTACTTTAATTGTATCTTTTAGATTTATTAGTATGGACAGTTGGCTCAGCAGTTAGGAGTATTTGCTCTCCCAGAGGATCCAGGTTCCATTCCCATCACCTACATGGACACTCACAGCATCTGTTACTCCACTCTCAGGGGATCGACACATTCTTCTAACCTCAGCGTGCACCAGGCACACAAGTGGTACATGCACACACATACAGGCAAAGCACTCTACACACAAAATAATAAAATAAACAAATCTAAGTATTAAGATTTATTGTTTTACTATTTCCATGTGTGTATGTCTGTGTGTGACTGTGTGCACATATGTGTGTGTTTACAGGTATGCATTCTTGTCTACATGCACTAAGACAAGAAGAGCATTGAGAATCCTTCTCTATCACTCTCTGACCATTCATTTGAGGTAGCATCTCTCCTTGAACTTAGGGTTCTCATTTTCTCAGCTAGGTTAGAAACCAGCAAGCCCCAGTGATCCCCTTGTCTCTACTCACCCAGGAGATGAGATTATCGGCATATATGAGACACACAGCTCTTGGGCACTGGGATCTGAATGCTGCTCCTCGTGATTACACAGCAAGTACTCTGAAATGCTGAGTCGTTGTCTCTCCAGTGCCCACTTTAATTATACCTTAGTCAAACATGTTTGACCCTGAAATCTAATTCTTAGTTACCCTAAAATGTCTGAGAATAACCCACCATTCCTTCTCCCGAGAGTACCCTCTCAAAGAGACTGCTGTAGCCCCATCCCTTCATTGTACAAATAGGGAAGCAAAGGCCCGGAGAGCAGTGAGATTCTCAGGGTCCTGCTGAGTTAACATGATCTTCCACAGTCCTCTGTTCTTACAGATGCACGTTTCTGTCTGGGTGGTGCTGCGTCTGAGGGAATTGGGAAGAGCGTATTCAAATGTGATAGAACACAGTGTGATGATGTGAAGGTGGTCCGGTCAAGGCTGGTACATACAGCCACCTCTATGCACCCGACACTGTGATTATCTTGTATGATCCTCCAAACAATCCTTTAAGATAGGGTTAACATCCCTCTGTAAATCTAAGAACTGGATTTGAAAAGTTGACCAACTATCACAGGATAACTCGATGACAAAGAAAGACATAGACTTTGGGTGTGCCTGGGTGTCTTCACTCTCTTTGAGGAATATCCTGGGCCCTTGTGCATCCATTCCAGGAGTTCTGCTGCTTTGGAGTTAATTAATTCCATTCACCAAGGTTCATGGAACTACAGAAGCTTTAACTTCAAATCAGAAATGAGTATCTGTTTCTACCACTTAGAAAAACGCTACCAGAAAGGAGATTGATTAACTATTTCAAGAATGGACCTGACTGCTGTATGCAAGGAGTGCTGTGAGATGCTAGGCTTCTAAGGCAATTTTAATAAGTTTATCTTTATTAATAAACCAATTCGTTTTCTAGCTGTCAACCCCCTTGGGAGGAAACGCAAGCAAAAAGACACAGTAGGTTTAATGATAGTGTAGATTGAATGTGAATTCCTTCTTATTTTCTCCACTAAGCACCTGCTCTCCAAGCCAGTTGATGCCTAAACATGCAGCTGAATTTGGGTTAAGGTTTTTCAAGTGATCAAGAAACTTCTCTGGTGGAACTCTGCTAAGTACCCGTTCTCTTCCCTGTAGGACGTCTGGACTCTAGGCCTTCTGCAGTGGCCGAGGCAACTTCAGCGCCGAAGGATGTGGCTGTGTCTGTGAACCAGGCTGGAAAGGCCCCAACTGCTCTGAGCCCGAATGTCCCGGAAACTGTAACCTCCGAGGCCAGTGCCTTGACGGACAGTGTGTCTGTGACCAGGGTTTCACGGGTGAGGACTGCAGCCAGCTGGCCTGTCCCAATGACTGCAACGACCAGGGCAGGTGTGTGAACGGAGTCTGTGTGTGCTTTGAAGGCTATGCCGGGGTTGACTGTGGCCTAGAAGTCTGCCCGGTGCCCTGCAGTGAGGAACATGGGATGTGTGTGGACGGCCAATGTGTGTGCAAGGATGGCTTTGCTGGTGATGATTGCAATGAGCCCCTGTGCCTCAACAACTGCTACAACCGTGGGCGGTGCGTAGAGAACGAGTGCGTGTGTGATGAGGGCTTCACAGGTGAGGACTGCAGTGAGCTCATCTGCCCCAATGACTGCTTCGACCGCGGCCGCTGCGTCAACGGCACCTGCTACTGTGAGGAAGGTTTCACGGGCGAAGACTGCGGTGAGCTCACCTGCCCCAACAACTGCCAGGGCCATGGCCAGTGCGAGGAGGGACAGTGTGTTTGCGACGAGGGCTTTGCCGGTGCAGACTGCAGTGAAAAGCGGTGTCCTGCAGATTGCCACCACCGCGGCCGCTGCCTCAATGGTCAGTGTGAGTGTGATGATGGGTACACAGGGGCCGACTGTGGGGACCTACAGTGCCCCAACGGCTGCAGTGGGCATGGCCGCTGCGTCAATGGGCAGTGTGTGTGTGATGAGGGCTACGCTGGAGAAGACTGCAGCCAGCAGCGATGCCCGAATGACTGCCACAACCGGGGCCTTTGTGTACAGGGCAAGTGCATATGTGAACAAGGCTTCAAGGGCTTTGACTGTAGTGAGATGAGCTGTCCCAATGACTGCCACGGCCACGGCCGCTGTGTGAACGGCATGTGCGTCTGTGATGATGACCACACTGGGGAAGACTGCAGAGACCGCCGCTGTCCCCGGGACTGCAGCCAGCGGGGCCACTGTGTGGCTGGACAATGCATATGTGAGGATGGCTTCACCGGCCCTGACTGTGCTGAGCTCTCCTGCCCCAATGACTGCCATGGTCACGGCCGCTGTGTGAATGGCCAGTGCATCTGCCATGAGGGCTTCACTGGCAAAGACTGCAAAGAGCAAAGGTGCCCCAGTGACTGCCATGGCCAAGGCCGCTGTGAGGATGGCCAGTGCATCTGTCATGAAGGCTTCACAGGCCTGGACTGTGGGCAACGCTCCTGCCCCAGTGACTGCAGCAATCTGGGACAATGTGTTTCAGGCCGCTGCATCTGCAATGAAGGCTACATGGGCGAAGACTGCTCTGAGGGTGAGTATCAGCAAGCTGGCATCAGGTGGTCCTGATGATGTACATCCCGGATGCCTATCAGAGAACAATCTTTGGATTTATCAACACATCAATTTTTTAATGCATCCTGTTAGTGTATTTCTGTTAAACACACACTCTTTTTCTGACCCTTTGAGGGGTTGTGGTCAGTCTCTTGGCACAGGGCAATCTGGACTCAAAGGCTCAGACAAGTAATATTGTTGTCCAAACGATTCAGAGCTGGTACTTAAACCTATCTACCTCATCTATATTGAGTCTACCATCCAATGCCCTTTTCTAAGTATCAGCTTCCTTTCCTTCTCTGCTCTGGCTTTAAACCAACAGCAAACAAACTTCTTCCATTTGAAGGGAAGTGATAATTCAGCTGGACTGAATAGACATTGCGGTTAAATAAGGTGAAGTTATTAATGCAGTTTGCTGGTTACCTGGGAACTAGACCTGTCCCTTACGTTTTCTTTTGGTGCTAGCTTTATCCAAGGTCTGTGAGCATCTCCCAAAGGAACACTGTTCCCAGCAGTTAGCACAAGCAGAGAGATAAAGTATTATTCAGGAAACATTGGCTAAATGAAAACACATTAAAGAACAAAGACACTCATGTTCAAAGACAGTCTTCTCTATTTCTCTCATCTGCATATCATGATTGAGAACATCTTCCAAAGGTATATAGGAACAAATAAATAGCCCAAGTGTTTAGTATGGCAGAATGCGCAGGTTAGCAAAGAAATGTGAGCCCCAAACCTGATGAAGACAACCACAGGAAAACCTCTTGGCCTCACTCACATCTAGGGAACAGAAGAGTCTGGCTAGATGAACCTTTTAAGACTACTCACAGGAGGGCAGGCTGAGATAATGCTTTCCTGTACCCATGGTCTAAGTCTGGGGTAGGACTCAGGAAGTGGAGAAGTGGGAGGGACCAGGTCACATGCAGTGTTGAAAGCAAAACTCTAGGCCAGGGATTTCAGCAGGAAGACAATGGACTAATGGATTACAAAGCTACTTCTGATGGCAAAGGTCTACAAACCCAGCGACTACAGAAGCTGAGATACAAGATCTCAAGTTTAAGAAATAGAGGAGGGGAATTTGGTTACAGGAAATGTGACAGAACCCCTTTAAATATTATTTTGGATTTGTTTATTTTATTTTATAGGTATTAGTGTTTGTCTTACATGTATGTATATGCACCATATGTGAGCCTGTACCTGAAGATGTTAAAAGATGGCATCAGACCCCCTGGGACTGGAGTTATGGGCAATTGTGAGCCACCATGTGGGTGATGAAAATGAAATCCTAGTCCTCTGCAAGAGCAAAAGTGCATAATCTCTCTGGCACTAGTATGCACAGGACCCTAGGTTTGAAGACCACTAAAAAGAAAAGATTAATCATAGCAGGGTTCTGGCTGAGTCTGGAATGTTAGGAGCAACGTGAAGAAGAGACAACCTCAAGTCTCTATTGCAAACCTAGAAGAGACTTGTCAAGGGAGTTAAACCCATAGGGCACTAGAGGTGTTCTCTTGACCCCCAATATCCTTTCTTCTTCTTCCCAGTGTCCCCTCCCAAAGACCTTATTGTGACAGAAGTAACAGAAGAGACTGTAAACCTGGCATGGGACAATGAGATGCGGGTCACTGAGTATCTCATTATGTACACACCCACCCATGCTGATGGCCTGGAGATGCAGTTCCGTGTGCCTGGGGACCAGACATCCACTACCATCCGGGAGCTGGAGCCAGGAGTGGAGTACTTCATCCGTGTGTTCGCCATCTTGGAGAACAAGAGGAGCATCCCTGTCAGTGCCAGGGTTGCCACCTGTGAGTAGTCAAGGGATTCTGTATAGACCCACCAGGCCTTGGCCTAGCTCTGTAGCACTATACACACTTTGTTTTTAGTGCTCAATAGATACTAACAAATTTCACCCAATGAGACAAAAGTATTCGTTTATGAGGAAACTGAGACTAAATAGTTTATTATCTCATCTCAAACCCCACAGCTAACAAAGATGGAGTTGGGCTTTAACCTGGGCAGTCTCGGAAGAGTAGACTTAGCCATCTTAGCAACATTGTATGGAGTTCTGTTCTACCAAATTCACTGTCTGTTTCAAGTTGTTCTTGTAAGAGTCTCACATTGGTGCAATTACTTTCATGCCCGAAAAGCGAGCTGTGGCTAGAAACTGGCCCTTACTTGCTTAGTAATAACAGCATCAGCCTCTCCTTACTGACTGTACACTGCATGCCAAGAGCCAGGCCAGCAGACTTCACGGAACGTATCACTCAGTCTTTGGTTCATTCCCAAGGCAGACACAGTTAGTTACCACCTTCTCCCAGGAAAAGAAATGAATGATCTCAGCGCTTTGTGTAAACCTTGTCAAAAGTCACAATGTTATCAGTGGTGGAGTTAGATGCTGGTCTGTGTCTGCTTCCAAATCCTATGCATGCTTTGTTAGTTCAACCATATGACACTGCAAATAGACAGTCATATGATTGCTCATAATAGGGATTTTCATATTTCCTCACATAATACACAGCATGACAGAAGAACCTTTAAGTAGACTCCAGATCTGGTTATCGGCCTCAAAGTGACAGCTATCCATCATGGGTTTGGCAGATCCATAGCTGCATGGCCTCTACTAATCATGCCCTCCTTACATCCCAGTTGTACTGTTTCTTACAGACTTGCCTGCACCCGAAGGACTAAAATTCAAGTCTATCAAGGAGACATCCGTGGAAGTAGAGTGGGATCCTCTAGACATTGCTTTTGAGACTTGGGAGATCATCTTCCGGAATATGGTGAGGAGCTCCAAGGAGAAGGAGTGTTTGACATAGAGGATCCACAGGGTCATCAAAAGTTCCTCCAGACATTCGTATCACCCAGCTTCCTTAGCTTTGTGTGGAAGACCGGGCACTATCACTTTGTGTGTTCACATACATAGTTGAAGTTGATTTTCCCCTACTGTTAGTAAGTGAAAAAGTGTAGCACTTAGGGATGAAAGTCCAGATGAATGTAAATTAAGTCATCTATAGGTGCCATCTTGCAAATCTCTATTTGAAGGCAACAGAACCAGAGCCAGTCTATCCCATACAGTATCTCCTGGGATGTCTCAAATTTGAGTAGATATCCCAAAGCCCCAAAGAGCAGCTAAAGCAGGTTGCTGGTCATAACTTGGGCCCTGTTCCCAATTATCTGTGAGCCCACGGGACAATCTGCCAACTTCTCTGATGTCAACCACTGGATTATCGAAGGATAGGTTGAGTGGTGGCTCTCACTCTATGCCATTTGACAGGGTAAGTGCAGGTGTGTGCAGGAGGAAGGAATGAACTCAAGAAGCAGCCTTCCCATCCCTGTATTCTCAGCATTGAACTTCCCAATCTGCTGTGAGACAAAGGGGCAACCAATGAATAAGTGAAACAAAAGGCAGAAATAAATAAAGCATGTAAATGAAAGGCTGTTACAGCCTCTGAATCTTAGCACTGTGCTTCCATCTTGCAGAATAAAGAAGATGAGGAAGAGATCACCAAAAGCTTGAGGCGACCAGAGACCTCTTACCGACAAACTGGCCTTGCTCCTGGGCAAGAATATGAAATATCTTTGCACATTGTGAAAAACAACACCCGAGGCCCAGGCTTGAAGAAAGTGACCACAACCCGTGAGTATCACCCGAGACCCATGATAGAGCTGTGTCTCATTGTGCTTTCTGGCTTAAGGCATGCCCTCTGACACAGCAGACGCATCAGTGAGAGTTTGCTTAAGTGTAATTCTGCAGGTTTGTGTTTGGCCTTAGACTTGGCTGTGTGGTCTTTGTCCTTGACTGGGATCACTCGTGTATCTCTATGGACTGGGACTGCTTGGCCTAGGATGGCCCCAGTCAAGATAGTTACCTGTAATCCTAGTACTCTACTGGCTGAAACAGAAGTATTGACATGAGTTCAAGACCATCCTAGACTCCATAGTGAAGTCCAAGAGAGTGTAAGCTAGAGAGTAAGACACTGTCTCAAAAAAACAAAAACAAAGCACAACAAGATGGTGATTTTCTATTCTGTGGGGTGTTGGCATGTTGGTGTGGCTGTGGAGTAGACTCCAAACTAGCATTTCTATCACTTCTCTCAGAGTAAATACTCAGTCCAGTCCAAGTATGAGAGACAGAGAAACAGATATATCTCCTCTCTAAAGTTCCTCAAGGTCACATTCTCAGAAACTGTGTGTGCAGAAAGAGACATTATTGAGATTATCACCAGCCATCTACCACATTATCTCATTTAATGTTCATACCAAGTCTCCCATGACAGAGGTGAGCCATGTGTTCATGGTAGTGTGTATGAAGAGTAGTGACTAAGCCTTGGAGAAGGTGAATCACTTTACCATCATGCAGTCCAGACAGTCATGGTCATGACTCTAAGCATGGCTGCCTTTAGAACCTTTATTCCACTAGCCTTGACTATACTGTGGTTGTTGCAGAATGTTGATTTCATGTCTCAATAGAAACCTAAAGAAAATCTTACTTGAAGGGCTTAGAGCAATATTTCAGTCAGAAGAACACTGGCTACACAAGCATAAGAACCCGAGTTCAGTCCACAGCAGTCACATAAGAAGCCAGGCATGCAGACAAATAATGTAATCCAGAGCTGAGGAGTGGGGAAAGGAGCATCCCTGAGACTTGCTGGCCAGACCCAGGCTAACCAGAGCCCTGTCTCAAAGAGCAAGGCAGACGGTTTCTAAGGAATGATACCTGAGGTTGACCTGACCTACAAACGCGCGTGCACGCGCACACACACATATTCTTTCACAAATATATATACACACACACTCATACACATTTACACAATACATACAACTCACACACATATACACATATACACATATATCCAAACACACACTCACATATATACACACATAAACTTACATACACACACACTTTCACAAAGTCACACACAAACACTCACATACACACAAATTCACACACACACACATTGTCAAACACATACACACACACATACACACACACACACACACACACACACACACACACACACACACAGAAATTCTTGGGGTGGAATAGGATTTAACACAACTAGAGACTTCTATGGGCTAAAAGTGAATTTGGAATTGTCCTAACAGGAAACAATTTTTTAAAAAGATAAAGGAAGAATAGAGAAAACAATCCTGCTTTGCCGTCTAGTACAAAAATGTCTTATTTTCTTCAAGAGAACAGATGTGCCAGCTCTTTGAGAAATTAACACTTGTTGGCAGGGGGTTGCTGGGAAATTTAAATCTGTTGACAAATGGCAAGAAGGAACATCTTGCACTTGGACGCTTGCACATTTTGCATAGCTCAGGGCCAATTCAGGGGACCATCTCCTTCGTAAGCAAGTGTTTTCCATCATCCTGACAAGAACTCTCTGTGGTAGGTACAAGGCAGGTACCGACAGGAAAAAATCATTAGATCACCAGCAAGGCAGCGAAGAGATCAAGGAAATGCTTATCCACTGTAGGAAAGCATACTGAAGAGACAGATGGCATTTCTTTTACCTGCCGTTTGCTCTTTAATCCAAATTTGAGGCTTGGCTGCTTTATATCCTGCTTGTTGAAGGACAAACACCCAGCCTTGGAAGTTCCAGAACATGTAAATACCAACATTGATGAACACACACTTTCCTGTTCCTTTTGCAGAAGTTTCTGAGATTTTTTTTTCAGAATTAAAGGACCTTAACTTTTTGTTGCAAAATGCATTTGATTCTTTCTCTCTGGCATCTCAAGGAGGTTTATTGTGATCATTTTTGACACGTAAATGCCAATGAAATCCATTGTCCTATGAAAGTGAAAGGGTGTGGTGTCCTGAGTTTAAATTCCTTCCTCACCATTCTCTATCACTTTAAAATATCCACTTCTTTAAGTCTTGGATCCAATGTTTGGAAAAAATGATTCATAGCAACTTTCTCATGAAGTTGTCACAAGCATGAGGCACAGATGGCACAGAACCATGAGACAGGACCAGCACAGAGTGATGTCAGTCTTCACTGTTCAAGGGATCCAAAGTTGGGGGTGTCAGTATCCTTAGCCACAACCCAACCTCCTTAGCAGTTTAAGTGGCCTTGTGGCTTACTTGTGACTGTAAGAATGCAAGGCAGTGTCACTGCCCACATATAACATCATTCTCATGATTTTGTGGATTCATTAACCACTAGCTGATACATAACCACGTAGACTGCAAAAATAAACCATGAAGCATCCTCATAATATATCAGAAACTGGTCCTCTTCCTATACTCTGCATGAATACCAGCTGCCTCTGTTCAAAAGTGCTTTTTAGGTGGATGCTGAAAGCATAGACTATACTGCTTTTAAAAATAAGAAACACACATTAAATGCCCAGGATGACCTGAGGATCACAAACGCCAAACATCATTTTCTGAATAAAGGAATGACCCAATCTTAAATGTATCTAAACTGTATAAACATCTTTAACAAGATAGTGAGATAAGGGTTCTATCACAAAACTCTCTCAGGGCAGTAGTGGCTACAAGGAGGGCAGATGCACATACCTGGTTACAACAGAGGGGATGAGGCTCCTGCCTAGGCTGTGACATAAGTGGCATTTGAAAGGATGGACAGGACAGGTTTAGCGAAGGGCCATCTCAGGAGATGAAACATAAGAACAGCCTTGGAGATACTCAGAGGTAAGGAAGCATGGGATCAAGGAAGATGGGACCGGAAATGAGTTTCACAGGGCCACACAGGACACCCAGGATGAGGAGACAAAAATGGGCAAGGCTTGAAATAGCAGTGACTCCTGCCCTAGTTCTTTTTGTCAAAAACAACTTCGAGGCTGGCAAGGTGGCTCAGCTAGGGGAAGGGGGTTTATCACTGAGCCTGATAACCTGAATTCAACCTCCAGGTCCCACATGGTGGAAGGAAAAAAACAAACCCCAGAAATTGCCTTCTGAACTCAAAATATGGGTTGTGTGTGTACATGCAACACACACACACACACACACACACACACACACACACACACACACACAAATAAATGTAGTAAAAAAAGTTACAACCCCTCAGGACATCCCATTGTCTCATATCTCTGCTCCATAATCCTAACAGAAAAGTTATCTGTCATCCAGGAAATTTTGCCTAATGAAATCAGACTTGGCTGAGGAGAGGACTCAGGTGGTAAAGGCTTTGCCTTGCAAACAGGAGGATTTGACATCTCATTAAAAAGCTGGGTTGATGGTGTGCTCCTGTAGTACCAGTTCTGCAGTGCTGGCAAACTGGAGATAGGTAGAACCTGGCTTACTAGGTGAGTTTTGGGTCCATGAAAGACTAGGGCTCAAGAAAATAGGTGGGCATCCATGAGGAATGACACTTGAGGTTGTCCTCTGACCTCTGTACACACACACACACACACACACACACACACACACACACACACACACACACACACACAATTTCTTCAGTTCATGAGAACAGTAGCTGCTAACAGTGATGCTCATGGTGACGCCAGCAAAGGAAGGACTTCTAGCATGGATCTGCTGTGTGCAAGGCTCTATTCTAGATGCTTTACAGGCTTCATCTGTTTTATTATTTATAAAATGAGCACAAGAGCCCTCGAGGTAGATACCATAGTCTCTTCTTGGAGCTTGCCCAACAGAAACTGAGACTCCCTAGGGCAAAAGAAAGTAAGGGATCATTATGAATCAAATGCCTACCATGGTCTGCTACAAAGCACTCCCCACCCTATGCTCAGCCCCTGCTCCTGGCCTTGACCTCTGAAGTTGCTGTTCTCTTGCTGGTCACAGGCTTGGATGCCCCCAGCCAGATCGAGGTGAGAGACGTCACAGACACCACAGCATTGATCACCTGGTTCAAGCCCCTGGCTGAGATTGATAGCATCGAGCTCTCCTATGGCATCAAGGACGTGCCTGGAGACCGCACCACCATTGACCTCACACATGAAGAGAACCAGTATTCCATTGGGAACCTGAAGCCTGATACCGAGTATGAGGTGTCCCTTGTCTCCCGAAGGGTGGACATGTCGAGCAACCCTGCCAAGGAGACCTTCACCACAGGTGAGGCCTGCCCTGCTGACAGGTGCAGAAAAGACAGAGAACCAGCACAGAGAGTTCTGTCCTCCTCTATCTGTGAGTCCTCCAGGCTCATGTGCCACTGAAGACAGGCAAGAGGGCCTGGCCACCTCTGTAACTGGTGACTTTTTCAAAATAAAAAAAAGGCTTAAATAACCTTCCAAAACATACCCAGGCACACATGTATATGTGTGTATATATGCGTGCATGTATGAGAGAGACAGAGCTGGGAGCGAGAAGGAGAGAAGAGAAAAGAGAGAGGGGCTGGTCTGATACTCCAGACAAATCCCTGGTTAAAATGTAGTGGTTTGGTGGGTAAAGGCATTTGCCTGACACCTTGGCAAATGGCATTACTTCAGAGGTGTCCAAATGTCAAGCATTCATCCTGTACACACTTTATAGGAGCTTAATAAGAAGCAGGTGGTCAGCACTAAGTTACTGAGAGTACACTGACTCAACATAGCAGTTTTCACACTCACAGGCTTACTTTGGGAGCTTTGTATTGTTCTTCAGACACACAAAAAAAGTTTAAAAAATGCCGCTGATTAAAAATGCCATATATCAATCATTAAGAAAGGAGCCAGGCCTGTGCTCTTAGTTTAAATTCATGTATCAGTTACCAGGACAGGAGCTGGGAGGGGGAAGATTCTAACATTCCCATCCACTGGCAGGTGCCTTTTGAATCTCTGATAGAAATGTCAAATCTCCTACTCTCCTGGTGCCTGGCATAATGCCAATCTTCCTTTCTCTTCCTAAACAGGCCTGGATGCGCCCAAGAATCTTCGCCGTGTCTCCCAGACAGACAGCAGCATCACCCTGGAATGGCGGAATGTCAAAGCGGACATCGACAGTTACAGAATTAAGTACGCACCTATCTCAGGAGGTGACCATGCTGAGGCTGATGTTCCAAAGAGCCAGCAAGCCACAACCAAAACCACTCTCACAGGTGAGCTCTGACCAGAAGGATGGGAGCCTGCTGCCATGTGCCCCTATTTTCCAACCTGCCAGAGATCAGGTTCTAGCCATTCCTCCCACTGTAAATGCTTCAAGTTAGTTTGTAACAGGGGATGGGTGTAAGGAAATCACAGTGGCCAGGTCCGGTCTGGGGTCACTCTTATAGTCCTCTGAGACCCTGAATTCTTCTAGACTGATCCCCACCTGCACATTCTCTTTCAGGTCTGAGGCCAGGAACTGAATATGGGGTTGGTGTTTCTGCTGTGAAGGGAGACAAGGAGAGTGATCCAGCAACCATCAATGCCGCCACAGGTAAGGTACACGGGAGTCCCACCATTGCTGAAGTAGACTGAACAGGCAAGACAGAGCTGATGAGAGGAGTTTGCTTACAAATTAAAAGTAGGAAGCCAAGGGAGAAAGGGGTCTCTAGTACCAAGGAGCTCAAGGGAACTACCCTAACACAATGCTCTATAGAAGAAAGGGAGAAAAAAGAAATTTGAAAGAAAAATTGGAATCAGACCTCATAAAAATGCCTACATTTTTATTTTGTCAACCTACCGTTTTAAAATAAGCCAGTTTAATTGGTACATATACGAAGGTTTACCCTTAGCACTTGAGAAAATACCTCCATCGGGCAAATAGCCATATAGACAGTGCAGCCCCAGGGTTCCGATTGTATCCTAGAGTGCCAAACCTGGATAAAAACCAGCAAGCAGCAAGGGCTAAAGGGTTGGGAACCATTGCTTCTTTCCTAAAGTGTTTTTCTGAAAAATCCATATTTTGCAAAGAAAACTTCCCCTCTGTCTCCTACCAGCTTCCACTGGACCTCTCCTGGCACTGTGAGGGGAGGAGGGGATGGGGGTGTATGTGAGATGTAGATCAGACTTGGTTGGGTTTCCTTGGGATGCAAAGTCTAGTGTTGTGCATTTATAAGCACCGTCTTTATTTATGTATATTTATAACATATTCATATGTGTGCATAAGACAATTTATATGCAATTAATGAGATATTATTCAAAGACACTTCTGTACCCTTCACTTGGTTTCTCTCCAAGTAATAGACTGCATAAATGAAGGATAATTCTATTATTGGATATAAACTCTTGGCTTTAGATTTCAGCAGTGTCGCATACACGGTGTGTGTGTGTGCATGTGCGTGTGGGGTGTGTGTGTGTGTGTGTGTGTGTGTGTGTGTGTGTGTGTTAGTCCTGGATATCACATAACATGTAGTTTTGTAAAAACATGGACAACAGAGACTCAGAATCATTGCATTGCATCCTGAGTATCCATGCTGGACTATCCCGCAATAGCCTCTTCCCTCTTGCCCTTTCTGCATATCCCTGGGAATTCTATTAGCATCCTCCATCACAGCTATAATTTCACCATTTCACAGACATTAAATCAGTAGAATGGGGCTGGAGAGATTACTTAGTCCTTAAAAGATGGGCTCACAACCAAAACTGTAAGTGGGATGTATCAGTCCATTTGGGCTGCAGCAACAAAATGCCTTAGACCAGGTGACTTTATAAAGAAAAAGATCTCTTTCTCACAGTCTTGGTGCTAAGAAGCAAAGCTAAAAAGGGCCAGAAAATTCAGTGCCTGTTGAAGGCACTCTGTCTTGTCCATTGAGATGTCTGTGTTTGCTGTCTTTGCTGTGTCTTCAGATGACAGAATGGACTGGGGTCTTTCTAAGGTCTCTGTGGTTAGGCCACTAAACCTATCCATGGGGCCTTATGATGATCCTCACATTTGAATAGCATCCTTGTGGGCATTAGGTTTCAATATATTGGTTTTAAGGGGACACAGTCTACAGTCCATAACAAAATAGCATGTCATATTTTGAAACTGGCTTTTGTCCTTTCTTGAGACCAAGAGTCTGTCTCTTGGAAATACTTTGTTAAGTAGTTCCTCATAGTTTGGATAAACAACTGCATTTTAATTTTCCTCCAAGTCCCTAAAAGTAGTATGTAATGGCACCCGGCTATAAAAGGTTGATCAGGTGACTATCCTGCAGCTACACAACACCATTTTCTTTGCAGCCTAAAGCAGATCTTTCCTGATTCTCTCCCCAGAAATTGATGCACCCAAGGACTTGCAGGTGTCTGAAACCACACAGGACAGTCTGACTCTATTCTGGAAGACACCATTGGCCAAGTTTGACCGATACCGCCTCAACTACAGCCTCCCCACAGGCCAGTCTATAGAGGTCCAGTTGCCAAAGGATGCTACCTCCCATGTCCTGACAGATCTGGAGCCAGGGCAAGAATACACTCTCCTCCTCACTGCCGAGAAGGGCAGGCACAAGAGCAAGCCTGCACGTGTGAAGGCATCCACAGGTAGGTGACCCTGAAATTCCCCAAGCCCTCTGCTGACTCTGGGTGGCAGAGCTTTGCATCAGCTGGCTGGTCTGGAATGTGATGCCCAGGGGAGAAACATGCTCCTTTCTCTCCTCAAGAAGCCCACTCCACCACACTGAAATGGCAGCATCCTTGTCTATCCTGAAGGTTGACTTTTTCTCCTGTCAGTCAGCTGAACCAAGTTCCCTCACTAAGAAATGCTGACTTTTAAGCATTTCTGACTGGGAGAATGCAAAGCATCAGGATCTGTGTTTGACTTGTCTCTTGCTGCTCTTTTTAGAATGGTGTGCTCCATGGAACCCTTTAAATTCCTTAGTTCTCTTCTTTAATCTAATGACAATTTTACTTTTCATTGCCTTAAAGATGCCTGGGATGTTGGGAGTCATTGTTTGGACTTCTTCCGTGGAGTGTTTTTTTATTACAGGTCTCTTGTTTTCCTCAAGATGGCCCAGGAGAGTTGCTCTTGTTTCCCAAGCCTGCCTCAGCACCCTTCTCACTTTCTTAACAGGAGTCAAGAAGGGGTTCCTGGCTCTCCCAGCCTGATCCAGAGTCCCTTCCAGAGATGCTAGTCTGCTCACCAATCTTCCTTCCTATCACATTTCTTTAGGAACTGAGCTGAAGAGAGAATCTGGGGGAAAATGATTCTTTCTATATGAAAAATGACACATTCAATTTTAGCTATTAAGTTTTCAAGATTCTTTGAGGTTCAGCAAGCATGATAGTCTTCGCTTCCATTTTCATTAGCAAGCATGTAATAAGCAGCTACTACATACACTACACTGTGAAGGTGTCAGAGGAAAAATGTGTCCCGTGGTCATCATGGCCTGGTTGACTCCCATACTGCTTCTCAGAGTCTTTGGAGAAAACTAGAAGCTGAGAAGATCAGAGAACACAAAGGAAGAAAGAGATCAGGAGGATCAGGAGTCATTAGGTGGTTACATAACACAGATGTCACCAGCTGGGCCTCAATAATCTAAAGGGGATGACAATGGGGCAATTTAGAAATGCCTTACAGGACCTGTGTTACTTATTAATATCTTCAACTCAATACAACAGAATTGTTGGATGTCTGTCCCTCCATTAAGTGAATCTTCTGCCAGGTAGTACAAGAGAGTACATAATAATTTCAAATCGTTGAGGATCCAGCTTGCTTCTGCCTTACTATTGCACCATTTACAGGGCTTGGCTCCTGTTCTCAAAATGACATCAACATCACAATATAGCTGCTGCAATAGTATCATCACATCCATGTTGTAGACAGCAGAATGGAGGAAGAAACTTTGCTCCAAACCATGGATCTTTGGAGAGATTTTATCAGTCCTTTCTCTCTACAAGTCATTGGTTGTTTTTAACTCTAAGTAACTCTGAGAAAGGTAGTCTCCTATCAGAACATGTCACTGTATATCAGTTATTTTTTAAGGAAAATAGAGAAATTTATGAAACAAAGGAACAGGCTCTAACCCTGTGAAATGAATTTAGCGGTTAATTCTGTGAATGGTGCAGAGTGCTCCCACTGAGCTATGAGTGGCTGATGCTGTCAGAGATGCATGGAAGGAAAAGCTAATCAAAGGTAGGGAAATAGAATCGAATAGAGATGGATCTTATGGACAGACTTTAATAATTCAGCCTTATATGAGCTTATTCAATGTATCAAGGCATAAAAAATGAATCAGAAAGGTAAGAAGGAAGAAAATGCTCTCCTCCTCCCTCCATTCCCCTCTTCTCCTCTGCTCTCTCCTCTTTCCAGAGTCATTATTTCAACCCCCAGAAGAAGGGAACGCCAGCCCTGCATCTCTAGAGTCAAAGGCAGATACTACTTCTAATCTGTGGATGTTGTGAGAAAATGGAGAATCGGTGGCCCAAGCGTAGGCCTCTTCCATGCACCATATGGCAAATATGGTTAATCTTCCTACACATAGTTCCACCTGCATGGCTAGCTTATTCTACCAGAAATCAAAAGAGCAAATAACTTTTGCATGGGCTGGGTGGCCCTTCAGGCTCTGGACTCTCTGGCCTAGCTTCCACTACTTATGTCCTTGGCCATGACATGACAATCACCCTGTTTGTTCACTGAGCCTGTCTCCACCACCAAGCCTTAGGACCCTTTGTTATATTCCTCTCCCAGTTTTCCATATAGCATTCTCTCTAGTCTCACAGACTTCAAGTGTTCCTTGAAACAAAGGCATCCTCTGAACACTCTGTGAAAGTACTCATCCTGACCCATCCCTGCTGCTGCTCTGAGGTTCCTTGGGCACTTAATGTCTTGAGAGTGGGCAGTAACCACCTCATTGTCTCTGACCTCCTCCCACCCATGGCCAGAATGTAGGGACAGTCTCCTTTGTCTGCTGCTGCCTGCAGTATCTGGAACACATCCAAAGCAAGAGTGAGTGTCACAAACATCTGCAGAGATCCAGCTGCCCTGAGGCCAGCATCACCACATTTTGTTTTCTCCTTTTAGTCCTTCTCTGCTTTAGCAGCTGATTAACACCCTTCAGGACAAAGGGGCAGGGTAGTCATTCCCTAGGAATTCCTTAAGTCTGTTTAATATGGCTGTTACAAAGAGTGAGAATAAAAGGAGGAAGGGACAGAAGGAGAGAGATAAAGAGAAGATAAAGGGAGTGGGGTAAGGAAAAAGACATGCTCCCTTTCAGCATATAAGAAAATCAGTGTGTGCTGGCTATATTCTCTTCTCCCTCTCCCTCCTCCCAACTCTCCTGTCTTCTCATCCCTTCTCTGTTTTTCCTCTCCTCTTTCTTCTTTTGCATTCTCATGAACTAAACTCAGCCTAAAACCAAAGCTATGAATTCATTGTGATCAGGAAGAGACATAAGGAAGGACAATAGGCAGGAGCCAAGGGCCATGAAGCTTATTTCCACAACCACCTAAGACTCACTAGTGACACCCCAGTGACTCGAATGAATTTAGGAGACAGAAAACTGAAATTTTGGTCCTAACCACAGCTTCAAGTATTAGAGAACATTTTGCTCTGATTTACCATTTTGACTTTCTATGGATCAAACTAAAGTTTACCCAAATATTTACCCTATCAGTGCTCATTTTTTAATATACTGATTGCCTGCAGCATCAGACAGAATAGGGGCACATTCAGGAGAGAAGGACACTAGAAACAGCGCACTGCAATTAGAAAGATGAACCCAAAACTCAGGGGATGTCATTCTACTGTGGCAGAGGCAGGGAGGAGGGTAGAGGCAGGTCCCCATCTCCCACAGGCCAAAGGGGGCAAAGAGTCAGGGGAATCTCAGAAGATTGCTACTGGCTGAGTCCTCACAGAGCAAAAGGAAGGATGTGTGGGGAGGTGCAGTCTCATTGCCAAAAGGTAGAACAGCATCTGATCTGCGAGGCTCAGAGTCATAGGATGCTACATAGTCATGAAATAAGCTTGGCCAGGCTGTGTGCCCAAGTAGAAGAACACGAGGCTTAAGGCCTGATGGGGACAGCTGCAAAGTATGGACATTCAGGGGCTTTAGCTCCATTCTTGGTAATTACTGAGAAACACCAGAAAGTTTCAGGACAGTCAAGACTTTCTATTTCGAGTATGTTCTCTCTAGAAAATGAGCATGGATCCATTTGCAGCCTTGCTGTGGTCTTCAGACTTGCATTGAACCTTCCCCTTGCTGTGAAAGTATCACTCTCTCACAAATACAAAGAGCAAGCAGGCTGCCAACCAGTGGTGACCACCATCTATACGATGGTGGGAATCTGAAGGGCTAAAGACACGGCCAGAAATTCCTCACTGCAGCTGCTCAGCCAACTATGAGCACAGATGACACAAGATTTGGAAATTCTGGTTTCCTAGCCCCACTGACATTGCTCGGAGGGTAGATTCCAAAGCACAGCTGTGAGAGAATAACAATAGCCTTTTCATCATGGGATGCCAGGAAAGCTGGGGTGCAAGCAGGCAATGGGAACCCTTGGCTGAGGCTGCACTGAGCCATAAATACATCATTCATATTGGAAATGAAGAGTCAGCACTTACATACAGCTTTCCGGTCCCCACTTCAACTACCCCGCTGCATCCTTAGTCAGAGCATCCCACACACTTCTCCCACAGTTGTCATTCATCTAAGTTTATTAGTGGAAGTTTCACTCTTTACTTATCTGAGCCTGTCTGTGTTTGGTAGCCAGGTCAGGGGTGGTCCACCAACAGCATCCATTGTAGATGTGACCACACACCACTCACAGGTAGCAAGTCCTAGATCTTTCTTGATATACCTATGGAAGAGAAAGGGGGAAGGTAGAGGAATCGATAGCCAAACTAGATGGAAGCTGAGCACCACATCTACTGCTGTTGACAGAAGTAAAGCACAGTGTGAGGGTCACCAAGCTGGAGCATCAGTGACACAGACAAAACCTGAAGTCCAGAAATGAAAGGAGTCTCAGCAGGAAGAGGCATGCTCTAATGTGCGGCTCCTCCTCTCTTTGTATCTGTGGACACTCTAACAGCTTCACCTGTGGTGATCCCAAATCTCCTCCTCCTCCTCCTCCTCCTTCTCCTCCTCCTCCTCCTCCTCCTCTACATCAGGCAGTTCTCCCTGTACTGCACACAGCCTCACATCCAAAATCCTTTTCATAGGAAACAATATGATTTATGTCATGATGAGAGACAAGCTTAAGACAAACACCTGGCGAGGAAAGGTTGTGAATTCGTCCACAACATGGTGCCAATTCACAATGCCAGCTAAGTTTCTGATTAGTGTTTTTGGACAGCAGGAGAAGGGGGCAAAAAGGAGGAAAATGAGTTAAGAAGAAGGGTGTGGGAGGAGAAGCAGCTAGCTTGTATTTTTGTGTTTTGTTTTGTTTTGCTTAGGTATCAGCTTGCCTTACATCTCTTTTCACATAAGGACGTTTAGAATACTTGAGAAAGGCAAACTGAGAATTGAGGTGGCTTAAATCCCAACATCAAAAATTTAATCATGTTTGGAGGCCCTGATTCTGGCCTCACGAGGGCACACAGGTTTAAGCGTAACTGACCCTCTTCATTTCTCCCAAATCCATACATATCACCTTGAGTTTGAGATCTCCCTCACAGAGAGCATGTGCAGGTGGCTAAGAACTTGGACATGTGCTCCAAGACGTAAATTTGGGTTAAAAGAAGAATACATAGACTGTAGTTCAATGTTAGGTGTCATAAGTAAATGTTTTCTATACAAGGACACATAATACTCTAGACTTTGGTGGCCAGGCCGTCTCTGTGACAATTACTCAGTCATGATATCTCAACACAAAAGCACCCATCAGTCATGGAGAAGTGAAAATGTGTGGCTATGTTCCACTAAAGCTCCATTTCTAGCACAAAAATTTGAATTTCATTTGACTTCTAGGCATTGTGAATTATTCTTTGAATTTTTTAAATCAATGATTTCCAAATGTAAAAGTTGGTATGAGCCTACTAACTCTCAAATTAGGCATCAAGCCAGATGTACCCCACTAGTTTGTCCTAGTTCATGTACCCATATTCCATAGGTAAAAATACATTTAAAAAAGAAATTTGAAGCATTGTGCCATTAGTAATATGAGATGACTAGAAAAACTGAATTAAATAGATTCTAGAGACACAATGGGTATTTCCTACTGACTGAATGACCCCTGTCAATTTGCAGGCTGGCTTTTCCAAGTTAAAAGGCTGTTTTCATGGTCATGTAGGGCTCATTTGAAATCAGCAGCCATGTAAACAGGAAAAATGACTTGTTTTTTCAAAGAAGAAAAGGCAGTTCCTACCCTCCCAATTTCAGGATCCATTTCCAGAGAGATCTTTGTCTGCAGGTCACACACAGTCCACTTAAACTCAGCACAGGCAAATGACCCCGTAGGCAGATTCTGACAAAAGAGACTGCCACATTTCTGTGTTCTGGAGACAAAGATGTTATATCCAATTATAATAGAGCCTAATAAATTGCCTCTCTCCAGTCCCAGCCAATAAGGAATGGCATTTCAAAAGCATGTCAGCTGTCTTGGTTCAGCCTTAGCAGTAATATTAACTTATCTCTACACTGGAGTGGTTTGAAAAAATTTATCTGAGCCCCAGAAACTGAAAGGTCCAAACTAAACTGCCTCAGACCTTTCAGGAGAGGTCGAGGCAGCACAAAGAGAAGCCTAAGCAGACCTAAGGGTGCAAAGCACAGAGTGCTGGGCAACGACCCAAGACCAGTTGAGGCTAAATTATAACAAAAACTACTTTGCCAACTGGAAACTGAAGTGTGGAGTCTAACTAACACCTATCTAGAGTTTTCTAGAACACTTTTCAATAGGAAAATGTATTTCCAAGAGAAAACACAGCTATGTACAAAGGTAAAATCAGTACCATACTACTTATTGCATTTTATGAGGACAGCACTGCTGGGGATTCAGTGACAGCGGCTTGGCGCAGACTCTAATGGCTTTGGCCAATGGATTTGTTGAGTTCTTAAAGGGCAAGCATTTGAGGAATAATATAATTGACCTTGTCTCTGTCATTGTTCAGAACAAGCGCCTTCCCTGGAAAATCTCACCGTGACTGAGGCCGGCTGGGATGGCCTCAGACTCAACTGGACTGCAGATGACCTGGCCTATGAGTACTTTGTCATTCAGGTGCAGGAGGCCAACAAGGTGGAGGCCGCTCACAACTTCACAGTACGTGGCAACCTCCGGGCTGCAGACATCCCGGGTCTCAAGGCTGCCACTCCTTATAGAGTCTCCATCTATGGGGTAGCCAGAGGCTCTCGAACACCAGTGCTCTCTGCTGAGGCCTCCACAGGTACTTTCTACCTTCATACCTAAAGCTTCTGATTTTTCCAACAGGAAACTGACCAAGGATAATCGCACGCCATGAATTTTGGAATGGCTGTGTCCACCACAAGCTGTAGTGCCATGGGGCCTGATGCTGGATAGTCAGGCCATCAAGTAACACAGTTCCAAGGCCATCTTAACATTTCACATAAGTAACACATTGCTGTTGTATGGAGTCCATCATCTGGGACAGTCCACATAAACCAGGCATGGTGACTCTACATTAGGGCTGACTAAGGGCTGCAGCCAAAAGGAAACTAGCCAGAGAATTGACTCCTGAATTCCCTGAAATTTAGGACAATTCCTCCATAATCTAAGAAAACAAATACTCCCCTCCACCTTTCTTCTGCTCTTTCTAAAGCTTAGAAACTTGCATGGTGCATGTTTGTCTTAAGAAAGTCGTGTTTTCAGGGGATATGAAGCCTGCTTGTGTTCAGGACTCCATGGATCTCACAATGCAGTTTAAACCCCTTCTCTGTCCTTCTCTAGGGAAAACTCCCGATTTGGGAGAAGTCTCTGTCGCCGAGGTGGGCTGGGATGCCCTCAAGCTCAACTGGACTGCTCCAGAAGGGGCCTATCAGAACTTTTTCATTCAGGTGCTAGAGGCTGACACGACTCAGCCTGTCCAGAACGTCACAGTCCCTGGAGGACTGAGGTCAGTGGACCTGCCTGGGCTCAAAGCGGCCACTCGCTATCACGTCACCATCCGAGGGGTCACTCAGGACTTCAGCACGGCCCCTCTCTCTATTGAAGTCTTGACAGGTACTCCAGACTCATTCACTGCTTTTCTCTCACTCTTGTCTCTGCTCCAGAGGAATCAAATCTGTAAATGGGGCTTATCCCCTTCCATGTTGGGGAAGTACCAGTGAATCACTCTTGCTTTGTTCCAAATGTCTTATCCATTATTTGGCCAGCTCCTGCACTAACCCTAGTAGCCAGTTCCATGGAAAATTCTACCTAATCTTCTTTTTCAAAAAAAAAAAAAAAATGAGAGGTGACTTCTCTTGCAAAGTAAGTTTTAATTATAACAGCTAAGAAGCTGGAAAGCACAATTTGTAAGTGAAAAATAAAATTGATCTGAGCTCATTTTAAGACTACTCAAGAACTTCCCAGGGCGGTGGTTAACGAGGACTATGGGGGTCCAGCCCCTCGATAGTCCCCTCCCAGGGTCCGCGGAAGGCTCTATCAACCAGCAGAGAATCTTTAGGGTTGGTAAATCAGTCTACGCACTCAGAGTTCTTTGATCCATTCGCTTTAATTCCTCTGGCATAACATCCTTTATACACAGCTTCAGTTCTGTTCTCATGTCTAGCTCCTTTCTTGCCTGATTTCTCTCTATATTTATCTACTGTCCCCTCTATGTTCTATCTTAATTCCTTCATCTAGTTCTGTCCCTTCTAGGTTCTCATCTATCTAGTTCTTTCTCCTATCAGCTCCTCTCCTGTCTCCTTCTCTCATCTGGCTCTTCCTCATCTTGTTCTTCCCCATCTGGCTCTTCCTCATCTTCCATCTCGTTCCTCTAGTCCTCTCTTATAGCTCTTCAATCTAGTTCTTCCCCATCTCAGCTCATTCCTCTCAAGTTCTTACCCATCTCGTTCTTCCATTCTCTTCTCTCTTCTCTGTCCTCTCCTGCCCTGGGAGTTCTGGTATATATACACTTACAAGCAGTATTTCCTTAGCAGTGCAAAGCCAGGCTTCCAGGGTCAAATGGAGGGGTGATAAAAATAGGCTTAATTGACACATCCGCCAGGCCTTCTCAAACAGGTAGCCTGGATACTTAAGTCTGTTCTAGAGAGTACAAAGGTATCTCTGATAAGGTACTTTCCTCCATCCGGTGATGGACCTGGCCGGATGCTACCAATAATGATAATTACAGGGAGGCTTGAACTGGGAGTTCTGGCTGAGCATAGCTGTTAGCACAGAGGGTTATCTAAATATTCCTAGAAGTGGTTAGGTAAGTAGTTAGAGGTCTATAAAGTTAGTAAGGCTGTAAGAAAGGAGGAGTCTGAGCTAAATTGTGTAAAGCTATTACTTAATGTCTACCTGACTTAGGCGGTGTCCCCTTGTGGAATTTATCTTAAGTCAGGAGACTCGCCTATGGGTTGCTATCACTGTTAATCCTCGGAAATTGGGTGACCACCTGGGTGATGTCTCCTTGTGGAATTTAAGTCAGGAAACTTTCAGGTGGGCTGTTATCATTGTTAGTCCTTGGCAGTTGGGCGTCCACCTGGGTGGTGTTTTCCTGTAGTCCTTGAAAGTGGCCAAGGGAGATATCTGATTCCAGAGAAAGCCTTTCCCTGAGGCTGTTCTCCAAATTACCTGGAATGTGTATGTCCAGAGAGTGATCAGTGTACACTGTTAGTCCTTCTTAGGAAAAAGTCAATTGAGAAAGCTATGAAGGCACACATGATTTTCATAACAGAAGACAGCTGATATATAACAAGCCAAGTAACACCAAAAACTCCTTGGGATTTGGCTTCCTCTGGAGGAATTCCATGATCCCTCCAGGTAGTGACTTTGCCATAACCAGCTGAGTTCTTATGATATATTCCTGCGGCCCGCAACAGGTGGTGGCACACACCTTTAATCCCAGCACTCGCAGGCAGATCTCTGTGAGTTCGAGGCCAGCCTGGTCTACAAAGTGAGTTCCAGGAAAGGCGCAAAGCTACAAAGAGAAACCCTGTCTCAAAAAAAAAAAAAAGCTTCCCATAGCCCTATTTGTGTGTCAAGAATGGAAGTTTTGAGCAATTCCAAAAACTACCTTTCATTCCCAAAGGCTGAAAGAAAACGTGGCTTTATTGCCAACAACAGGAGTATGCTCAGTACTGAAATAAATAACACATCTGTAGTCAACACCAACCAGACAGCTCATCCCAGCTTCAGCCAAACCCCATCTTACCTGAACCCCAGAATGCAGTTCCCTTTTTAGTAATTCCATCCCTCTGTGTCCTCACACAGAGGAATTTCCAGGTCTGGGAAACCTCTCAGTAATGGGCTTAGCTGGGATGCTCTCAGCCTGGACTAGATCACACCAGACAGGACTTATGACCAGTTAGTTATCACTTGGGTCCATGAAACTGGCCCCGCAAAAGGAACTCACCACCTCACCATTCCTGGTAGCCTATACTCCACAGAAATCCAAGGCCTCAGGGCTAGTATTCCCTTCAAAGTCACCCTGCATGGTAAAATCAGGGACCTACACACTAAACCACTTGTTATAGAGATCAGCAGAGGGACATGACCCTTCTGGACCAGAAATGTGATCTATGACAGCCTATTCTTAGAGTAGGAAAAATTCCTCATAGTTGGGAAGTCTTACCTAAATATGATTGCAGGTGACATGAATCTGTGACTTAGCAGGTCTGGGATAAACTTTCATATTACAGGCTGCATATTATTTCTGGATGTATTGCTTTGTATCCCTGGACCTTCTTTTCTCATCTTTAAAACAAAAATAATATCCCTGCTTTAGACCCCTGCTATGAGAAATAGGTAAACTAAGAAATAAAAGCTCTTGACAAAGTGTCCATCATCTAGCCAGTGTTGAACTGTGAACAACTAAGGTCATAGTCGTGTTATTCAGGGTCCTCCAGAGGAACCGAACTTGCAGAATGAATGAATATATATATATATGGAATTTATTAGAATAGCTTACAAGCTATAATCCAACAGTGGCTGTCTAGCAACAAAAGGTCCAAGAATCCAGTAATGGTTCAGTCCACGAGGCTGAATGTCTCAGCTGGCCTTTAGTATACACTGGAATCCCGAAATAGTCGGCTTTAATGCCAGTGATGGAATGGACTTGCCAGTGAGAGTGAGAGCAAGCAGGCAAAGAGGGTGTATCCTTCCTCTGTGTGCTCTATACAGGCTGCCAACAGAAGGGGTGGGCCAGAGGAAAGCTGGATCACCCCACCTCAAAAGATCAGGATTAAAAGAGTCTTCCAACTTCAAATGATTTAATTAAGAAAAAACCCTCACAGGTGTACCCAGCTGCTTGAGTTTTACATAATTCCAGATGTATGAAGTTGACAACCAAAAATAGCCTCCACAGTTGTAAAGCCAACCATAATAAGGAATAGCACAGGCAGCAGGCTTCTGATACAGGGGACCAGAACTTTCTAAAGAAGTCTTTTCATTACTGCCCTCAGAGACATCAAGTAATACCAAGTTCCTAGTCAGATCTTTTTAGATCTGGGAAATGATCTAGCCATTTTGGGCAGGAATTATCCAAGACTCTCTCTATAAAAGACCCTTGGGATAAGAACATTTCCTAGAAGCGACAGTGCATTAAGTTCAATGCTGTTCATTTAAGCTGAAAAAAAAAAAAGCAATTCATCTCAATTTGTCCTTTGAAAATATGCTGTTCCATCTATCACAGAAAGCTGTGTGCTATTCATAAAGGGTCCAGAAATAGCTTCCAAGTGGGCTGCAATAGATGGTCAAATGTGTGGTGATAAAGCTGTAATACTGGCCCTTCTCCATGTGCTTAGTATTTTAACAATGCCACCAAATCACCTAATTCACACCATCAGTTTTCATGCTTACATACATACATATATACATACATACACACACACATATATACTTAATTATATATATATGTATATATGTATATATATGTATATATAAAGTAAATTTGGCCATTGCTGTGAAGTACACACATGCCAGATATAAGGAAGATGATAGCAATCATTTACCTAAGTTGGCCAGGTTATCATTTTGCCTTATACACTGTGTTGAGATAAAATACAGGGCCTCTGAGATGTATGATCTGGGTTGGAGATGCTGATGACTAGCATTTATAGTCTGCAAGCCTTGGTCTGAAGCTGCACAGATCATTTAGTAAGTGGGAATTCCCAGTGAAGTCTTCTGTGCATCAGATAAACAGTTCTAAGTGAGTGCGCCTGTGTCCCCAGCCCCTCCAGAAAAGCCCCAGCTCTGTGTGGGACACCTACCTTTAAGGATCCCGGGACAATTCAGAACAAGAGTTATTCACTTTAAAAAAAAAAAAAAAGTTGAGACCTCTGCAGATAAATTCCTCCCCAACTTCTAACTCATGGCTACTTCCATTTTAAGAAGGCGAAGAGATAAGCATGCACTTCAGTTTGTAAAGGGCTTGCCTCTCAAGCATGAGGACCAGAGTTCAACCCTCAGTGCCTGCATAATGGTACAGGGTATATATAGCTATAATACTAGATGGGGGAATGGACACAAGATCTTTGATGTTTGCTGGAGAGCAAGTCAAGCTGAACTGGTGTACTCCAGATTCAGGGTGAGACCCTGTCAAAAGCTAAGGTGGGGAGTGATTGAGGAAGACACCTGATGCTAACTCTGGCCTCCTGCACGTTTGTACACACAACTGCATACATATAAACACACTCCTCCCTCCCTCTCTCTCAGAATGAGAGCCTGAGACTGTACCAAATCCAAAATAAGGAATTTTTCCTTACCCCAAATTCATACTTTCTTAATCAGCAGTAATGACCACAATAAATATCCTTCCTACATAGTAAAACAAAACTAAGAGTGGGCCCCGCTTTGTACCATTTACTAAGCAACACAGAATTACTTTTAATTAAAAGTAGGCATGCTCATTTCACCCAGTCTTGCTTTTGTGACACATGCATCATGCCAAAGGTTAAGGATGTGGGAGAGTGAGAGCCAAGCCAAGAAAAGCTCAGAGGTAAACCAGAAGGTTTCTCAGAACCTGAGACAGTGCCTGTTTCAGAAGTCCAGGTGCAGTGCAGGTAACCAGCCATAAGATGGTCTTTAACCTCAAGTAATAAAACGAGGGAAGTCAGTCTCTCCCATGTGACTGCGATGTCCCAAAACACATCCTCAGGCTCAATTTTTGATGTTGCCATTTATCAGACACTTGCTATGCTTAATGTATGATATGAAGATGTTGATAACTATCAAGTCATCGTCATAGAACCTAATGATATGGTACCATCAGTTCTATTTAAAACTGAAGGCTCAGAGAGAAAACAAGATGCCCAAGACAACACAACTTGACAATAACTGTGTCAGAATTCTAACCCAGGTCTATGGACCTCCAAATCCTGTGCTTTTAATACTACTTCATCATCCCCTTCCCAACCCCATCTTGTCCCTGTTTCCTTTAGCCATTGGCTGTGCATTTCTGGAGACTTCCATGTTTCTGCCCTTCATGGAGGCATGATGCAGATTTTCCTTTTCTGACTGACTATTTTCAATGCTTCAACAAAACTATAATCAGAGTAGCAAAATCTGAATACAAAAACACCCAGAGACCAGGAGTTACCAAAACCAAAACAAAGCTTTCTTTCTCTCCCCTTTTGCTTTCCTGGAGTTGTGGGGTTGTGGGACGTTTGGCTTTCTTGCTCTGTTTGCAGCACTGACAGAAACCTCTCTGCCTTCTCCAGAGGAGCTCCCTCATTTGGGAAGCTTATCCGTGACTGAGGTCAGCTGGAATAGCCTCAGACTCAACTGGACTGCAGGTGACCTGGCCTATGAGTACTTTGTCATTCAGGTGCAGGAGGCCAACAATGTGGAAGCTGCTCAGAATCTCACAGTGCCCGGCAGCCTCAGGGCTGTGGACATCCCGGGTCTCAAGGCCGCCACTCCTTATAGAGTCTCCATCTATGGGGTGATCCAGGGTTATAGAACACCAATGCTCTCTGCTGATGCCTCCACAGGTATTTTCTCCCATGCCCATGCTCAGTCCTCATGGTTCTCTGCTCTTGATTTCTCTCTCTCTCTCTCTCTCTCTCTCTCTCTCTCTCTCTCTCTCTCTCTCTCTCTCTCTCTCTCTCTCCTCTCTGTCTCTAGAGACTAAGAGGTAGCAACAGAAGTAGCTTTTCTCCATGGCTGAATCCTTTTCATGCATGATGCTTGCTCAGAGCCCTCTCTGTGAGCTGTTCCTTCACCCAAATGCCTTGGCCACAGCAATGATGAGACATGTAAGATACTGCTCCTTCTGGCCTCCAGCATCCTCTCTCATGATTTACCTGGACAATCCTCCAATGGCATCTCTGCATGAAGGCCTTTGGGGAACCAGCCTGTTGGTTTTAACTCCCATCTCTAAGCCTGACAAAGAAAAAGCCCATCTTCCCACATGTGAATTTTGATAGAGAACATACCATTTATTTTAGAGACTCTTTTGTTGTTTGAAAATGATGCTGCACTATTTCAAAATCCCTCCTGGAGAGTGGCCCTACAGTGCTTACACTTAACCAATGATTCTTTTAAACTAAGTGAGAAGAACAAGAGAACTGAATTACCCTCCTGTAGGCAACTGCCTCAGATGCGAGTCATTGTTAGAACACCAAATTACTAAGTCGCTGACCAACAAGAGGAAACATCCTACAATGATGGTTGGAGGACATACCAAAGAGAACGTTTTTTTAGCAGTAGGACACTCAGTAGCCCTAGGAGAAAGGAGTATCCCAGGCTACAAATGTAACAGTGCTGAGATCCCCTTTTTGCTCTGTGAACCAAGGGTTGTTCCCTGAAACATTGGTCCTTGAGTGGCAAGTTCTCAATCCCAACACCAGTGGTGCATTCTGGTTTGCTCATCACACTATTCCAGTTATAAAGCATTCAATGGTCCCTGGGAGTCTGCCCAAGAGAACAGCCCTCCCTAACCCTGTTTTCCACAGCTCATCTTATGGTATGCCCTGGTGAGTTGTTTTCCATGAGACTGCCTCCCCTTTTTATATAGTCACTGTGACTAAACCCTCACAGCAAACTTTTACATCTTTGTTGATTCAAAGGGACAGCTCTGCGATTTTGCCTCACTCATTGGAGCATTGTCACTGATACATACCCAAAACACGGGGAACCACTATGTGGACAGTGACCTCAGAATGCCTGGAGACTGCAGTTGAGGCTTTCCTGAATGTTCCTCTGGGTTCTTTCTGACATCCACAAACTACTCCTTCCCAGAAGGCAGAGCAATCACCCACCACTTCTGATCTTTCCTGCAGATCTTGTGGTTTGGATGGCATCTGTATTCTGTTTTATGGTAGCAGCATTCCTACCTCTGATGAGTTAGCTCATGGAGGAAGGGCTGTAACTCATCTGTGTCTCTGAGATTAGGGGTCTTACGCCTTACTGCACATGTACACAAACCTCTCTCATGCACACCTTTTGCATGCTATATTGTTACCGCTCAGAAAAGCAAAAGCACCGGCGGGACATCTCTTAGGCGAAGTGTTATTTGTTGGCTAAAATGGACTGTCTGAACTGCTTGGCTCAGCTGTCTTGGCTGGCAATGAAGGACTAGCCTTCTTGGCCCACATAGACACAAGGAAGAAAGGACATGCTATTTTAACAGATGATGCGAATGGCTGGCTGTCCCTTATCTAAAGTATGAAAAATTACCAAGAGTTACACTGAGAGGTGGGTGGATCCTTTCAAGTGACAAAATCAGATGCCTCCAGGTCCCACCCAGGGAGGGCCATAGTGTCAGAATTACTTAGCACTCATTTGGATAGATGGGCACTCTCTCAGAGCAAAGGATAGCTAAAGCAGGAATCCAAGTAATCTTGGTCCCTGGGTGCAGCTCAAGAGCCTAGAAGCTGTCAGGCCTCTTATCTTTTGACTGATGGCCAATGACCCTGAGGCAGGGCTCTTGGAGGCAGGTCCTGCTAAGAAGAAGCCATTCCCACTGAGACAAGTCAGCCTGTCCTGAAGAGTCTTGCCAGGCCTGATCATGAGTGGCAAATGCAGAGCAGAGAAATCTAACACCATACCTTTCTTTGTTCATTTTTCTCTTAACAAAACCCTTTTCTCTTTCATTGGCACTGACTTTTACTGGTAGCATTGCTTTGTCTCGCTGTAACCCTGAACTATGAAATCTTTCTCCCCAGGCATGGTTTTATTAACCACCTCCACTTCAAAATACAGCCAAACAACTAATCAATTTGTTTCTTCTCTCTCACCCTCCCATTTTTCAGCCAAAGAACCTGAAATTGGAAATTTAACTGTTTCTGACATCACTCCCGAGAGCTTCAATCTCTCTTGGACGGCAACCGACGGGATCTTCGACATGTTTACTATTGAAATTATTGATTCCAATAGGTTGCTGCAGACGGCAGAACATAATATATCTGGTGCTGAACGAACTGCCCACATCTCAGGGCTTCCCCCTAGTACTGATTTCATTATCTACCTCTCTGGAATTGCTCCCAGCATCCGGACCAAAACCATCAGTACCACAGCCACCACAGGTACATGAGCATTTGTTTCTGACACTCTATCTCTCCACAGTCTTTGTCAGCAGGATGAAGCTACTTCATTTCACTGGCCAATGAGGTGCGAGCCATGGAATACTAGCTTTCCGAGGTTGCTGGATGCACCATTGCCTAACAGAATTCTCTTCCAACAGCCACCTAAATGGTACTTTTGCAGGAATCCATGTGTCTGATTTATTATAAGCAGATCATTATAAGTATCATATGACACTTTATCCAGGTTGCCATAAAGCATTTGAAGAAAGGAACTCTCCCCTTGGTAACTTCCAAACCATCATGAGGATTGTCCTGGGTTTGCAAAGATGTCTCTTTCAGTCAAATTTACATTGTTTTGTTATCCTAGCTTCTTTGCCTCCCTAGAGTCTTGAACAGCCTCATACCCAATTATCCTAGTAATTTAAGGAAATTGTCAACAGTGTCCTGTTTGTTGTTGTTTGTTTGTTTTTTTTCTCCAGTTTGGAAAATTAAAAGAAAAAGCAAAGGTAGTTAACTCATCAGGTAAGCAGGAGGTAGTCACATCATCCACATCACCTCAACCTCAATGCCAGCTGTAGAGGAAAAACTGCCCCCTGTCCAGAATGTTGAGAAACACATAGTACAAAAAGGAGATGATAGTCATATTCAGATAAGGAGAAGTCCCAAAGGAAGCAAACTGTTCTTGCTCTGGATATCTACTACTGTGGCATGTGTTCTGTGCCAGATGATTTCTGTTGTGCAGCAAGAAGGAATCATCTGTGAATTTAAGGAGGAAAGGTTTGTCCACTCTAGCAGTATTCTTAGCACATTTGAGGCAATGCCTTCTCTTTATAGTTAAATTGGTGCACCCCACACTAGAAATATATATATATATTTTTTTATAATATATGTGTTTTTTTTTTTTTTTGTGTGTGTATAAAATGCAGTTTTTTCCTATAGTTCACAAAAGAGGATCTATGTTCTAGGGAACCCAAGAAAAGGATTGTTATTACAACATCAAAATTATCTTCTACTTAGGTCACCAACGGTTGGCAGAGACCTCATTTGTATGCTATTTTAGACTGCAAACTATGATCAGAGTTGTAGAAAGCGGGATCCAGGAATACTTAGCCCCCAGACCATTAATATTAAAGTATAATAAAACAGAGGGGGCAAAAATCAGTCAACCATATGCACTTGGTTTGAATTGGTTTTCAACAAAGAACAATTCCTTATCTGAAAGGTGGAGTCTAAAAGCCTTACGAATTTAGTCTTCTGTATTTTAATTTTGATTATAATGGTGATTCAGATGGACATATTTTCATATATAATCTTCTTGCTTTCATAGACAGCTTTCTACCTAGCTACATCCCTACCTCAAATATGACCTTAGGAACTTGCCCTTAATAGCTTTCTTATAGAAGTTAGTTGTTTTGATCATACTCTGTCCTGTGTTATCCTGAAACTCTGTCATCCCTAGCCTCAAACAAGTCTTCTTCTAATTACACCATTTACCTGCACAGACCAATAGGTAGGCAGCATCCTCAGATCCTCAGTCCATGCAGCCACAAGTGCTTCCCACTGGGGGTTCTTCAGCCTCCATTGAGCCCCTTCTGAACAACGTTTTAAAAATCAGCTACTGCCCATTTTTCATCCTCTTACTTCTACCAGATCCTTCTCAGTTTGATAAAACTATCTAACCAGAGCTTTACAGCTTTAAAAAAAAATGACACCACAAATTAAGGAACTTCGGAGTCTAAATGCTCTTCCCTAAATAGCCACTCCCATCTGGAGTTGCTCTGTTTGTATTGAGTTAACATGACTCATTTTCTTTCAATTCCTAAACCATCTTTTCCTCCACCCTTAAGTGATATTTCCTCATAGTACCCATTCTCATCTGCCTGTGATCTTTCTAATCAGTGTCTCCTGTGTCTCACTCAAAGGACTGTCTGTGTGCTGTTTTGGGTCAAAGTGATCTACAGTCTTTTTCCATCTGCCAGGATTTTATATATCAGTGCCCTTAGAATGTGAAAGAGACCCTAAATTGCAACCAAAACACCTCATGGGAAGACCAGTCATGGCCATCTTGTTCTTGAGATTTTCGTTTGTCTGGATTCGTGACAAATAGGCTGCTCTCTTTTGACATCTACTCTGTCAAGCATGCACTGTCACCCACTCTTGTCTGTTCCAAAGCACCAGAACTTTCTTCCCATCCATCAACTTGTCAAAATCACACTGCATGTGGTGAATATGCAGAGCACTCAATCTTTAAACATGTCTGTCTCTCTTAGAAGCAGACAGCATGTCAAGGAAGTCTTTGTAAGGGTTTGACAAGGTGGGAGAAAAATGTCCCTTGCTTGCATGGAATGCTGGACACACCCTAACTAGCATTCTCTTCCTGGGATTTGTCTTCTGTCTCACATTTCAGTGTGGCTGCATCCTCTAGGCATTGAATGAAGGTAACACTAACCTCAGGAACCAAGGCCCCCGTCTGCATGATGAATGCTCAGGCACTGACAATCTTCTTGCAGTCCCTGCATCTTTAATTCAGGAGATTGCTTCTACAACAAAAGATGGTGGAGAACTCAATTCCATCTGGAAGACTTCATCCTCTCTGTGGTTGAAAAAACTTGCCAATGTGGTAGTGAAAACTCCAGCATTATCAACACCTCAAATTGACAGGGAAGAACAGCCGTGCCATTGCTATGGCTGTAAGCTGTTCCTGAGCCAGATGGGTTTGACCCTTAGAGACCTTAGAATAGTTGTGCCATGCAGTTTTGCAGTTAAAATTCACTCAGAGGAGCCCATTCTTATCTCTGAATATCGGAGCTGAAGGGAAACAGCTTCCAGGTTTGGAAAAATAGTCTGCCTCTTTCCAACCCTAAATACTATTACTAGCTCAGTCTTCTAGGACTACTGCTTCTCTTTAAAATGCAACCTGGTTTGACTTACTTCACATTATTATTATTCAATTAATGACTAGGAGTCTGGTACCACATACATCTCAGTTGACACTAGCTGTGAAGGGCTCTTATGTTAATATGCTCATTATTGACTGTTTAAGGGACATGAGAAGTTTTACCTCAACAGAGCTCCCTTTTTACAGTGGTTCCATTAAATAAATTCCCTAATCAAGGAACTCTAGCTTAACTTCAAGTTTCCTCCAGCTTTTATAGCTACCAGATGTTCATTAATGGAAATCATCTTCACTTTCACAGCATTTGGGGTGAAATATGGATTTTCCTAATATGCATACATTCCAATGCCCTTGATGAAATTCCACATAAGTATGGATGTTAGCCTTTAATTTGTGCATCTATACAGGTCAGATGAACACTAAGAAAACCCCAAGAAGTACTCTCTAAAGGATGTTCAGTAGGACAGCAGCTTCTTGAGGCACTGGAAGAGATTCCTAAGATAGGGGATTCATTGGTCACTAAGTCTATGCAATGCTGGGGTGAACTAGATTGCATAGATTCATTTAAAGAACAAACTTATCAAAGCTTTTGAAGGGAAGCATGCTCTGGGAATCTTTATGGTAAAAGAAAATGGTTGCTGATTATGGTGGATGCTTCAGCCTGAAGCTGTCTTTACCTGGGACATCTTGTAAGGCCAGTGGACCTCAGAGATTTGGGGAAATATAGCCACATTACCTTTTATATGAGTCCTGTCTGTACTTCTGATGACTGGTTAACTTCCATTCACAAATGACTGCCAAAGCTCTTTCACTTTATATGAGCATCTGCAGAAAAAGCAATAACTTCTTAGTCATATAGCCAATGCAAGCAAAGACACTGCCTAACATTCTTTTTTATTTTATTTTTTTCTGCAAGTATTTGGATATATACATACATTCAAATTCTACGGCAAAATTCTGAAGAAATCTACTGCTTCCTTTAATAATACCTCTCTCTTTGTTTCTGCCCATGTTCCTTCCCTTCAGAGCCAGAACCACAGTTGAGCACGCTAATCCTTAGCAATATTACTCCTGACAGCTTCAACGTGTCATGGACCACACAAGCTGGGCTTTTTGCAAAGATTGTTATCAATGTGAGCGATGCTCATTCACTGCATGAGTCTCAGCAACTCACAGTCCCGGGAGATGCACAGCAAGCTCACATCACGGGCTTGGTGGAGAACACTGCCTATGATGTCAGTGTGACAGGGACCACCTGGGCTGGTGACCCCACCAGACCCCTCACTGCCTTTGTTGTTACAGGTATTCAAAGGTTCTCATTGTCTCTTTAGGATTCTGGGAAAAGGAGATAGGCATTCTAAAGGAAAATCCAATCCCAAACATAGTCTTGACTCCATATGCAAATGTCTTTATTTTTATTTTTAATCTACTTGTTATATATATATATAACAAGTTAATTAATATATGTGCAAAGTGATATTTAACGTATGTATATATTGTAGAGTCACTAAAGCAAATCAAATAATGTATCAATCATGCCATCTACCTTTTGTGATGAGGATATTTAAAATCTAACCTTCCAACAATTTTGGAACATCCAAGTTGTTATTATTAACTGAGGCCACTATTCTATGCAATAGCTCATCCAAGCTTATTCCTCTTGTCCAATTGAACTTTGTACCTTTTGACCAATGGCAATCGGTCAACCCCTGCCTTTGGTAACCACTCTTCTCCTCTCTGCTTCCATCTATTCAATTCATTTAGAGTCTTCAAAAAAGGGAGATCATGAAGTGATTTCTTTTCCTGTGTCTGACTTATCTTAATGTGCTCCAGGTTTACCTATGGAGTCAATAATGACAGAAGTCTCTTCATATTCATATATATATATATATATATATATATATATATATTATATATATATATATATAGTGTATTTACCATATTTTCTTTCCAGCTTATCCACTGATAGGAATGGGTTGCTAACAATAGCAAAGACACCAAATGTAAATTTCTAACCCTGAAAAGCAATGCCACTCCTCAGAAGGAGAGGACTATCACAGCCCCTCATGGGAGCTCTTACACTTGTATAGAGCTTCAGGAATCTTCGTGCCCATTTTATAGGATATTTTATCCACAACACAGAGAGTCTGAATAAAGAGTAAAACCTATATTAGTGAAAATCTATAGCAGGAATTTTGCCCATAAATTATGGGAGATAGGATGTAAAGTGCCTATCCTAGTATCCTTGAAGTCCTCCAAATACTATAGCTTGTCATTTAAAAAAGAAAAAAAAAAATTCCAAACCAAACAAAAAACTTACTCAAAACAGCCAAGCACAACAAACTGACAAGTTCAACCTAGGAAGGCAGGTTAATGCTAAACTTTCCCTACCTATCAAATCTGACCTGTGGCATCTCTTTGAATCACACAAAGGCATGACGCCTATTGTTTGTCCTGATCTTACCTAAGTCAATCGTAAGGTTTCACATGGTTTCAGAAAAGTACATTTCTAACCTGACAAACCTCAAAAAATGCTTAGAAATTCTCTTCTACTAATGGTAACTCTAAGAAGACAGATGTTGTCATCTGCCTTTACTAAGCTAGTCCCTCCCAGAGTCTAAATTACTATAAGTGAGATATGTCAATAAGTACAACTAAATATTTATGGTAGCTGAGATCAAGCCTGGTTGATTTCTAAAACTCTCTTACATCATCTAACCAACACAGCCTCGGCAAGTTGCAAATTTATTTGAACCCCAATTTCCTTATGTTAGGGAAGAGAGCCCACTGGTGCTCCTGTCCACCTACATTAGGAATCCAGCAAACACAGGTCAAATGTAACTACTTTGCATCCTCTGGATGTCCTATGGATACTATGTCCCTCCTGCTGTTTCCCAACAGTAAAGCTGTCTTTTTCAAAGTAAACAAGGCTGGGGTGTAGCTCAGAGGTGAAATCCTTTGCCCAGCATGAGTAAGGTCTTAAATTTCTCCTCATTCCTGCACATAAATAACTAAAAGAACCAACAAGCCCAGATGAAACAATAGAAACATGCATTACAATTTCCTCTAAGTGGAACATTGGGTGTATAGCATAAGACTTTAAACGGTTATTTTATTTTTCTATTCAATCATCACATGTGAACGTAAGCCGTTTCTTAAGTACAGTGGAAAATGAGAGGTGAGTCTTCCTACCCTGAGCACAGAGATCCCATCAGGCCCTTACTTGTCACCTTCTGCAGGACCTCCCACAGAACAGAGAGAAGAGAGGGAGGCAGAAAGAGCCACTCTCAGGAAGGAAGCGTAGATCCAGTTACAGTATTGTTTCTGCTAATCCATAATGTAAAAAGACTCTTCACTTTGAAAGAGGCATACCAAAAGAGAAAAAAAAAATGAATAGGAAAGACTGGGGGTGTCGGGGGAGACAAGCATTTGACTGACTAATTAGCCTGAAAGTACCTGTTTTTACTGGGATTCACTGCTTTGATGGCATGGAGTTACAGAGGCCAGCTATAAAAGGAAGTCAGCACTTATCTAAACAAAAGCAACATTTGAGACCCTTGTTTTACAAACCAAGACTGTTTGAACAGTAAATATGATTTCATCTTTGCTTTGATAAAGTTACAATTCTTGGGAAATCTTCTCATGAAAAAAAAATCACAAAACAAACAGCAACTATTTCCAAATCACCACAGGAAGTCCAAGCCATAGCAAAATTTAAATCTCTGCTTCTGGATGAAGGCATTCATTTGCTTATTCACTCAGATGCCAATTACTTCTTTTTTAAACATTTTCTTTATATCTCAGGGATTAGTACAAGATTATTTATCACTTGGAAACTTCTCAGTTAGCTGGAAAAAAAGAAAGGTAGGAAGGAAGGAAGGAAGGAAGGAAGGAAGGAAGGAAGGAAGTTAGATTCAGCATTGCTGTGGAGTGCCATTGTACTGGAGAGGATGTGTTGGGGCTTCTCCTCCAATCTTCTCTATGCCTCAGGATGTGCCAGCACTGGGGCTTTACTAATTTAGGCACTGGGTTAGGATGTGGAAAGAATACTGAACTCAGAGTAAGAAGCCCATGTTGGATCCCAGCTTACCCATGTACTAGATCTGGGACCTTGGACAAGTCTTCCTTTTCCCATTAATGTAATGAAGGTTAGCAGGCTGGTAGCAATGCCTCCCTTACAGTATCATTATGTTACACTGGATCAAGGATGTGCAGCCTCCTCAACTGGGAGGTTTTTTTTTTTCAGAAACTTGGCTGCCATAAGGTCACTTTGGGAAACCCAAAAGGTGTGTGAAAAGACCCCTTGGCAACTAGGGAAAAAAAAGTGTGTCTGGGACACAGATGTTTGGTGAATGGTGGGCAAGGCATGATAACAAAACATGTTCTTGCTTTCTAACTTTACCCAGAAAATTAAACAGCACAAGAATTGCCAAACCTTAGAATCTCTTCCTGGACCATAAACATAAACTGCTAATTTGGACAAACAACAACACAACAAATCTTACTGGTTGATCCCATGATCCAAGCTTATGAAGCTGGGTCACTCACTAATTGGCCCAATTGACTAGATTGAAAATATAAACCAGAGTAAGATATGAAAAATATCAAAAAAGAGAGTATGCTTGCAACAACAATAAAAAAAAATCTGATTTGCTTTAAAATCAGAAACAGAAAAAAATACATAAAGGTCCCAAACTAACACAAGGTGTCATATTTCTATAGTGAAAAGTACATGACCTGAGTGCAAGACCTTGCTCTATCACATGCTAGATTCAACCACTTAGAAATGTTCTTTTAACCTATGAATGGGAATGACACTTGCTGCATAATCTTGTTGAGAAAATCACCCTACATAACATCATCAGGCATCCAAGGCATTATTGCTAAATGTTTCTTTTCTGAGCATCTAACTTGGGATGATTGACAGGGAATCTATCACTGTTCTTGGAGTCATGAGCATTAACTCATGGGATGATTGACTGGGAATCTATCACTGTTCTGGGAGTCATGAGCATCAGCTCATGGGATGATTGGCTGGGCATCAGTCTATCAGTGTTCTGGGAGTCATGTGCTGCCCTAGCCAAATCAAGGCTGCTAACCTGAGTCATTTTCACCCCTCCCTTCTTTCAGAGGCCTTGCCCCTTCTGGAAAATTTAACCATTTCCGACACTAATCCCTACGGGTTCACAGTTTCCTGGATGGCATCGGAGAATGCCTTTGACAGCTTTGTAGTAACGGTGGTGGATTCTGGGAAGCTGCTGGACCCCCAGGAATTCACACTTTCAGGAACCCAGAGGAAGCTGGAGCTTAGAGGCCTCATAACTGGTATTGGCTATGAGGTCCTGGTCTCTGGCTTCACCCAAGGGCATCAAACCAAGCCCTTGAGGGCTGAGGCTGTTACAGGTATTTCAGTTCAAGAGAGCCATATTCTCCTCTCCCTAGTCCTTTTTGTGTAGTCTGTTCACAGGACCACTGTGATATTAACATTTTGTCTGTATTCCCAACTTAATCCACAAATGTGGCTTGTTCTTTCATGTTTTCCCCATGCTTTCTCTTGTTTCCAATATCTAATGAGTACTCGTTCCTCCCATCCTAGAAAGGAGAAGGTCGAAATGTTTCCCTTCAATGTTCCAAGTCCCTTAGTCCATGTCTTGCCCGTAGCCCTCACATGCTCACTCCACTGACCTCCCTTTCTGTCCATCCTGACTGGTCCCCAGCTATATTTCAGCCTTCTCAAAAGAAATATACCAATGAGTATATTTTGAAAAAGTATTTTAAAATCTTTGCTATCTGAGTCTCAACCTGTGATCTTAACCAACCTGCCTAGTTGTCTTATCATTGGAAACTAAATGAATTCATTAAATTGGTCTTTTATAAAAACTAATATCAAAGAGGTTCTTCAACACAGACTAAATCCATAATGTTCTCAAGACTAATACTTCCTACAGAAATATCACATTAACGATCTTAACAGTCAAAAATCTGTGTTTCCCAAAGTATTTCTAGAGAAAACAAGCTCTAGGGACTGTTTAAAGGTCTCATTTGATGACATTTCATTTTCAGATAAGTTGGAAAGCAGGATCTTTGACCGCCCAGGCTTTTCAGAATATCTTACTGTGTATCTCACAGGGAGCAGTATCCCCCAGACTTGTTTGACAAGAGATGCTTTGTAAAGGAAGGGGATAAAACAGGAATAGTTTGTTCTGAACACGCTTTGGGAAACCCAGCTTCAGATTGATTTTGACATCGAGTTTTGTCTAGTTACCAAAATGAAACCCTGGGTAGAAAGTATGTTTAAATATATTCCATGAGGTTTCAATCCTCCTTCTACCATCTAAACACTTACCTGATGCCTAAACCAGCAAGAAAATAAAATGGACGGAAATGAGAGTGAAGAATGGCAGCTTTCTTCTGTGTAGCAGCTCCTGCGAACAAAGCCAAAAGACCAGAGTATTTTAAGTCATTTTGCTCAGGCTTGAGGGAAATATGATCATCAGAATCATTATGGATAGTTCCACAGATCATTAAAGTTGGTTTATTTGTCTTTTCAAAAGAAAAGAGAAGGCGCTCACAGAGGATGGGCACTCAGCCACTGGAAGACAGAGAGCAAATGTAAACAAGTTATGGCTTTGAACTTGTTTAATAATGCCTGGGAGGGGCCAATGCTAAGTCCAGATGTGGATTTATGCAGTTACTTTCAGACAAAACTCACAGATGCAAGAGTATGCTTGGCTTGTATTGAATGTGTCAACTCCATGTTTTCCCTCTCCTCACCCTACTAGACTTGTTAATATGGAATGATTTCCTTTCCTGCTACCTCAGGACACTCTGTCTCTGAAAACTGAGGCATCACTGCATTCTGATTATCCACCAGAAAGAAGACTGTATGGACTGCTAAGTAATGCTCTGTTTCCTCCTTCTCCCACCACTTTCTCTCCCTCTAGAAGCTGAACCGGAAGTTGACAACCTTCTAGTTTCAGATGTCACTCCAGGCGGTTTCCGTCTGTCCTGGACTGCTGATGAAGGGATTTTCGACAGTTTTGTTCTCAGGATCAGAGATACTAAAAAGCAATCCGAACCACAAGAAATAACCCTCCCTTCCCCCGAACGTACCAGGGACATAACAGGTCTCAGAGAGGCCACTGAGTATGAAATTGAACTCTATGGAATAAGCGGTGGAAGGCGATCCCAGCCAGTCAGTGCCATAGCAACAACAGGTACTGTAAACAAACAGGTGCCATAGCAATGATGGATACTATTAACAAACAGGAGAGGAGAGAGGAAAGTCAAGAATCCCCTTCCTGTAGGGCTGTGTAATTACAAGAGCTCTTGATGCAGACAGGCTGGAATTTGCATCCTGGTTCCTTCAAGACTGGGTGGGCAAGTCTTTACATCAAAAAAGAGTTTGATGACAGTTACCTAGCAGGGTGGTAAGGATTCAGTGAATTAATTTATGTAAAACCCATGGCGTGGCATCTGGCATGTAGCAAAGGCTCTGTGAAGGAGAGCTAGTCATGGTATCTCTCATATATCGTCATCTTGGCAACTACAGGACATTTTAAATTCCAAAAACTCTTCCTTCTTTTTCACTGTACATATCCAAGAACACAATCCTTTGTTCTTTGGTCAAATATTCCAGTTGCACTAGGTGAGGGACAATGGAGACATGGCACCCAGATCTGCAAAGATTAATGTTTATGAGATGTCCTACATGAACCATCAATACCATGGTTAGCAAACTGAATGATGGAGCGGGCAAGACTATCAGGACAGTCTTCCTGAGATTCATGAACTTGAATGGACACTTTTAGCATATGTAAGCGCCCTCTAGAGGGGAAATAAGACCCTATTCCCTGTCAGCTATGCCAAGGAGAAAGGAAAAGATGGCTAGATGCATAGTTGTTATGGCCATAAAACTTATGTGACTCTTTAGAGGGAGAAAGAAGTACCTGGAAGTATGGTCATACTTTTAGAAAATGGAGGGAAGAGTCAAGATGGCATTCTATAGAGACAGCTACCTCAAAGGAAGTAGAGGAAGAAATCAGAAAATCCTAGGGAAAGGATAAAACCTGAGAAATGATCAGCTAGCTACACACAGAGGGGCTCAGCCTCCTCTATTGATGCACCAAGAATCTGAGACCCAGAAAACTGAAGTGCTGTGCCTAAGTTCATTCTACTATGAAGAGCTTATTTTGAGTGTTACTGTAATTATTTTAATAAGCAAACCGGATGACCAATAACTAATGAATGTATATACTTACTTGTCTGACAGACACAGAGCCTATTAGCCCCAATTTCCTACTCTCTATGTTAAGACATGTTTTGTTGTATTGGGAGTGCAGGAGTGGGTTTGTGGTGAGTGTGTGTGTGTGTGTGTGTGTGTGTGTGTGTGTGTGTGTGTGTGTGTCAGAGAGACAGTATAGACAGAGATATACTGTGTGTCCCTTATATATGTGTGATATGGTATGTGCACAAGTGTGAGTATGCAGGTGCCCAAGCCTACGTGTGCACAGGGGCCAGGAGCGGAAGTGGGGTGTCCTGCTCTATCACTCTCTACCATGAGACAAAGTTTGTCACTGACCCTGGAGCTGGACTTACAGCCAGAAAGCTCCAGAGATCTCACACACACACACACACACACACACTCACACACACACACTCAGAGCAGTAGAATTATACACACAAGGCGATGCCTGGCTTCTTTACGCAGGTGCAGGAGATTTCAACTCAGGATCAGGACCTCCCTTCCCACCAAGCCATCTCCCAGCCCACCTTGTTTTTTCACAAGATAGCTCTGACTGAGACTTGGGGCTCAGCAGTTCAGGTAGGCTGGCGCAGGCGAGCAAGTCCCAGGGATCCCATCACTACTCCCCCAAAGGATTAGATTACAAGTGTGACATCATGCCATTCTCCACATGGCTGCTGAGGGCTGAACTCAGATCAGGATGCTTACGCAGTAAGCACACTACAGGCTGAATTATCTTCCCAGCACCAAAACAGACATGCTATTGTATTAAGAGACAGGATGTAAGGGGCTGCAGGAATCAACCCACAGAAACTATAACCAGTACTTGTAGACATGGAGACAGTGCATTAATTTAGTGGGAGGAAAAGCACGGCTCCCTTGCACACAGCCTCCCCACTTCATGCATTGGTGGCATGGTGTTTAGCATAGCTGCCTTCCAGAGTCCCCCAGCCCAACTTTGATCTCCTTCTCCCCGTGGCTGCCACAGAATGGCTCCAGATCAGAGGCACAGACTGATCTTGGTTTATAAACACTGCTCTTCAAAGTTTACATCTGATCACTGATTATTGTTTTGCTGAGTTTTTTTCTCTAGAAGCCCTGTAGTTCTAAAGGAAAAAAAAAAAAGAAATTAGCATGAGTTGATTTGCTTTCTTAAGAACAAAAGGAAAGGCAGAGCCTGTTTCTTTGGGGAAGACCCTCTCTGAGCCTCCCCTCTATGGGGTCTTAAATTCACAGCCAAAGAGAAAAGAGCATATATGCATATGAACTGTGTGTAACCATGCATGTGCCCACGTGCTCCTGCGCATCCATGCTCTGGGACTAGGAGAGGCCAGAAGAGGTCGTCTAAACACAGCAAGCACATGCCTAACGTCACCTTCAGCCCCTAGCTTCAAACTCCCTTGAATTTGCTAATCCCCTTTTCCCTCTCTTTCTTCCCTCACGCCACTGTGAACCCTCCTCAACGTCAGGCTGTCCCCCCTTACCTCCTGATAACGGTCTGCCATGATTCCCCTTCATAAGAGATCTCTGTCTGGCTACCAGCTGTCCACACTTGAGTACCCAGAACTGCAGGGAAGGCAGTGCAACCTAGCGGTTAGCCAGTGGTCTCTGAACAAACTCTCAGAGACTAGGCGTGTTTCTGGCGCTTAGCATCTGTGTGACCTTGGGCAAGTCTCAAGCCCCTCATCTGGAAAACAAAACTCAACTCAAAGGTCAGCATAAGATTTAAACATGGCACAAAGAGTGACTGTTTAACTCTTTCCTTGCCTGTTTTAACAATGCTAGCTATTACATGCTTGATGAACTGGAAATTGTATTTCTAATAGACAACAAAATCCAAGAGTTAAGAAGAAAATAGCGGTGGGGTCTGGCTGTGTCGCTGCACATGGTTCTACCTCGAGGCAGTAAATATTACCGCTTTTTCTTGTCTCCAGAAGTATGCAAATACACAGAATTAAACAGACACTGAATTCTCTGAGCACTGTGTTGGAAGGCATCACTCACTCCTGGTGTTTTGTGCTGCATGTGCACGTCTTATCAGTGGACCTGAGATGATCCCATAGTCACCATTCAGTCGTCCTCCTATGTATGGACACTTGGCTTATTATTTGTGGTGTTCCTCTGTCCGTGCACTTGCAGAAGCTTCTCTTCCCCACTGTGGTCAGACCTCCACAGAGAGACGCTCCCTCCTCCTCTAGGAAGAAAAGCACCGCCAGACCCTTGTGCATGATCCTGAGAGTCCCTCCAAATTAGGCAAGCAACCCATTAACAGAGAATCGTGATTGCCCTTCTCTTTCAGAGACTCCCACAGTCCACCAATGGTGCTCACATAAGAACCTGAAGAGATTTTCTTGGTCTGTCCCAGTCTCTGTCCGTACACATATGTTCCTGCAGCTCTCTTCAGTCTGAAGGCCTAAAGTGTAATTAACACCTCTTTTCTCACCCTCCAGAACAAAGTCCCCGCTGTAACCTGCCCACATTTCCCAGTCAGGCAGGCACCCTCTGAACTCTTCAGCTCCATTTCAGTCAAGATGAACTTGAAGACACACCACAGAGTTGCAATTACATTATTTTGAAAGCCCGATCAGCATATTTCAAAAATACCTGCTTAGCGAAACTCCCATGATATAACGCAGGCTTTTCATGTCTGATGTCTCTGATTCAGAGTCACACCTTTTCCCAAGAAGCATAAAGACAAAAACCACCAACTGAAAAGCACAAGCTTTATGCCACACACACAACCAGACATGTTGCTAAATGTCTAGTACACAGGCAGGCCGAGGGAGAACCACCTTCAGCCCCATTTCACAGATGTAAATACTGAGCCTCAGTGTGCTAAGGTCTTTTTAGGGTGTAAAGCCAAGGTGGAACTCTTACCAAGGTTATTTCTGCTCCAAAGTTCTTGTCCACAAACCCAGGTCTCAGCTGTCCTCTTAACTGAGCACAAACCTAATGCATATTAAGTAACCAATACAAATTTGTAGAAAGGGAACTAATTTCTAAATGGTTAACAATTGCCGCTGATAAAGGCATTCATTATGGATTTTGAGAGGCAAGGCTTTATGTGGAGAGCAAGCAGAAACCCTTTGAGAGCTTTTTTTAAAAAATCAATTCCATGTATTTAGCTAATGGAAGTTCTTTTTTTTTTAATTGAGTCTAATTATAAAGAAAGCATTACCTAGGTCTCCCCTACATTTTGTTGTTGTTGTTGTTTTGTTTTTGTTTTGTGTGTGTGTGTGTGTGTGTGTGTGTGTGTGTGATGAATGTGTATTCACACATGTGTCACCATAGATGTTTGAGAGATGTAGGTACATGTGTGTGCTCATGCTTACAGAGCCAGAGGTTGGATATCATCCTCTATCACCCTGCACCTTATATACAGAGACAATATCTCTCACTAAAACCCAGAGCTTGCCAATTCAGTGGATCTAGCTACCTGAAGCTCATAGAAGGGAATGGATATCTTGCCTCTACTTCCTTAGGACCCGGGTTACAGGTGGGTCACTGTAGAAAGGGAACTAAAAACCCAGTTTTTATGTGGATACTGGGCATCTAAACTCAGATTCTCACATTTGTGCAGCTAGAGTTTTACCTGTTAAGCCACATCCCTAGCCCCTCTCCAGCTTTTAAATAGACGTGATTCCATTGTTCTGTGCTTAGCTATCTGTTGTAAGGCTCAAGATTTGAGGACCCTATTCACAGCAGAAAGTTACACACTGAAGTTCTTCAGTATGAAAATATCATGCCCAGTGGAATTCCACCACTGTTGTGACATTGCTACTGATGATACCTGGCTGCTCTCCTACCACCTCTTTTACCAAACACATTCCCCTGAGTATATAATAGACCAGGCCACTGATTCTTACAGCGTATAAGACAGTGTAGATATTGTCGGCATTTTCTGAATGAAAAACTGAGATCTAGAGGAGAAAGCTTTGTCTACAAGATACCAGCTTCTAAAATGTGGCATAACCTACATCAACCAGCAAGGTTTCCAGTTAGAACAAGTCAGTGAATCAAGCAGACAGGGAAATCTTCCAAGGTAGAGTTCACGCACATCAGTAGAGTCTGCTCACAGCTAGACTCATCTAGCTCCTCTCTGGGGGTACCTGACAGTGCAGGGTAGCCTGTGTAAGAAAGGGTCACATAAGGAAGAAAAGAAAAAGGACAATTACATCTAGTGAATTCTCTGCGTGCCAGAGGCTATGCTAAGGGTTTTACATCCATTATCTCCACTAATCCTTAGAACATTCCTGTGGGTACCACTTTCCCCATTGGAGAGATGTAGCAACCAAAGCTCATAGAAGGGAAGGGACTTGCCCCAGGTTGCCCAGCCTCTCAGTGGTATTTGAACAATTAAGATCTTGTAGGTTCCTGGGACCCTGTGGTTTAAAAAAAAAGAGAAGAAAAGACTTGCCATGGACAGGTTGAATTAAAAAGAAAAAAAAAGGCAGCCACAGAGACTTGGGGTAGTTTCCGGGTCACAGAAGAAAGTTGTAGGAGAAGATGAGGAGATGTCTCTGATCAGAGAAAAGGACAGAAATGGATAGGAAAAAATTTCTCTCCTCAAATCTCTATGTGCCTCTAAACTTCACAGTGGGTTGAAGCAGGGAAGCGATAAGGAAGCAGGCTATCTAGGGTCCAGAAATTGTTTCCTGAGCTAGTATGTCAGCCGAAGCAGGCAGAATCCTAAGCCAAAAAATACAGAGAAAAGCCAAAGGAAACCAAATTTGGGGAGGAGAAAATAAGGCAGCAGAAATGTCCCCTGGGCGTGGGCTTCCCACAGGCAGACAGACCCCATGTCCACTGGTGCGAGCTTTAGTGATGACCTGACTTTGCTTCTTGGCTTTGGAGCTCCTTGAAGATTCAGGAGTGGGCTGTCAAGACTAGTTCCTAAGTAAGCTTAATTTCTGAATGCCATGCTGTTCTTGGATCAGTGGCCCTATCCAGTGATCCAGAAACATCTCATTGGAAGAATGTAGTTAGAGAAGGAAAGCTTACTTTGGCCCTCTGTATAATGGCTACAACTGCATTTTCATCTCGGGCATTTCTATATGAGAAGTAAGCCTTGTGATTTGGAAAACTATATGTTTTTTAAGACTTAGCATTAAAAAGAAACAGAAAACAAAGATCTGAAAAATACTAAAAATGAAATCAAAGAAAGTTATTCAGGTCTGTGGAGGCACTCTCCTTGCCTCTATGGAAGCCAGCAAACATGCTAACATCCATCTTTGGTGAAGCCCACAGTCACTCCTGGTCTACACAGTCACTGTGTCTGTAGTGGATTTTCTTTCATGTCACAATGTGAGCATGTATCACGCATTCTCTATTCCTAAGGCTTGGCTCGTACATCAACTCCAGATACTATGTTTTTCCTGGTAAGAAACCCAGGAAAAATTACTGATGGTCAAAATAGGTGATGTTTCAGAGTTCCTATCTTGTTTTTTCCTTGACAGCCATGGGTTCTCCAAAGGAAATCATGTTCTCAGACATCACTGACAGCGCAGCCACGGTCAGCTGGAAGGCACCTACTGCCCAAGTGGAGAACTTCCGGATTACCTATGTGCCTATGACAGGAGGTAGGGGACCTGTGGAAGAAAGAGGGTGGGAAGAGCATGCAAGATTACAATTAAATGGTGAATGAGACCCTGGTTGTTCTTATCACACCCCCAAACCCCCCCAAAAAACATCATGGCTAATGAAAACCACTTCCCTCTTTCTGAGACCATCTAGAAAGACTTCCTTTGTAAAGTTCTGTAAGACATTTGAAAGACACTATCTTAGGGAAAGTCACTTGATTAACACCCTTTCTGGTCTTGAAATTGTAAAAACATCTTCCAGGAAATTGGTTCCCCCTATTGTTTGAACACAAGAACAGAAGATTTACACCCTGCTTTCCTCTTTGATCACAGTCATCTGGAAAGCTAGTCTGAGCTATGTGTAAGGTTTTGCCCTTGGGGCCTGCTTCTGCCTGGCTCACTACAGACTTAGCCAAGTTACAACTCAGAACACAGAGACTTTAATGAAGACCTTGGGAAGTATAGCCCCGAACACAGCTTTTCACGAACTCTGCGTGACTCTCAGCCTCCCGAACACTGCGACCCTTGGGTACAGTTCCTCGTGTTGTGGTGACTCCCAATCATACACTTATTTTTGTTGCTGTTTCATAACTGTAATTTTGCTAACTTTATGAATTGCAAAGTAGATATCTGTGTTTTCTGGTGGTCTTAGGCAACCCCTGTGAAAGGGTCTGGATCCACAGGTTGAAAACCGACATCCTAGTACGTAGTAAGCTGCCCATGGTTGGATGTTTGCAAAGGCACACTGGTTGGTAGCATCAGCACCGTAGCATCTCCATGAGGAGTTTGAACAGCTGGTTTGCAAACTCTTCACCAGTCCTGAAATTTTAAGAAATATAATTTCCAGACTCCCTAATAAATTTAAGAGAACAAACTTAACTGGGACCATCTTTATATCGTGAATAGAATCTCTCAAAGTAAGGGAGAGATTAGTATTCTAAGTGAAGTCAATGAGTTAAGTATTCCAGATATAGGCTACACTGTAAGCTTCACATAGAGTTCATGGAGGGGAAAAAAATTAAGAAAAAAAAAATTGTGCAACATGCCAACACCTTCCCGAAAGGAAACTTGCCATTTTTAGTATACTGTGACTTCATGATTTTTTCCTTTCCTGACTGGGTTTTTGGCATCTGCACCAATGGAAAAAGCATTATACAAAAAGTAAGGGCTTTTCCTTCATGCCAGTGGGTGGGAGAAAAGGAGAGGAAGTCAAGAAAATGAAATTTTATAAAGATATCATTTCATCTCTCAGTTGGATACACCTATTCAGCCGTGATGAATAAGTGTGAAAGAGTCTCCCCATCCCTGATCTTGCTTTGTTGGTTTCCAGGTGCCCCCTCCATGGTGACCGTGGATGGAACTGATACTGAGACCCGTCTGGTGAAGCTCACTCCTGGGGTGGAGTACCACGTCAGCATTATTGCCATGAAGGGCTTTGAAGAAAGTGATCCCGTCTCGGGGTCACTAACCACAGGTGTGTGCAGTAATCGGTGTTTCATCCTTGCCCTCAGCTTGATGACTCATGACTGAGAATTTCAGAAAGCTGGCTCCAGTGGAAAGTGAGCTGGAATTAGAACATCCGGTGCCTCCCTCTGGCTCATCCTTAGCCTCTAGTAAATGGAGTTGCCCAGAGACATCCTGAATGTCCTCTGGCCTCCATTTCATTAGCTACTGTGGGAAAGAGTCAAGTGTAGGAATCATACTGAGCTGAGTTGAAACCCCACATCTTCCATGTGTTAGCCACATGAGCTGTCAGTTAACTGCTCTGAGGTCTTATTAACTTCTCTGTAGAATGGGCATGATTTTGCTTCCCTCATTAGTGTTGCAGGATCAGTAAGCATAAGTGGGACTTCACCTATGCCCTCATTCCTTCTCCCTGTTGCCCAGAAGCATTGTGAACACTGCAGAACACGTGCTTCCCAAGAGATGGGATGGTGATAACTGTGATATAGCTGTATTGGTTTAAATATTAAGGCAACTTCATGTAGTTAAAGGGGAGATTTATTGTGTGGGGTAACTTACAAGTGAAGGGATAGGTAACAGGGTCTGGGAAAGGTGAAGCTCAGTCCAGGGATGTTCTCTAGAGAACTCTGCTCAATCTACCTCCAGTGTCCAGAATCTAGGAACCAAGAGGTCCGGCCCCATCTGGATCTCGGGTCTTCAGGGGTCCTCTCTCGGCCCTGCCTCATAGGCATGACAGTTACCAAAGCCTCAATGGGGGTGGCACTTCCAGGTCAAAGCTGGAATGGCTACCCACAACATCTAGCCGTTTTCTGTTTGGCAGCTGCTGCATTCGAGACACTGTTGACAAACCCTTGGCATTGCATCCTCGCTGCCATTTGCACTCCCAGCTTATAGAAGACCTGAGGCACAAAAAGATTACAAAGCACCAGGACTAGAACTGTGGAACCAAACTCAAACATAGGTCACTCGGACCCACCCTGTCAACCATTTAAAATAGAGGCTATTTTTCTATTAAAATCTAATTTAAGAATAATGGATTTTATTGTGGGAGAATGAAGTGGAAAATTTCTCTTCAGAAGTCTCTGTCTGTAAACAATTTATCCTTTGAGATATGACAAATTGTCCAGCCCAGTTCATTCAGTGATCCAAAGAATAGGGCCCCCAGCAAATTTCAATTGCATACAAGAGTTGGTAATATACAATTAAAACATCCCATCTGCACTCAAAGTCCTGTCTGCTTTTTACTCAGGCTTCTGTTTTCCCAAAGAAATCTTGCATTCATGATTCTCCACAGCCACAGACACAAAAGCTGGGTGTGTCTCCTCCCAAGGCCTCATTGTCATCGCCAGTTAAAGAAGGGTCTGTACACACATGACGAAGCAGGAAGACACTCGGAGGGGATTGGGTTAGCTCCCCAACACTGGCTTGCCACTGCCTGACTTAAGCCAGTTCTCAGAGGCTCAGGTGCCAATCTGTGACCTGAACCTGTGATGATAGCTGTCTCCATCTCCTAGGCTGTTGAGGGAGTAATTAGGTGATTGGTATAAAAAGTACAAGAGAGATACCACATTCAGGCCAACTTTCAAGAAAGAAGCACTGAGCAAAGAATGAGCTCCCTTAAAACAGGCGGGAGATTAAGATCCCTGGAATATCCTTTGTCAGTACAGGTCATTTGAAAATAACCCCTAAGGGCCAGAGAGGTGGCTCACCTTTTAAGAACACCCACTATCCTTGCAGAGAACTCAAAGCTGATTCTTAAAATTCATATCTGAAGCCTTGAACAACTATACTCACATGCACATACCCCATAAAGGTACACACATAATTTAAAAAAAAAAATAAGCTTTAAAAAAAATCACCGCTAACTTCCAAAAAGCTTCCTTTTGTTGTTGGTGGTAGTGGTGGTTTTTGAGGCAGTCTTATTATATGGCCCTGGCTGGCCATCAATTCACAATCCTCCTGCCTCATCCTACCAGGTCGGAGAATTACAGGATAAAACCTTTAACAAGCATGTCATTGACAACTGAAATCCTGAGAGTGTCCCTTGCCCTTTTTCTCCCTACGGTAGCCACCACTGACAACTGAACCAGTGAAGTGGCCTTTCCAAGGACACAGAGCACAGGCGAATAAACTACAATAGAATTTGAGCTCAGAGAACTCCAGATTATTCAGTATAAAATCCCCTAAATACAGATATCACCCAAAGCCCAGAAAAGCCTCTGGCAGTACTGAACACACAAGTCTCCTCTATATGTGTTCCTTTCCTGGAAAATGGGACATGATGATAACCCTTGTCACACATTCAGCACTGTTCAGGATCTAACAACCCATAATATCACATATACTTCAAAATCACACCAAGGAAAAAGCCGGCCAGTGTTATCATGCCCATCTTACAAGTGAGGAAATAGAGACCCAAACTAACACAGCAACAAGGGAAGGGGTCATGATATAAGCTAGGTTAGTCTGTTCCACATGCCTGACTCTGTGAACCATACAAGCAGGTGTCCTCTGATATTACCCAACATGTGTGAACCCTCTCCCACACTTCTTTCCAGCTCTGGATGGTCCATCCGGCCTGCTGGCAGCGAACATCACAGACTCCGAAGCCTTGGCCATGTGGCAGCCAGCCATTGCCGCTGTGGACAGTTACGTCATCTCCTACACAGGGGAGAGAGGTAAGGCCCTGTCCCACATTCTCTACACTCTTTTGAGGGTTTGTCTTGCTGGAAACTCCTCTCCTTCTCCTTTCAACATGCCACAGAATGACAAAACTTAGCAGTGTACTGGAAAAGCCAGTACATATCCTTGCATCTCGCCACTGCATCCTCAGGAGAGTTGGGTAAGCCATTCAAGGGGAGGAAAGCAGGTGCTTTTCTGCATGTTTTTCTAACTAGACTCTTGAGTTACTCTTCTCATTGCTGTGACGGAATACATGACAACCAACTGAATGGAGAAAAGGTTTATTCTGGCTTCTAATTCAAGAAGATAATTCCCATACAGCAGGCAAGTCCTGGCAGCAGGAGCAGGAAGCTGCTGGTCACATTGTATCCACAGTCAGAAAACAGAGAGTAAATGGAAAATAGGGCAGGCAATAAAACCTTAAGGCTTACCTCAAATGTCTCACTTCCTTCGGCCAATTCTGCTTCCTCAAGGTACCACAGCCTTCTCAAGCAAGGAAATCTAATTCTGTCTTATTGGACACTAAGGATCCAAAGGTTCTGAAAGGCTTTGTCGGGGCTCTGTCACCTCCAGATAAGATTGGGAGGTCCTGGGGTGCCTAGTCTTCTCAGAGGCCACTGGAGGACCTAACTAAAACAAATTTGATTGAAAAAATCTGATTTTCCCCTCCCTTTGCAAAGAGCTATATCAGCTTACCCAGTGGGCAGGTTAAACTCTTGCTGAGACCATCAGCCAAACACAGCTACCAAAAAGTAAATCGAATGCAAGGAAAAAATCGCCCCTTTCAAGAAACCCATACCCACTTTCATGATGAGCTGTTCTAGAAAGTGTTCTGTTATTTCATTTCCCACATTGCTTATCTTACGGCTCATGATTGTTTGGCTTTCACTGACAATATTCCATGACACCATAATCTAGGCCTGGGGGCTCTGAAAATCTTAGTTTAGCCCCACCCTGAAAATACTTCATTGTAAGAACAGCAAAAGTGGTGAAGAGGGAGACTCAGTTTACCCACTTTACTCTTTGTATTTCCCTGTTTGGAAATTCTGAATCCCCTAAAACATCAGCTAAGGAGGGGAGGAAATCATGGAAATTTTAGATCAGGACTAATCAAGAGCCTAGCCAAGGAGAGCAGGACTTGTTGATAATGAGGCAAAGTGACCAACTTGTGCAGTTTGTCAATGACTCCCCCAGTTTCAACACTTAAAGGTCTACCTGGGAACCCCCCCCCCATCTTAACAAAGCAGAATGAGAGTCCCCTATGATTATCAGATGAATATTTTTGCCAAGGAAATATAATTCTTGCCCACTGGACATGAAGGAACCAGTAGCCTGAAAGCCATTGTCAGCCCTCAGCCTTGAGGATTCAGTGGTCCTTGATTTGGCAGCACTTGGTACTTCGTAATAGGAAGCATACACAAAGAAAAAGGTGGGAAGCCAGAAGTGGAACAGGCTAAATTTGAGTTTGAGTAGCCGAGCCCCAGAGACGCTCCCTGCATCTCTCCTATAGCTTATTCCCATGACTCAAGCAAACACTTTTTCAGCCAGTCATACCACACTGCATGGGCAAACATCTCCCTGTCTTTCCATCTGTTGACTGAAAAAGTCCAGCCCCTGTATGGTCCATCTTTTGTCAAGGAGTGCTCAAGAGAGAGAAAGGAATGTGAGTTGTCTCAGAACTCAAACCTATTGTGCTGTGGGGTCACTGAAAGGTTCTGTCTTAGAGAAGGATTAGATACTGTTTGCCAAGAGGTAAAACTGCCACATATGTGTGTTTCACACTTAGTGCCAGAAGTTACACGCACAGTGTCTGGGAACACAGTGGAGTATGAACTACATGATCTGGAGCCTGCCACAGAGTACACACTGAGGATCTTTGCAGAGAAAGGCCACCAGAAGAGTTCTGCCATCACTACCAAGTTCACCACAGGTACGAAGGCAACCAGAGTGGAGGTCCTCCTTTCTGAATTGCCCACCCACAGCCTACAACTTAAACCACATCCCTCCCCTGCTCGTCCTCCTTAAGTCAGGCCCTTGCAATGTAATGACATCAGTATGAGTTAAACTCACCAGCGCCCACTCAATCAAGACCCAAAGAAGCACACTATTTCCTCTTGAACTGAAATGACCCCATGGATGAGGAAAGGATATTTAAAGGAAGGTTTTTTAAGTGGAAAAACACTCTCTACTGGCCCTAAACCCAGCATTTAATGATCCATGAGCCAGGCAGGAAAACAGTTTTTAAGAAGTTTTCAGCTAATTTTCTTAGATGTTCATGGGGATTTATGTATTGAGATCATTACATAAAATTTGGGGAAGTAATGGATTGTCCCTTCTGTTGGGGTGAGGGCCAATATTAGTATTCCTCAGTCCTCTCAGTTAGAAACAAGGAGTCAGTAATGATCTTCACAGCTCTGTCTTTCTCGCAGAATCCAACCAAAACCAACCAAGAATGTGTTGGGTTTATGAACATCCAGGGTGATAGGACTCATATAAACTCTGACTTTGGAGACTGTGGGTTCAACTTCCTCATCTACAGTCAAGGAGGCTCCTCTTGCCCAAGGTCATGTTCAATGTTAGAAAAGGGACTTGAGGCCAGTTCCTTCCTACCTCTCCTCTACATCTGCTGACTCACGTGCTACACACTGTCTTCTCCAGACCTCGATTCCCCAAGAGACTTGGCTGCTACTGAGATTCAGTCGGAAACTGCCCTCCTCACCTGGAGACCTCCCCGGGCATCAGTTACGGGTTACCTCCTGGTCTATGAATCTCTGGATGGTGCAGTCAAGGTATCTGTAAATCACACATTGCTGTGCAAAACATCTGCATACTTGTCAAAGTAGGAAAGAACTACCTGGTGCTGTTTCTCCAGTTCAATGCAACTAGGGACCTAGAATAAACTAGTAGAGACTGGACTTGGTACCGGACCTTGTGAGTCATGCTCTCTCTCCTCTCTCACTTTAACCAGACCCAAGTTATCTGAGAGGCAGCCAAGATCAACGGCAGTGTTTTATAAGACTTAATATCCTAGGAGTTGCGCTCAAGGTCATTTAATGTTTCATGGGGGAAACACCAACAGCATCTTTTGTATCTTTTCCATGTACAGTGTCACCACCTGAACTTCTATGATGCATCCCACTGCACCCTTGCAATGTCACTTGTTAATACCAGCCACATCTATTGTTAATATTGCCTATGTTCTCTCCCCGTGAACTTTTCTGTATTTCTAAGCTAGCTTACTTACTCTGTTCATACTTAGCTTTGCCCAGTTTCTCCTTTATGTTCCATGTATCAGCTTCATTTTAGCTGAGAAATAGATATCTCTGCTGTTGTAGCCTACAGCTCATATCATGGTGCTTCCATATTTCATTACTTTTGTTGCTGTGGTTTCATCTGGTGTGGTTTGGTCTGGTCTCCCTTCTTCATGCTAGAAACTTCTTCCCAATATCTGTTGGTCTTTGTTTATCCTTTCATACTTGAGCCAAGAAGGAAAAAGCTGATTAGACAGTTGAGCTGCACATAAGGATTTGTCAATGTTGAGGTTCACAGTAGAGATCAGCTGTGTCCCTGGCAATTTGTGGGGTCACCCCATAGAGCTTGAGTTCTTGCTGTGCACAAGTTTCACTTGATCTTGGACTTCCAGTGTGGTATCTTGACCTTCTCACTAGCTCTTACTGGTAGATGTGAGTCCAGAGCCTCCACTCTAACACAGATGCTCTAGAGAGTGAACCTCACCCTTGTATCTGTCCCAGGAGGGGACTGGGAGAATGGGAAATCTAACTATTTCTCATGCAAAGCTTTAAACCTACTAAACCTTTGTTGAGTTGCATCCCACATAGCCTGCAAAGGCAGCTCTGCAGTTATACACATGCGTCAGGAACTTGCTGGATGCTTCAGTGTGTGTCAGCCAGCCTCTGGTGGCTCTGCCCTCCAGTTAGTCCCTAGCTCTCTCTGCTCTGGCCCTGCAGGAACTGTTCCTACTACCTACCTTCTGTCCTGCAAGGTTCATAGGATCTCCTTGTTTCTGTCTCTTCCCCCTCTCCCTCACTTATGCAGTTTCATCCCTTATGCTTGACTCACATTTTAGCAGGTATGAGGAAAAAGTAGAGGCATATTGATATTTCCAATCTGCCATGTTTAACCAGAAGTAGACACATTTCTAGTTACCTCACAGCCTCTCTGGAGTTGGTATACAATGAACGATTTCACAGTATGAATTGAAGCTGGGTCCTTATCTTCATGTTGTCCCTGTTCTTACCTTTAAGATAAGTGCAATGCACTCCCAGTCCTGAGGTCTTCTCCAGGTCTGAGGTTCTAGGATCATACTTCCCTGGATCATGAGTCTCATTTCAGGCTATCCTAGTCACTTAGAAGACTGAACACAGAAGCATAGAGCAGAATGCAACTCTATCCTCAGGCAGTTCAGTGAGCCTGGCTTTGTACCTGAAAGTTGATCCCTCCCCAAGGACCAGATCTGAGATCCACACAAAGGTCATTGGGTCACTAGGATTCAGTGAACACCTATGAATCATGGATAAGGTGTTAGGAGACCCAAGAATGTAACAGCATCCTCTACCACCAACAAATTATGGGATTGGGAACAAGTGTCTCATCTTGTGTGAAATTCAATTCCCATATCACAAAAACATGAATAGCATACTCCCCTAGTTCCTAAAAAGTGAGCGAACCTTCCAGGGGCTTCCACAATGACCTATTAGTGACTAAACACAACTAGCTATGCCAATGGATTGTAGAGAGGAGTTGCGTTTGGCTGCCAGGGTGGAGGTTGGATTCCCATCTCAGCCACCAAGGTCATCTGCTAGTGAGGATCAGACAAAGTGGATCTTCTACAAACTGAGCTCAGTCACCAATATAGACAGCAACCCAGGGACCAGCCACAAGTGTAGTGTGGGTCACACATCTCTCCTTCCTGGGTCAGTTCAAGCCTACATCCTGTCCCACGTACTGGGCTATCACCATTACCTTCTGACTCAAGAGCTCCTAAGAGTGACTCCTGGCTTCCTAGATATACATCTGCCTCCCCACCCTGTGATAATTCAACTAGCCTGGGCTAAGGTTAAGCTGTGATAAAGAGTGAACCCACTTTAGGAATTGCTGACCTAAATGGTCTCAATGTCTCTTGCCCCTTGTGCAGTTCACCTTACCATCAACTTAAGCTTCTCAAGCATCAACAGTTTAAGCCTATTCAAAAACCTTTGACACTCCCCACCTCATTCCTTGTAAGGATAAACTCCAAACTGCATAGCATCCCATGAAAGGTGTTTTGTAATCCTTCTTTACCCATTCCCATTACCACCACCACCACCCCCATCTTAAACTAAGTGAGGTTGAAGCAAAGTATAATTTCTATGCTATTTTAACTTTCTCTACCTTTCTGGCCCCAGAACCTTTACTCATGAAGCACTACTCCTCTCTCTGTCATTCCACATGGAATCTGACATGTAGTGGGTACTGGGTGGATTTTTGCTGAGTGACTTGATGATTGCATGGGTCAGTGAAAGAGGGCATCCCTACCATGAGACTATCTGGGACCAAAATGATCCTTTCTCCTGCCCACAGGAAGTCATTGTGGGACCGGATGCCACCTCCTACAGCCTGGCAGACCTGAGTCCATCCACCCACTACACAGTGAGGATCCAAGCACTGAATGGATCCCTAAGGAGCAGGCTGATCCAAACCATCTTTACCACAAGTAAGGGGTCCATGGAAGAACATGGTCTTAAAGTCTGACCCTGTGGCAGTGAATCAACCTTCCACTTCCTCTTCAACTTCTATGTTCCATTTTTCAAACAAAGATCTCTGAAATGTATCAATTCCCTACTAGTGTTTGTAAGCCTGGGGTGTGTATGTATGCACAAGGTTACAGATATCCTGGTGGAAGGCAAGGGGGAAGCTAATTGGAGCTCATCTAGATGCAGTTCTTGTCTCTGTTGCCTGCTGGATATAGCTTAGAAGTCATTTACACTCCATGAGCCTTAGTGTTTTCATCTCTATGATGTGATTAAAAAAAAAAACTACCCCTTCTTCACAAGTACTTCATGTGAGAAGATGAGGTGTTATATTTGAATTGCTAGCTCAGTGTATGGCTCTTATACTGTTGAGTTTAATATGCACTCCCTCTCCTTCAGCATGAAGGAGCACAGGGCTTAGAGAAGCAGGAGCTGTTTGCCTATAGGAACCTGGCTGCTGCACAGCTGAGCTGCAGTCTCCTCTGACTCTCCCAGCGTCACTCTTTCTCTTCATCCTGCAGTTGGACTCCTGTACCCATTCCCCAGGGACTGCTCTCAAGCAATGTTGAATGGTGACACCACCTCCGGCCTCTACACCATCTACATAAATGGTGACAAGAGCCAAGCACTGGAAGTCTACTGCGATATGACCTCTGATGGAGGTGGATGGATCGTAAGTACCACAGTAGATTCCAGAGCTCCTAGACAGGGGCTTGGGTGGGGGGAAATGGAGAATATCCTCTTCACTGTGCCCTCTGGCATACACATACATAAGATATTGCAAGATAGCCCTGTCACATAGAAGCCCCCCCCCATAATTGTCTACTTAAATAAAAAGCAAGGGCTGGAGATGTCGTTGAGATAGTAGATTGCTTGCCTCGAATGTACAAAGTTCTGAGTTCAGTCCCCAGCACGGCACAAAGCCAAGTATGGTAAGTAAATGTTTCCTTGTACTCAAGGAGGTGGAGGCGGAAGGACTGGGAGTTTCAGGCCATCCTGAAATGTCAGTGTGAAGCCATTCTGTGCTGCTTGAGACCCTGACAGAATGAAAGAGAGAGAGAGAAGTGGGGAAGTGGGGTATGATGGTGGAAGAATGAAGGGAGGGGGAAAGAACTGGGGGTTAAAGAGAGTAGTATAGGAAATCACTGTTTTCTAATTTATCTATTCTGTCCTCAAACAACTTTGAGGTGAGAGACAATGACAATCAAACCTACTACTTATATTCTAGCTAGCTGAGTACTTACTCTCTACCAGGCATGTGTTAAGAATTTCAGGACTCATTTCAATCCCATGACCATATTGGCTCTATAGGATATATTCTTTTATTGGTCAGTCCCCCTAACCTTTCCTCCATTGTCAACATCAGTGTGATGTATCATGAAGACTGATGAGAACCAATGATGCATCACTGTTACCAGAGCTGAGGAGTACTTTCAGTCCCTAGTTTTCAGAACATCAAAACTCGGGGCAGGTGGGGGACGGCATGATGTGTCCAAAGTCACAAGGCAAACAAGCAGTGAACAGAGCTGGAGATGGGTGCTCCTCCCACAGTCTGGTGTTCCTCCTTCCAGAAAGACATCTTTTCTTCCCTTCCATCATTTAAGTGTGCCCACATGCATTATGTTGTAGGTTTTCCTGAGACGCAAAAATGGACGTGAGGACTTCTATCGAAATTGGAAGGCCTATGCCGCTGGGTTTGGGGACCGCAGAGAAGAATTCTGGCTTGGTAATGCAGCCCTGAAAGTTTTTGTCAGATGTGCCTATTTCTGTCTTCCTGGTTACTTGTCCTCCTGTAGTGACCAATGGGGAAAGGAAAGGATTAGAAGGAAAAAACACTTTGTGGGAGACACAAAGAGTTGGGATAACTAACTGCTCCAGGTCATAAAAATAAAAATGTTATCAAGCCAGGCCTTGTGGATGAACCTAGCATTAAGTCAGACACTAAACTAGTTATGGAACCGACCTCCCTGTTGTCATGGACAACTTCCCTCTTGAGCTCCAGACACTGAGATGAGTCTCATGGTCATAATCTCTTACCCAGAACATCCCTGCAAAGAGGAGAATTCCCATCTTGCTAATGAGGAAACAGATCCTTAAGGAGGTTGTATGGTTTATCTATGATAATCTCTACAATGTCACAAATACACTTTAATTCAAACTATCCAAGCCCATAGTGGCATCATCCATCATGGACACTTTTGAGCAAGCTATCTGCACAGAACATTGTTCTCTGCACCATTGTCTGCCTGAGCCCGAGACTTCCCATCCCAGTGTTATCCATTGCTTCACATCAGATAGGAATTTTAAAGTGTATAACTCATGTCCCTAGGCTTATCATCTTTGATCTTCCCAATACAATAGGAAGTTGATAAGAAAATGTGTTGAATGTTTTCTTTTGAGGCTCAGAAACATGACATTTGTTTTGCCTGGCATCATATCAGCAAACAGAGAAGGTTTCAAGCCCAAGTCTGTGTAACATGTCCCACTTGGGAATGTTTGCCTGCCGCCTTGGTCACCTGTGCTTCCTTATCAACCCTTGCATGTCATCCACAGGACTGGATAACCTGAGCAAAATCACAGCCCAAGGGGAGTACGAGCTCCGGGTGGACCTACAGGACCATGGGGAGTCAGCCTTTGCTGTGTATGACAGGTTCAGTGTGGGAGATGCCAAGAGTCGCTACAAGCTCAAAGTAGAAGGATACAGCGGAACAGCAGGTATGGGGTAGCCACACAGTGAGGCTCTGAAGTCCTGGGATTCCCTCATGAAGGAATGAAGTCCTGTGGATTCCTTCAGTTACCATTCCTTCATGTCTTCCCTTCCTCACCCATCCACTTACTTAAATCGACAGATATTTGAATGTCTTCTGGATGCTAATCCAGAAGAGCTATCATTAAAAGGGTCTGGGCCAACATTTGCAGCATCTATCTCTGAGATGTAGAGTAGGTCAGGAGTCATGTCAGCTATGGTTGAGTTATAATGACTCATCATTTAAAAAATATATATGTTTCTGCTGGGCGGTGGTGGTGCACACCTTTAATTCCAACACTCGGGAGGCAGAGGCAGGTGGATCTCTGTGAGTTTGAGGCCAGCCTGGGCTACAGAGTAAGTTCCAGGAAAGGCACCAAAGCTACACAGAGAAACCCTGTCTTGAAAAACAAAACAAAGCAAAAAATATGTTTCTTGTCCCTTTGCAGTTAATAGCTGTAGAGTGATAGGAAAATGGTCTTTCAAAGGCCCCCATCTTTACCAGAGCCTCCTCAGGATTCTCTCTGTAGCCCTGTGATGTCTCTGAGGATCTGCTAATGTGCAAATTCTGATGTAACCAGATGTTCAGGGGGTGTCGCTGAGATACTGTGTTTCTCATACGTTCCCTGGTGATGCCTAGATTGTTCCTGGCATGGCTAGACTCTCGACTGTCAAGTGACCTTTCCTTCTTCACTTAGATCATAACACTACTTTTGAAAATGGCTTTGACTTGAAGTGGCCTTTGTGCAGGTTTCTGGTTCCACATTAGAGCAGCAACAAATAAGGAAGTCATTCTTAGCAAGGCTATGAGGTGGCACTCCTTTGTAGGCATGTTTCAACTGGGCTGCCCCCAACTCCCATTGACTCCTCACAAACGTCTTTTAGGAAAATGACATAAAGATGAGGAAAGTGGCTTGGGAAAACTCAAGGATTTGCCCAAGATGCAACAACTCACAAAGGAGTGTGTGTGTGTACATGCATGCCTGTGGTGAGCAGTGGTAACAAGGAGGGGCCGGGTCAAGGATACAGACCACCTTATGTAAGCCATGACCTCTCTGGGTGGTCTTATTTTATGCTTATGAAAACAGGAGACAGATTTGCAACCCCTCTGAGAGCCCTTCTAGAAAGGGAAAAGTCTTCACCTTTGACTAATGGGTGTCAAAGCCAGGCCGTGGTGGAAAAGGGCACAAAGCTCCTTTGAGAGGCAATTTGGTAGGAAGGAAGAGAAATAGACAGGGGTGAAAATTATTTTAGTGCTTACATACCTCAAGAAAATCTGACACTTTCTCACCTGACAATAAATAACTCTTTGGTTGAGATTGATTCAGGAAGGAAGGATCTTGTTACATGGCAAGAAAATCCACCAACCAACAAGAATGTGGCCTGTGTCCACTCTTTACCTCTCTGATGAAGGAGAACACTGCCTTTCCCTTCACTCAGAGCATCTTCTTCCTGCATGCTTTAGTGGTAGTACCTCACAGGAATAGTCATCAATATCTACTTGCTTTCTGTATGTTATGGGTAGTATCTTTAGTTAAAAAGACTCCTGGGGTCCTTTGACAGATTACTGCAAGATCTCAGCATCTAATACCTGGATGTCCTGGAATGCCTGCACACAGCTGAATGGCTTAGGAGTAAGGAGGACCCAGACAAAATACCCAAGTAGCACTATATGAAAATGAGGTTCTTGTGTAAGAATCAGATAACACCAGCCTGGTAAACACTTTTATAAAATGATTATGTAATACCCAGGCTATCTGACAATATTTAGAGACTGAAGGTCTTAATTACGACTGTAGCCAGATATGTTTGTATATGAGGGACAAGCCTACTGTTACTATTTTTGTTTTGTTTATTGGCACAGGGTCTCACTATGTAGCCCATGCTGGCCTCAAACATGTGTGCTTCCTGCCTTAACCCACCCACTCTCGTGCTGGGATTACAGATGTTCACCACCATGCCTGACTCACGCATCATTATTAAATGAAATTTTCTCATCTTATTTTCCTCAGTCTTTTATGTAAAGAAAATGTAGACAAGTCATAAACAACAGCCCTGGCTGTTTGCATGACAGTCTCCCTGTCCAGAAAAATTATCACATCCAGCGTTCGAACAGCACTGTGAGGCAGACAGAATCCAGGGGATGGCTATATTTAAGAGATGAGTAAACTGAGGCTTAGAAGGATGCTTGCCTTGTGTCAGGTCACAGTTAGAAAGCCAAAGAGATGGGACTTGAATGGAACCTTCCAGAGTCACCTACAGCCTTCTTTCTTACAATAGGACAGTGCTTTTTGCCAGAGATAAGTGTTGAGGGTGACACCCATGTCCCATGCTTCAATTCTCATTCTGGATCTGAGGTTCAGTGCCAGCATACCCATGGATCTTTCAGTAGTCACCTTTGGTTCCCCCCTTCACAACCTTGGGTGATAGTTCAGCTGTGATTTGGGGGGTGTCTTTATTCTCTCTTCTGCTCTCAATCAGGTGACTCCATGAACTACCACAATGGCAGATCCTTCTCCACCTATGACAAGGACACAGACTCGGCCATCACCAACTGTGCTCTGTCCTACAAAGGAGCTTTCTGGTATAAGAACTGTCATCGTGTCAACCTGATGGGCAGATATGGGGACAACAACCACAGTCAGGTGAGTAGTCTGTGACAGCTCACAGCTGACAGGCTGGGGAAGTAAGGTGTGGGTGAGGGAAGGGCACTTCAACTAGAAAATGTGTTATCTTTCATCACAGTGAGAAGTCCCAATGGCACGGCAGATCAGCTAAGATAAAACAGCACATATTCACTCCTGAGGAGCCCAGGGGGAGCTGACCACTGTCCGAATAGGTCACAAATTTAGAATTTCCCCTCAAATAAAATTACTGTTGGAACTCTATAAAGCTGATGACAGTGAACGCTATTCCAGGGAAGCAGGGGTGATGTAGACCCTAGGAGAGCTTAGACCCACAAGCATCTTCATAGTCCCAAGAAAGATCTGGGATGAAGGCATGAACTTCAAATCCCCTTTGTTTTACAAAGGTGCCAACACCCTGTGAGAGATGAGTCTCCTGATTTTGGAAGCATACCTAAACCTCTGTATGCCTAAGTGCCCTGATTTTTCCCTGAACCCCGTATAACTCTGGTGCAGCTCCCACCATCACAAACTTTTAAGCTCTTTAGAAACAAGTGAAGGAACCAAACTCAGAAGAAGTCCACCTTGCTGAGCTCTGTCTGCACTAGCAGGAGCCCAAAAGTGAACAATGTCAAGTGGAGCTATTTAATCATGGCTAGCCCAGGCACTAGCTCCTTCCCCAGGGAGAAGGGAAAGCATGGTCTCCAGGTCACACCCTGCTTAACCCTAACCAGGTCTGTCCATCAAGATCCCAGTGGCTTTGTAGAAATACGATAGCCCTGGTTACATGTTACGATCCCAAGCTTTTAGATTTGATGCTGTCAGGTAGGGTGTGGCATAGCAGCCTCCAGAGTGTTCGTGGTTTTTTGTTGCTCTTGACTTGGGAGTAGGGTGTTTTGGGATAAACTCCACAGGTAATTCTTGACATGCAGCAGGTACTAGGGGCTGCTAGTTTTTATTAATCATTTTTTCAATGTGTTTATGACTTAGTCAACTAGATACTAGAGAATGATACCCATGAGCTTAAACATAGGTCTTACCTTGATATAACATCAAACACTTCTCAAGCTTCTATAGCTCCTGCACTTATAATCTTCACCCTGTGAGAGACTCAGGGAGTGGTTTTTTGTTTCTGTTAAGAAGAAGCAAGAAAAGAAGAACACCTCTTTACATCAATCTTTGGCTCTATCTATCTCATTGCCTTGTCCCCTAACACCAGTGTGACACAGATTGCTCTGTAACAAAACACACAAAACTTCAAGTCAAAAAAGACCATGTCATTTATTCTCCTTCTATCCAACTTTCAAAGCAAAGAAGGTGTGTGAGGTCACAAAGAGCCCACACGAGCTCAGACCCATGTCTCGCTCTGTGAGGTCTTTTTCCCTCTCCGGCTTCAGATTCCTCCTTTATACAAGGATTCTTGACTTCTAGCCAGCCTTGAACTTTTATGAGAAGAAAGAGAAGGTCAGCAGGTGGAACAAGCTGTCAGGTTACGGGACCCTACTATAACTGAATGGTTGCAAGTACATTTATGCATGAAATGAACCAGCCATTCTCAGATCCCACCCCTTCGGACTCAGAGACAGATAGCCTCCTACCACCAAATGCCAAAAGTTAAAATCAAACTAAAAAAAAAAAATCTCATAATTTCTCTCATCTCACTAGTCATTACTTTGTCTGTGGACACGTTCCTTGTAGCTCTACTCCATTTGCAGGGGAGAAAGGTCAGTGGCAAGGGGTGGTGGCTTCTGGAAATACAGCCTGAAGCTGTGGTGACCTGGCCTGTAACAGCCCCTACATGCTCTTGAGGGCAGACCCAACCATCTCTACACCCCATTAAGGAGCCATATGTGGAATCAGAAGCCTGGGTACAAATACTCTCTTATAGAAAAATCTTTGGCAACATCTCAAAGATATATGCGTTTCCTTGAGGTGAGGTCCATAAAACTTATTCTATAAAATCCCCAACACTGTGACAGCATGTCCACAAACTCATTTAACCTTCAAGGATCTTTTTGCAAGGTTGATAGTACTATATCTCAAGAAAGACAAATTACATGTAGTAAAACTGAGGCCCACAGGCCTTGATCACTTGTTCAGCGCCCTTTGTCTCTCATACAAGTGTATACACGTGTGTGTGTGTGTGTGTGTGTGTGTGTGTGTGTGTGTTTGCGTGTGTGTGAATGTCAGTTCTGAATGACTCTAACTATGGGTAGAGAGTTAGTTTAGATTCAGCCCACCCTTTTGAAAGTTTTCACAGCACAGACCAGCAAAGATAAGGGTCAAGAGGCAGCTGCCTGTGAAATACAAAGCAATTATAAGCTGAAATAAAACTCTTTTTGTTTGGATAACTAGATGATGATGATCCACAAACCTGTTTCCAAATGCAAACCAACCCTGTGGTCTCTGGTTTTTTTTTGCAGGGTGTTAACTGGTTCCATTGGAAGGGCCACGAGTACTCCATCCAGTTTGCTGAGATGAAGCTGAGACCCAGCAGCTTCCGAAATCTTGAAGGCAGGCGGAAGCGAGCATAACTTCCAGGAACAGCTGGGTGAGAGAGGAATGAGGCCCAGAGAAAGGAAAGGACTTTACCAAAGCATCAACACAACCAGTCCAACAGTCAAGCTCTCGCTGGGCATTTGGTGGGCGTCCAGTCCGACGACAGATCACCGAGGCACTGGCACAGGCCCCTCTGCAGTTACTTCCTTTGCACCAAAGACAACAGTCTGCAACCAGTCAGTTTCTGCTTTGCTGTTTGATTGAGCAAAGTCTTCCAGTGACAGCAACACCGTGATTTTTTTTTTTTTTTTTTTACTTCTCTTGGGTGGTTCTGGGAATGGGAGAGGGGTAGGCTGGCTATACAGTGGATGTAGTCATTTTTAGAACCAGCCACATTTTACACAAAGCTGTATAATTAATTGTTATTGAATGGGGGTAGCGCAGATTAAAAACGTGGTCATTGGACGTTACCCCTTACCCCCTGTTGTTTGTACATTTCATACAACTGAAGCCAGAAAAGTGGTACTGTCTAAACTTCAAGGATATTAATATTATTAATATAATAATGGTGATGGTAATGATGAAAACTGAGGACTTTTTAAGAGATGTTCCCTTCCCAAATGCATCTGGACAGTACCTGATTGTATTTTTTTTTAATAAAAGCACAAGTACTTTCGAGTTTCGTCTGTCCTTTTGATTTTTGTGGTCAAGTCTGAATTGCACCAAAAGCAGCGTATCAGAACAAAGAGAGGAATGTTGGAAAGGGGACGGAAGGGAGGGCGGTGCTCAGTTGCCAAGGAAGAGGAGAGGGGAGACAGGGCAGAGAGCAGAGTAAACAAAACTGTATCAAGGCTGAAAGAACTTACACGCTAAGCTCGAGCTTCATGCTTGGCATTTTAATGATTTGTATTTTCTTTCTTTAGTTATGATTTGTGCTTTAAAGACACAGTGATGCCCATTTTCCAATGCAGCCTAGAAATTCTATGGTAAGGAAAGGATTGATAACACAGGCAAACTTCCCAAACACTAATCCCCAAGTCCCCTAACTTCTCTGAGCCTCAATTTCCTATTCTGCAAATGAAATGCCCGCTTCGTATTTCATAGTATTTCCATGAAGAATAAACGGTGCGGCCACGAGAGGACTCTGACATGGTGTTTGGCATACACTAAGTGTGGGCTATCTCTACTGTGAGTTTCTATGGGGTGACTCATAGGCTTGGCTGTGGCTGCTTACCCAATTAACTAGACTAGAACTCTGTGTAAACCGGTGCCTTTGACCCCAGTGTGTCTGCTCCCTTCCTGGCCCCCATGAAAGACTCTCCTTCTTGTTCCTTGGTGTGCCACAGGAACAGAGTTCTAGCTGCAAATTAAAAGAGTAAGTGAAATTTAACTGTCTGGCGTTTGGGGCACTCTTGAGTTCTTAAATCTAGAAAAGATGCCTGGACTGCCTCCTTCTCCCTCTACACCAAAGGACCTAAGAGGAAGAGCGCTCCAAACTCAGCCCAGACACTTAGTAGTGCCATGTACTCCCCACCCAGAATTCCCGACCCTGCACTCCCCACCCAGCCCAGCAGGCCTGTGCCTGTTCAGCAACGCAGTGAATCAGGATCATGGGCAGCAACATTTCCCTTCTAACCAGGCACAGGGCAATTCCTAGCTCATCATCTTAGAGATTCTCAGCAAACTGACTTATTTAATGAAAGTATTTGGGCTGCTGGGCCTCGTTCAAATGGAATGTGGCGGTTCAGAAGCCAGGATGAAAGGAATTCATGGCTCCAGCCAGATCTTCCGCTGCTGAGTTTATCTTGCTTTAATAAATGCTGTCATGTTATATACACAATTTACTGTTCCAGATCATAAGACCCATCACCTGCGACCCAGCCATAGCAACGTTCTCCTGGCTTCACAAATCCAAATAAACGACTCCCTGTAACAACCAGGCCTTAAGTGGGAGGCTTAACTCTCCCCTGGCCACTGACTTGGAAGAGTCTAAGCCCAAATCCCATCTGTCTTCAGGACTGTGGGTAGACCTAGCTAGTAAGACGCCTCCTAGAACCCACACAAGAATCAAATCCTCATTAGTAAAGGGACCACATCAAACAGGAGTCCTTGGTTACAGCCTTGTGGAGAGCTTGGGTATCCTTAAAGGGAGGCTGGCTAAGAGAGGTTTCTGAGACCACATTGTTCAAAGCCCAACACACACTTCAGTCCCTGACCCTGTGGCTTTTTCAGGCGACTGCCTCCATCTGGAAAAGTCTCTTAAAACTACACTCCGAACTCAAGGTCATGTCTCACTGACACAAAGCAGACATAGTCACCATGGAAATTAATATCCAGGGTCTATTGTCCCTAAGATCTTCACCTCATCCACTCTCTTCTTTCTCCCCATTCCATGCCACACTAAAAACTCCAAGGTTATTAGTGCAAGTCATACCAAAGCCTCCCAGGTTCTGGTGGAGTGTGGTAAATGCGAGGCACCAGCATTATGTTGAAGGGGGGTAGAGGGCAAGTCGGGTAACTTATCTTTCCACTCCGTCTCTGTTTTATCACTGTAGGCTGACACAGCTTCTCCTAAGGTTCAACAATGGCCAGTTGACTGTCTACACAACTCTCTTCCCCACTGAGGTTCAGATAGCTGACCTCCCGAATTTACCCCTTCTGGCCTCAAATGCTGCTGCTGCTGCTGCTGCTGCACAATTGCAGATTTGGGGGCTGTGCTATGCTGTGGATATCACTCTATATAAATAAAACACTGATGGCCAGTGACCAGGCAGGAAGTATAGGCGGGACAAACAGAAAGGAGAATTGGGGAAACAGGAAGAAGGAAGGAGAGACACTGAAGCCACCGCCAGGACAAGCAGCATGCAAAGACATCAGTAAGCCACCAGCCACGTGGCAAGGTATAGATTTATAAAAATGGGTTAATTTAAGATAAAAGAACAGTTAGCAAGAAGCCTGTCACGGCCATACAGTTTGTAAGTAATATAAGCGTCTGAGTGATTATTTTATACATGGATTGTGGGACTGCGGGGATTGGTGGAACCTGGAGAGAAGCCCTCCAGCAACAGTGCTGGCCCTGTGGTTCTGTTCTACTGTTAGCACCTTTGGAAGATCCCTTGCTCAGACTTCTCAGGGACCCTGACAGGTGGCTCACTCTTGGGGCTGCCTGGGTGCTTGGTGTCACTGCTAATCCCGTGCTTCTCCTGTAGATTCTCAGTTGTCTCTCTTCTCTCTTTCTGTAGTGGCCATTTGTCATTTAACGGATTCCCAGTGTCCAAATTTCTGTCTATATTTAGAAGACTTTCTGGCAGATAAGGAACCTATCATCCACCATGAAGGCCATGGGGAAAACACTTCTTTGTCCTCCTGGTTGGCAATTAGATACTCACAGAAGAACTTTTATTATTGACCAAGAATGTATCAATAAAACAAAGGGTCCCTGGGATTTACTTCCCCATAGTATTTAGCAACAAGGTCCCCTAAGTAGTGTCTGTGACCACCATCCATGGCAGGATATCCTACTGGAAGGGCCACAAATGCCCAGTCCAGTTTGCTGAGTTGAAGCTGTGAGCCCAACAGCTCCTCCTCACATGTGGAAGGTAGACACCATCACCATTAGAGGTAGACACTGCCCTTTGCGCTCTGTGCCTTCCGGAGTGGTGCTTTGGAGGACCTGATGGGGAAGACTCTCCTGATGCTGCCTTGATCAACATGACTTGGTTGGCAAAACCTAGAAGATTAGTAAGGCGTAAGGCAGTCTGCCTTTGAGGACTGTTGACTAGATAATAGTAATAATAATAATAATAATAATAATAATAATATAATAATAATTTAATCCATTCATAGATTCAGATTTTGAACAGACTATTAAGAGATAGTACAACAGTGGACATGAGATGTAGAGGGGGAATTTTGGCCACTGGGCATGGGATCTTTGGCCATAGATCCTTTGAAGGATCTATCTTAGCCCCGCCTCCCTATTTCACATTTCTTCTGAGCTTCCATCATGATTTTCTTCCTTACCACAGACCCAGAAACAGTGGATCCAGCAGGCCGTGGTTGGAATAGTCTTCATAGGCTCATAAGTTTGAACACTTGGCCCCCAGTCAGTGGTACTGTTGAAGAAGGTTGGGGAACCCTAGGAAATGAAATCTCAGTGAAGGAAGCAGTTCACTGGGGGGTGGGACTTAGGATTTCACAGACCCTCCCTCTTCCTGTTAGCTCTCTGATTAGTGATTGCAGTTGTTATGTGGCCAGATGGCCTTCTCTTGCTGCCAAGCCTTCCCTGTCATGGTGGAATGTGTCCCCTGAAACTAAAAGGAAGGATATAAACCTTTCATTTTGGAAATTGCTCCTTCCCAGGCATGTTGTTACAGCAATGGAAAAAAAAAAGAAAGAAAAAAAAGAAACTAATACAAATGGAAACCTCTCAAGCAGGGAGTGAGGCTCTGAAGCATCCTTCTGCCTTGGAAGTGTTTCTTCTAGGTATTGCTAGAGCAATAAGCACACCTAAGGAAGGAACACGTGACCTGAGATCTAAATCCATCGGAGCTCTCCAAGAGAAAGAGGAAGGGGAAATGGAGAGCAGAGCATGTCTGCAGGCCCAAGGCTGCCCTGCTGCACAGAGATCGTCAGAGGCGCCAGGGCAGGAAGAGGTACCACATTTCCTACTATTGCGTTATTGCAACAAAATACCCAATACAAGCAACTTAAGGAAAGGAAGGGATAACTTGGCCCACAGATTGGGATTATGATTCTCCATGGTGGGTGGGGAGGCTATGGTACCAAGAACAACAGCAGCTATAAAGCAGAAGATCACAGCCCGTCCACAACAAGCAAGCAGAGGGACATGGATGCTGATGCTCAGCTGGTTTTCTTCTTGTTTCTACTTGATCCCGTCTAGGATCCCAGAACATGGGAGGGGGGCAGGTTGCTGCACACCTCCAGGGTACTTCTCACTCTTCGATTGATCCTCTCTGGAAACACCCTCACAGACACACCCAGACCTGTGCCTCATTAATCCCCTGTGAATTTCTTAACCTAATCAAGTCAACAATGGAAATTACTCATCACAGACAATGAACAGATGAGGCTACAATGGGCAGCAGAGACCCACCACACAACCCTCATGAGTCCAGAATAAGGATCTTTAAAAATCTGTTTTTTGTTGAATTCAATGAAGCGCTGCTGGAGGAGGAGTATCATGTTCAAGCCCTTTCCCCTAAAACCATTTCGGGGTGCAGCTTGGAAGTGGGCTGAAGGTGTGGTGGATGAGGGGGCCATGGAGGACAAGTCAGGGGCTCAGGTGAAGGGTCATAAACTCTGAGTGGGCTGTGCAGATGGAGCATGGGACTCTGGGAGGCGTTCACGGGCAGCGCTCACAGATTTGGGACTGCAGAGACCTTCTCCATGCCCTGCCCCTATTCTGAGCTGCTTGCAATAATTACCAGGGATTGATTTTTCAGAACTCAGGTGTTAGTTTCCGTTGGGGCAGCCCAATTAGGGCAGTAGGAAGCAGAGCAGAGGCCTCATTCACCTGGGAAGAGGGAGGCAACAGGGTCCAGAGGTGCTAGAGCTTTGCTTCTTGGAACTAGGTGAGGTGAGAAACTCTCTCATGGTGACCATGCTTAGCATGCGGTCTAGTAGTGAGGTTCAGGTGAAGCCTGTGCTGGATGGCAGGGGAGAAGTTGGTGAGGAACAGTGGCGAAGGCGTCGGTAGGACCTTAACTCCAAGGCTTAGTGTCCACAGACTGCAGCTGAGCGTTACTGAAGACACTGCGCCCAGGCCTGGCACAGATAGCCTTGCTTCCTCACAAGTGCAGTTTTTCACTAGAAAGGTGTGTGCCCATCCTCTCGTGTCCTTCCACCTGGGAATGTCACCTGTGCTTGCTGCCAGGGTTTGTGTTGGTGTCTAGTACCAACGTCCAGCAGAGGGCTCCCTCTCCTGCTCCTCCTGCCGCCCCCAAGAAGCCCACAGATGAATTCAATCTCTGGAAAGGAAGCCGAGCGAGGCTCATTTTGGAATCACCTCAGTTCCACCAGGGCTAGAAAGGAAAGCTTAATAATTTCCAGCGAACACATCCGGGATCCGGGGGGCGGGGGGGGGGGGGGGTGGGCGGACACTTCAAAGTAAGTAGATCCCATACGCACACACCACATTTGCAACTATGGGCTGGAAAGATGAGTCTCTGGACAGTGAAATGACTTCCCTCAAGTTCACCCAACCCCTAAGTGCCAGAGTTTATGAATGTGTAAAGACCCCTTTGGCCTAGGCACCTTGAGGAGGAGTGCCCATATTGATCTTTATCCCTTTATCCACTCTGCTGTTCTGAACACTCAGAACACCCGCCATGTGCCTGTTCCCTCACCTCAGGTCACAGTTCGCCAAACAGTGTGAGCTGGTGCGATGCCCCTTCTGTAAAGTGGTGATCATCGCACGGAGAGCCAGGCTTGCATCCCAAGCTTTCCTAACGTCAAGTCAGCCTGGAATCCAGACCCAATTTTTCTGAATATCTTATAAAATTAGAATTTAGAATGTCTATCTTGATGAGATGGGGGAGGAGGAAGATGAGATTGGTAGTATGGACAGTGATAGACTAGAAAAACTGTCCATGCAGGTTTCCAGCACTAAAATTGAAAGACAAGGTGAGCGTCTCGGGTAAGTACTTAAATCAGCCACCAGGTGGCAGCCTCCTCCCATTTTAGGAGGGCACTGACCCTGGGCGTTCCTTATGGAGATGTTTGATGCCTATTGGGGCTCAAGGAGAGGGGACTAAGTGGGCGATCTGCAGACAACTCTGTTCAAACAATTTCTTCCCCTTCACAACAACTTTCTCCAGAGAGGTCTCCAATACTTCCCAGAAACTTATGAGAAACTTGGCTGACCAGCACTTCCTTCCCAATTCCTCATCTGCTTTTCACCAGCAAATGCATCGGGGTACAGGAGCGTTGACCGGCAGGAGGTGTTTCTGGCCCAGGGACCATTTTCCATTCTGATATGACAGGGACCCTGGAAAGAATCACCATCCTCTACAACCAGCTGAGAGACGGACTCCGTTGTACCCAAAGCCCATTTCTGGTTTCCTTTTGTCCGCTAGCCCCTTCTTGCTGGTGATAGAGACACCTGTGGACATTCCCGTTGTCCTGGCCTGTCTTTGACCTCTTACCGATGACATTTCAAGCACACTGACTTCCGGCACAGAGCGAGACATGTGGAGATCTGTGGACCTGACTTGTCCCCATTGCTATTGCTATACCTGTTGCTGTTGACTTTCTCTCCACCTGTTTGGGCGTTGGTCCTTACACATCCTCTTGAGTAGCATGAGCAGCAATCTTGACTCCATAGTCAAGAGCCCTGGGTCCTCAGTACCTGCCTCCTAGAACCAATCTCCATCCCAAAGGACTGTACGGTGTTCTCTTCAAATAGTCATTTGTGCTGCTCTGTGGCTCAGATCCTCTGATGTTTGCCTTCTGGTTCAGAGAAAAACCCACAACATGACAGTGGCTTTGAAGACATCTACTTCCCCACCGTATGATGCTCTGGGTGTAATGGCCTCCCACTATGCACAGTCACTACAAGCTCTTGATCAAGAGTGCTCTTCCCTTGGCTCGGGTATGGCTCTTTTCAGCTCTGAGGCATAGTCTAATGACACTTTCCTCCCCCTCCACCCCCTCACCCCCCCCACACACACATACCATCCACAGCACTCCTTTTTTCCACAGCACATCTTTCCACCTGTTTGCTTATTTGTGTGTACGCTCTCTGGAAATCAGTCTCTGTCCATGTTTCCTTTACCTTGTCTCTAGCGCCGAGAACAGAGTTGCCCCGTCATTTCCTAGCTTTACTGGTTTGCTGACTGAACACCAGCAGTCCCTGGAGGAGGGCCCAGCAGTTCTATTAGCTCCGCTTACTGTCTGCTCCAGTCGAGGGTTGACTGTGTCCCTATCTCCAGCTCATAGTGTACCGCTGGAAAAAACAAAAGTGATCTTGACACCACCTGTAATCAGCGTGGATTTGAATTCAGATCAGCCTCACCTATGCCATGAACTTAACAAAAGGGAATGGAAGAGTGTGATGTAAAGAAACAGTCACAAAATTGCTCTTTGAGGACTTCTAGAGACAGCCTTTCCCACCAAAATTGTCCTCCAGAGGACAGATGAGGCAGAAAATCAAAAATCAGGGGAGGGAGTACTACGGATCTCAGTGTTTTCTAAGACAGAGAACATTATACACCCAACCAAGGTAAAGTAACTTCTTCCAGGACTCTCCATCCACGTGGTCCCTCAGGAGCATCCTTCCAATGTCAGAACAGGGAAGCAGCATCTCTCAAGGACCAGAGGAAAGAAGGCACATTCACTGAGCTCTCAAACCTTTAGATACTAAAGGTCAATAAGAGGATGAGGGGAGGAGAGGGGAATTTCCCAGGCATGGCAGGAGCAGCATCAACCTGGCTTCTCTTTGTTGTGAGCTCAAGAGATACTCAAGAGCTCCTTTGGTCAAAGGAGGCCTTTACCATCCCTGAAGGCATTCATCTGTGCTCTGTATGGACTTCCTGCCTCTAGGCTTTCTAAGTAGCTAGCAGAGGAGAGTAAGAAGAAGCCCCAGGTGTATGAAAAGAGCCTCAGAGTCAGAAAGAGAGAGTGGAGACAACTTCACAGAGGCTGATGACTGTGCTCCACTGGGCAGCCCTCAGATGAGCAGGTGGTCCAGGAATGGACAGATATGTCACCCAAAGGCCCAAGTCAGTGGTATTAGGAGTAGGAGCCTTCCACTCAGTGAAACCGATGAGGCATCAGAGAGACTGAGGACTCATGAGTGTGTCATTTGCTGTGGTCTGATCAACACTCTAGCATCACATCACTGTCACGTCTCCACTTCTCCATTGTCGGGTCTCAATTGTACAGCATTCATTTTGTCTCCACTGTGGCACTTCACTCAGGTACCAAATCTTCAATGCTGCATCTCCAGTTGGATGTAGAGGCCATCCCATTTAGAAGTCTTCATTGAAAAAAAATCAATTTAGAACAACTGCCTGGAAGGTACTTGGAAGAATTCAGAGATCACATCAGGCTTGGTAGAGAAGAAGAGGTTTTCACTTAATTGATAGCTGTGGTATTATGTTTGCCATCCTTAGAATGAAGTGTATTTAGACCTCCAGGAGAGTGAGGAGACTAGAAGCTACCTCTTCAGGAAGAGGTTGATGGAACAGTGAACAGAGACATGCTGTCTGTTTTAAAACCACCCCTGTCGTAGAAAGAGCAGACTCATCTGTTGAGTGACAGAGAGACTCCACAGGATAGTGAACTCCACAGGAGCAGAAGCTATACTAAGTGAGGAAGGCTTGGAAGAACCAAAGTCATCCAGATTCTCATAGCAACATCATGCCCGTCACTGGCGCTGCCAGGGTCTTGGGTGCTGGTGGTGACTCAGAGCACAGCAGGTGGGGCCCCATTCCCAGCTCTACAGTCAATTGTGTGTGAGCCTCTGGCTCAGCGCCCACTGCATACAAGGCACTGAAGATGCTCCTGCCTCAGGTTTTCAGCCCCCAGCCTTCATCCCAAATGCAATGGACTGACAGACAGACATGAAAACTAGAGACATCTGGAGATTCATGTGCTCTTCTCTGGAGAACAGAGGAGGTCAGGCAAAGCTCTTCCTCTGGGGACCATGTCAGCAGGAGCCACACTTACAAAGTGATAAAAAAAAAAAAACCTGTCACTTCTGGGTTTAATCTATTTTTCCACAAACATGCTTCTTACTGGGGGTAAAAAGTGGGCAGCCCCAGCCATGAACAGTTCCTGGAGCATGTCTCTGTCTCCTGGGTTGGAATCACTTGTACAAGAGATTATTCTTGGGCAAGTTTTTCTGTTACATGAGCCTTTCCAAACCTTATGTAGGAAGCTACAAGGATCTTAAGATACAGTCAAAGGCTTGTGTCTATAAAGGGGATCTTTACTGGAAAAAGACCTTAACACCTCCTTCCAGCCTCAGGCACCACATAATCCCTTTTCTTCTCCAACTAATCCAGCGGGTATCCAGCAAGAGCTTAAGTCACTTAGTGCTAGTAACAGATGTTTTCAATGCTAAGACTAGAGTTCAGGTCAAAGAAGACCCCTGACCATGGAGCCTCGCCTGCCAGACAGTGAGAGTGTTGACGTGGGAATTATTTCTTAGAGGTCTGTGTGACAGCTGTCACTGGTGAGAAAATTAGCGCTGTGCTCATCCGTGAATGGATCCATCTGTTCGTTTCAAATCCTCATTCTGCTACAGAACTAGCCATGTTCACTTGGTCAAGCTACATAACTTCTCTGGGTCTCAAATGTTTTCTTCTATAAATCAGAAATAATAATAACTATCTCGTGTGGCTGCGATAAATACAGCAATAGACGTACAATATCCCAGACACTGTCTTCCATCGAGTTGTACTATGGCAAACGGCAAACCGTATCTGGCCTTTACGCCCAGCAACCATCCTTCACACAGAATCAACGATCAACATCCATTTGACCGGCTGGTCAATGGGTGGAGCTAATGGGAGCGCTTTCAGTTCATTTAAGTGGAAGCCTAGGCAGGCTAGGTCAAGTGCATTGTACCTTGTAGCTGCTTGGCTGAAGAACGTGAAGCCGGCAGAGAAAAACAAATACAGACTGTAAATACACCTCTGCTAAGCGTGAGGAGCAGCCCCAGTCATATTTCACTCCCATCATGACTTCTGATTTGGTATTCTAGTCTCACGAGGCAGAGGCCCAGGTCCTCCAAAGGATCGCATAAGATGTCCGCTTCTAACAGCTTGTCAGAATAAAGCTGAATATGATGAACTGTACTCAAGGGAATCACAAGAGAGATTCCTCCTGCGTCGGGTCCCCTCCCCCCAATTTGCCCCTCCACGAATATATTCCTGCAGACTAATATCCGTTCAGTGCTGCCCAAGAAGTCAAATGGATACCAGCCAATGTTTTCTTTGCTGAAAGGAGAGCAAGGACAGAGTCATTGGCTGTGTATTTCCGTCACTGTGGCTCGAGTCTGCAGCGTGGTCTGTTTCTTCTAGTTCCTTCCACCAGTCTCTAATCTCCTTTGCATTCCAATGTAATTTTGTCCTCTATTCTATATGTAAGACACTAAAAAACCCTTCCCTAAAGACGGAAGAATGCTTAAAATACGAAATCATGCAGATTCTCATTCTGAAAAGGCTCCTGCGTGTCTCTTGTTTAGATTGGCCATCCTGACACGAAATATGGGCCAAAACTAAAACAATGCCTGATTGACAGCACTCACTGTTCAAGCTGCTTTCCATGTCATAGCGCATCTAACCTTCACCTCCACACTACCGTCTCCACTATACAGAGCAGGACACTGAGGCAGGGTGGGCCAGTGTCCCTGAGAAGGTAGTCCGTGTCATGCAATCAGAATTCAAGTGAAACATGATGACTCAGAACCTTATTACAGAAGGAGTGACCATGGCTGTGAACGTGATTAATACACAGCTAATGGTGGAAAGATCATCAGCCTGCACAGCCCAGATGCTGCTGGCAATGACAGGGAGCCAGGCCTCGTTCCTTCGGCTACTGGCATCTCGTCCGCCATGAGGAGGTACAGAATCTGAATGCATCAGAGATGGAGAGCAAGAGGTCATTTGTTGTTATAAGCCTATTTGGAGAAAGAAAAAATCCATACGGCAAAGGAACAGGTGCCTTAATGATTTCTCTTCCTGCAGAGTGGTCAATGTCACTCTGTAGCCTTCCCTGCAGAGGCGAGAATTGAGATGAGGATCATGAAGTCACTATAAAGTAGAACCTGCCTCCTCGGCCGCTGGAATGTGTCGCACTGAATTCAGGGATGCCGGCCCTGCTGATGGAGGCATGGCTGTCTACCTGCTTGCCCAGAGAGTCAGTGCTGGTAGAAGATGTTTCCCACTCCATTCCAGACTGTCCAGAGCACCAGGGGCAATTTCAGGATTCGTAGCAGTAGCTGCTGATTTCACTTTGAGCAAGGACTCAAAAAGCCCTGTTTCAGGTCCTGGATTCACATTACATTTAGGTTTGGAGGACAGACTGTAACTACATAAACAGGAATCTGCATTAAGGCTCTAAGGAAGTGATCACTTCCCCCAGGCCCCAGTGACATCATGCATATGGCTACGCTAAGGAATAGGACCCAGATACAGAGAAACACTATCAAGCTGCTCTAAAAACCTCCATGCCATCTCTACCTCTGCCAGTATAAGCCTGGCTGTCTGGTCTCTGATAGATATCCTACACCTGCTTCCCACTGACTCTTTGCTAGTTGGTCTCTGTGCTGTCTATGTTTAGCTCTGTAGAATTCCTTCCCCTCACCTCCTGATATCTTCTATCCCACACATAATAATCATTTGAACCATAGCATGCCATATTACGCCTGCTTCTTAACCTGGAATCTGACCTCTCTCTTTACATAATTACCCAAGCCAAGTCTGCCACCAGTCTGGTCTGAACCTATGCCATGACCTAGACACACTGTGAGCTGGTAGGTTTTAAGCTGCTCTGACCCAGATACTAGAAAAGGGACATAGGGAAAAATGGCCTAGGATAGAGGAATTGTGGCAGCCACCTTCAGATAGGATGTCAAGATAGCTGTCTTTAAAACCGGGACATTTGAGTCTAAACTTGTGTGGCTGGAGGCGCAGTCCTTGCGGAGGCCTGGAGTGGGAAGCAGCTCACTATGAAGCCAGCATCTGCCGACAGGTTTTTGTATTCGTTCCACATCACATGTGAGCATGCTCTTCCTTTAAGCGTGCGTCTATGTCTCTCCATTTCCCTGCCTTGGGGCTTTCTCAAGAGCCTGGGAACGCGCTGAGCTCTAAGCCAGAGTCATGTTCAAAGTGGAAAATGAATGGGGGGGGGCCTTATCCAGTTCAGAGGAGCAGTGGAGGAGGGTCCCAGGCTTCTGTCCTGTAGCAAGACAATTTGGAGGCATCATCGACCTGCCCCGGTGGGACAGAGCCCAGGCTACCCAAAACAGGAACTAAATGATTGCACAGCCTGTGTCAGCCCTTTTGCCTGCCCCGTCTCACTCTGCCCACTCCCTCCCCCTGATCTTGGGACCACCTCCCATGCCCTGGTCTCAGGCTTTGCTCTAACACCTAATGAGCTCAGGAGGAAGCTCATTGTGGTTGGAACATATGAGACTCAAGATCAAATCAGTGAGGCCACTATGGGATAAACAGTCAGCAGCCCCTGGAAAAGCTTTAAGCTTCAGACCTCAGTGCCTGGGTGGTCACCACAGAAGAGTCTTCCTAGCGATGGGCAGACAGGGCTTCAGATGGAGTGGTCACAAGGGAAGAGGAGGAAGAAACACCGAATCTGTCAGTACCAGGGCTAGATGGAGTCTAGTCCTCAGATAAGCTGACCAAGGTTCAGGGCAAGAATTGGGACCACCAGGGATAAGATACTGAGGTGAAGGCTACTCACAGAAACAGGGCCAGCAGGGAAGCCACAGGATGAAGGTCTGACTCAATAGTTATGCAAGAGCCCAGCACTCATCTCTAGCGCTTTGGATATGCTATAAGAATAACCGCAGCTTTCCTGAGTGCTACCTGCTTACAGTCAGCATACTAAGCAGTTTTCACAATGAGCTCATGTAGACCTCAAAACAGCCATATGCGTTATTCTCCCCATTTTATGGATGGAAAAGGTGAGGCTGGGAAGTGTTAGAACCAAGAGTTACTGGATTCCAAGTGCCATCTTCTGACCGTCAACTGCCCACCAGGGTCTGAGGTTGTGGCCCTGATTTAAAGTCAAGGACTGACTGAATCTGTAAGAATGAAGGCAGTAAAGAAGAGGGCCAGGGAGAGGTAGGAGCTAATTCTCTGTGTTAAGATACAACTAGAACATGGATCTGAGCATCTTCCCAGTAGGGGAGATTCTCTCAGTGGGTGTCTACAGATCAGTCACTTTACAGTTGTCCTTCTGTTCATAAGGACTGTTTCTCAGATGTTTTTTCATCTGTCACCCACTCTTACAAGAGAGAGCTGGATGCTCAGCTTCCAGCCGCACAGAATAGAAATTACACTATCCTTAGATTTGGGGGTACACAGCCAATTACAAAACACATTCTCATACTAGAATTCACGATCCTGGGTGGGAGCAGAGCCAGCTTCCAGATTCCCATTTCCCAGTGTTGCAAAACTAAGGAGCAGGGACGTTGAGAGCCTGGGCCATGTGGTAGAAATAATGGCCACTGGAACTAGAACCAGAAATACCCAGGTCAGTTAGCATTCGGCTGCCGGCTCATCTTGATCTGTGTTGACTTATCTTGGGCTCCCTGCAAATTCTGAAGTGTGTGTTGGAGAGCGAACAAGGGATCAAAGCAGAGATCAAGCCCACCAGCAGTGTGTGACTACGGTGTGAACGAGCAGTAGTTACAGTCTTCCGTGGAGCACCACAACCCTGGGCTCACAGAGTTCTTGGTTACAGCAGCTAGCCTACTCTAACCAGTACTGTCCTTCTGTATTCCACCTGCTTCCTCCTCTGACCTGCTTTCACATCTGGTCCAAAAAATTCAGCATCGTTTGGAGCTTCAGTCCGGCTCTTCCTAAGCTAGACATCATCACCAGCATGTTCTTTGCTTTCCGTGTGCTTCCAATCTCCAGTCTTGGCCTAATGTGTTCCTTCATTACTCCTAAGATCAAAGGATAACAAAGACATCCACAACTCCGTTCTCTTCCGCACTAAAGAGGTTGACCCTATTAGAAAACCCAGTGTCTCGCAGGAGACCTGGTACCGACATTCATTTGGTTTCTCTTACATGGCATCATTCTGAGAACATTTCCTCGGCTTCATCTATAAAATTAAGAGTTTGGCCTCACTAGCATCAAAGCATCCCTGCCAAAAATCCCAGCATTTTAGAACTCTGACAGGTAGACACAGAGTACAAGACAGAAGGATGTGCGTCAAGTCACTGAAGCTGTGGGATCATCAACAAAGGTGATTTCCCCAGACTCAGATGGGGAAAATGGCTTACTCAGTGGGGTGCGAGTGCTCAAGCTGATGTCATGTCCCTATAAGCCCGAGATCAGCCCATTTCCACAGATCAGAATGCTGGGACTGAGTGCTGGAAAAAGAAAATAGTGAGGCTGCTGTCTCTGGATTTGGGCACACCTGTTTTCCAGTCACACCTGGCTGTGGGATGGAAGGACTCAGGGCTAACACTCGTAAAACAGTGCATCCTATGGAGCAGCAGTAAGGGACAGAGAAGCCAGGAGTGACTGACATGGTGGAGTCGGCAGGGGATACCCTTGACTCTTATCATGTTCAAGTAAGAGATGGAGCTGGTCAGGAACATCAGGATGAGAGACAGAGATGTCTCCTTTGTCCATTTATCTCAGCATCGTGTGCCAGATGCAGACATTAGAAATGAGTAAAAACTACCCTTTGACCTCCAAGAACTCGGCACCTAGGTTTAGAGAGCAGCATAAACCCAGCTTACTGATCCCCTAGTGTGATAACCTCCTCAGACAGATGAGAAGGGCAGCTCAGCTTTTTTTATTCTAAAAGCTTGGCAGAAAGAGATGCACACAGGATGCTTCCTGAACCTCTGAATGAATTTTTTTAAAAAACGGAAAAAGATCAATAAGATAATCAATAAAAAAAAACCATTTGACTATCTAAGGCTATTAATACGAAGTCTCAAATGCTAAGATTGAAGGGGATATTCAGCAATCAGATGTATGTACAGTTATGTATCACAACTTTATTTGTGTTTTTATAGATGTATGCTTTTCCATACATAAAATGTTTGTGGTCTAGAAAACCACAAGTCATGTTCACGAACCTGCAACATCCAAGAGAAGGATGATTGGTCCAGAGGGTATGGACACAGAGGAGAGGGATATTATCTACAATGTTCAGCTGAGACTTACAAAGCCTGATGAGAAACAGGACAAGCCCCTGCATGAGTCTGTCTGAATGGTGGTGAGATGTGTGGCATCATTCTTTGTACTTTCCTGTGCTTTTTAGCATTCTCACACTTATAGGGATGGAAGTGTGGCAATGGGTTGTCCAAACAACTGATGAAGGTGCCCTCTATTTATTAGCCTCAGCTGATCATGGAAAGACTTCCTAAGCCATGTCACACAGTGGGGAGGGCAAGGCCTGGGGAACAAACTAGAGTGATGGGAGATAACGGGGAGCATGGGCGAGCATGTTGACAAGCTCTGGGAGGCAGCACCCATGTTTGTTGAGAAGCTAGGGAGAATTAGATTTTAAACCTGTGGCTTCACTGCTTACTTCTCAGGAAAATTCACAAATACAAGCACACTTCACCTCCAATGACACTACCGTTTAGCTCCTCAACGCAGCACTTATCTGAGTTAACTGATAAAAAAAAAAATTAGAATTCTATAAACTGAAGAAGAGGAGGAGTGGGGAGGAGGAACAAGAAGATGATGACAGCCAAACTAAAATTCTGATTCTCTACATCCACCCCAACTCCTCCCCCAAGGTAGCATCTAGTACTCTGGATGCATCAGGATGCTGGGGCACAAAGCCTGCTGGATACTGGGAACCTTGATCTACTTCATTGTAGACTTTCCTACCGGTGTTTGGAACGGACGTTGGTAACAAGTGAAGCTTGACATCCTCTGCCTTGCACTCTTTCCCTCTCTCCTCGGATGAAGCTCAGCAGCTCCCCATCTAACTCTACCTCACTGTTCTAGACCTGTCTGTGGTGTGGCTGAAGATCCCCCTCCTTTCCCCAGAGGGCCTGCCGTTTTTTGCAGCCTTCTCTGCAGAACCATTCGGGTCACAGACCTGCCCCAGCTCCCGGCTCCTTCTAGTCTGAGCCACAGTGCACAGGTTTGAGAAGGCAGTCTAAGACTGCTGAAGCTCCTGGCCTTGGACGTGAAAATGTAGCTGACATTATCAGTAAAGCATCTTGTGCTGTGGCAAACAAGAATCACCTTCTATCCTGAGGGCCTCCTTTGTTTATCTAAAGCTTCCTGTCTTGGTCAAATGCCCAGACAAAGAGGAACTAAAGGGAGGGATGGTTCAATCCCCTATCCTTCCCCTTCAACATCCCTGTCTCCTCCCCCAATAAAACACTAAGCTGGTATGGTTGTTCATTTTATGGGTCAAGTTGGCTAGATCATGGTACCAAAGGTGCTTAGGTTAACATGTCTGAATGTTGCTCTGAAGGTATAAACCTTCGGCAAGGGTTAACATGTAAGCCAGTTGACTTTGAATCAAGCCGACTAGCCATCATAGAGTAGATGGCCTTGTGAAAGTTGAAGGCATTAAGGAAAAGACTGACCCTCTCCACAGAAGTAGGAATTCTGCCAGCAGATGAATTTCTTGCCCAAAGTGCTCCGTTCACTCTTCCCAGGCCCTCCAGCCTACCAGCCTATTCTGCAGACTTAGAGCTTGCCAGCCTCCTCAGTCTCTCTACAGCTCTCTCCAAGATCTGTCTACAAACACTGCACATATACATACTAAAGAAAAATACAGAAAAAACAAACCTACAGGATATTGTGTGTATGAGGAGGGGGAGGGATGATAGACAGATGAGAGAGAGACAGAGACAGAGAGAGATGAGTGGATAGTGTGTGTGCATGTGAAGGCCAGAGGTCAACATCAGGCATCTTCCTCTCTTACTCTCCACATTATTTGTTTGAGGCAGGGAATCTCACCGAATCAGGGCTCACTAACTGCTTATACTGAGTGGAGGGAAGCTATAGGCATTCTCTTGTCCCTGCCCCGTTATTACTGAATTAAAAATGATTGCCACTATGCTCAGCTTTTACATGAGGGAGGGGGACCAGAATCGGAGCCCTTGTGTTGTGAGGTGGACACTTTACCAACTTAGTCATCTCCCCAGCCTGTATCCCAACGGGCTCTATTTAACAGCTGATGGTTCTGTGTCTCTAGAGGACCCCTATTAATACAATTTAGGCCAACTTCATCTTTCAATGGTGCACAGAGAGGTATGTGTCAGGCCTTCAACGTGATAAATGGAAGGTAAAGGAACTTAGCACACCTCAGCACTGCTTCTCTATGTGATCCAGTTTTCAAAGCTATCGTCTTACTAAGGAAGTTTTCATGGTTAGTGGTAACTGTTAAGTTGATAAATCTAGAATTGCCTTCATGGGGATACTCTTTAAGAGATGTGGGAAACCCCATCTTAACTGTGGGCAGTGGATCCTACACAATACACAATGAAGTGAGGGGTAAGCACTAACATGCATTTGTCCCTCTCTGTTTTCTGATTGTGGACATGGTATGAGCAGCTGCTTCAAGCTCCCAAAGCCTTGATGTTCCCCTCATGACAACCCTTGGACTGTGAGCCAAATCAACAAACAAACAACAACAATCACTTTCCCCCCTTGTTGCTTTCTTCTGTTTTTTTTTTTTTTTTTAATCACAGAAGCTAAGACAGAGGTCAAATACCTCCTCTTCAGATAATGAACTTGAAGGAGATATGATTCTTCTGAGCAACCTGGACTGAAGGGAAGATGTGTAGTTTGCTATAAATTGGTATTGTGATTATGTTTGTGATCTCGGACAAGTCTTCTCAGATCTGAGCTATATGTTTTACATGATCAGAAGAATTCAGTGAAACTATGTATGCAAAGGACTGCCTGATTGCATGTTGAGGACTCAGTTAATCGTAGGGAGAATAATTAGTGTTTGGAGATGTTATCATGCACCAATCAGAATGTCAAATTCAATTACAATCCCACATATGTCTGTGGGGGTGCTGGTTTCAGTGGGAGTGATGAAGTTCAAGTTCAGTGGCCACAGAGTCACACGGAATCTACATGGACAAGGTAAGTTTCAAATGGATAAATCTCAGCTGAATTCTAAGAACCAAGCAGGGGTGAGTTTGGTACTCCTGCAGGACAGGTGTTTCAGGTCATCAGGGTCACAACATGATACAAAATAATAAGTGCCACACCTTCCTCCACCTACCATCCTAAGGGTAGTGATTCTATTTAGGTTGTCTTTGATCCAAAAAGGGTCTATCTGGAGCCAGCCTCGCTGTCTGCCCTGTTGGGTAAGGAGTGAGAAAACTGTAAAGCAATTTCACCCTTGGACTCCGGGGAGGATGGGAAATTCCCCTGGAAGCCCAAAGTGAACAGAGGCCAAACAGTGGGCTTTTTCTGAGCAAATATTTTGAGAGAAACCAAAGTGACGATGATGTGGAAGGGCGAGTGGGGCTGTCCCCTCACACCGAGGCAAGTCGATGAAAACAGGGATTCGCACAGATGAATCATTGTCAATCCTCTCCCTGAGAGCCTTTGCTAGTGGCAACATAATAAATAGCCAGCTGTCCAAAATGCTGACAACTCTTCTAGAACTTGCTTCCGAAATTGGGGAAGAAGAAATGGGAATGTGGAAAGTCGAGATTCATGGCCCTGCCTCTGGTGAGAAATGCCCTACTCTTCAGAAGTGTAGGTGGTTCTAAAACTTGGATGAGCTGTGCCTGCAATTACATACTTTCTTCTTTTACTTTGTGGGTGGGGGATTCTTGCTCCTCCATGATTTATGGCTTTTGACAACAAGGAAGAGGATGCTTAGGGAGAGAGGGCTGTCTTGCCTCTGATCAGAAGGGAGGAAAAGGAAAAGTAGTTTCTGTTTTACAGAAAATCAGGGGTTACAGAGCTTTAAAACAGATAGTATGCTCTCCAATGTTTTGACCATGAAAAGGTACACATGTGTGAAACATGTAGGAGAGAGAGAGAGAATAAAAATCAGGGAAATCTAAGCCATGTGTAGTATCCATTTCAGCATCCTGGCCTTAATAGAACTGCGGTAAACAGCACCCTTGTGGGAAACTCGGCAAAGGGTAAGTGGATTCACCCTGTTAATTCTGTTTTGTAAATAGGATTATTGATAAGTAGTCACAAACCATACAACCACCCATCTGATGGCTATTAACATATTCCCTGAGTTATGCATCCACCACCATCATCCATATAAGAACATCAGCCCTAAGAAAGTCCATACCCCTTAGCCATCACAATCCAGTCTTCTTGGCCCTTTAGTTTTAGACAACTATTAATCAAACTTTCTGTCTCTATAGATTTAGCCATGTTATGCATTTCAAACAAGTGGGATCATAAAAATGCACAGTCCTCTATGACTAGATTATTTTACCTAACATTTATTATAGAATGCATCAAATATTTCATTTCTTTACATTACTGTGTAATAGTCCATTGTACAAATAAACCATATTTTGTTAATCTATTCACCATTTGGTGAGCATTCAAGTTTTCTCCTTGGGGGCTATGCTATATTATGCCACTATGAATATTTATGAATAGTTTGTGTATGTCTGTGTGTGTGTGTATCTGTGTGTGTGGGGGGGTTGTGGTGTGAGAGAGACAGAGAAAGAGAGACAGACAGAGAGAGAGAGAGATTACAATTCTCTTGGGAGTAGAACTTCTGAGTTCTTAATCATAACTCTGTTTAACCCTTGAAAAATGGCATAACGTTTGCCAAACATCTTCATCGTTTTGCACTCCACCAGTGGTATACGGGACTTTTGATTTCTTCACATCTTCATCAATAACTACTTTTTTCTGTCTTTTTGTTATAACCATTTGAGTGAGTGTCAAGGGGTCTTAATATGCAAATCCCTCATGGCTAATGAAGTTGGGCATCTTTTCATACGCTTATGGGTCATTATTGTATTTTGTGGAAGAAATACCCAAATAATCCTTGTCTGCTTTTTAATTGTATTATTCATCTTTTGGTTAATGATATCTAATATTTCTCATAATTATATGTGAGTCTAGAATTATCTCAATGAAGATTTTAATTTGAATTATAAAGTTATTTTAAAACAAAGTAGAAGAGAATGCAGGAAAAAAAACTAAATCATTTTTCATTGAAGAAGATACACCAATGACTCTAAGCACATGAAAATAAGTTCGACATCATTAGCCATAGGAAATTCAAGCTTATCAGTAGTGAGATATAATTACACATCAATCAGAACAGCTTAAGTAAGTGAGTAAAAAGAACAAAGGGTGGCGGGATACAGAAAGACAGGATCATCTGCACATGGCTAGGGAGGGTGGGAAATGGTACAGTTACCCTGTAGAACTGCTTATTAGGCTATTTGAAAAAAAATCAAAATATACAACTGCCATCCAACCCAGCAATTGTGCTCTTCCGTATTGGTCACTGAGAATGCCATACTTCTGTTCACACAGAAACCCTTTTGTCATTGTTCAGAGAAGCTTTATTCCCAATAGCCAATGTGTCATTCATTTTTCTCATCACTGTGACCAAGTACCTGACAGAGCGACCAAGTGAAGGCAGGTTAGCCTCAGCTCACAGTGCAGCCCATCACGGCTGGGAAGGGGTGGCAGAGTTCCCAGTGGCTGGAGCATGCAGTAGAGACCCTTCACATTGGCAGACAAAAGAGGGGATGTCGCCTTTAATGCCACCCCACCAAAGCACTTCTGCTAATAGTCATAGCACCAAAATACCCACAGCTTTCCAAACAGTACCTCCAGCTGGGGACCAGAACTGTAAACTCACTACCCTATGGAAGACAACTGTGCATGTGAACTACAGCAGCCCCAAACCAGAAACTATTCATATGTTCTTCAACAGATAAATGGCTGGATGCACTATGTGGCAAACCCATACCATACAGCTTTACTAAGTCAACTTAAGAGGTTGCGATTGTATGCATACCTAAGAAATTAAGCTGAGTTAGAACAAGTGAGTCATAAAAGGACACCTGCTAGGTGTTCTCACTTGTACAACATCTTAAATGACAAAGTTACAGAAAGTGGGTAAGTGCGTGCCAAACTCACAGATGTGCCAAAGACGATAGGCGAGAGAAGTGAGTGTGGCTATAATGGACAGCTTAAGGAAACAGACCTGTGGCAATGTTCTGCGCCTTGAATGCAGTAGTGGCGGTGCCTAGGCCTCCTGCTTCTGCCTCTGAAATCCACGAGAGGTCAAAAAGCAGTGCATTTAGAAATGCACCAGTTCTCTCGTGTTATTTCTAAAAACATACAGATCTACAATCATGCCAAAATAAAATAAGTTAGTTTGGGGGTTTGTGAGATGGCTCAGAAAGTAAAGACCATTGTCCCCAGGAATGGTGACCTACCTGAGCTCCATTCCCAGAATGCACATGGGAGAAGACAAGAACGCAATCCTGAAAGTTGTCATCTGATCTCCACAGTGCACCCATATCTCCCAGCCATAAATAAATAAGAAAGCAAACAAACAAACAAACAAACAAATAAATAAATAAATAAAATGTTAACTTTGACAGGAAGACAAGTAGCATATTTTTGACTCTGTACAGCTTTGCCAATCATTAATTGTCAACTTTGAGGTTGTGTTAACATGGTCAGTTCTCAATTGTAAAATGGGAATAATCCCTATTGCCATAATCACAATAGGAGCCAATAAAAATAAAAATTATACAATCTTAACTACCAAGTAACTCCAAATAGTCCTATAACTAATTCTCTAGTTTCTTCTGTCCCCAGCACCTTAACAGATGCCCTGATATCTAAAACACCCAACCATTATTCGACTTCTCCAGCTGCTCACACAGCTGCTGTGTGAAAGACAGAAGAGCTGTTGATGAGGACGCACATAACCCCTCTGAAGGGCCCAGGATTAGAGGGAAACAGACCATGCAAACAGCACTTATCAAGGCCACCTGCCGAACAGAGACTTAGGAGAGCTCCCACCAGAAGCAAGTCATGAGCTCTGTGGGCTTTTGAAGCCTGGAAGTGGGAACTCTGCCCTGGCTGGCTGAGCTACTCCTTGTCTAAAGCTATGCTCACATGATAAACCGGAATAGCAGGACTGCCCTCAAAGGCTGGTGTAAGGACCACACATGCCACCATTCTGTTTCTTTATCCTGGTTGTGCTGGTGCCAATTTCATCAATTCTACCAGTGTCACTTAAAGCTGAATTGTCACTTCCTTACTTTACCCTCCATTAAATCAGTTCTCTTCTTCATATTTAGTGAAGGAAACAGGCAAGGATAAACATGCCTTCATATCTTAACATCTGTAAAAGCAGCGTGCTTCTTACAATCAATGGTGTGTGATGGCTTAATTAGTATAATTATTTATCTTTCTTAATGGAATATATAATCAGAATGTTTTTGTAATCAGTGACATTTTAGATTTTATTAAATATGGAACGTCACTTCTTTACAAGGAAAACCAGCTTTGCTTATTAATAATAGAAGGCACCATTTAAAGAAGTACCTTTTGTTAAATTGTATTTTAATTAAATTTTCAACATAATTAAATTTCAGCTAGAGTGTACTGCCTGCAAATAATTTAGCCCAGAGCCTCATTTTTATCTAGTAGAAAAAATAATAATTTAGCAAGCGAAGACAGGTAGTGATGGCTTATGAATGCCAAAATGTGAGAGCTTGCAGTTGCATGCACCAAATAAGTCCATGTTGCTAACAGCGTGGCCTGTGAAGTACCTCAAACCTTCTAAGTCCGTGGCCAGTGGCTTGTTTTAAAACCATGGGGAAAGATCAGTGGAGGCCATTCACAGGGAAGTGGCTCAGCTCTGCTTCCAGTAGCTGAGAGTCAGATACAATACCCAGATCCCCCCTAGAAGAAGGCAAATGTGGGTAAGATGGCTGCACTCAGAAGCAGGTTAGGCACCAGTTAGAAAGGAGGGCTAGAAGTCCACCCAAGGATATAAATAGAGTCTTAGAAAGTTGAGTAATGGAACAGAAAAAAAATAAACGTAGTATATAACAATCCATTATTTAGTAATTTAGGTAAAAATGTCCTTAGCCATGGACCATGTACATTGTTTAAAATATATACATTCTTATGATAGAGAGAAGAGACTAAAAGCTTCAGGGAAGAAAAAAATAATATTTAAAAACTTTTTTTTAAAAAAACTGGCTATTTGGACCAGTAATAACACTGTCTGTTATGGGTTACATGAGTAGCAGAACTATCTACCCATAAAAAGTATAAATATGAGTATAAACATCCCAGGAGATTGTTAAGGATCAGCCACTAGGTACTCAATAATGATAACTCTTTGATTTTTGTAAAGGAAGAAAAGGCTGATTCATGTCTTCAAAGTTCCAAACACTGACTTCCCAGTGGCCTCCCATAGGGGAATACCACTTTCCTATCAACCACAGTATCCTCATCTCCCCTGTCGAAGCATCTCAGATGACCCAGCACCTGAACCACTCATCCTCAACCCCAGGAGCCATTGGAAGCCTAAAAGACTTTCCTGAAACTGACTCAGAGACCCTGGGGCAGAAACAACTGAAAGTTGCCTAGTGACTGAGTCACAATAACCCATTGTATAGATGGGAACTACAGCCGGAAGGGGGGGAGAGACCCAGTGGAATCACTCAGCTCCATAACTAGAACCAGGTTGTTTTCCTTCTCTGTGTACATACATTCTCCCCCTACCCACCATAGATGATAATGACCCTCCTCTGACTTGCCAATTTAAAAATATCAAGTAGTATTTGAGAGTTTATGCCCGTGAGGGGCCAGCTATTTGCATCTATGGTGCTGCCCATCAGGCATGGAAGGGACTGAGTTGTTGAAGGCCAGAGAATTACTATGAAAGCAAAGAGTTTCCAAGATGACAAAGTGAAAACAGACACACTCCATCATGTCATTCCCAACACTCCTGTTGCTGAATATGATCTGTTCCCTGAAAGTTAGGTGGCAGAAATTTCCTGGGGCTTTCTAGAATCTTTTCCTCGTAACACAGGGGAGAGCAGTGGAAGATGCAACAGAAGTGGTACCAGGTCTAGGAAGGGACAAGCACCATCCTATGAGAGTCATCCCATACTCACAAAGTACATGCCATCTCCCCCTTTTTACTGCTGACAGAATACGCAGCAGGCACTGCAGATCAGCGGAGTTCCAGCTGCTGTGCATGCAACCTGAGCAGGCCCTCAAGCTCCACATGGGAAAGGACTGGATCACCAGCATGACTTTGGGGTCAGACTGACTTGAGTTTGATCCTTAATCCTGGCAGGAATTAACTACAATATTGAGCACAAGGTTGATCCTCTTAGATGATGCTTAGGGTAGCCTAGCATGCTCTGCTCTGTGTAAGTGAATGATGAGAATGATAAGGAAGAAGATGAAGATGATGATGATACAATGGTTATGATGACAACGAAGAAGAAAAGAGAGGGAGAAAGAGGACAAGAAAAAGGGGATCGAGAAGATAAAGGGGGCAAATGGGGGAAGAAAGTAGAGCCGGTATTGGCAAAGGGGAAGAAACATGGAAAAGGAAAGGGGAAGAGGATTGGGGAGCTTCGGTTGTGGTACATAGAGGAGGATAACTCTGAGAATTGGGATTTCCTGAAGACTAAGAGATCACCACATCCACCCAGAGCTTTCAGATAAAAGCCCCGAAGACAGGATCAGAAAGTTCTCCAAGACAAGACTTGCTTTCTCCCTCGTCTGGCCCATGCCATGCTGAGCCAACTAAAACCAACAACAGTAAACAGCTACTGAGAAACCCATTACCATCACCATACCAGGCACTGTCAGAGACCTGAAAATGAATCAGGTCATGTCTTCTGGGGGTGGGGAGGAGGGCAGGGCAGGATTATGGGAAGTTACCCAAAAGAAAAGAGACCACTGACCTCTATTCTAGTCAAGTTTTGAGCAAAGAGTTTGGTCCTCAGGGAAAGAGGGCACTTCTGCCCTGGAGGAGGGGACAGATGCTTTGTCTCTAGGGATCTGGAAGAAAGCTCAAAGCCCAAGCCAAAAATGAACTGAATCTAGGCATGTGTAGCAGGAAATCACATTATTTAGAACAAGCTTTGGAATGACTACCCCCTACTGTCTTGCCTACTCTGCGTCTTCTGCTCCGAATGCTCCTTCTGAAAGCCTGTTTTTTTATCTTGGAGATGTCAGACATCAAGAAGTTGCACTTGAAGCAAGTTTCCTTCTGAAAGGAGAACTCAGGCAGGTAGCCAAAAGAGAAGGAAAAAAATGAAATGGAAAGGAAAAATGAATACAAAGGAAATGAGCCTTCAGCTATGGTCTGAGCAGACAGAGTATTTAGCCATCCAGCCTGCTCTAATTAAATATCTATAGCCTTACCCCAAGCTGAGATCCTTGCTAGAACTAGGAACAGTCCTGGGAGCAGTTCTGGACAATGTTGAGGTGTAGGCAAAGTCCTGTGAGTCCCAGAGTCTCCTGCAGAAAGTAGCAAGGGTTTTCATGGCTCCAAATCTGGGCCACTGTGCATCAAGTGCTCACCAAGCCACATCAAAGGTTGAGGGTGGGTTGCTAGGTCTGCACTGAAAGTCCTCAGTAGCCACAGCTCAGGAGGGGAGGAAGGGGCTCCTGGTACAGCCTCCTGCTCCCCAGAGGACCAGGTACTTTCCTAAAGAGAATGCATCACTTGGTTCTTCCTGTGCTTTTACTGTAAACTCTCAGTTTACTGTGCACCCCAGAGGAAAGACAGAGTAGAGAGACAGAAACAGGGACAGAGAAGGGCAGATGGCTTGGGCTGCAATAAAACAGTAAGAAGCCACAGATACTCATACATTCAGAGCTATGAATGACAGGTCTGCCATTGAGAGGCAAAAACAAAGGCTCAACTAGAGAAAGTGGCTTGCCCATCTGTGGTCCAGGAAGCTGATAGAACAAAGATGAAAACCTCAGTCTTCTGATGCTTTGCTCTGTACCTTTTTCCAGAACACTGGTATAGACACTTTTCTTGAATCCCTGTAGAATACAAGGCCTTGGTGTAGGGGGGACCCAGAAAGGAGGGAGGAGGGCTGTAGGTACTGAGGCTCATCTATGCTTATGGAACATTCATATACTCTGATGCTAGCCATGCACCAAAACAGAAGGAAAAGAACTGGAGATTTTCCTTGCTATTCTCCCACATGGGGGCGGTGAGGCACTTGTTCAGTTTCATCCACTTCCTGGCAGAGTAGGAGATGGGCTCGAAGTCAATGATCAGGATGGATGAGGTACAGTGGGAATGAGAGATGACATTCTGGTCTTCAACTGAACATGTGTTCACTAGAGGAAGAAATGTCACCATGCACAAAGGTGATCAAGGCCTGTGCTGAGAAGTAAATTGTATGATCCTGGAAAGCCAGCCCTATGACAGACTTGACATATTAGGGACATAAATGATGTCATGTTTTACTAATTCATTCCTGTGCTATATGTTTTTCTCGAGTAGAGCACAGAAAACTTGGAACTGATAAAAAGGGAATTTCTTTTGGAAGAAATTTACTTAGAGAAATTACTTAGAAGACAATGACAACTTGAAATGAAACTCTTAAAATCTAGGAATCTGGCCCTGCAAACAGTGGGCCCAGAAGACCTATATACTATGTAAAAAGCAAGAGGCCTAACTGCAGGTTGAAACCCTTGGTCCTAATCACATGTAAAAACCTTACCGACTCATTTCCTATTTGTGAGTTTGTGGAGAACCACACCCAAAACCATGAGCTAAATAATACCTATCCAATTCTTATATTCTAAAGCGTAGAACCCTAGGCAAGCCCAGAGAACAGTGAGCCAGTATAACCCCATCAACCAGCCGCCAGCTTTACAAGAAGTTTTTCAAGGTTATTCCTCCATAGAATGAAGAGGTAAGAGACCCAAAGGCTCTCTAGACACAGAATTCTCATGTGGTGCTTGTTTTTTTCCCTTGCTCATGCCTTTACTGTGGTGAGAGGGTGTGCAATTTCCTCAACTCAGTCCTTAAGAAAGACCCCCAAGAAAGTACACGAAGAAATTGATCTGGGCCTATAGAACTTGGTGGTTTTGAGCTTGAGCAAGTGAGAGGATACTGATATCTATTGGACCCTCTAAATCTCCAATTACTTCTGGGTGTGGTGGTTATTCCAGCACTTGGGATCCTGAGACAAGAGGATCTGGAGTTTAAGGGCACCCTGGGTTCCATAGTAAGAACTCATTTCAATAAATAAATCTCAATGCATTTTCCTCTTTCTAGTCCCCAGAGTGAGCATAAGCAGAGGCATTAGTATGTATCTACAGTGTGCAATTTATCTTTGCTGCCACCTATACAGATAGATGCAGTTCATTCTTATTCACCACTATAAAGAATGTTGTTGCTTTTTACTTATTCATTCCTGTGCACTAATGTTTTTCTAGAGTAGAAAAGTAATGCACAATGAATAAAGAAAACTTGGAACTGGTAAAAAGGGAATTTGTTCTGAAAAGCTAGTTATGGCGCAGCCCAATCACTTGGGCTGCCATGCACAGGTTGGGTAGGTGGAGCAGAAACAGGACAAGGAAAAAGAGTCTGGGTGGAGATAAAAATGGTCCCACCACATGAATGGTGGCTGGAAGCTGGGCTCTAAAGCCCAAGTTGCGCTGTTTGAAAATACCAAGCTTTTGGTCATGATGTCATGTAGTATATTGTCAATAAAGTACCTGTCAAGACAGTAGGTATGTCTTTGTTGAGGGGGCGGACTTAAAGTACATGCCAGCCAGTATTCTATTTCAGTTTGGAAAATGTTATCACCTGTATGATACATTCCAGTAAGTGCCTTGCTTTGCATAAACACATATGATGACTTCAAAAGGACTAGGGGAACCTGAAGCAGAGACTTACATTATTGCATTTAGACAGTCATTCCAGAGACCGATGGCATACAAAGCAGTTCCCCCAAGAGAAGGGTCACTTTAAATAAAGAATAAAAGGTATATTTGTTTGTTTTAGTAAATTTTCATGCATCGAGCATGTGTCATTCAGTTATCACTGCATGATGATGCCCTGAGACATCAACATACAGATAGGTACAGAGAAAAAATATTTATATGGAAATTGCCTGACACACAAGTCACTCACTTCCGTGTACTTTTATGTACTTAATTATCCTGTGTAGCTGAACATAAATGAGCTTTCCTCATGGGAAACCTATAAAACAACATGTTATAGAACTAATCCCTTCCCTCCTTTCTCAAGGCAGCTATATTATTATTTTGTTATTTTTGCTTCTTTCTTATTAGTATATATTCATTGTATAAAATAATAGCTTAATTACATTTTCATCCAAGGCTATCATGCACTCTGACCTATTTCATCATATATTACTTGTTATTGCAATGATGGGCCCCTTCTCCCCCAAAGTCTTCCTTCTACTTTTATGCCATATTTCACATGTGTGTAATATCTAAACTAGATATGCATACATATGTAAGCATCCACAACTGAGACTAAACATGTATTTGTCTTTGTGGGTCTGACTTGTTTGCCTTCACAGGATGATAAACATCTTCACCCATTTTCCAGAAAATATCATGTCATTCTTGTCTCTTTTGTTTTTGCCTTCTTCTCTTTTTGTCCTCCAGCCTTCTGCCATCTACAGCTGACTGAGTAAACAAGGACCAGTGGGAGATCCTGCACCAATGCTGGTCTGCCCCGCTGTAATGAATCTACAAATCCACATATCACACAGTGGAGCAGAAGGAAACTTGGGCAGGGAGTGTAGATTCTTGCTCTGCTACTGGGCTCTGGACCCTGGGTCAAATGATCTGAGTTCATGGAGCCTGTGAATGGACAGTGGTTGATTGACACAAGGGCTGCTCTCAATAGTATGTGAGCTTATTGGAAATGGTGTTCATAAAACAAACAGCTGCTTGATGCAAAGGTCAAAGAAGTGTTTATCTGTTTACACCTCCTCATTCCTTTCATTTTCCCTACACCACCCTGAAAAATGCAATTTAAGGATTACGTGCTAGGGCTAGTGGGCAGCTGTGGCAATCAATCCTAAACATTTCTCCTAGGTGTGTGCTCAGGAGGCATATCTTACCACCCACACAGGCCTTTGGGACACCATAATCCAAGCTGAGAACCTCCAGCTAGATGCCTGGAACTGGGCCAGGCCAGCACAAGATGGAGATCCCCAAATACCAATGCCTCCACCTCAAGCAATCCAATCTCAAAGACTATTACAGCCCATCTTGGATGTGGTTTAGTCCTAATCAATGTTAATATTCTTCTGCTCCCATGATACTACTATGCATTCCGGCTATTTCCCAAGCATACTTAGAGCTATTATCCCTTTAGCTCTTAGAACAAATACATGAGGATTACCAGTCAAGGGCAAGTACCTCACCTTCACAGGTGAAGAAACATCAATTAAGAGGGGAAGTATTTTGTTCATGATCATGAAATTAGTATGTAAAGTAGAAACCAAGGTCAGAGGGTTCATCATTCAGTTGGCCTACTGAATCAGGACACAATAGCTTAGATACCTTTCTGTGTCCCAAAGTATCCAATTGCACAATTTATTTTAGTACTTAAACATTGCTTCCTGTTGAGTATGCTGAGGCATGGTATCATGGCTCACCTATCCTATTTCATTCCTTAGTTATATGTTAGCAACAATGAGATAATTGAAGAAAATGTGACTTTAAGAAAAAGATAAACCTTATCTGTATCACTCACATTTCAAAATAACACTCAGATTAGAGAATATGTACCCAATCAGCAGAACCTTTCCTAGGACTTGCTTGAACTGTGCAGAACATAAAAGATTCCTGGGACTGTCTTTCACATTTCTGGAAATTCTTTTAAGCCAACACTCTGATCTCCTAGCATATCCTAGTATAGAGTTATACCAACATGTGATTTCACATAAAGTTATGATAATAATGATGTTAATAGACAGAAATAGAATTTCATTGAGAGAAAAAATGTTAACTGTGCCAATTATACATATACATATAAGTACATGTATATGTATGCATATTTATACATTCATATTTATGTAGGTGTATGTAATTATGTGATTCCCTTTTGCTATGCTTATGAGGCTGGCACCAAATCTACTGTCTGTTCACATTCATGTTCGCTGTCCAGCTTAATGATAAGACCTTTCTCCTTAGACAGTGCAACATGAGCATATTGGACCTAGGAATTATATTTGATTAACACACAGAAAACCTGATGTTTCACATTTTCTTCCTGTTCCTTTTGTGAACCTCAAGGGGTATATGACCCCATGATAGTGACCTATTTTTAAAAGTAGACGTGGTCTATGGACTACTAATAGCCCAAACAGAAATCTGCTTATCGCGAAAATCCCAGTTTTAACAGACAGATAAAACAACTCTTTGACTCTTAATGTATTTAAGAAAGTTGGGGGGGGTAACATGTGGTGTTTATAGGGTTGCTGATTTGGATTTAAGTGTTCTGGGCAAGTCTTTGTGGTCTAATATTTTAGGACTGCTAAATGCTAGGGGACTAGACTCCAAGGATTGTTCAGTTACTATATATTTGATAAGCAAGAAGGTTTCCCTGCTGACCAATCTACTGCCTTAAGAAGAATGATACATACTCCCAAAGCAAAATAAGTAGGCTTTTATGAAGTACTCCAGGTTAATAATTGTTTTTCACCAGTATATATAGACTTATCTTCCTGGGAAAGGCAAATGCTAACATCATGGTGGGCCTCATTTCCTAATCCTAATCACTGAACAACATGAGAAGTACTGTTACTTCTCATACTGGATCTAGAACAAGAACCCAAAGAAAGATAATTCCTATGCATACTGAAGAGTCATTATCACCAGGCAGTGGTGGCACATGCCTTTAATCCCAGCCCTCGGGAGGCAGAGCCAGGTGGATCTCTGTGAGTTCGAGGCTAGCCTGGGCTACAGAGTGAGTTTCAGGAAAGGCGCAAAGCTACACAGAAAAACCCTGCCTTGAAAAATAAAAATAAAGAAGACTCGTTATCATGGAGAACAGAGATCTATGCATATTCCTTAAAGGGAAATCACTACTATACATGTGGACCAAGCTGCCTTCGAGATTTACCACTTTCACTAACATGATAATGTGAGGTTCTTAGCGCAGAAAAGTGGGTATAGAGGAATGGGAACAGGAAGACAGGTGGTATTCTCATGTTCTGCTTCTCAACAACACAAAACATGGACATCAAACTTAATGATCAGACGGGGGGAGGGGGGATTGACAGCACCCAAGGGGATATTTGTCAATACTTACTGGAAGTTTGGGTGATCTCAACTGGAAAACGGTACTGGCAGAATTGGGCAGGTAGAGTTAATGCCGCTCAAAGATTCAGGGCAGTTCCCGCTCTCTTGGCCACAGATTATGATCCAGCCTGAAGTATCAATAGCACCAAGTTCAAGAATTCTGATCTATAAGAAAATAAAAATTCACACCTTGAGATACACTTGAGAAGGAAGAGGAGAGCAGGAAGAGAGAGTGTATCCAAACAACTTGATAAAGAGGCCTGGCAACAAACCATACTGTGCATGTTATTAATAATATCAGTAGTTTGGCAATGAGGTGAAGCATTTGCTTGCAATATTAAGTATGTCAAACAAACATGGGTTTTGATTATGGTTTGATAATATTGCCCTATGTTTTTTTTGTTGTTGTTGTTTTTACTAATTTCTTATTTTTATGGCCAGAACATGCTTAATTTTCTGATGTCATCAGCAGTTTAAAAAATAAGCACCTCCAAAACTCTATGAACACCAGATTGTTCCCATAAATTCTCAGACACAAAACTGCACCGTGACAGACAGGATGTACGTACTGTAAGTTATTTGGCATATGTTGCCAAATTGGTTTCCAGAAAGATTCCTCAAGATACACTTCCACTAGCAGAGATGAAGAGATCAAACCTGGTGCTAGAGTCAGTCAAAAAGCTCAAGAAATGGTCTCCCTCATCCCTCCCATCCTTCCTCCGAAGATACTGTCTATCCAGAAACATTATGCCACTGTGGGAACCCCAGCCTTCCAGATTTCAAGCCATCTCACAATGAAGTTGTTGGAAGGAGCTGGAAGGTGAAAGAGTAATCATTATCCAGCGATGCCTTTACAATATGACTTCTTAGGTTGACTTTCCTCTCAGATTTTTTTTTAAAGAAGGAAGATTTAGTACATATGCTATACCACCCCCACCAGTTAAAATGGGGAAAGTGAGATCCAAAGAGGAACCCACAAGGTTTTCCTCAAGGAGTCTGGGGAAAGTTGAAGCTAGGGTCCAAATTCTTCATTCTGCACTGTGTTAGCTGAGAAAATAAAGATTACAAAGACAAAGCTGAACACGTGGCCTTTCTACAGACAAGGAAATTGGACTGGGGCTCTGCCGCATGGCTGGTGCCAGGCGGTCTGTGTGACTTGGCTGGTAGGGAGGAGCATTTGGTTAATCCTTGATGAGCCAGAAAAATCAGTAGTCTAAGACGGCTTACTCATAGGAAGCCCCAGAGGGAAAAACAATATTATCTTGTTGTAGAATATTATTTGAAGGTGTGGAACTTCTGCTTGTACTGCATTTGGTTAACTCTATGAAGCTGTGTTGCTGTACCTGTCTAAAACACCTGATGGTCTAATGAGGAACTGAACGGCCATGGGCAAGGAGAAGAAAGGATAAGTGGGTCTGGCAGGCAGAGAGAATATACAGAAGGAGAAATCTTGGATGAAGAAGAAGTAGCCAGAGAAAGAGGAGGACTCCAGGGGCCAGCTACCCAGCTACACAGCAAGCCATGGAATAAGAGTAAGATTTACAGAAGTAAGAGAACAGGAAAAGCCCAGATGCAAAAAGTAGATGGGATCATTTAAGTTAATAAAAGCTGGCTAGAAACAAGCTAAGCTAAGGCCAGGCATTAATAAGTAAGAATAAGCCTCTGTATGTGATTTATTTGAGAGTGGGGTGATGGGGCCCCAGGAAGAGTGAGAAAACAAACAACAACATTATCTTTTTTTTTTTTGGTTTTTTCCAGACAGGGTTTCTCTGTGTAGCTTTGCACCTTTCCTGAATCTCGCTCTGTAGACCAGGCTGGTCTCAAACTCACAAAGGTCTACCTGCCTCTACCTCCCAAGTGCTGGGATAAAAGGTGTGCACCACCACCGCCCGGCTAACATTATCTTCTATATTAATTCAATCTACGTTAGTCAGAGGCCTTTTAAAATAATTTATGATATGTACACACAATCTGATACTCTAGCAGACCCAGTACTAATGTCCCATGGGATAGCAACAAGCCACACATAGTTGTTAAACACTGGGATCACAGCTAACTAAAATTGAGATATGCCATGTGTGTTAGATACCAGCTAGATTTCAAGCACTTGGTTTGTAAGATATTTCATTAATAATTTTTATACTAACAATATGATTGAGTTCAGTAAAATGAATTAGCAGGCTAAGATTAATTTCACATGCTTGTTCTTTGACATCTTTACTACAGCAGCTAGACAATTTTACATTTCTGGCAGATCAAATCATGCTTTTCTCAAATCATGTGTATTTGAGCTACTTGCTAACTCTGGTTTGAGGCATACTGGCAATCTCTCAATGGATAGGATCTTACAGAGAGAAAATAATTTTTCCAGATGTTCCTCCAAACTACTGACCCTGCCTAGATCTAGGATTGCTAGTCTATAGGAAGACCCATGTTGCAGGTTTCTCATTCATCAATAGGCCTCTACTCCAGCATCAGCCTAGCAAGTTAGTAGTTAAGAACAATGGCCCTGCTTCCCATTGCTGCTTAGATGAGGCCATGGGACAGTTCTGGCTGATGGGATGTGAAAGAAGTGCTACGTAAGATGTCTATTTAACCACTAGGAATGGTATGCTTTTCTTGGCTCTTTATGCTTGCCTGACTTTTGAAAAATCATGAAAGGCTCCTGGGCTCTTCAGAGTTTCTTAGATTAGAGATACACTCCTTATATTCCTGGAGCTCTACACGAGAAAAGACATTTAAGTCACTGTTTCATGGAACCAAGTTAGCCTGAATCACTATAGATGCTGGGAGTCATCTCTGTTTTATGCACACGCCCTTTTATGTGGCTCTAGGGATCAAACTCACACATACTAGAAAAAGTCCTGTGACTGAGCTATGCCCCCAGTCCCTGTTTGACAGGCTTGCATTAAGCAACAATATCAGAAAGGGCTAGGAAGCAACAAAATTCAGACAGCAACTTAGCATGAGAGCTAGGTCTTAAACCCAGAGCACATATTTCCCCTTCCATACCGTGCATGACACTCAGCTATTGTATCCAATTTACAGTCTATAAAAATTCATTCCAGATGATAAGGGCATAAATAAACTATTCCCCTTTGGATTCCAGAGATAAGAATCTCAGTTTGCTCACGTAATTGGTGTCTTCAAGTGTTCTCTTAAAGCAATGTCTTGTGTAAATGTTCCCTGCTGCAAAATCAGCTTCCTTGGCTATAAAATAAGCTTATCAGTGGCATCTTGTTGGAGCACACAAGCAATGAAATGTCATCCTGGTGTCACTTACTTCTTCCCTGAACTTTGAAACCCAGTTGGAATGGCTCAAGCCATCCACTCCATGCTCCATTGAAGACTGAATTCTATACCAGCCAAAGCTTTCCTAGGAGATACAAGCCCGAAGATCTCACAAACTGGTTCCAAGCTGCTACAACTGGACCAGAAATCCAGCCCTTCCTCAGCTTCTGCACTCATGTATCGGTATCTCACATGGGCAGCTGAGCAGTACAGTACACCACTTCTAAAGAGCTGGGAAAGGAATGATTATCATTACTTCAAACCGAATATTAGGTATGTTTGGGGTCAAACTTCCCACATGTCACTATGTGGTCAGTCTAAACCATTTAGACTGAGCATCTTCAGTTGCCTTTAGCCTACTGGCTATGGGTAAGATAGAACCTCTGTTGGTCTTTTCTGTATCGAACACACAGATTGCAAGCCCAGTGCCACTTTGAGATCCTTGGCAGCAATTAACTATGCAGCTCACACACAATTGAGCCTGTATGATAATGAGTATTCAGGAACAGGTAATGCCTGGGGGACACTCACCAACCTAAGACAGAGCACCTGTGTGGCCTGGGCAGGCGTCTCCATGACCGGTAAGGTGACCTGCTGACATCCCACATAATCCAAGTCAGAAGCTCATTTTTTAATAAAAGGGGGACCTGTAGGGCCCTGGCCATCATTTTGGGTAACTGTTGCCTTGCTTGCGGACCTTGACCTTGATATCCTCCCTATGCTAATTCCCTGCCAGGTTCCACCCTCCTGAATGCTTAAGGGAAGTTCCTTGTATGTGTATCCTGAACAATAGGCGTTAACAGCTTAGATGCAAGATTGTAAAACATCAGCAGCAAACTTCTGCCCTCCGGGGTCCTCCCATTATGCTGTAAGCCTGTATTTAAGACCTCCTCCCCCCTTCAAGAAATGACATTCAGCATTTAAAATTTTATATATATATATATATATATACATATATATATTATATATATATATATATATATAATGAATACTGTGAATGTAATCTATGAATACCACAAATGTGATTAATATCATAAGTGTAATTAATGAATATCATGAGTGTAATTGAAAATAAATAAATAAATAAATAAATAAATAAATAAATAAATAAAAGACTGAGCACCTTAAACAACATTTATTTCTTCACATTTCTAGAGACAAGGAATCCAAAACCAAGACCCCAGAAAATCTGGTATCTGCTAAGGGTAGATCTTCTCGATGTTTGAGCATGCCTTCGTCTTTTATCTTCAGACAACAGAAAGAAAAATACCTTGTTTGTCTGTGGTTGATATATTATGCACCCCAATAAACTTATCTGGGGGTCAGAGAGCAGAACAGCCACAATACTAAACATAGAGGTTAAGCAGTGGAAGCACACACCTTTATTTCTAGCATTCCAGAGGCAGAGATCCATCTGGATCTCTGTGAGTTCAAAGCCACACTGGAAACAGCCAGGCATGGTGACTCATGCCTTTAATCCCAGGAAGTGATGGCAGAAAGCAGAACGGTATATAAGGCATGAGGACCAGGAACTAGAGCTGGTTAAGCTTTTAGGCCTTTGAGCAGCACAGTTCAGCTGAGAGGCATCCAGTCTGAGGAAACAGGATCAGCTGAGGAACTGGCAAGGTGAGGTGGCTATAGCTTGTTCTGCTTCTCTGATCTTCCAGCATTCACCCCAATACCTGGCTCCGAGTTTGATTTTATTAATAAGACCTTTTAAGATTTGTGATACGTTTGTCCTCTAGCTACCTCCAAAGGCTCTGGACCAAATGCCATCACATGGGAATTAGCAATTCAGTACATTAACTGTGGAAGAGATGGGGGATGACACACAACCCATAACTATCAGAGTCATCACTACCCACAGCAGCACTTCTCCAAGGGCTGACAGACCCAGGGAATGTAACTGTGGGAGCGGAACACTGGTTTTAGTGCAGTCTCAACCAATCCCCTCAGTCATCCAACTTGAACAAAGGCAACCTGCAAACCCCTGTGTGTGGTAATATTTTAATTGTGCTGAAATGTGATTTTATTTGTATGTTAATAAATAAAGTTTGCCTGGAGATTAGAGGTCATAGCGAGCCAGAAACAGAAGTCTGGTGGTGGTAGCCCATGCCCTTAATCCAGTCACATGGCAGGAGAGTCTCTGTGTGATCAAAGACACAGCCAAGCATGGTGACATGAGCCTTTAATCCCAGTACCAACCATAGAGACCTGGAGGTCTATATAGACAGTCGGTGATGAGGAGGTCATGTGGCTGAGCTTAGAGCCAACAAGAAGGCAGAACAGGAAAGCAATAAAAACACAAGTCACACAGGAAGAAACTCTCTCTGGGGAAGCAACAGTGGTGAGGTGGTAAGATAAGGTAGTCATGGCTCTTCACTAGTTCTCTGATCTCTTTGGCTCTTACCTTTGTATTTGGCTCTATGTTTCTTATTTAATAAGACTGTTTAGAAATTCAACTACACCTCTACACAATGTCTTCAGCTCTTGCCCTGAGGAATCCTCGGCCATCTACCTGGTCCTCTGCCCTGTAAGTCTCTTTGTTCTCTCCCCATTTCACTATAGAAAGGCAGGGCCACGTCTTGAAAGCCCTTATGCTCTCACACTGAATGACTCCACTACAGTTTTTCTCTTGCTGGAGTTCCTGTCACACCCCCTTGGAGTCTCGCCTAGTCCTAGAGGTTTGACATATAATTCAAAATTAATAGGATCCTTTGTGCTCTAGACTCAGTGTGCTGTTTGTTCTTCTTTTCCCACAAATTTACATGGTAAAAACCACATTCCTCAGTTTGGTGGCATCTAGAGGAGGTTACCCTTGGGAATGATTAGGTCATAAGAGGAGTGAGATCATAAATGGAATTAGTGCTCTTATAAAATGACTCCCAGAGAATTTCATTGCCCCTTCAACTATGTGTCAAAGCTCAGGAAAAGTTTTAGAAGAGGGGACAGGAAGTATACAAGAGCAGGAAGACCAGGAGGTAAAAGGTCATTCTCTAGACTGGATACAACCACTGCAGTCATTAACTCACAATGGCTGCAGATATGTGCATTAGAATCACACAAGACTGGCCCTCTCAACAATCCATAGAAAAAGAGAAAGGCTCATGGGGCCCAAACCTGTACCTCTGGACTATTGGCTATTTGTAGAATCTGGGAGAGAGGAATTATTAACTGTAGATAAGTACCAACAAGGTTCCAGTCAGCACACAATTAACCACACCCATGTTCACACAGATGGTCCTGGTTAATATTGGTGGGTCACAAAACAATAGACATGAATTCAAGAGAGATGTGTGGGGAAGAGGGGGTGCACAAGAGTGACAGAGAGGTTGGGGATGAGAGTGGTTAGCATGTATTGGCTACATGTGCAAAATGGTCTAAGAACATATTTTATTAATATAACGATATAAATATAATAGAAAAGAAAATGATATAGCAATTCCACACTATTTCTCTCATGGAAAGACATACTTGCACACTCCTCCCTGCAGGATACAGACTGAGACTATGACCTGAGCATGGGGATGAACAAAAAGTCCTATTACATGCCCTACAGAGTAGTTGTCTCTCTTGGATCTGTCCCAAACAAAGGGCAAGCCAGTCTCTAGGTGATGGACACTTCTCCCAAGGCAGTTCTGACCTTCTCTGTGAGTTGTCTTTAGTCCTAATTCCATAGAACAGAAGAAGGGCCAAAGTCAACTGCAGCTTCCATGGCATGGGCACAAACACTTTAAATGCTTTAGTGCAGAACTTAACACCTTGGAAGTCATCTAAATCTCCAGCCTTCTCTCCCTCCTCTCTGCCCTTCAAAACCTGTTTTCCATAACCTTGACTCCTGCATGTTACTTTTTCTGCTGGAAATCCATTAGTCATCTTTCTGAGCCCAGAGAAGTTCTATTAAGTCTTAAAATCCATTGTCCCATCCCAAGACAAAGTGGATCACTCACCCCTTCATTACCCTGGAGGTTTTTCTGCATTGCTTTATTGTAGTTTGAGATCAGATTACATCAAATACCTTTTAAACTCTCTGTCTCTCACTACACAGAAGATCAGCATCTATGGTTCTCTCACTCTCAGCACCAGACCTAGGCTGTAGCCCATAATCTATATTGGTCTGAAGTAGCTCATATGCATCCTCTCCTCTCCGTGACAATTCTAAACACATGGAAACAGTCACCTGGCTCATCTTTGATCATCTCTTCCTCTTGAAATGACTTAGGTTCAAGCTTCCTTTAAACCCACTGTGATCTCTGTGGTCCTCAGCAATTCACTCGAGTCCTCTAAGTATCTAGGGAGTATTGATGTAACCAACCGTCTTATTAAATAAGAAACACAGAAACAATGTAAAAAGAGAAAGCCGAGAGGTCAGAGCTCAGAGCTAAAATCTCACCCTTCCTCCTGCTGTCCCAGCTTCGCGAAAAGAGACCTACTTCCTGTCGGTTCGTTTTTTTATAGTATGTCGTTCTGCCTTCTCATTGGTTGTAAACCCAAACACATGACTGCCTCGTCACTGTCTGAATGTACAGCCCCCTAGGTCTTAAAGGCATATGTCTCCAATGCTGACTGTATCCCTGAACACACAGAGATCTTATGGGATTAAAGGCGTGTGCCACCACCGCCACACTCTTGCTATGGCTCTAATAGCTCTGACCCCCGGACAACTTTATTTATTAACATACAATCAAAATAATATTTCAGTACAATTAGATTACCACCACAAGGGAGACCATGTTTGTGCTGCCTGAATATATTTCCCATATTACAGGTGAAGAAACTGATTGACTGATGTGACCTCATGCTAAAATAAATCTCTTTTCACTCAGGACTGTCTGAGAACAGATGAATATCTGGAAACACGAGCATCTCCTAGAATTTCCTCACTAGCCAGAGCCAGTTTACCATTTCCCTACTTGCCAGCAGGGAGAATATGCAAATCTCCAGTTTCCCAGAGACAATGATATGAAAAGTTTTGAAACACACACACACACACACACACACACACACACACACACTCACCGTAGATATGCAGTTCTGGAATATTGGCTGAGAGGAAATTTCAAACTTTCTCAAAAATAAAAAAAAGGTTGGTGATGGTGGTGGTGGTATTGTGTGTGTGTGTGTGTGTGTGTGTGTGTGTGTGTGTGTGTGTAATATGAGTACACTCCCTATGCATCTGTGTTTGGAAACCAGAGGTCAACTTTGGGTACCTTCCTCTCTATTGCTTAGCACTGTTTGTTTGTTTGTTTGTTTGTTTGTTTGTTTGTTTGAGACAGGGTCTCACACTGAACCTGAAGCTTGCTGTTTGAATAGACTGGCTGACCATTAAGCCCCAAGGATCCTCCCATCTCTAGCACCCCTCCCTGGCACTGGGATTACAGGCATGCACATCAAGTCTGGCTTTTTGTGTGGGTGATGCTAACCCACACCAAAGTCCTCCTGCTTGTTCAACAAGTACTTCCCTCACTGAGCCATCTGCCCAGTCTCCCACCCTCTTCTCTGCCAGTTACATCTACCAAAGGACTAGAACACAACCAGAGTGTTATCCACAGGTAACACATCTGCTAAGAGATTTCACTGATGATCCAGAGAAGAATTGACAGCTCTCTGGGCAGCAGTTGGCTCATAATGGAGAAACCTTAGTCTCACCTCCTGTAAGCAATCCCAGTTGCAAAATACAAGGAATTTTATTTCCCAATCTGCAACTATACTGAATAGACCATAGGTGTGGCTGTTGTGTATCAGAGGACTAAGTTAACCAATGGCTCAAAGTACCATGTCACTTCTCTTTCCAAGGCTAGTAAGGTGCCTTCGTTATCACAAATTCAGATGCTTCACATCATGCTTACCACAAGCCAGGGCTGTATCCCAGTTTCTTTGCATATCTCTTCTGCTCACTCCCTCTAGCCAGGAATGAATTGTATGATTATAAATATCCACGAAGAGGCAGAGAAACACAGCTGTATTCATAACAACCACTGGCCCATCTAAAATTTCCCACACCTAATACAATTTTTTGAGTAGTAAATATCTTCCAAAGGCCCACATGTTAAAGGCTGGGCTGCTGCCAGCTTATGGTACCTATGGCGGCAGAACCTCTAAGGGGTGGGGCCCACATTGAAGGATGGTAGTCACTAAATGTATGTGCTTAAAGGGATGTCTGGGACTATAGACCTTTCTTCTCTCTTTGCTTCCTTGCCACAGTGAGGTGAGGCAGTCCCCAAACTTCTACCATGATATACTGAATCAAGCAACCATTAACTGAAACCATAAACCAAAGTAGGTTTAGGGTTTTGTTGTTGTTGTTGTTTTTGTTTTGTTTGTTTTTGTTGTTGTTGTTGTTGTTGTTTTTGGTTTTCAAGACAGGGTTTCTCTGTGTAGCTTTGCGCCTTTCCTGGAACTCGCTTTGTAGACCAGGCTGGCCTCGAACTCACAGAGATCTGCCTGCCTCTGCCTCCCGAGTGCTAGGATTAAAGGCATGTGCCACCATTGCCCGGCTAGTTTTAATTATCATTCCTCCTTTTAAGTTGACTATCCAAGGACTTCGTCACAGTAATAGAAACCTGATTAACACACTACATTTACTTATGTCTAGTAATATATGAAAGTAAGCTTTCCAAGTTTTTAAAGTATTGGCATCCTCACTGGGTCCTTATGCTAGATGATGATGTGTTATTTAGACTACTGTATCTTGAAACTTAATGTACATATGGGTCATCTGATGTTCTTATTAAAATAAAAATTATTATTCAGTGTTATTGAGATAGTGCCCAAGATTTCATATTCTAATAAAGTACTTGTTGATGCTCAAATCATATTCATTTTGTTTAAGATAATTTGGTAGTTTTAAATTTCCATTATTTCATTATTTAAATATTTCATTATTACTGCTACTGCTATTTTAATTGCTCATGTTTATGGGATACAGTGAGATATAAGTATACAATGTTTCATAAACAAATCAAAGTGTTTACATTTCTGCTTCCCTTAACATTTTTATTAACACATAACACTTGTACTTGTTTATGAGGTACAATGTGATATCACAATGCACAATGTGAACTGAGATCACATACCCATGTTTTTATATTACTTTGTGTCTGGAACATCTGAGATTTTTCACAAAATATTTAACAGGCTACTGTGAACTACACTTCACATCACACTTTGAACAGAAAAAAAAGTCTTAGAAAGAAAATATGAAGATGTACAGGAAAATGGCTGAATGGATAAAAGTGTTTATCACCAAGCCTGACAGCCTGGATTCAATCTCCAGATCCACATGGTAAAAGGCAAGAACTGAGTCCTGAAAGTTGTTCTCTGGATTTCACATGTGACATGTACACACACAAAAGTAAGTTAATAATAATAATAATAACAAATGTCATACCATCTCTTAAAAAAGAAAGAAAAGAAAATATGAAGTGTCTAAAGAGATGTGAGGACTCCCCAGAACTGAGAGACACAGTATCATGGCTCTCCCATTTTCGGTGTACTAAAACATACAGAGTTTTATTGTATCAAATTAGAGTGATTTGTGTAAGTCAAAATCTAGTTTTAAGGAAATGAATCCTCACATGGATAAGTAGCTTTAAAAATTCCAACATTTCTGTTTTTAAAATGTAGGTTGACATACCAATACTTTGACCCACACCTGTCCTGCCTGCAAGATGTGCCAGAGCAATGGTGTCTCAGAGATTGTAGGAGTGGCCAAATAATGACTAGTCTAACTTGAGGCCCATGCCAGCCACGAGAAGGAGCTCATGTCAGACACTACCTGCATAGCCAGTAACAGGAAGCTGGATGGCTCAGAGACCTAACTAAGGTAGAACCAAATATGAATGACAAAAAAAATCAATGAAATGATTCCTGATGATATTCTTCTATACTCAAAGATCAGCACCTAGCCCAATGGCCGTCAGAGAGGCTTCCTCCAGAAGTTCATGGGAGCAGAAGTAGAGACACACCTAAATATTAGGCAGAGATTGGGGAACCCCATAAAAAAGAAGGAAAATTGTGGATCCAAAGGGGTAGAGAATACCAGGAGAACGCAGCCCTCAGAATCAACTAAGCAGGGCTCATAGGGGCTCACAGAGCTCAAAGCTTGCATAAGACTGTGCTAGGTCCTCTGAATATGTGCTGTGATTGTCTAGCTTTGGGGTTTTGTGGTAGTCTTAACAGTGGGAGTGGGATAGTGGACTAAACCTCTGAAACTGTAAACCAGCCCAATTAAATGTTTTCCTCCATAAGAGTTTCTGTGGTCATGGTGTCTCCTCACAGCAATAGAAACCCTAGCTAAGACAGGAAGTGTCTCTGACTCTTTTGCCTGCTCTTGGTACCCTTTTCCTCCTACTGGGTTGCCTTATCCAGCCTTGATACAAGGGTTTGTGCACAGTCTTATTTCATCTTTTTATTTGCCTAACCTTATTGCACCTTGTGTGGTCAAGATGTATTGTATGAGAGAAGAATAATAAAAAGAAAAACTTAAAAAAGAATCAGAGACACACTCATTCACACACTCAGAAATAGGAAGCCGTAATATATTTGTAGAGGACTTGGTGGAGATCCATGTAGACCCTGCACATGCTACCTCAGTCCTTAGTCTCTACAAGTTCATATGAGCTTTGTTCAGTTCATGTAGAAGGTCTTGTTTTCTTGATGTCCTCCACCCTATCTGGCTCTTATAGTCTTTCTACTTTCTCTTCCATAGGTTTCCCTGATCCCTGAGGGGAAAGATTTGAGACATCCTTTTTAGGATTGAGTGTTCCAAGATCTGTCACTCTCTTCATAAGGTCTGGCTGTGAGTCTCTGTATTTCTCCCCATCTGACGCAGGAAGAAGCTTCTTTGATGATGGATAAGCGAGGCACTGGTCTACTTCCCTGGCTGGAGTCTCACAACCACTTCATTTTTCAAGACATTTATTTTATTTTTAAATTATATGTGTGTGATTGTGTGGGTGTGTGCGCATGCATGCTGGTACCTACAGAAGCCAGAAGAGGGCATCAGACCTCCTGGAGCAAGAGTCAAGGGGGTTTGTGAGACTGAAACACTAAATGTGAACTCTGAAAGATCAGCAAATGCTCTTAGATACTGAGCATTTCATTATACTTCTGCTATCTACAAATAAATTTCTTTCACCAGTTTTAGAAAATCTCTTTAAATGTTGCTTTTGACCCATTCTTTCTCATTTCCCTTTCAAAGACTCTAACCTTGCATATACTAGAGCTTCTTGTCATGTCTACATGCCTTCTGGTTTATTGTAGTATTTTCCACTTTTTTAACTGTCCACATTCATGTATTAATAATTTTTACTCTGCCCTAACCTGGATAACCAATCCTCTTTGTTGCCATGTCCAATCTTTTGCTGCATTTTACATTCTAACAGTTCTACTTTATTCTTTTCTATGTGTTCTAATACTTAGGTATATTTGTTACAATGTGTTTTCTCAAAAGTATTAGTCGCATTATTTTACAATATGCAACTGACAATGCATAGAATATATTCATCTGAATCTCTTTCATTCATCGTTCATTCCATGGGTCGTTTTTTATTTTTTCCTTTTTGTTTATTTTGTTGTTTTGTTTTCTTTTGAAAATAGAGTATTTCTGGGTAGCACAATTTAGACTTGAAGTTGTTATCTTCCTGCTGGAATTATAGGCATGCTTGATAAATTTATCATATTTGTACTGAAAGTGATTGTCTATGAAACAGACAAGCCTCTAGATGATGTAATCTTCCAGAGGGAGTTTGCCCGAGCATAAGCATCTGATATGACTCACATCAAATTAGTGCAGCCAGGGACTGTTCTTAAAAGCTGATGCTCAAGATTTGTTTCATCTTCAAAGGGAGCCTGGGTCAGAGAAACTAGCATGAAGGACATTTGCTAGGAGAACATGGGATGAGCATTTTCAGAGCGGAGGGATTCAAGCCTGAGCCAGAGGAGAACTTGGGCTACCTTGCATGCTCAGCCATGCTCAATGGGAACACTGAATGGGGTGATGCTTCAGAGAGAATTAAATATGTTGTAGCAGGAGCCAGACTTCCAGGTTCTCATTTTGGGCATTGGCACCGGGTGCACCTTGACACTGAAAGAGGTGTGACCACGACCTTGGCTAAGGTTATTCTTTCTTTCACAGAACACCCACTGAGATCGTGGACTGATGAATGACAGTATTCTAAAATTCTGAGGAAATATTTCTCTTGGTCCTGAAAAGGCACTGAACAGCACTTAAGTAAAAAATGTCTGAGTGCATTCCTTCAGAATGCTGGGATGAGAGAACAGCCCTACCATCCTTCCAGTTCTGTTGGAGCCTTGGGTTTTACTCAGTATGTCTAGTTCTGTGCATTCCAGATTCTCTTCACCATAAACTAGAATTACTGTTCATCTTGGTGGCTAATTGGACAGAAGGAACCAGCTTCCTGTTCTAAGGACCACAGCCTGTCTAAGGCTATGGTCAGTGGGTATATCTTAATCTGTGGCTATTGAACTTGTGCATGTACTGTCAAGTTGAAACAATGGAGCACTAATCAAAAAACAACTTTATCACCCAAATACCAAACATTCTACATGCTGAGAACACAGTGACATATTAATTAGCACTGGCTTAGAGTGTTCATTCTAGAATCAAACACATCATGCTTACCACTAATGCCTAAGATGTGTCCCCAACAGCCATTTTATGACTTTTTTCATATGGGACATATAGTGTAATAGCATAAGAGAATTGCCCCTGCATCTTCTGCTGTAGTATGGATCCCCTGGTCTGAAATACTATATAATTTAGTCTCTAGGTAGTGATACCACATGAGTCCCTGTAGACAGGCAAAACAGCTCCACATGTCATTCTGGATAAAACGAACTTCTAGCCCTCAAGATGAAAGGAATATTATGTAGCCAACACACACCATCTATTGTAGGACAGAGGTTATGGAAGGATGGCACTATATCAGAGACCCAGCATCCTTCCCTACCCCTAAGTGCAACATTGATCAGTAGATATATATTGTTTAAACTTGGTGAATAGAAGACCACGTGGATGGGCTTTTATGGAACTTGCATCCTCATCATCACTGGTACTTCTTTCATGAGCCTGCTGTGCCAGCACTGAGGTGGCTGGTGGCAAGCCATTGCCATCAAGTGGCTGAGTCATTTCATCTACTTCATTTTACATGTGATGCAGAGATGTTCTTCTTTTCTGCCCACCCTTAGGGGTCTCAGTCTCATGCTTCCAACTCTTGTTTCTCATCTTCCAATATTTCTTCTTTCGGGGCCCTCAACAGATAATCCAAGCCATCCTACCTTCCATATGTTTGCATGTATTCTAACCTTGAGTGACTACCTTTTCTACGTAATACAGGCAGATGACAGTTGCTCAAACCTCTGAGCGTTTGGGAACTTCCCCTTCCTACTGTCTTCTAAGGCCATTTTTGCAGGTGTTTTCCATTCCAGCCCAGAGTCAGGTACCAAAACAACAACATGCCAAACAGTTTTTCCTCTATGAGCCAATCATAAAGATTTCCTTCCAACCTCCTACTCATTTTATGCATTTGTTGGTGTAAACTGGGCCAGGGGGTGCTAGTCAGTGCAGAGGGATGGCATGTATATCTTAGCCATCTCTTTGTGAAGTTTACTTGTTATATCTTTTCACAGGTGTATACCTTCATTACAAAATGTCACTTCTGGATCACATTGAGTTATTTCAGTACTTATCTACCTTATTTGTTAAGGCCCAATGGAAATCAGGCTTTCAGGTTATGATAGCAGTACTGGCCATGGTCATGGTGACTTGGCTCATGATAAAGTATCTTCTCTCTACCCAGGATATCAGCTATAAAACAGAAACTTATCATCTAGAATTCTCCACAGCAAACACAGATGTGCTATAATCAGTGTATAGCAGCTATACACTGAAATTAACCTCATCCCATGCACTGTCTGTTACCTATCTCCAATATTGCAAGGTTTGTGGGTTTACAGTCTAAGCAATGAGGCTACTTACACCAAAAGCTGGCTTGTGGGGGGGGGCGGATATTCTGGTGAATTGATGTAGATGACATAGGGACCACCAACACTGTTTCCTTTGGGTCTTTACACATGGCCCTGATCTCTGTGCACTTTATATTGCTTTGGTCACAAATATAAATTAGAAAGTGTTTTTAATGAAAAAAAAATCAACACTAATTCTATTTATATCTTTTTGGCCAGAACTTAATGACATCATCATGTCTAACTGCAAAGAAGACTGGAAAATTATGTTTCCCCTGGATTACAATACTGTACAGTTAATTTTAGATGTTGCATTATTGAAAGAAAAGATACAGGGGAATAAATAGCCTTCATGCATGCTTTATCATTTCTGTTAGTAGAACTGCTGGTCCATGTATAGATCATCTGAGATGTAAGTTGAAATGTAAGATGAAATGACTCTCATAGCCTAATATATAAATAAAAGTTGAATAATTAACAGTATGATTCTTCTGCTCTTTCTTCTAATCTGTTTCAATCAGTACTGTGCCTAATGGTATTGACTTGTTAGATTTCTACAAATGGTAGTGTCATTGCTCAATCTCTACCTAGAATTCGACATCACAATAGGCACTCAGCATTCTCCTTGAGTAGTCAAACAAAATTTTAGAGATGATATCGTTCTTTGTCGTTGTGAAGGAAACTGAGATCCAGAGAGAAAGGGACTTACCCAAGGTCCCTGCTTTCATCTCCTTGTTGTCAAAGATTCATATCTCTGTCTGCAATCAACACAGAGTCTAGCAAGATTCTAAAATTTAAGAAGTAAAAGTTGAGCTTCCCTCAGGATTCCCCTGCTGTATGAGTCACAGGGAAAAACCCCTAGGGACAGCCACCAGCCAACACTACATGTAGCTTCATAGGCTCTTGGACTTCTCATCTCTGAATGGGCACAGAGCCCACCTAGATTGCTGAAGAGCCTTTCAAACCATCCTCTTTGCTTTTGTCTAGAAATAAATTAGTCAGTTGTTCATACTTGACTTTTCCCCCTCCAACGCTCACCACCCATCTTTAAGAACATTGCTTACCTGGCTGAGTTTTCAAATATTTCTAAGTTGAAGATGATTATGCTTATGCTATAGCATGAAACAGAGCAAGTTACACACCATAATGATATTTTTAGCCAAAAGCCTTACCTGATAAGGGTTATTTCTGTTCTCTTAAATCCATGTATCAGAGAACTAAGAATATATATCAGTGGTCTGGTGTTTGGTAAGTACAAGGGACTGGGTTCCATTCCCAGCCTGTGAAGGAGAAACTAAAACTACTCAGCACTGATTCCATCCATCATTGTGAGACCTTTCCCTGAAATCACTGGAATAATTTAACCCAATTAGTAGTTCAGTGGATCCCAACCATAGCCACGAAGTCCAAAGCCCTTAAAGCATGATTTTATGCTTTCTCCCTCTTTCTCTTACTCCCTTTCTCCCTCTCTCCTTCTCCCTCCTCTCTCTAACAAAAGAAAAGCTTCTACAAACCAACGATGAAGCTAAAACCTAAGTCAGTCAACTGGCATGGAGTTTGTGTCCCATTTGTCATTATAATGCTGGCACTTCTTTAGCCATTTCACTTCCAGGGATTAAAATTTTCTGAAAGATTAAGCATAATAATTTCCAGGTGATGGATTTGGAGGCAACTTTTAATGATGATGTTTTCACAATATTGGGGATTATTTCTAATGCCTAAGTAGGAAAGCATCTCTTGTTCATCTAACAAAACAATAATGATGATAATGATTACAGTATGTACTACCTGTAACAGAAGATAATCAGGTGAAGGAAGTAGTGAAGGGTGAAGTTTGTGAATGATATTAAATACTAGATTTAATGACAAGATAACTCCAGTGATTTTTGAGTCTACAAGCAAATATATGTCACAGAAGGTCACCACAAATTTGTACTGTCTATCCCAGGGTCAAGATCATTCTTCTAACTCTGAGACTCCATGGCTACAAAGAGGTGGAACCAGAAAACAAACAGCAAGTTGTCCTCTGACTGTCACATTTGCACTCTTCATACATACATGTGCACACACGTGCACACATGCGCACACACACATGCCCAAAGGTATGCACATGCTACACACACACACATGCAACACACAAATAAAAAAATAAATAAAATTTAATAAAAATATTTAAAACATATAATTTGTGAGAACTTATGAGTCCATTTTAAGGATGTTGCAGTAGTTTTCTATAATAGATAATGCCAAGTCACTTCACCAGCACTTAGCTTCTCATGCTATCACTTATGCAAGCAATACTCTGCATTAAATTCCACACACTGTAAACACTAGAAATATTAACCATGTTCCTAGGTGGACATGAGTTGAAGTATTTATCTAATCACTCTTTATCAATAAAAACTCAGGAGTTAGATATTGGAATAAGAACCTAAATGATCAGAGAAGCAGTGGAGAAGCTAAAGTGACCTCCTCTCTCATTCCTTGATCCAAAATGACCAAGATCCTCTCTAAGACCCACCTTACTACTTCCTGTGTCTTTTTCTCAATCCTGCAAAACTTCCATGGTTAAATTTTTGGTCAGCTAGTAGCTAACTTCGTCCTCCATGCAAATTTCATTGACAGTCTGAGGTATATCAGAATGCAATAAAAATATCACACAACATTTCCCACTTTTGTCTAAATAATAAGGGAAGGTTTTTAACTCTGACACAGAAAAACTCTATACAATAAAAAAATTATCAGCTAATAATTGAATTTATAATGTCTGTTCCATTTGCATTTGGCAAATTCAGAAAAAAAAAATACTCCACTGTCTATCCTATTTTGCTGAGTGTAAAGTTTTGTACCTAATTCACTTTCTATCCTAACTTATATTATCAACCCAAAACTAATTTTCTTTGGACTTCAAAACATTTTCTTAGATAAACAATTTAAGTTTTATGTCTCTCAATCTTATACACTTTACATCTCTTATGTAAGTTTCTTTTCTGAATTTGGTAACAAGGAAAACTGTAAAATTATGACTAGTATTCAATCTCCATCAGAGACCCAAGAAGGATAATATATTACTTGAGTAAACAGGAAGTTCAAAGCAAACAACTTCCAAAACTATAGAAATGATGGAAACAGGGGTCTGGAGAGATGGCTCAGCGGTTAAGAGCACTGCTTGTTCTTCCAAAGGTCCTGAGTTCAATTCCCAGCAACCACATGGTAGCTCACAAACATCTGTAATGAGATCTGGTGCCCTCTTCTGGCTTTCAAGGATATGTGCAGACAGAACACTGTATACATAGTAAATAAATAAATCTAAAATAAAGAAATGACAGAAACAGCTGACTGCCTGGACAGTCACCCAAAGTTCCTCTCGGTAACTTTGGGGCATCCATCCTTAGCCTACAGTCCTAGAATATCTGAGACACTTTTCTGTGAAGCAGAAATTTGGGGGGGGCTGTCCCTCTTTGTCTTGGTAAAGGTCAGCAATCACTTTCTTTTTTGTTATGTTTGTCCAATTCGGTCAGCATACTGTTAGCAGTTGAGGCAAGGGCAGGTTCTTATCCAGTGGCTAACTTGCCATAAAGAAAGTAAACTCCATAAGAAGTTTCTTCAATGCCCACCATCTTCTCTGAGGTAGATTGGTGCTGCCAGGAGCAAACATGTATCATTGTCATGAAAAGTTTTATGTTATTAAAACACCTTAAATGACATATTCTGTAGGTCTCTTGTTTGAAGATGACCTGTATATCTAAAATATATCTGTTTGACCTTGAAACCATACCTAACATGACTATAAGTTCTATTGTTAAAGGTGACTAACTACTAATCTGTGTTTCTTTATTATCCTAAATAGTTTGTAATAATAACTTTCAAGGACTAGAAATTTACATTACATTGTTAAATGAACTGCATAGGTACAATGCCTTAAACAAGAGTATAAACATATGTACAGTATGTTCTAACAATCATAACTTTAATTTGTATCAATATACAAAAATACCTTAAATAAGAGTAAAAACATACATACAGTATAATAAAAATAACCTTAAATTTGTATCAATATACAAAAACCCATACCAATGTAAAATATTTAAGACTAAGAGTTGTTTTTTATAGTTTTAAAGTTGATTCAATACTATACCTTTTTATCTTATCATTTCTATATCCCCCTTTTTCTTTTCAGAATGAAATTCCTGAATCTAGTCTCATTTATTCAGCTTTTTTCCTGATCATTACCACTAACAACTTGTAACCAACCCTCCTAAATGATGACAAATATCCATAACCTATTAAATGATCAAAAACCACCCTTCTCACCTCTTAGGGACATGAGCATTATGTTCTCTAGATTGCTTCCTGTTGTCTGGGTGGGGGTGATGACATCTCTAGGGGACCCTGAGAAAATTGAGATAATAGTCAAATCCTGGGAGAGCTAGTTGCATCATTTGTTTCCAGTCTCTGTGTAATGAGAAAGGGTAGGGCTTATCTGTAGTCCTAGCTGGAGTAGTACTTGAGGCTGGACCATCTCAGCTAGCTGCCTTAAAATTGTCCTGAGCAGTTTGTAGTCCAAAACTGACCTTTGGTTTGGTGTTTGTCAGCTTACTGGGATTACTACAATTCAGGTGGAATTGTTGTTGTGGGCCTCCATCATCCTTTTGGAAACTTCAACGGTCATTGTTAGGAATGGTCATAGTTCACTATAGAAAATTTGAACATTTTAAATGTAGCAGATCTCAGATAGGTTAAAGGATATGATTTGTTAAGTACCTCTGGTGCTGTGGAACAATCTTTTTATACGTTATGACTATGTATTACTCTCATCAGCTAAGAAAAAGCTGATGGGACAATAGCTGGGCAGGAAGAGATTGAGCAGGAGAATCAGAATAGGGGAGTTCTAGGAAGAGGAAGGGCAGAGTCAGAGAGTCACCAGGAGATGCAGAGAGGAAGATGGGCATGTCACATTGAAAAAAAAAAGGTACCAAGCCATGTGTCAAAGCATAGATAGAAATGGGGTTTAATTAAAGTGTAAGAGTTAGCTAGTGATAGGAAAATCTTTCTTTTAACCCTTGCTATTAACATGGTATTTCTTCTGACATTCTGAGGCTTCTAGCATATTTCCTACCAATAGCTGATCAATTTCAACATTACCTTGTGCTAGGGGACCTGGTAGATCCATATAGGATCTGATATGTGTTATATACAAGGGATGATTTTTATTCCTGATTATTTCAAGTAATTTGTTAAATAACAAAGTTAATTCTGAATGAACTGGAATAATTTCAATGGTTTCAATATGTAAAACAATTCTTTCTACATTTGAGAGTCAGTAACTATATTAAGAGGTTCTGGAAATCTAATAACACCATAAGAATAACATATAATCCTGACTTATGAACAGAATCATTAAGGGTTTTGAGCCACTTTAGTTAAATTTCCTGACTTATAACCTGCCTTTTCTGATTTATTTGTATCAGTAAAAAATATAGGGATTCCAGAAATTGGTATTCCCCATTATATGGGGAAGGACCCAATTAGTTCTCCTTATAAACTGAAGTCTCTTGCTTTGGGGATATTTGTTGCTAATCTCTCCCCAAAATTACAGCAATGTTTTTGCCAATGTACATTTTCTACTGATAATGAAATTGCAGCATTAGTAAAAGGTACTGGGTCTATTTCTGCTAATTGGTGAAATTTTAATTTTCCTTTCAGAATCAATTTAGACACCTTTTCTACATAGGTCTTTAATGTTTTACTCTGTGGTAAAAATGTCCATCCTAAGATATTATCTTTTCTACGCATAAGAATTCCTATAAGAAGATGCATAGAAGGTAAAATAACAAGGACACAATCAAACTCTGGATCCAAATGATACACATGTGTATCCTGTAATTCCTTTTCTACCAAAGCCAATTCTCTCTCAATCTCAAATGATATTTTTTTGACTATTTAAGTCCTTATCACCTTCTAATGTTGGAAATAAATTACTTTGTTTTTGAGTTGTCAATTCAATTGTAGTCTGTAGCCAGTTAATATCTCCCAGGAATTTTTAAAGATCATTGAGTTCATAATTTATCTCTCCTGATTTGTACTTTCTGTGGTTGAATTATTTTATTTCCTAGGTAATTAGTAGAATATTCTCTATGTAATTTTTCAGAAGCAATTTGTAATTCCCAATGAGGCAATTTTTTCTTTACTTCTTCAAACATTTCTCTAAGGTATCTATGTTTGAATCAGCTAGTGAGATATCCTCCATATAATGACAATTTACAGATTGAGGGAAATGCTTACAAATTAGTTTCAATGACTGTCGTACAAAATATTGACATAAGGTGGGGCTGTTTAACATTCCTTGAGAAAGAATCTTTTGAAAGAACCCAATGGGGTTAATGAAGATCTTTTCCAATTCTGTAGGCTGTCATTTAGTCTTATTGACCATGTCCTTTGCTTTACAAAAGCTTCTCAGTTTCAAATGGTCCCATTTATTAATTGTCACTCTCAGTGTCTGTGCTACTGGTGTTATATTTAGGAAGTGGTCTCCTGTGTCAATGCATTCCAGACTACTTCCTACTTTCTCTTCTATCAAGTTCAGTGTCCAAAATATATAAAGAACTCAGAAAGCTAGACTTCAAAATACTGAACAATCCAATTTAAAAAAAAATTGGGCTATAGAGCTTAACAGAGAATTCTCAACAGAAGAAGCTCAAATGGCTAAAAGGAAATTTAAGGAATTGCTCAACATCCTTTGTCATTAGGGAAATGCAAATCAAAACAACTCTGAGATACCATCTTATACCTGTCAGAATGGCTAAGATCAAAAACACTGAAGACAGCTTCTGTTGGAGAGGATGTGGAGTAAGGGGAACACTCCTCCACTGTTGGTGGGAATGCAAACTTGTATAGCCACTCTAGAAATCAGTATGGTGGTTTCTCAGAAAAGTGGGAATGAGTCTTCCTCAAGACCCAGCTATACCACTCTTGGGCATATACCCAAGGAATGCTCAATCTTACCACAAGGACACATGCTCAACTATGTTCATATCAGCATTATTTGTAATAGCAAGAACCTGGAAACAACCTAGATGCCCCTCAACTGAAGAATGGATAAAGAAAATGTGGCATATATACCCAATGGAGTACTACTCAGCAGTTAAAAAAAAAACACAATGATATCGTAAAATTTGCAGGCAAATGGATGGAACCAGAAAATATCATCTTGAGTGAGGTAACCCAACTCAGAAGAACAAACATAGCATGTACTCACTCATAAGTAGATACTAGATGTGAGGGAAGGGGTGGCCAGACTGCAACCCACAACTCCAGAGAGGCTAGCTAACAGGGAAAGACCCTAGGAGGGACACATGGATGACCCTGAGCAAGAGAAGTGGATGAGATCTACATGAGCAGACTGGGTGTGAGGGGGAGGCAGAGGGCAAGGAGTGGGGAATGAGAACATAGGGAAATGAGAGGGTCAAGCTGGAATAGGGACAGAGTGGGAGGGCAGGGAAGAAGATACCGTGATAGATGAGGACATCATGGGATTAGGAAGGGGCAGGGTGCTAGGGAGGCTCTCAGGAATCCACAAGGATGACCCCACCTTGGACTGCTGGCAGTGGTCCAGAGGGTACCTGGACTGGTCTACTCTGGTGACCAGTCTAGTGAATAACCTAGCTGTCACCATAGAGCCTTTGTCCAGTGTCTGATGGAGGCAGATGCAGAGATCCATGGCCAGGCATCAGGCTGAGCTCTGGAAATCCAATTGATGAGAGAGAGGAGGGATTCTGCAGGCAAGGAACATCAAGATCATGATGGAAGGACGTGCAGAGATGACTGGCCACACTAGTGGAAGCCCATGAACTGTGGACTGGTGACTGTGGAGCACCCATGGGACTGGACTAGGCCCTCTGGATATGAAAGATGATTGTTTGGCTTGAACTGTTTGGGGGGCACCCATGCAGGGGAATCAGGATCTGTCCCTGGTCTATGAGCAGGCTTCTGGGATTCCGGTGCCTGTGGTGTGATGCCTTGCACAGCCTTGGTGCAGTGGGAAGGGGCTTGGACTTGCCTAGCCTCAGTGTGCTGGGCTCTGCTGACTCCCCATGGGAGACCTTGATTTGGGGGATGTGGGGATGTGGGGTGGCTTGGGAGAAAGAGCTGGGGGAGGGGAGGAGGGAGGAGGGGGATCTGTGGGTGGTATGTGGAGTGAGTAGAAAACTTCTTAATAAAGAAAAATGAAGAAAAAAAAAAGAATCTTCCTGCTGTGGATGACTGGTTGATAAATGAAACACTGATTGGCCAGTAGCCAGGCAGGAAGTATAGGCGGGACTAGCAGAGAAGAAATTTGAGAGAACAAGAAGACAGAGAGGAGAGAGACACTGCCAGCAACATATTAAGATACTGGTAAGCCACAAGCCACGTGGCAACTTATAGATTAATAGAAATGTGTTAATTTAAGATATAAGAACTAGATAACAAGAAGCCTGCTGTGGCCATACAGTTTATAAGTAATATAAGTGTCTGAGTGATTGTTTTATAAGTGGGCTATGGGATTGCAGGGACTTGGAGGGGGCTGGAGAGAAAAACACCAGCTAAATCTTCCAATGGTATCTTTTAACACACTTGGAATTATTGTAAGTAGGCACTGTGAAGGCAAATTTTTCCCCATCCTGTTCTTGGAAAGGCATAGTTAAAAAGCAGTCTTTTAAATCAACCAGTATAATAGACAATCCTTTAGGTAACAGAGAAGGCAAAGGAATTCCAGGCTGTAAAGAGCACATTGGCTGAATCACCTTATTAATAGCCCTTAGATCTGTTACTATTATCCATTTTCCAAATTTCTTTTTAGTGAAAAATATAGGAGAATTCCAAGAACTGGTCAATTCTTCAATATGTTGAGCATTTAGCTGTTTCTGTACAAGCTGTTCTAATGCCTGTAATTTTTCTGATGTCAAAGGCCATCGCTCCACCCAGACAGGTTTGTCAGTTAACCATTTTAAAGTTAGGACTGCTGATATCTTTGAAAGATCAGCAGCTGTTGTACCTTGCTTAGGTACAACTTAAACAGTCAGTGACTGTTCTTGAAAATACCTTTTAATATTTTTCTTAGACGCATATGTTAGTTTATGGTTTGTTTCTGAGATTGGAGGAATGTTACTATGGGTTTTCTATTGCTTTAACAAATCAAGTCCCCATACATTCATTGTCATATTAGACACATATGATTTTAATTTTCCTATCTGTCCTTCTAGCCCTATACACTTATCTTGTACTTCGTTTTACCTGAGAAGTTCCAATTCCTATAAGCTGAACATTTACCTCCCAAGGAGGCCAATTTGCTGCCAAGATTTTGGTGCAATTATGGTTACATCTGCCCCTGTGCCTACCAAACCCTCAATTTTACTGCCATTTATTTGTATTTTTAATGTTAGTCTTTGATCATCTGTAGAAGAATGCCAAAATTACTTGTTTTATGGTTAGGGTTAGGGCCCTCTCTAAGCCCCATCCTACTGTTTCCTGTCTCTCTGTCTGTCCTCAGTCCTCCAGAACTCTTATGGTTAACTTTGGCCAGCTAGTAGTTAGTTCCACCCTCTGATTCAAAGCAAATTTTATTGGCATTCTGGGGAGCATCAGAATGTGACCAAAATATCATACAACAATGACTGATATAATTCAACATATGGATAAGAAGAAAATTGGATCATTTAATATATATAAAAGGTATACTCTAAATTAATTTAACATCTAAACACAAAGTCACAACCATTAGTTAATGGAATAAAATGTTGGAAACATTTCTTTTCAACAACTAGAATTGGAAAAATCTTACATTTTAAATGTGCAAACTTTTCTGAGAGGCCAATTCAATTGTAATAAATGATTTTTGTTTATTGAAGAAAATCACAAAGTTAACAAATCCACAACTATAAATCAAGAAGAATCAGGCAGCTCCCAACAGTCAATTTTTGAAGAAGAAAATCTCAAAAACTAACAAGTTATGAAGCATTGCTCAGAGTCACCAGCAATCAGGTAAAGCAAATGACAAGTAGGTCCCAGGAAAAGTGTAAACATCTATAGTTGATAAAATGCAGCTGTGGTGGGGGTGGGGTAGATTAACAGAGATATGGGAACACAGTGGCCACCATCATGTCCCCAGGCAGGCTACCCTGGAGGGAAAGATATTATTACCTGTACACATATCCAGCACTCTTTCTCCAGGGTACACAGCACATGAAATGATCACACGGGTTCATCAGGGGACATTCTAGAGCATTTTCCCTTGTGTTTCTTTTATGGAGCAGAGTGAAGAAAAGAAGGACTAATTTAAAGTGAGGAGGAAGGACTGAAGAAAATATAGTTTTGATATCAATACTACAATAACTTGTAAGTAAAAGCAAGTGCTTATATACCTTAGTAGACCATAAAGTATCAAACAAAAGTTCAAGAAATTGCCTTGAGTATTCTTACAGTATTGTCAATGGGTCTTAACACTGCATTAGATGAAGAAAAACACAGAACAGATTATGGTTACATAGATTCAGGATACATGCATACATAAATGATATGTGTTTTGATAGAACACAAGACAAAAAAATGAGGGACATAAACAAAATGGCTTCTCTTTCACCCCCACTTTTCCCATACTCCCTACACAACTGCACTTCTTGTGCCAGCAATTCTGAACTGCTTGCCATTCTACAGACTCAGCTCTACTGCCTGCCTATAAAATACTGTTCCTGCACAGTCCCTACCATCTAGGTCACTGAGAGATTGACATACTGAATCTTACTTGCTTTGGAATCATCAAAGTGTCCAACTTGTTTGGTGAACAGATTATTATCTCAGCAAATAGTGTTGACATCAAACTCAAGATGACACCCTAGGCAGGTCTATCCTATGTCATCCTCATAACCACCCTTCTCCCAGCTTTCTGTGTTATAGTTACTGGCTATTGAACACATTCTGCAGGGTAAAGTTGTTCAGGAATATATACTTAGGATAAACACTGTGGTCATAGAGGTCCCACATGCTGTCTTTCCTTTAAACCCCTTCCTGTTTCCTCTTAATGTCACTTCTTCCAAATGTACCCAGTGTCACTGGTTCAGAACCTCTCCGATTGGCTGCCTTCAGAGATGAACACCAACTCTATAGCAGGGCATAAGAAGAGATATCATTTAAGGAACAGAACTAGACATCCCCAGGCTTCTTGCCCACACCTTTGACAAATCTTCCTTTTCTAAGGTTTACACTGAGTCTGTTCAGAAGTTCCAGAATCCAGAACGTTCTGAAAAGCTTCATGATAGTTTTGTTCTCTATCCTCTGCCAGCTTACATATCAGCATCCTTGGGGTTCCTAAAGCCAGCTGGAACAGCTGTCTGGCTCCTCTAGCTACCAATCTTCTTGTCATCTCTTAGCTCTTGTTTTAGAGATTCTATGCCATACTCTGCTAAGGCTAAATTCAATTCCACTTTGTTGATATGTAAATAGAAACTGGCTGTGTTCCACATGCCCTCTTTTACCAAAAGTGGCCCGCTTTCACACAGCTTCAGCCATATTGTTAGCTGAAGGAAACACTGGGGCCTTAGAAAGGCCATTCTGCACTTGTTTGGACACACAGATCTTCAGACTTCAGAGAACACCTCAGTCTCTCCCATACGTTCTTTCCTCTCTTCCCCAGACTGTAGCCAAGCCTCCCTCTAGTATTCATTGAGATTATGTTCCTGTGCACCATAAAAAGTATACCTAGGAACCACACAAAAGAAGAGTGGCTGGAGGAGGTGGGTCACTGGAAGAATGCTGAAATAGTTTAGTCCCCTCTTCCTGAGTCAGTGACTCTCAGTATGACCTCTCTGGAAGAATAGCATTACCACTGCCTAGGATGTTAAGAAAACACTGCTTCTTGAGCCCCATCCTAGGCATACAGGGTCAGAAAGTCAAGGGTAGGAGACAGGGTTCTGTGTTCTACCAAGGAGACTCTTATGGACAACAAAGACCGCAAGCAACTTTCTTGGACTCATACCCCAGAAGGAGTAATTCTTAACTAGAGACATATTCTATGATTATGAATTGTTGCCCAACCCTCCTAATAATTAAGTGTTTCCATTTATAAAAAGGAGCAGCTGACTTCAGATTGTCTTGTATTTAAAATGGCTCCTCTCTGCCCCCTTCTCCCCTGGCATTAAGGGTTGTACCTAGGACCTAGTGTACACTAGGTAAGTTCCCTACCTCTGCTACTTATCCCCCAGCCCATTTATTTGCTTTCTGTAACCCAGACTTGAGGGTCTGTTCCACCAACCAGAGCCAGAGCTACAATGTCCTTTTCATTCAACCTGTGCTCCTCAATTATATTCCTAGAAACAGCTCTGTGGTTAACATATGGCCCATGGCCTTCCAAAGAGCTTTGGTCTCATGAGTTTCTGTTTTAGCCTTTTTTTCACCAAGTGGTAGTTAGCAACGTAGATGGTAAACATCCTCTGTTTGAATTCACACAAGCCAAAGTAAACAGAGGGAGGTGAACCCGACGGACATTTTCCGCGTCACCAAATGTGTTGTTATGATTCAGAGAAGTTTCCTAAAGATTCAGCATAAAAGAAGACCTCTTCTCCCCCTCATCTGATTTGTTCCCCCATGCCATCAGGACTTCACTAAACCAAAGATCCAATATGTTGAGATCTTAAAACTAGGTCCAATTTGAGGGTCTCCTCTGTGCAGAGCAATGCACAAAGTTGTCCCCTGTGTTCTCTCAATATGCTTTACTTATGACACTCTTGACTTCTATGCTTCTGTTAAATATAAAGAGGGTAAAGCCAAGCCATGTTAATCCATCAAACTTCAGTTCAAATCTATCTGCCTCCAGCAGTCAGAAGCTTAATTATCTACTATACTGGTTTTATGAACACAAGGAGCTATTTCAAATAAACTGGTTTTCTGTTCAGAGAGCACCATGTCTCTTCAAAAATTATTAAGAATTTTACCCTGCTCATAACACATTCCAAAACTCTCCAGCACCTAGAAACCATGATTGCCTAACCAACTACTTTATTTTCTCTGAGACCCAGTTCAGGAGCACATCCTTTATGAAGTTGTCTGCCATTCCACATCTGTATCAGTCACTCATTACACTCCACTGTTGTTCTGTTTGTTTACTTGACTATCTTTTCTGTAAGCCATGAACTCTTGCAAGGTTTCATTGGCTTGAGCACTTGAAATCACTGGTGCCCAAGACAGGACCAAATAGATCAAATGTATTTAGTAGTTTATTAATTCATAAGATAAAGTAATTAATTGATGGATTGACAAATGTATAGATGGATGGGTAGGGTCAATGGACACATAAGTGGATGGATGATAGGTGAATGTGGTGGATGCAGAGGTTGCTAGGGAAATGAATGGGTTGGAAGTATAAGTAAAAGGAAGGTTAGATATATGGGTGAATGGATAGGATAGGTGGGTAGGTGGGTAGATGTGTGAGATGGATAACTTGGAGGAAGAAAAAATAAGTAAAAAAAAGAAAGAAGCATGGAGGAAGGGTGAAAAGAAAGGGATGGAAGAAGATAGTTTAATAAGTTTCAAAAATGGAAGCAACACAAATTCATGACCCTAGTATTCATAAATCAGATACCAATTCAGTAAAACTAAAGCCACTGAGCTGCAAACAGTGGCACATTAAGTCCATTGTCTCTCACCATGGCCAAGTCTTTGGTAACTCATCCATATTTGTGTTTCCTACTTTCTCCTTTCCTTTTCCTTCTTCTTCCTCTCTCTCTCTCTCTCTCTCTCTCTCTCTCTCTATATATATATATATATATATATATATGTGTGTGTGTGTGTGTGTGTGTGTGTGTGTGTATGCATGCACATGTGTATACATATATATATACATATATATCTTTTTGTTTTAAATACCTATGCTATAGAACTGAAATCACACATGTAATATTTTCACTTTGTCATCACTGACTCAGATATAAATAATGTTTTTCTCTTTCTTAATGTCAAAATCCAGTGGATGGAATATTTTTTGTAATGTCTAAAAATAAAATCCAAAACATAAACACCTACAATTCTCTCCCTTGAATTTATAATGTACAGTAAATTGGTTTTTTTTTTTTCATTTTTTGTGAGTCAGCAACCATCAAGAGAAAAAGAGAAAAC